>NC_057359.1:82659904-83320842 GCF_016509475.1 Prionailurus bengalensis
CCGAATGCTCACTAATTGCAGCAAGAACTAACCAAGTCACCAAACAGTGGATAACAGGATTCCGGACAATGAACCTGTCTGGTAGGCTCTGACGTAACCTGATGTATTAGGTGGGGTGCCCCAGCAAGCAGACCCAGAGAAAACAGCTGGGGTCCAAATGAGGCATTTGGGCGGTGAGCACCCACATAGGGTTCTTTCATGAGCAGGTGTCATTCTGAGTGCCTGAGGCCTCATCTCCCCAGAAATTTCTGGGAAATGGGGTGAAACATGGCTTAGAGTTGTTCCACTGATACTGGGGGTATTTACCTGCCATCTTCCATTTGTCTTGGGTGAGGGGAGATCCCCCCGAGCGTTTACTCCTGGGCATCTGTGGATCTGGAGCCCCACAGGCAGGCTCCAGATGAGTGGGAGGGGGTGGAGGGGACAGCCACAGGGGCTGCTAAGTTTGTTAGTCTTCGTCTCAAATGTGGGCCCATTCCCCAGGCCTCTGTGACTTTGCTTATGCTGTTCCCATCCCTGAACTGCCCTCTTCTGGGCCTCTTCTCCACCACCCGGTGAACTAGGACACCTCCTTCACGGCCCAGCCAGATGGTCTCTCTCCAGGAGGCTTCTTCTGACCCACCGTGGAGGAGTCAGTGCCTCTCTCCTACCAGCTCTCATGGCACCGGCCCTGTGTTGTCACCATGTACGGTAACAGCCTGCGGTCCTGCCTGCCTGCCTGCCCATCTGGACTGAGAACTCCATGAGGGGAGGGTCTCATCTGGTTCATCTGTGTCCCTAGAGCACAGCAGTGAGTGAATAATTGAATGAATAGGCAACAGTAATATCAGATAGTTACTGAGTACTTACTGTGTGCCAGACTGTGATCTAAATTCTTCACTCAGGATGATTTACTAAGTCTACACAGCCACCTACCCTAGAGGGAGGTGCTGTTACCATCACCAACTTACAGAGGAGGCATCTGAAGCACAGAGGACTTGAGGAACTTGCCCAAGGCCCCACAACTCTAGGGACAGAGTGAGGAAGGACTGAGGGGCCCCTCCCGGTCCCTCGGGTGCTCCACACCCACCAGGAGCAAGGCCAGGACTAGAGACTGGCAGCTGACCCAGGGCTCCTGGAAGCTGTCTCAGGCTAATAAAAGGTCTGCTGGGAGGATGGTGAGCGAGGAAAACACACAGGGCTGCAGAGAGGGACCTGGAGCCGGGGAACCTCACCATGTCGTAGATGAGTGAGTTACAGAGGATCAGAGTGTGGGGGTCCCATGAGGAGCAGCCGGGGTCAGGCCATGAGGGTGTCAGGTCAGAGGGCAGTGGCAACAAGAGGTGCTTGTAGCCACACAGTCCCCTAGAGACTTCCCATGTGCTTCTCACCTCACCCCAACGCCATGGCATGGGTTAAATGAGTCTGCCCAAGGTCACAACCAAAGCTGGGACTGGAAATTAGGTGTATCTGACCCCGAAGGCCACGCTCCTTCCACTGTCCCTAGTTCTCAGTCAAGATAGACCTGGGGGATCAGGCTTTCCTTGAAGGCTGGGGGGGAGGGAAGGGGAGACAGAGCACCAACATTAAGTAGGGCTCCCAGACCATACCAGAAAAATCTCAGTGCTTTCTCATCACAACCTTAGATGAAAATGGTGACCTCTTTCACCATTAAAGAAACTAAGGCTCAGAGAGGTCAAGCAACTCAGCCAAAGATACACAGCAAAGATGGGGTCCCAGTACAATTAGGCCCCAAAGATAAAGTCTAGCAGGTAGATAGAAGAAGAGGGCATTGAAGGGATTGTAGAATGGGTTTGGCCCACATGGATTTGACACTGGACTGTTTACCTACAATCTACTGATCCATATCCCTCATACCCAGAGATCCCGCACAGGAGACAGCCAGCCAACTCATTGCCAATCTCTGTCAGACATCCGTTCAGAAAGGATGAACATTTCATGGGAATCACAGGGCAGGTTTAGAGAAGACAGTCTTCTAAGTATTATGAGTGAGACTTTGAGTGACAAAGTTAGCTTTTAAGGAATGCTAGGCTTCTCTTTGTTACGTTACATGGGTTTGGGATCAATAGGGAATTCAGCATGTAGTTAGGGTGGAATGCACATAACAAAAACCAAAGGTATTTAAAAATTAAACACCAAGGGGCCACTGGGTGGCTCAGCTGGTTAAGTGTCTGACTTCAGCTCAGGTCATGCATGATCTCATGGTTCATGAGTTTCAGCCTCTCATCGGGCTCCGTGCTGACAGTTAGGAGCCTTCTTGGGATTCTCTTTTTCTCTCTCTCTCTCTCTGCCCCTTCCCCAAGCATGTACGTGCTCTCTCTCTCTCTCTCTCTCTCTCTCTCTCTCTCAAAATAAATAAATAAACTTAAAAAAAATTGCCTGGGTGGCTCAGTTGGTTGAGTGTCCAACTTAAGCTCAGGTCATGATCTCACAATTCATGGGTTCAGGCCCCACATGGGGCTCTCTGCTGTCAGCGCAGAGCCTGCTTCGGATCCTCTGTCCCCTCTCTCTCTGCACCTCTCCTGCTTGCATTTGCTCTCTCTCTCTCTCAAAAGTAAACGTTACAAAAAAAGCATTAAAAAAACACTGGAATGCAAACTGGTGCAGCCGCTCTGGAAAACAATGTGGAGTTTCCTCAAAAAATTAAAAATAGACCTACCCTATGACCCAGCAGTAGCACTGCTAGGAATTTACCCAAGGGATACAGGAGTGCTGATGCATAGGGGCACTTGTACCCCAATGTTTACAACATCACTCTCAACAATAGCCAAATTATGGAAAGAGCCTAAATGTCCATCAACTGACGAATGGATAAAGAAATCGTGGTTTATATACACAATGGAATACTACGTGGCAATGCGAAAGAATGAAATATGGCCTTTTGTAGCAACATGGATGGAACTGGAGAGTGTTATGCTAAGTGAAATAAGTCATACAGAGAAGGACAGATTCCATATGTTTTCACTCTTATGTGGATCCTGAGAAACTTAACAGAAGACCATGGGGGAGGGGAAGAAAAAAAATGGTTAGAGAGGGAGGGAGCCAAAACATAAGAGACTCCTAAAAACTGAGAACAAACTGAGGGTTTATGGGGGTGGGAGGGAGGGGTGGGTGGGTGATGGGTATTGAGGAGGGCGCCTGTTGGGATGAACACTGGGTGTTGTATGGAAACCAATTTGACAATACATTTCGTAATAAAAAATAATAATAATAAAAATAAAAATAAAAAAATAAACACCAAAAGTCGCAAGTGTTTTTTGTCTTCACAGCGTTTCCCAAACCCACTCAATTTTTATGATATCACGTGATCTGCATAACCCTAATACGGCAGAAGAGTAGGCAGCATTACACTTTTTATTTTTATTAAAACATTTTTTTAAATGTTTTATTTTATATTTGAGAGAGACAGACAGACAGAGCATGAGCAGGGGAGGGACAGAGAGACGGAGACAGAATCTGAAACAGGCTCCAGGCTCTGAGCTGTCAGCACAGAGTCCAACGTGAGGCTCAAACCCGTGAGCAGTGAGATCATGACCTGAGCCCAAGTTGGACGCTCAACCGACTGCACCACCCAGGTGCCCCTACACTTTTTATTTTTTAAAATAGCTTTTTTGTTTGAGATATGATTCGCATACCATGTAGCTCACCCATTTAAAGTGCACAATCCATTGGCTTCCGGTACATTCACAGACTTGTGCAAACATCACCACTATCTAATTCCAGAACATTTTTGAAAATAAACCCTGTACCCATTAGCAGTCATTCCAAATTCCTTCTTTTCCCCGGTCCCTGGCAACCACTAATCTATTTTCTGTCTCGATGGATTTACCTATTCTAGATATTTCATACAAACAGAATCCTATAATATGTAGTGTTACAGGTTGTACTGTGTTCTCTCAAAATTTCCCCTCAAAAGTCAGAGCCCCCAGTACCTTAGAATGCGACCTTATTTGGAAATGGGGTCATTGCAGATGCAATTAGTTAAGATGAGATCATTAGTGTAGGCCTTACTCCAACATGACTGATGTCCTTATAAAAAGGGGAGATTTGGACATGGGGGGAAACACTATGTGAAGGTGAGGGTAAGGCTGAGGGCAGTGTTTCTCCAAGGCAAGGAATTGGAGCAGTGATTGCAGCAAACCACCAGAAGCTAGGTGAGGGGCATCCAACAGGTTCTCCCTCGTGGCCCTGAGAAGAAATCAACATTGCTGATTCCTTGATCTTGGACTTCCAGCCTCCATAACCATGACACAATACATTTCTGTTATTTAAGCCACCCATTTTGTGGTACTTTGTTACAGCAGTGGACTAACACACATGGTCTTTTGTGACTGGCCTCCTTCACCTAGCGTGTTTCGAGGTTCACCCATATTATAGTAGGTAGCAGTACCTTACCGCCTGTTTATGACCAAATAATAGTCCATTGTATGGATTACATCATATGAATATACCACATTTTTTATGTATCTGTTCATTAGTTGAAGGACACTTGGGTTTCATTCCCCATTATATGAAAAACGCTGCTGTGAACATCCATGTACAAGTTTTTGTGTGGATACAGATTTTCGTTTCTCTTGGCTATCTGCCTATATTTCTGTTTTACAGGCGCGGAAACAGGCCTCATGTGGCGACGTGCCCTAAGGTACCAGCTAGAACATGGTCGAACTGCCCCTTTAACCTTGATCTGTTTGAGTTCGAATTCTGAGTTCTTGCAACTGTATTAGGTTCCATATGCTCGCACTCATGCAGAGACATTCATACATATATGCATCATGCTATAGCAGCACCTGGGTGACTCAGTTGGCTAAGGGTCCGACTTCGGCTCAGGTCATGATCTCACAGCTCGTGGGTTCAAGACCCACATCAAATGGCCCAAACTTGGCCTTCAGTAGTGGGCACACAACTTCTATTGATTGCAGCGAGATTTCTGGAAACAAACGCGCTTTACCAGAAGATAGCAGGTAAATCAAGGATGGCTATGTGTAGAGAGCCACATTTGAAATCTGCTCTAACCACCCGGTTACTCGCTGAGGGCAGAGGAAGCTTGCGAAAGCAAAGTCACTTACGATGGGGTTAGTGCAGGAAGATTTGATCTCACCGTTTCTGTGAGTGAGCAGGGTCAGAAGCTATTCTGAGCGGCCTCAAAGGAAAAGCGCCAGAAATCATAAGTAAAGAAGAAGTCAAGCGTGTCCAGTGGCCATATCAATTGTGACATTCCTAATGAACGTGTGAACATGGCATCTTTCAAGCTGCTGATTCTTTGAAAAAAAAAAAAAAAGAAAAAGAAAATACCTCGTCCCCAGCAAAAATAGCATTCACCGCAACTGAAACCTAACATAAGGCAAAGTAATTTGGGACAGAAAGAAAGAAGTCACATTTACAGAAGTGCAAGATCCAGCCATTCATTCCACAAATATTTGTTTTTGACGCTCCATGCCTGTCATTCTGTCCCCACCCTTCTCTAGTCCCTCATCCTGCTTCACTTTTTCTCTTACTTGTTTATTGCTACCAGAACAAATATTGTAAGTGTATTGTTTACTTGCTTATTGCCTGTGGTGGTCAATTTTGTGTGTCAACTTGAACTGGGCTCAAAGGTGGCTAGACGTTTGGTCAAACGTTATTCTGGGGGTGGCTGTGACAGTGTTTTTGGATAAGATTAACATTTGATTCAATAGACTTAGTAAAGCAGATTGCTCTCCCTAAGGTGGGTGGCCCTTTTCCAATCATTTAGGAGATAAGTAGAACAAAAGTACGGAAGAAGAGGGAACTTTACCCTCCTGACTATTGAGCTGGGACATTGGATTCTTCCTACCCTCAATCTGGAACATGCACCGTGGGCTGCCCTGGTTTTCGGGTCTTTGGACTCAGGCTGCAATTAGATCACTGGCTTTCCTGGGCTTCCAGCTTGCCAAACTCAGATCCTGGGACTTCTTAGCCTCCATAACTGCATGAGCTAATTCCTTAGAATAAATCTCTTGATATAGATATATAGATACAGATCTAGATATAAATATCGGTGTAGATAGATCCTGTTGGTTCTGTTTCTCTGGAGAACCCTGACACATTGCCCATCTCCCTACTGAAGTGTGAGCTCTCCCACTTGCCTCACTTCCTGATGATGCCTCCAGCCTCCTCCTTCATCTGTCTGGTTCTCCTTTCGCCTCTTCCTGTACCATTTCCCACAAACTGGGCATGTCCTTCTCCTGCTTAAAGTCCTGAAGGTTTCCTGTGGGCTACAGAAGGTCGTATAGTGAGAGATGTCCAGGCTCCCTGTTCTTGAGCACCTGACAGCAGGTGGCCACAGATGGAGACACTTTCAGAACCCCTGTCTGACTTAGGTGATCTGATTTGTCGCCAGGTGACCACATGTCTCAGGCCGGCTCACTCTCTAGCATCACCCCCTTGGGTGAGAGATCCCCATGGAGATCTTGGAGCACCTGTCAGCCAAGCTGGGCCACTTGCCCCCTTTCCTCCTCACCTTCCTCCAGGAATTCATACCAGCTCAGGCTCACCAAGTAGATCAGCCCTGTTCCTACAGCCTGGTAACAAACTCAGGCATACGCTCAGCTCACTTGCTGGCACACTGTAGGCACTCAAAGACTGGTACTACCTAAATTTGCTTCACAACTGCTTTTTTAAAAATTTTTTTTTTTACATTTTATTTATTTTTGATAGAGAGACAGAGCACAAGTGGGAGAGGGGCAGAGAGAGACAATGGAGACACAGAATCTGAAGCAGTCTACAGGCTCCGAGTTGTCAGCACAGAGCCTGATGCGGGGCTCGAACTCACAAACTGCGAGATCATGACCTGAGCCGAAGTCAGACACTTAACCGACTGAGCCACCCAGGTGCCCCCACAACTGCTTTTTTGGGATTGTAATTCACATACCATGAAATTCACTCCTTTAGCTTTTATTATTTTTTTTTAAAAATTTTAAAAATTTATTTATTTATTTTGAGAGAGACAGAGACAGTGTGAGTGGGGAGGAGCAGAGAGAGAGGGAGACAGAGAGAATCCCAAGAGGGCTCTGCACTGCTAGCACAGAGCCGGACGTGGGGCTTGAACCCTCGGATCATGACCTGAGCCAAAACCAAGAGTTGGATGCTCAACCAACTGAGCCACATGGATACCCCGAAATTTACCCCTTTAAAGTGCACGATTCAGTGATCTCTTCAGAGTTGTGCAACTATCATTCTTATCTATTTTCAAAACATTTTCATCACCCCCTAAAAACCCTGTACCCATCAGGAGCCCCTCCCCATACCTCCACTTCTCTAGTCCTTGGTAACCATGGATCCACCTTCTGTCTATATGGATTTGCCTATTCTGGAAATTTCATACGAAGAGAATCATACAAATTGTGGTCTTTCATGTCCATCTTCTTTACCATAATGTTTTCAAGGTTCATCCATGTTCTAGCATATGCATCAATAATTCATTTTCTTATTGCCAGATAATGTTCCATTAAGTGGATATGTCACATTTTATTTATCCATTCCTCATTTGATGGACATTTGGGTTGTTTCTGCTTTGGGTGATTATAAAAATGCTTCTGTGAGTATTTATGTACAAGTTTTCGGGTAGACGTACATGTGGACATGGGTAAATACCTAGTAATGGAAATGCTGAGTCATGTGGCAACCATGTATTTAACTATCTGAAGAAATGCCAAACTTCCAGCGTGGTTGTAGCATTTTACCTTCTCACCAGCAATGTGGGAGGGTCCTAATTTCTCCACATTCTCATCAACACTTGGCATTTTCTGTCTTCTTTGTTGTAGTCATTCTAGTGGGAGTAGCACTTAATATTAATTGTTCGGTCTAGTGTACATTCTGGGTTCAAGAGTCCACCCAGCTTCCCTGTTGCCCATCTTTGACCACACTGGCCCATCTTTGACCTTAGACCTCATACTTGTTTCCACCTAGCAACCCACATCCTTCCCCTGGTTCTATCCCTCACCTTCCTATGCGTGGAGACACCTTTGTCTCTTTGTACCATTGTGATTGCCCCACTCCAAACTAGACAAACATCTAGAACCGTGTAAGGCCACCTGTATGAAGAGCACGCCAGCTATCTGGAGCCTCAGCTCTTAGGAACTAATGTTCTTGGCTACCAAGTCCAATCCACATTGAGCCCAAGTACCCTTTGGGTACTGTCCTTTTAGATACAACAGGGAAGGGGGAGTTAGCTCTGATTGGAGTTAGCTCTGATTTGAGTTGTCCCCCAAAACAGGTAATGATGCATGGTGATAATAATAATATTGGGTAACATTTATTTACTCAGTGCTTACTATGGGCCTGGCACTAGGCTAAGCAGTTACACAGATGCTCTTTGTTAACCTTTACAGCAATCTCATGAGGAAGTATAGTTACTCCCATTTTACTGATGAGGAAATTCTAGAGAAAGGACAAGTCATTGCTCAAGGCACACAGCATGCCAATATTGGAATACAAATCCTGGATTATCCGAGGCAGAATCCGAATGCTTCATTGGTGTGTAGTGTCTCCCTATGCTTCTGCGATGAATTAGGTATGGTCTGGCACCCCACTTCCAGATACCATAATCTGCATCAGTTTCCTATTGCTGCTATAACAAGTTAACAAAACTTCGGGACTTAAAACAACACAGATGTATTATCTTATAGTTCTGGAGGGCAAAGTCCCCACTGGGTCTTACTAGGCTAAAATAAAGATGTGAGCAGGGCTGCATTCTTTCTGGAGGCTCTGGGGGAAAATCCACTTTCTCATCTTCTCCAACCTCTAGAAGTCACCTGTATTCCTCTGCATATGGTTCCTTCCTCCATCTTTAAAGCCAGCAATGGCTGCTTGAGTCTTTCTCCCATGTTTCATTTTAACTTCTCTCTCACCTCCTTTGTTCAGTTATAAGGAAGGACCCTTGTGGTCCCATTGGGTACCTCCAGATAATCCAGGATAATCTCTCTATCATAAAAATCAGTTGATTAACAAACTTAATTCCATGCACTACCTTAATTCTCCTCTGCTATGTAACCTAATATGCTCACTGGTTCCAGAATTAGGACATTAACATCTTTAGAGGCTATTATTCTGCCTACCACAGGTAGCTCAGGGGTTGGATAGGGTGACTGGCATAGATATAAATCCTTTCATCTGAGGGTGGGGGGAGGGTCTTAGTAGAAGGAGAATGTGCTGAGTTCCTATGGCCTGAAATCAAAGCTACTCAAGCTAATAATTTCACCTGTTCTTTTCTAGGACTCTTACACCACCTTATTCATGAAACAGTCTTGTCAACGACAACCTACAATCCCTGTATCTTAGGGTTTTGCCACTTCTCCCCCACTGGTTAATATCCAGGATATAAGTGATTTTGGTAATTGCCTCATCTATTGGTGACGGACATGGGGGAAAGACCCCGGGGGACAGAGCTTGTACCAGAGACAGAGATGTCTATAAAGTCTGGATTCTTTCATATTTGTGAGTAGAGGGTCTCAGGATGCCAAGAGCTGTTGAGATAGTACAACACATGTCAGGATGAACAACTCTGAGTTCAGGACAAAGATACAGTGCAAAGCTGACAGATAACGCCTGTCATTAGATATTGTTACAGTTTGGAGGGGGAGCTGAATTTTGGGGAGGAAGGGTTATGAACAGTTGGAATGGAGAAGTTCTGTTCTTTGCCTTTTGATTTTAATAAGCCTTCTAGGATGACCACTTTGGATCTAATAGGACTCTAAGTCTATGGGTCTCTTTTTCACTCAACTCACCCCAGGACCAAAAAGGGCGAAAGCAACCAAATGGGGCTCCAGGTTGTCACAACCCTTAAGTGTCCTGATACATGGAACAACATGGATGAACCTTAAAAACATGCCAAGTGAAAGAAGCCAGTCACAAAAAGCTACATA
The DNA here is from genome assembly GCF_016509475.1 of Prionailurus bengalensis. Classification (NCBI taxonomy): domain Eukaryota; kingdom Metazoa; phylum Chordata; class Mammalia; order Carnivora; family Felidae; genus Prionailurus; species Prionailurus bengalensis. Next base: position 82,669,786 of record NC_057359.1, read on the forward strand.
TGGTTTGATTCCATGTATATGAAATCTCCAGAATAGGCAAATCTATAGAGACAGAGAGTCGATTCATCATTGCCAGGGGCTGGAGGAATTGAGGGAGAATGATGAGGGACTACTATAGGTATGGGTTCCTTCAGGGGGTGCTGAAAATATTCTGAAATTAGAATTTCAGATTATTCTGATTGTGATTGTTATTGTTGCACAGTTCTGAATGTACCACTGAATTGTATAATTCAAGAGGGTGAATTTTGTGCTATATGCATTATATCTTATTAAAGCTGTTCCTTTCAAAAATGTAAAAGTGTTCCTTTCAAAAGTGTAAAAGGTGTTTTGGGACACAGAAGAGATCTTAGTCAAGCGTGGGCTTTGGGAAAAACTCTTCAGTAGAGATGATGTTATAGCCACGGCTGGACGATGCGTGTCAGACGGTGGAAGATGGGAAGGGCATTCCATGAAGAAGTAACAGCATGGATAAAGACATGGAGGGGTGGGGTGCCTGGGTGGCTCAGTCAGTTAAGCATCCAACTCTTGATTTCAGCTCAGGTCATGATCTTGAAGTTCATGGGTTCAAGTCCCGTGTTGGGCTCTGTGCTGCTGACAGTGTGGAGCCTTCTTAGGATTCTCTCTCTCCCTCTCTCTCTCTCTGCCCTTGCCCCACTAGCTCTCTCTCTCTCTCTCAAAATAAATAAATAAACTAAAAAAACAAAGACATGGAGTGGTGAATAAGTATGGCATCCCAGGGATCCCCTCCTAAACCCAGTCTGCCTGGACCCAAGGCTTGACAGATGACTGACAGATAGATGAATGGGCAGATGGATGGATGGACAGTGGGTGAATGGATGCAGTGACCACAGAGGGACACATACTCCAATGATCTTATCTAACACTTATCTTAGCCCTTATGAAGCACTTTCTGGATGTTTGGGTCATGTTAGGAATTTAGGGAATGTCAAAGAAGACATTTGCAGTCTATTTGGAGAGAGAGAGTCCCAAGGGCAGAACAAAGGGGTCAGTTGTGAAGCCAAATTACTCTGCTGCTGGGGGACTTCAGGTGAGAGGGACCAATGTTACATTCAAGAGAAGAACAGAGGAACCAGAGAAGGAGCAGAGTCAGAGACATAGAAAAGGAAGCAGCATGGGGTACCCTCGCCCCTTAGCTCTGCAGGGAGAAAAGCAGCCCTGGAACAGGCTCTCAGGACACCTCCAAGGCAGCACGCTGTGCAGGGAAGAGTCCCAGCCTGGGACTTGGGAGACCTGGGTGCTTGTCCCCCTTTCTTTGAATTCCTGTGTGACCACGGGCTGGTCACTAACTGTCTCTTTTTTACTTCCTCGGCTATATGTTGATGAATGTGACCTAGAAAGCTTCAAAGGCCCTTCCGTGAGGCTGAGTCGGTGGAGTCTGAGCCGTTAGCAAAGCCAGGGCAGAAACACCGTTTCAAGTCCATGGCGGGCAGTGTGCTAGCAGAAAGGACATAATCCCTGGAGTTCAACAGTTCTGGATTCTTAGCCAGCTGCACCCCTTACTAGTGTCTTGAGCAAGTGCCCTAACTTCACAAGTCTAGCTTCCCTCATTTGCAAAAGCATGTTATTAATGCTTATCTCACAGAGTTGTGAAGATCAAAATCAATTTAAAACTGTATGGACTGTTTCTGAAGCACTCAATATGTCAATTTTTAAAAATGTTAATTCCTGTCCCCCGATCTTAGTTCTGTTTCGTGCACACATTTTAGGTCTTGGTCTGCATTGTCCTCCCTTTTCCCCCTCAGAAGCCACAGTAGCCATATTAATACTACACAACCCTGTTCCCTTAGCTGTAGTTGAACCAGAGGTGGTCACCTGACCCAAACTGGGCCAGACTGAATTTAGAATTGGGACAGATACCAGTCAGACTCTGCTGGGTGCTTGAGACAGCAAGTGACTCATTTGAGAGTCAAGTTTGCTTGAGGAAACAAGGAGGGAGAGAACAAGGGAGAAGGGGAGGGAGGGAGGAAAAAAGGATTTCTTTATCATATCTTGATTCAATTTGGTCAGCTATTAATCAAGGAGTTGGTCATCTCTGATGAGATATACCTCTGAACTACTCAGGCTGAAGGCAGGTGACATCCTGACTGATGTCACCACATCACAGCAGGGTTCTTCCTGTAGTCTGCCCCGCCCCCAACAGGCACCCCTCTGGGGAAGAGAAGGTTCAAAAGCAGACAAGAGGAAGGCTCCTGCTGAGATGTGCTGACACTGGCCAGAAATCACCTCCGCCTGGCGCCTGGCGGGGCTGGGGCTGAAATGGTGCTGTAAGGCTGCCTTAAGGAATAGAGGACTCAGGTGGTTACTGTTTAGGGATTCCATTGAGGATACCTGTGACAATAAGGGAGATGGGAATCTATGCCACCTGACTGTGTTTTGTGGTGACAAAACCCTGAATGTGCTTCAGGGTCCATTGTTGTTCTAGCGCCCAGGCCATGGGCTGCCATCTGCCAAAACTGTTCTCTGTTTAGGGCCCTTCCCTTGTCTCCTCCACCTCGGCCAGCCTGTTGCTTCCCCTGCCCGTGAACGTTTCTCCCGTACCTTCATTTCATCTCCTGGCTACCACCGTCACTTCTTACTCATTCTTGGCTTCTAGTCACTGCCTTCTCTGTGTCTCTTGGCTTCTGCCCTTGCAAAAAACAGAGCGCTGCCTCTCTCTGGAGGCTCACTGTCAAACCCCAAGAGAAAGGTTGTGTTGGCTCCAGTGGTCACTGTGATCTGAGCTGGGGACTGGTCTCTTGCTGTGCCACCTCCAAAGCTGCTGCCACCGTGGAGGGGCTACCTTTTTGTCAGGTGCAAACCTTATTCCAGTGTGAGAGGGATGGGTCACACAGGTAGCTTTATTCTAGAAGGGGCAGTGGGCGTGGGAACTCTCAGAGCATAACACATCTCTCCCCAGTACAGATGGAGAAGGAGCAAATGAGGTTGTGAAGGTGGATATGCTTTTGAAAAGTATAATGGGCTGTACTGGCACAAAATATTAATTATTGATAACACTAACAAGGCCATTAGGTCGCTATTTGTGGAAGTTTTGCTTCCCTGGTACTTGTTGGCCAGGAGCCGTGGTTACCAATGGCCATGGTCTTTGATGCCCAAACCCTCTCTGGGGAAGTTGCTAGGACACCCAGCCTCTCCCTGCCTTCTCCCATCAGTGCTGTTCATCTAGAATCCTCCTTACCTGCTTCCCCACTTCACCGCTGCAGCTCTGGCAGCTCAGGGCTCACAGCTCTCCTTCAGGCTCCCAAAGGGTCCCCAGGTGCTTTCACTTTAGAGCTACTTCCACTGGGAACCTAGAATATTCCAATGGGCTGGGGAATCAGCTTTCTAGTCTTTTCAGCCCTGCCCACAGGGACTTTGGGGAATGAGGTGTGGCTGTCTTAAAGCCCCCTAGTTCACATATTCTAGCCATTGGGAGAGAAGTCCTCTTCCTCGGTCAAGACCCCAAATTCCAGAGAAGGGACCATGACTGATTCAGCTTGGGTCAGATGTTCACACCGGGACAGTCTGCTATAGCCGAGGGCCCCGCAGCACAAACTTGGCTGCCAGGAGCCCACCTCTGTGGCTAGAGAGTGGGCAACAGCGGGGGGGGGGGGGTTGTTGAGAGCCAAGCAGACACCACTAATGGTACCAGCTAGAGGTCCTCCACACCAAGGACACTGGCATCCATCAGAAGCTGCACTGTGCCTACAGCTCTCTCCTCAACATTGAACTGATGACCCACGCTGGCGATGCTCTGCTTCCTTATGGAGCTTCCTACCCACCTCGGGTTGTCAGAGACAGCCTTTCTCCTCTCCCCTTTTTTCATCTGAGCATTTTTCCCTTATGCCCCAGAGCTGGATTCTCAGGCCCCAAATTCCTTTTAATTGCTTTGGAATCCAAGGAATGAAAGGTGGGGAGGGGGCCAGCTTATCAGACCTTTGGCCCCCAGAGTTCCCAGGCTGATATGTGCCATAGGCTCCTCTTCTCCTACCTCCTAAAAAATATAGATAAATAGATAGATATAGATATAGATATATGTAGATATATCTATATATGTATATGTAGATATATCTATATTTATATCTATATACATAATACTTCTTTTTTGGTAATAGCTTTACTGAGATATAATTCACATACCATACAATTCACTCACTTAAAGTGTACAATTCAATGTTTTTTGTGTATTCTCAACAATCACTTTCCAACATTCCCCCCCACCAATCCCCATTAGTGTCACTTTCTCCCCCTAATACCCCCACCTCTGCCCAGCCATAGACTACCCCTCCTCTACATTCTGTCTCTATGTATTTGCCTATGCTGGACATTTCATTCAAGTGGAATCTCATAATATATGATGTTTTATGATTGGCTTCTTTCACTTAAGAAGATTTTCAACGTTCTGGCCAATAGACACATGAAGAGATGCTCAACATCACTCATCACCACGGAATTGCAAATCAAAACCACAATAAGCTATCACCTCCCACCCGTCAGAATGGCTAAAATCAAAAACACAAGAAACAACAAATGTTGGCAAGGATGTGGAGAAAAATGAACTCTCGTGCACTGTTGGTGGGAGCACAAACTGGTGCAGCCGCTCTGGAAAACAGTATGGAAGTTCCTCAACAAATTAAAAATAGAACTACCCTACGACCCAGCAATTGCACTACTGGGTATTAACCCAAAGAATACAAAAAACACGAATTTGAAAAGATATATGCACCCCTACATTTATTGCAGCATTATTTACAATAGCCAAAATATGGAAGCCACCCAAGTGTCCATCGATAGATGAATAAAGAAGATGGTGTGTGTGTGTGTGTGTGTGTGTGTGTGTGTGTGTGTGTATCATGGAATATTACTCAGCCATAGAAAAATGAAATCTTGCAATTTGCAGAACATGGATAGATCTAGAAGGTATAATGCTAAATGAAATAAACCAGTCAGAGAAAGACAAATACCGTATGATTTCACTCACATGTGTAATTTAAGAAACAAAACAAAACGAAGGAAAAAAGAGACAAAAATCCCCCAGAGACTCTTAACTATAAAGAACTGAAAACCAGAGGGGAGGTGGGTGGGGGGATGGGTGAAATAGGTGAAGGGGATTAAGAGTACAATTACTGTGATGGGCACTGAATAATGTATAGAATTGGTAAATCACTATATTGTACACCTGAAACTAATGTAACACTATATGTTAACCATACTGGAATTTAAAAAATAAATCAATTAAAAAACCCTAAAGGTATTAAAATAGGAACCAGGCCAATGTGGCCTGTGGACCACAGTTTGCCAACCCTAAGAATCCTTCTAGCTTTAAAATAGAAAAGGTTTGATGATCTGCCAAAAGAAAGAAGGAAAAAAGACTTTCAAGGTTCAACCATGTGGTAACAGGTACCAGTTTATTTCTTCTCATGGGGGAATCATATTCTGATGAATGGATGTACCACATTTTATTTATCCATTCACCAGTTGATGGACATTTGGATTGTCTCTACTCTGGGAAATTATGACTAATGCTGCTATGAAGATTCATGTACAAGGTTTTTTGTGGACATGAGTCTTCATTTCTCCTGGGTGTATGGCTAGGAGTGGAGTTGCTGGGTCATACTGTAGCTCTGTGTTCAACTTTTTGAGGACCTGCCAGGTTGTTTTCCAAAGTGGCTGTACCATTTTGTATTCCCATCAGCAATGTATGAGGGCTCCAAGTTCTCTGCACCCTCACTTACACTTGTGATCATTTGTTTTCTTGATTCTAGCCCTGAGTTCTTGCTGTCCATCCTTGAAGGCCTCACTCAGAGGGTCCCTCTGCAGTGATCCCTTCCTCGCTCCCTGGCGTCTTCCTTTGGAGCTCCCCACCTCCCCATCATCATTCCATGTCATGGGGCATTTAAAATTCAAGTGATGCCATGCCAGAGCCTCATGCAGGGGCCAGAGTCAGAACCAGCTCCCCTCTAGCATGTGGTAAGATTTGAAAAGAGATTAAAGAAAGCCCAAGCAAAACCAGATCTCCAGAAGCTGTTGTCACAGGTGGAAGTTTCCATTAGAGGTGCTCTTCTGGGACAAGAGGCTGGCCCTGAGCTTATTCAGGGCTTGACTGGTTGGTCAAACAGAAATTCACTTAACTCCATGTTAGAGATGCTGAGTGTGTGTGTGTGAGGGGGGGGCATTCATTCCCCATGGGTCTGGAAACAATACTTTGATTTTTTTTTTAAACCATTCTTCATCCTCTTAGTTTGTTTGGTTTAGGTGGGCCTGATCCTAATCCCCAGATCCAGAGGTAATGGCTCACTGTTTGACCAATCACAATGAATGGTTCAGGGTGGTCACACGATCCAAATCTGGGCCAATGAACATTAGCCCTGGGACCTTTACCTGGATGAGCCAGCAAAAACACAGCTCAGCAGAACTAAAAAACAAGAAGCAGATATGCAGAGAAAAAGCAGAAATGGGAGATTGTATGTGTTGGCCTGAGAAAGAGAGAGAGAAATGGAGTCAGAGGAACCTTTCCATTTCTGTGATTTCTGGTTGTACTTCCTGCAGTGAATTCCATGCTATCCCCCCTTGCTTTATAATATACCCCATTTGTAGTTGAAATTCAAGATTCAATAATCTTTAGTCAAGATTCATCCAATTTTACATGACAGAAGCTCAAATCAAACCAGCTTAAAAAAGAAAAAGGGGATTTCTGGGCTTATATGATTGGAAAGAAAACTCAAGAGCTGAATCTAAGTGTGGTAGGTTACAGGAACTCAAATGAGATCACCCAGAAACTGTCTTTTTGTTTATGTTGGCTTCATTCTTAGGATTTCCCATGAGGTAGAAAAAACGGTCCCACAGCAACTCCAGGCTGTGTAGGAACCCCTGCAAAAGGGCACCTCTTTCTCAATACTTCAGGAAAATCGAGCTAATTCCCATGAGGCCCCGGATCTGCCACTGCTGGTCACGGCTATACACTTTCAGCCTAATGGGGAGCAGGGTGGGGAGATAGAGAAAGAGGAAGGAAGGGCATATGTTTGTTTAGTATTTACCACCACCGTGGGGTCACTGTTAGGCCCATTCGCAGTCTCAGCTGGCCCCCTTTCAGAGGAGGGTCAATCCTTTTCAAAGAATAAGTCTTTTCTGTGCCTCAGCCCTTCCTGGGCTTACATATGTACAGATGTGCAGTATTTGGGATAATGCCCAAGAAGGATGAATTGTTCTGCGGAGGAGAGTAAGAAGAGAATTTGGAGGGGTTAATAATAATAGTAGTAAAAGGGGCGCCTGGGTGGCTCAGTTGGTTGAGCGTCTGACTCTTCATTTCGGCTCAGGTCATGATCTCATGGTTTATGGGTTCAAGCGCCATGTCAGGCTCTGTGCTGACAGCTCAGAGCCTGGAGCCTGCTTCAGATTCTGTCTCCCTTTCTCTCTCTGCCCCTCCCCCACTTGTGTTCTTTCTCTCTCTCTCTCTCTCTCTCTCTCTCTCTCTCTCTCAAAAATAAACAATAATAATAATAATAATGGTAGTAGTAGTAATGACTAACATCATTGAGCTAACACTGTGCTAAGGGCTTCCCATGAATTGCTTTATGAAATCCTCACCACAAATCCTGTTACCTTCAACTTTTACGATTCTCATAAAAGATAAGCTTGAGGTTCAGAGAGGTTAAGTAATTCTCCTATGATCACACAGCTGATAAGATGCACAGCCAAGCTCACAGAGACAGGCCCTTGCATTGAACCACTGCATTATTTTGCCTTTCAAGGAAGAGACATGCAAACAAGGCAGATAAAGAGCCAGGACTGGCCAGGGAACTGAGTGAGGTCAAAGGGCTCATGAAACTTCCCAGGGGTGGGGTGACCCGAGAACTTTTAAGAACAGGATGTCCAGTGTTCCGTTTGAAGTTGATTTAATTGTAGCACTTGGAACCATCCACCCCACTTCCCTAAATCTCCCTGTGCCTGCCTGCCTTACACACAGATACCTCCCTCCATGGGTTTCTGGTGGAAATAGAGGAAGGTGGCCACTGCATTCCCTGTCTCGGCCAGAGCTGTGTAAAAACGAAACAGCAGGCCTGGGTCAGCGGCCCAATCCAGACACTAAACGAATTTACCAGAAGCCACAGCTCTGATGCAGAGGGGAGTGTGAAAAAGCAAACCATTCCAGAACTCTCCAAAGGATATTAAAGATATTTTTGCATTTCCACAGGCTGTGGAATATGGATCTGAACCGGTATTTTTAAAATCGTACGGGACTGGGGGACCCCAGCTGACAAACAGGTTGCCTACAGATGGCCGACTGAGGCTCAGAGAGGCCCTGAACCCTGAGAATATCAGCTCCCGTCTGCATCCCTGTGGCTGCAGCCTGGGGCTAGGGTTTGAAGATCCTGACTCCAGTCTGGGTGGCCCAGGTTGGGCATGTGTGACAAACATGGGACGGAGACCAGTGCCGGGGGCTCAGTCTCAGACACGGAGCATAAACCCTCTTGTCAGAACTGGGTGTGAAGACAGACGCAGACGCGCTGGGAAGGCTGAGAGTGCTAGCTTGGTGGGAGGGGTCCCCGGGCCTGGCACGAGGCTGCGTCTGCAGAAGGGGCCCCAACTGGCTCCTGCTCTAAGGAGAGGAGAAGAGAGGGGCAGGGAGCCAGGCAGAACTTGGCGAGAGGCTCCGGAGAGGGAATGAGACCAGGCTGGTAAACTGATGAGGAGAAAGGCTGGAACGTGGGGCCTGAGGGGGAGGGCAGCGCTGGCTGGCCCCGGACAGCGGCCCAGAGCAGTAGCCGACGCTGGAGGAGGGGGAGGCAGGAAGCGGGGAGGTGAACTTGTCCCGCTGCCCACCTGGGCAGACGCAGGCCATTAGGTTTCCCAGAGCAGCAGAGATGCGTCTTGGCAGCTGCCAGAGGGGGTCTGGCCCGGAGGGTGGCCAGGATCTGGCAGCTGCAGGCTCTTAGGCGAGTTCCTGCAGCTCTTCCTCCGGTTTCCAAAAGTTGGCTTCCCCCAGGCTCCCTTCTCCTCGCTGCCTTTTCTCCTCCTCTCTGCGTTTGCACGTTTGCACCGAGGTTGGAGGCATCCCCCGATGACTCCCAGATTTCTGTCTTCTACCCAAGTTCTCTCCTGAGAGCCCCTGACCTCTTATCCTTCACCCCTGGATATGCCACAGGCCCCCCCAAATTCAGGGCCCAGGCTGAACCCCTCTCTACAGCCCTAGGCATGGGGAGCTGGGGGAGGCAAGAGCTCCCTCCTTCACCCCCTTGCTTCCCTTTCCCCACCTCCACCCACAAGGAACTAGACCTCAGGAGTCAGATCCCTGGACTGAGCCATGTTTACCAGCAGGTGGGTGCCAGGAGGGACCCGATGCCTCATGCCGGTGTTCTCCCCTCCTTCCTTCTGGACCCTGTGCTCCACCTCTGCTACCTTCCCAGCCATGCTGTAGAAGCGGTGGGCTAAGTGGGGGCCAGAGGCTTGCTTCTGTTGGCTCCTTCCCCCCTGGAAGGTCATTTGCATGATCCCCTGCCTCACACCCATCCCACTGGGCCCACTTAACAAAGGGATCCTGAGATTTGGGTCTGGCTTGGGAGGAAGCTGGCCTAGGGAGGGCTCGGAGTCAGGCCTGGGAGCGGAAGCCCAACCAATATCACAGTGACCCCGTTTCCCATAAATACGGCTCCCCCAGACCTTGTAGGGAGGGGTGAGTGCAGAGGCAGGTATCCAACCTTCCTGGGTCCCTCTGCCTCGTTCATTCAACAACACCTCACTCCATCCTTATGTCTAATCATCTTTCTCCCTTCAAATCCAATTCCCTTTTGGGGTTCCCTTTGTAAACAGCTTGTTAAGGACTTTCAGCTCATTAGGTTACAGTTATTTTTCTAATAATGGCTACCAACCGGGCCCTGTGAACTCTCCTACCAGTTGGGAGACATGCACCTTTGACAGTTGCTTTGGTCCATTTTTTAGCTTTCAGACCTTTTGGTTATAAAAGAAGGATCAGGGGTGCCTGGGCTGCTCAGTCGGTTAAGCATGCAACGTAGGCTCAGGTCATAAACTCAGTTTGTGCGTTCAATCCCTGAATCAGGCTCTGCACTGACAGTGGGGAGACTGCTTGGGATTCCCTCTATCCTTTTCTCTCTCTCCCTCTCCCTCTCTCTCTCTCTCAAACTTAAAAAAAAAAAAAGTCTCATTCTGGTTAACACCTGATCATTTTTAGGGGCATCTGGCTGGCTCAGTCAGTAGAGCAAGTAACTCGATCTCAGGATCATGAGTTCCAGCCCCATGTTGGGTGTGGAGCCTACTTAAAAAAGAAAAAAAAAAAAAAAAAACACCTGGTCATTTTAAAACTTCAGGTTCAGATTTGACCCAAAACTTTCTTCTTTTTCCACAAGGTAAGCTAAGCTGGGAGTTCAAGGTAAGCTAAGCTAGGGCCTCAAATTGTGTGTGTGTGTGTGTGTGTGTGTGTGTGTGTGTGTGTGCATGCACAATAGCACATGCACTTGGGGGAGGGCTGGAGAGGGCAGGGTGGTCTCTGTCACACACACACGCACATGCACACACCTCCAGGTTCACCTCTAGGGTGGAGGGGGGGAGAAGGAAGAGGGAAATGGCCGTTCCTCTCATGACATACGGCCAGGCTCTGGTTCCCTTGTTGGGAGTCAGGGCTGGGGCGGACTTAGCTCAAAGCCTGTAGGTCTGGTGATAGTGGGTGGAGGCTCCCAAAGATCCCACTGACCAGAGACTCAATTCCCGGGCCCTCCCCCAGGCACCGGGGGTCCCTCTCCAGACAAGTCTGCACCTGTCAGCTGGCTCCGCAGCCACATTGCCCCCCCTGCCGAGAGGGCCCCGGGGAGTCTGCAGCCCCCGCTCCCTTTGGCCCTCCACAGACTACTCGGCTCAGTCCCTGCTCCTCTCCAGAACCAGACCCCAGGGCCTTACCCTGGCCGTGTGTCCATGTCCCACTCTGGTGACCCTGGGGCAGGTGGCAGCCCATGGCTAAGCGGACATCCAACCAGGGAATGAAGCGTCAGTTTCCCTCTGTGGAAGTCACCCTGAAACTTTGCAAGCAGCTCCCTTGGGCTCCCATTGCTCAGAGATGGGGCGGGAACCACTGCAGGCCCCCCTTCTCCTCTGTAGGGTCCTGAGGGGCAGGGATGAGATCTTTGTGATGGTTCATTCCCTAAAAAGGCAAATTTCTCTCTGGTAACACCTGCTGAACCAGTTTGCCCCACCCCCATCCTGGGGGCACCGAGTCCAGGTTGGCCCTCTCCTCGGAGATCCTGCACTGTTTGGTGACCTCTGGAGCAAAGCTTCCCATCAGGACCCCCCACAGTGCTGACACACCTGCCTGGCAGACAGTGTGCTCCGACTCCAAGTCAGGCCCCGGGGAAGCCTGGGAGGCATCCTCAATGCCTTCTTCTTCTCTTCCTGCCCCACAGCATCTGCTCAGTCATCAGACAACCTTCTCTGCTCCCAGTTCAGGGGAGGGGAGAGGTCTTCCTCTCTCACCTGGATGTCAGCACCCCCTCACTGGCTTCCCTGCCACCTCGGCAACCTTCCCGAGACTCCTGAAATGTTAGTCTTTGGTACATCCCTCCCCCTAACACGACTCCCTAACACCTGGAGAAGATTCCAGCTCCTTGGTCCCGCATTCTGGGCCTCTCTCTATTTGAACTCCAGCCTTTTCTCGGGCTAAAGTACACCCTGTGCCCATTGCTGAGCCCCTTGTGGCAAATAGGTTTCCTCTAGTGCACAGCTTGACAGCTGGAAGTGACCAGCCCCAGCACTGTGCTGACGGCTGGCAGGTTGAATCCATGGGAAGGAGAGTGCAATGATCAATTGGTGACGCCTGCCATGGGCCCAGGGGTGACAGGTCTTGCCACTCTATTCCACTTGTACCGAACTGTCCACCTTTTCCCACCAAGAGTCCACCCTGGGCTCTCCTCCCGCCCCCTCTCCATGGTCCAGGTACTGGGTTATGGCCACCATAAACTCTCCACTTATCCCCAAACTTGCTGCATCCTTGCAAGTGCCATTACCCTGACCAAGACTTCCTTCTACCTGCCCCTGCATTCATCAAGTCTCTCCTCACTTTTCCATCCTTCTGTTGAACTGCGGTGACCTCCCATCTCCGTTTGCTTGGGTTGATGCTGTGCTCCCAGCAGAACTGTCAACAGCACCCCTTTGCTTTCACGCATGTCCCAGTTTGGGATATGAATCGTGTACACTCACCCTGCCTCTAGCACAGGCGATGCTAAAGGCACTCAAGTCAGTTTTAGGTCTGTCTTGTCGGCGCCCAGCAGCCCGGTGTCTGACACAGATCGGGACTGTGGAGCCGAGCGGCACTGAACTGGCAGGAAGAAAGAGAGAAAGCAGACAGAGGGGAAAGAGGTGGCCAGTGTCAACTGGCAATTGAGTGTGGGCCCCTTGACCCCAGGGGACCGGTTCCCGACTGTGTCGGTGAAGCAGTCAGGGCTTCAGGGGCTTCCGATCAGCCCAGCAGCTCAGGTCTCCGAAGGGAGGGCTGTGATGGAGACACCCGCGGTAGGAGACTATAAAAGTCCCGAGAAAGGCCCAGATACTGCCAGCCCACCAGCCATCGGAAAGTAAGAGTTCTAAAAATACAGCTGGCAGACAGAGAGGAAGTGGGCACAGTGAGGGGGAGGCTGAAGCGCAGCCGCGGCCCCGTCTGCCTGCTCCCCTTTGCCCAGGCCCAGAGGGGGTCCTCCCAGGGCACTGGGGCTGCAGGGTCTTCCAGCTAGAAGTGCTACCACTGTAAATGTTCCTCCTTCCCTGGACTCTTCCCCCATCCAACTCTTCTTCCCGAAGTTCTTGGCTTAAAGGACACTTCTAGAAAGCCTTCACTGACTCGTCACCTCCTCCCTGCAACCTGGATAGATTAGTTCTGATCTCCCCTCCACAGCTCTGTTAGATCATTACATATGCGATCATCTACCTAACCCCAACGAACCCCCCCCCCCACACACACACACAACTTTGATCAGAGAGGCTGAGAGCAGGGGCTCAAAATCAGGCACCTGGGCTCTAATTCCAGCTACATCATTTGCAGAGGCTGTGTGACCTTGGGCACGTTTTGTACCTCTCTGTGCCTCACCTGTAAAATCTTGCCTTGCCTATAAAATGGAGACAGCTCCAGCAGCCACCTCACTGGGTTGTTATGAGGGTAGTGTGCCTTGAAGCATGTCGAGTGTTTAGAACCTTCCGTGACACATCAGAGTTCCCCTTATTATTAGCATTAGTGCTAGTATTACTCAAGGGCGGGGCCAAATTGATATTTATCTCATCCACAGCACCTAGCAAAGTGCCTGGCCTGTTCAATAAGCAACTATCAAATGAACGTGTTTTTATTTATGTATCACCTGGTTCCCAAAAAAGGCTGGAGGCCACATGATGATGCATGTCATGAAAAGTTTGCAAATTTAAAGCACCCTGAAAATGATCATTATTTCTCCTTGACAGTCCAGTCTCTCTGTGTGATAGCTGTGCCTCCGGATGGCGGTCTGCTGCCCGCTAGCTTACACCTGCCGGGACCTGCCTCAGGTAACTTCTGGCCATTGGTCCCAGCTCTGCCTTCAAGGCCTCAGCCCCCTCCCCCGCCTTGGCCCAGGAAAACCTCCAAGACACGGCATGATGAAGACGCTCTCAAGTCCTGGATGGACATATGGGTTGGGGAGTGGGAGCAGGGGCTGGGTCAGACCTCTGCCTGGCTGCTCCAAGAGGCGGCCCCCCCGCCCAGGCCTCTGAGGGAAAGTTGGGTGCGTGAGGACAATGGAGCCATGATTTAGTTAAATCGTTGCTCTTGGTGGAATCCCAGGGAGCCTGAATAATTGACAGTGTGGTCAGCAGCTGACCGCTGACTTCCCAACACGGTGGAAATCGATCTGGTCAACGTTTACTGGCCGGGCCCCCGGAGGCCTGGGGGTCAGAGGTGAGAAATACTGCCCCATCCTGAGTCCTAATCGAGCAGCATGACCGGAGTCAGGCAGACAGTCCATGTGCTCAGTCCTGCCCTCCTCCGAGCCTGTTTCCTTCCCTCTCCTCACAGGCTCTTCACAGAACAGGAGGCGGTATGTACATCAGGAGGAGGGTGTAAACAGTGGGCAGGAGGGGAAGATGATGAGTCTGATTTGGGATGTGTTTGCGTCCAAAGTGCCCACGGCAGAGCCCGGAGGAGAAGGTCCAGTCTCCGGATAATTGCGTCTGGAGCCGATGGGAATGTGCAGCTTGAAGTGGTCCCTGAAGCCACAGGAGGGGAAGGGGCCATCCAGGGGGAGTGCAGAGCGAGGGAAGGAAGCAGTACAGGCACTGAAGGCCACTGATATTTAAGGAATGGCTGTGGGTCCAGGAAGAAGAGACCTCGAGAGGGACAGACAAGGAGCTGCAGGGGAGAAGCAGTGGGGGTGAAGGTCAGAAGGTGGAAGGCTGCCCAGAGGTCGGTGAAGGTCAGGACCTGCTGGATGGAGCCACAAGAAGGCTTAGCAGGACCGCTGTGGGGGCAGTCGGGGATGAGAGAGGGTGTTGGGTGGGATGGAAAGAGAGCCTGATGTTCCTATTAGCAGGAACCATTGGTCTCTAGAGGCAGGGCCATGAGGGGAGCCTAAGAGCACCCACACGTTTGCTCATATAGATGGAGCTCAGGCATCATTAGGAACACTTAGAATTTAGACCTAGATAAGCCACTACTTGTAAAAATCCCAATTAAAAAAAAACTTTTTTTGATGTTTATTTTTTGAGAGAAACAGAGAGCATGGGGGGGAGGGGCAGAGAAAGAAGGGGACAGATGATCCAAAGCAGGCTCTACATTGACAGCACAGAGCCCAATGCGGGGCTTAAACCCATGGACCCGTGAGATCTTGGCCTGAGCTGAAGGCAGATGCTTAACCTTGACTGACTGAGCCACCCAGGTGCCCCTAAAAATCCTAATGTTTAATCACTAAATTCTAATCCTGAAACCATTATTACACTATATATTAACTAACTTAGATTTAAATACAATTAAAAAAAAAAACCCAAAACCCTGGGGCTCTGGGTAACTCAGTTGGTTGAGTATCTGGCTTCAGCTCAGGTCACGTTCTTGCATTTCGGTTCATGAGTTTGAGCCCCACACCGGGCTTGCTGCTGTCAGCACAGAGCCTGCTTTGGATTTTACATCCACATCTCTCTCTGCCCCTTTCCTGCTCACACTTTCTCTCTCTCCCTCTCTCTCAAAATGAAGAGGCATGAGAAATAATTTAAAAATCCCAATTTTTAGTCTGATAGTTAAGCCTTTTTCAACCTAGTCTCTGCTGTCTTTTCCAGCCTCTTCCCCCACAGCTGTCATCCAGAAAGCTCCTATTAACCCTTTAAATCCCACTTTGAACATCACCTCCCGCCCCATATGATTCCTGACATCTCCCCATGTAGACACGCTCACCCTCTCCTCCGTACCTTGTTCATTCATTCATTCCTTCATTCACGGGTGCTGACTGCACACCTACTATGTGCCAGTCTCTGTGCAGACCCTGGGGATTCAGTGGGAATAAGACAGACAGTGACAAACTACATTTCCCACTAGCTGAGGCCAAAAATGGGGAACTTAAGGAAGCAATGAATAACCATACCTAAATGAATACCAAACCAGCAGGGTCACAACTAAACAAACCATGGGCCAGGATGCAGCCAGCTCCCTCTCCTTCCCTTTCCCCTCCCCTCCCCGCATCCTCCCCTTCTCTTTCTTCCTTTCTTCTCTCTCTGTCTCTCTCTCTTCAGCCTCCCTGTCCTACTCAATTGGCTTCCCTTACTTCGTGGGAAACTTGACCACTCTCAACTCTGACCCCCCACAGGGAAGAGTGTAACTGGTGACCCCGAGTTCCACTTTAGAAAACCAACTGCAGAGGGGCACCTGGGTGGCTCAGTCAGTTGAGTGTCCAACTCTTGATTTTGGTTTAAGTCGTGATCCCTGGGTCATGGGATCAAGCCACGCATCCTGCTCCATGCTGAGTATGAAGCCTACTTGAGAGTCTCTCTCTCTCTCTCTCTCTCTCCCTCTGCCCCTCTCCCCTGCTCATGCTCTCTCTCTCAAAAGAAAGGAAAGGAAAAGAAAAAAAGAGAAAGAGAAAGAAGAATCAAAAGAAAAAGCAACTGCAGAGAAGGGCCTGTCTGGCCTGGCTTGGGTCCAGAGCCCGGCCCTCCCTAACCAGTCAGCTGAAGCTGGAGAGTGGGGTTATGTGACAACATGGCGGTCTCTACTGGGACCACCTACCTCTAGGGTGGGGAGAGGAGCTGGCCCCAGAAGGAAGTAGGGATTTCTTTCCAGAAAGAATGGCCCCGGGAGGATGGGGTGGTTCTCCAACCCATTAGGGGTCTCATAAAGCAAAGGGGCCTTGCATCATGGAGGAGGGAATCCTGTTACCAGCAGTCCAGGGGGATCCTCACCTTTCTGGCACCCCAGACCCCTTTGGCACTGAGTGAGGACGATGGATCTCTTCTCAGAATAACAGTTTTAAATGCATAAAATACACAGGATTGCAAAGAAAACCAATTATGTTGGTTCTGCCCACAGCCCTCTTGAGAACTTTGGATGTCGAAGGAGTGTGAACAGACAGGTTAATTAGAGATTTGCTCAGAATCTCCTGGAGGAAAGAGCCAGGAGCCTTGGCTTCTCCCTTGAGTGTGGAAGCTGTTAGTCCTGTGTGTGTGTGTGGCGGGGGGGGGGGGGGGGGGGGGGGATCTGGGATGGCCATGGGTGAAGCTGGCAGCAAAGGAAATCCTGGAGGGTGTGGGTTGGTGGCCTGGCTCCAGCACGGGCTGCATAAGAAGGGTTCTCGGCTGCAGTTAGTAAAAACTGACTCCAGTTAACCTAAAGGAATTGTCTGGAAAAGTGTCAGGTGGTGCATGCAAGGGAACTGGAGAAACAGGCTTAACAGGAACCCAGAGAGTTAAGGCCCAGCCAAGGTGCCATCTGCCAGCTGGTCCCTGGGGCTCCTGCTGGCACCTTGGGCCATGGAGATGATGTATCACACATCATTAGATGCCATTCTGCTGCAGTGGCCTTTAAAGTTCCACTGGCCTTGTGCCTGTGTTACTGTAAAGATTCAAAGTCCTTGGGGTGCGCCTGGGTGTCTTGGTCCGTTGAGCATCCGACTTTGGCTCAGGTCACTATCTCGCCGTTCCTGAGTTCCAGCCCCGAGTCAGGCTCTGTGCTGACAGCTCAGAGCCTGGAGCCTGCTTCGGATTCTGCGTCTCCCTCTCTCTCTGCCCCTCCCCTGCTTGTGCTCTTTCTCTGTCTCTCAAACATAATAAATGTTGGAAAAAATTAAAATACAAAACAAAACAAAGTCCTGGGAGGGCACGTCCGTTTGGCCACACTCTGGGCCACATGTCCCTATTCTAGCTGATGGGGGTGCAGATATCTGCCCCGATCAGCTTCTGTAATGGGAGGTCCTCTCACCATCTTGAGATCCCCCAAATAGATACTGGTTAACTAAAGTGGCAAATGTGTGCTATAGCTAGTTATTTTCTTTTTTTTAAAGTTCATATATGTATTTTGAGAGAGAGAGAGAGAGAGAGAGAGTGTGTGTGTGTGTGAGCTGGGGAGGGGCAGAGAGAATCCCAAGCAGGCTCTGTGCTGCCCGCATGGAGCCCAACGATGCGGGGCTTAAACCCACGAACTCCAAGATCATGACATGAGCTGAAGTCGGACACTTAACCAGCTGAGCCACCCAGATGCCCTGCTATAGGTGGCTCTGAGGGACGTGTGCATACATGCATGTGTGCATGTGCGTGTGCACACACGTGCAGGTGAACTGAGGAGCCAGGCCATCTCTCCAGAGCTGTTCTATTGAGAGCCCAGGCCTGTGGCAGTGTGAAGTGACAGGTGACTTGGGGAGAGAGGCTCCCTCCACCTCCCCCGAAAAGGAAAGACTGCAGAGAATAGGGCCTTTCAGAAAATGAACCAGGCGTTCCAGTTTCTTCTCTGCAGTCTTTTAGAAACAGGGATTGCTGACTCCTTTTGGACTGAGTTGGCAAGGACCCCAGCAGTCTCAGACTTATCGTGGGATGGGGTCTCTCTAGAGAGAAGTAAATAGACTTCCAGTGATCAATGGGAGGGAGGGCTCAAAAAGACAAGTCCTTATTCTGAACCTCAGGCTGAGGACATTAGCTGCCTGCACCTGCTACCGCACCCCACCGCCTCCACGCTGTGAGCCTCAAGAGGGCAGGTCTGCCTTCTTAGCCATCCCTGCCCAGGCAGCTTCTAGCCCAGGGCCAGACACTGAGACCTGGTCCACTACCCACCAGCCTGTGTCTTCTTCCTTCTGAACACACAGCCAGACTACACTTCCCAACCTCATTTGCAGTTAGGTATGGAATATGACTTAGGAATGGCCAATGGAACATGCATAGAAGCAACATGGGCCACTCCCCAGCCTGACATTAATTAAAACAAAAAAAAAGACTCCAGGCACTTGGGTGGCTCAGTTGGTTAAACATCTATGGTTAAACATGGCTCAGGTCATGATCTCATGGTTCATGAGTTCAAGCCCCATGTCGGGCTCTGTGTTGACAGCTTGGAGCCTGGAGCCTGCTTCAGATTCTCTGTCTCCCTCTCTCTCTGCCCCTCTTCCACTCACGCTCTGTCTCTCTCTCTCCCCAAAATAGATAAGCATTAAAAAAATTTTTTAATTAAAAAAAACCTGTAAAAATCTGTAAAAATGTGCAATCTTCAGAATTCTTTCCCCATCCAGCTGAAAGCAGATGATTCTGAGGCCCTAGAGGAGGGTGCAGCCACAAGTAAGGAACCTGGGTCCATGAATCACCATCCAGAAGGCTCATTCATTAACCAGAACACCTGCCATGTGAGCAAGAAAGACAACTCCATTGTGCCACTGAGGTTGAGGGCCTATCTATTACAGCAGCTGGGGCTCACTAATACACTCAGAACACGGTTGCTGAACAAGTTGTTCTCTGATCTTGGACAAAGGACAGTCCTGGGCCTCAGATTCCTCCACTAGGAGAAGACTAGACCTGGTAATGTCTAGGGACCCTTCCTTCTAAAGAAAGGGAAGATTTAAGCCACGCCCACATATGCTCCTGCACTGGGAGCTGTTCCTGTAAGGACACCCTGGAATGCCTTTCTAGATACTATTTCTCCCAAGCACCCAAAGGAGGACAGCATTCTGGAACCTTGTTTTTAACAGACGTCAGTGTAACAAAACACACGCTAATGACCAGTAAAATGTGCTGACCAACTCCAGTGACAAAATGTGTTTGTTTATATGTATTTTTATAGTGTACTGGATAATAAAAGGAATTGTATTTTAATCGGATGCTTTTGTAAATCAGGTGCGGGCCTCCACACGCCTCTCTATGCACCACCAGTACTGCAGGGAAAGAGGAAGAGGCAGTTTTTGTTCTTAGTGCCTTGTGATCCTGTGGGACTATGTGGCCGTCCTTGTCGCTGTTTTCTCCAACATCTCCAAGGCTGGCAGGAGGGGGAGTGTGAGGGGAGGACGGTGAACAGCAGAAGTTGTTGTGGAGCTCCCCAGCAGGAGCTGGGGTCCTCCTCCCCTTTCTGATGGGGAGAACAGGCATGGGCTGGGACTTGGTCACGCAGGCCCTTGGACTGTCGTGATGGCTCACACTGTGTGTGCCAGGCACTGCTCTGAATGCTTCACATACGCTAACTCATTTAAACCTCACGATCACCTTTTGTGGGGGCGAGGGCTCATTTTACAGATAGGGAAACCGGGGCACGGAGAGGTGGAGAACTAGCCCAAGGTCACACAGCTGGTGTGCTCTCACCTGGCCTGGCTTTGGTTCCAGAACTGCCTCTCTCGGTGGGGAGAAAGATTTTGATCCTTATCCTAAAAGACACCGGCAGCAGAGGAGAGGAACAGCCTAGTAAACACAGACTCTAAAGCAGGGGCTCTCACCGGGGCGGAGGGGGATTTTGCCCCCGAGGGGACATACGGCAATGTTCAGAGACATCTTCGAGGGTCACAAGTGAGGAGGACGTGCTACCAGCATCTAGAGGGTAGAGGCCAGGGCTAAGACATCCTATAATGCACAGGAGGGCCCCCCACCCCCAAAACAAAGAATTACCTGGCCAAAAAGATGTCAATAGTGCCAAAGCTGAGAGAAATCTGTGCTCAAGTCAGACAGGCCTGCAGCCTCTGCCATTTCCTAGCTGTGTGGCCCTGGGCAACTGACTTCCCCTCTCTGAGCCTTAACATCTTTGGAGAACACTGGGCATGGCAATGATGAGGGCAAGCCCTGACACATGGGGAGGGCTCAATAAATGCCTCATCTTCCGCTTCCCTGTGCTTCCCCCACCCCTCGCCCTGCCCCAGGCCCCGCCACATGTCTTGAGCAAGAAACAGAGCCCGGCCTTCCACAGTGAGTCTGGGAGAGTTATGAGTTTATATTCCCCTGCTCACTCCTGGCTGTGCCGACGTCCTCAGCTCCTCTAATTACTTATTTAAAGGCTATCGATTCCTTGGCTGCTGCCGGGCGGCCTCGCGGAATTGCAGGTCTCGCAAATAGCTGAAGCGCCCGGCAGCCACTGGGGCCTCGGCCTGACATAACCAGGCAGGGGGTTATTTTCGCCGGGGATGCTTGTGAAATATTCATGTGCTGATTTAAATACTGAGGATGTCAGAGCTAGAAAGGGCCAGAGAGATCATATCGGCAAAGCTTACCCTGATTCAGAAGAGAATGCAGCTGGATGTGGTTCGGAGGGAGCCGGGCAGAAGCGGAGACCCGTGCATGTAGGTTCAAGACAGATACAAGGCCCCGTGCGCAACGTGGGACCTTGGGCGGGTCGCTTGCCCATTCTGGGCCTTTCAACTGTAGTGAGAAAAAGGGGTTGGTGAGGTTGAACTGAGATGGGTATATAAAAATAAACTCAGCACATAGTAGGCCTGCAAAATCTAATTGCATTTGAAGCCAGCGAGCCCGTCTGAGCCTGAATTTCCTCTTCTAGATATTTCCTAGGGTTGTTAAAGCTATATGAGATCACACATGTGATCACCATTTATCAGGCCGGAGACAAAGTGATAGCTGATAAATTTTAAGTGTGTGTGACTAGCGCATATTAGTGCCCAGGTGCTGTGCTAAGTCCCAGGTGCTGTGCTAATTGCTTAACAGGCAATACTTCTCTGAATCTCCCAACAACCATGGTGAAAGTTGATTTATCGGAGTCCCGGTGGCCGATGTGCTGGTGAACTGACTGTCAGGGGCAGAGTGGGGATGGAAGGGGAGGCCGAGGAAATCCTGATTTGTAATGTTTGCCAATTTACGTGGTGTCAATACTCCCACCATGGCCCACTCTAAGCTAGCAACATGACGTCACCAAACAGAGTTGCAGTGAGATGTGCACACTGCTGGATCTCTGTTCACAGGTGAGGAAACTGAGGCTCAGAGAGGTTGAGTGATCTGCCCCAGAGAATTGGCTGAAACAGATCTATTCACCCCCTTAAATGTCAGCCCTCACCTGTCTCCCGGGTCAGAGCTGAATGGGGTCACCGAGGCGGACTTGGCCAAGGTCACATATCATGATGGGTCAGCACTAGAACATTCTCCCAGGCCGGGGTTCTTCCCGTCAGGTACTGGGGGCCCCACGTGACCTCCCCTCCCACCCCGTAGCTTGGTCAGGAAGGTAACGGAACCACACTTTATGGAGCACCGGCTCTAGGCTGGACCCTGTGTTAGGCGATTGATCCCAGCCAACCTGTGCGGTAGGAATTCTGTCAATTAACAGAGGACACCGACATGCACACAGCTGAAGTGACTTGCCCAAGGCCACAGAGCTGGGATGCTGGAGGACAGGGTTCAAACCCAGGTTCTCCAATGCCTGCAAAGCCCATGTCCCTTCCTCTCTCCCATCTGGCCAGGCCCTCACCCTCAACCACCGGCCTACCGACAGCCTGCTCCTCAGGGGGCCCGATGTGGAAACCTCACAGGCATTACAGACAGATTAGTTTAAAAACAAAAAAAGAAACAGTTCTTTTCTCTGTGTCAGGGAGGTATATTGGAATCACCTAGGACTTTTAATAAATCAATCACCACGTCCCACATCAGACATTTGAATCAGGTCTTGGGAAGGAGGTGTGAGGCCCAGGTGGCTCTGGTGGTTAAATACTTTATGGGGAGTAAAGTCCCAGGGAGTCTGATGGGAAGCCTGTCCTGGGAGCCCCTGCCCTGTTTCTTTGTTGCCCTTTGTACCCCTCAGGACAGGCCGATGTGTTAGACCCTAAAGAAGGACCCCCGAGTGTTACTGTTCACACGGCCCTTGGAGGAGCCAAGAATGTGTTAGCACTGTGTCGTTTCTGGGGCCTGAGATGGACACACATCAGCTTCAGCCTCGTCCTGAATTAGTCCCTCTGCCACAGAACTGACCTCCAAGAGCAAGAGGCCCCAGACAGCCACAGAAAGCAACTTTCTCAGTCCCCTTCCTCGGTAGCCCCTGTCCCACTCATTTTTACTCGCTACATATTTACCAAATGCCTAGTAGGGGCCAAATACTGGGCTGGGGGCTGGGGATACAACAGTACGCAGGGACATGGTACCAGCCCTGAAATATCACACAGACCCACGGATGCAACTAGATGAAGCAAACTCGCATTCACTACAATCCCGGGAAGAGCCTGGCTTGGTTCAAAAAAATGAGGTACGCTGCGGGAGGCAGAAGGCAAAATGTTGATGTCTTGCTCCTGAAAACGGAGGAGAGGAAGAGAAGGCAGGGCAGGAGGGAGAGAGGCAGAAGCCAGCAGGTGGAGAAAGCCTGGGGTGAGCTCAGGGAGACGGCTCTGGAGCAGATTCCGGTAGACCCCCCTTTGCGACACCCACAGCAAAGGGCGCGTTGCCTGTGCGTGGTTTGTATAAGGAGCTCAGAGCAGCTTCCACTCTGGGGCCAACATCATGCAGTCCAGGGACCATAAGGAGATGGGGCTGTGGAAAAAAAAGAAAAGGTATCTGCAGAAACGGCAGGGGCAGAAGACTAGCTGGATGAAGAGGGCTCAGGGCCCCAGATGTCATCTGGGTCACATGGTAAGGCAGGCTTTTTATCAAGGAATTGCCCAAATGTGAGGAGGCACAGGAAGGGGAATTGCATGGCCTTAGGAAGTACACTGGGGTTCCCCACATGGTTTGGGGAGAGGCAGATCACAGTTACCATTGATGGAACAGTCCTTAGGTGCCATTTTGTGCCACACAAATACTCACCAGCTTTTTGCAAGGTAGCAACTATTATTCCACCCATTTTATAGCTGAGGAAATGGAAGACTCAAGGAGTTGATGTGACTTGCCTAAAGACACAAAGCTGTGTGTCACAGAGCCAGGATTTGAATCCAGGTCTTTAGGACTTGAAATGCCATGCTCATGACCCTGAAGCTGTAAAGGCTGCCTCACCTTCTATTTCTCACTTATTGGAAAGCCCACAGGCCTATGGATAGCAGAAGGGACAGAATTTGCATGCACACCAGGTCACCCAAAGCCTGCAAGCAAATGTGCATTATCAGGGGCGCCTGGGTGGCTCAGTCGGTTAAGCACCCCACTTCAGCTCAGGTCATGATCTCATGGTTCATGAGCTCGAGCCCTGCCTTGGACTCTGTGCTGACAGCTCAGAACCTGGAGCCTACTTCAGATTCTGTGTCTCCCTCTCTCTCTGCCCCACCCCTGCTTGCACTCTGTCTCTGTCTCTCAAAAAATGAATAAACATTAAAAGAAAATTTAAAAAAAAAAGAGCATTATTAGTCTAAGTTACAGCTGAGGGACTCCCGGCTCAGAGTAAGGGAACTTGCCCAAGGTCGTAGGCAAGAAACTTGCAGGGCTGGGATTGGAACCCAAGAACCTGGGGCCTTTGCACCGCCCCCCACATCTGTTTGAAGGCAGTGGCCTCCACCTACCCCCAGCCCTTGAACCCCTGCTACTCTGTCAACTCGGGGGTAGCAGGCATTCTGGGCTGGGTCTCTAGAGCAGGCCCAAGTCTGGGCCTCAGAGCAAGGTCATCGGGCAGCCCAGGAGCTCACCACCTTCCCAGCCCACAGGGAAATCTTTAAATGGTGTCAGGTTCATTGCCTTTGTGGTAGAAAAAAGAAAAAAGACAAGGCAGAAGTGCAAGGAAGATGGGGCCCAATTCCTGCTTAACTCATCCCGTTTGGCTGAGTCAGCAATGCAGCGAGGCCTCCCTGGCCTCAGAGGAGAATAGCAGGAATCTGCAGATGCGCTGGAATTTCTCCGCACCGGCTGGCATGGGTGGCGATGGTGCCGAGATCAGAGGGGAAATGGGCTGCTGTCGTGATTCTCTGGTTCTAGTTTCTTCCTCTACCCGCTCCCACCCTGCTTCTTGCCCATGGCTTTGAAAGGCCACTCGTTTCAGACTTGCACTCGACAGTCTAGAAAGCCCTTACAAAGAGCCCTAAGGTCTCCAAAGTGATTTATGAATTTGAAGTGCCTTTCAGATTATAAAAAGCTAATCTGCAACAGCCTCCTTAATGCGGCAACGTTCACAAAACACTTTGCAAGTCACTGTGTGGAGTACAGTTTGCAACCTCGTTTGCAGCCAAAAAGTGCCCGCCTCTCAAGAGAGGACTTTACAGTTTGTAAATCCCAGTCGCACCCCTCGCCTCATTTGAACTGCGGACCGCTCCCCTGTGAAGGCTAATAATAATATCTATCACTTTCGAAGCACTTTACCTATGTTAACACATTGCAGTGGCACGGCAATCGGATGATTGTTATCCCCATTGACAAAGAAGGAGTTCCAGAGGTACAGCGAGACAGTATCACAGGGCTGTAGGTAGCAGAGGCTGGGTTTGAGGCACTGACATTCGATGGGAGGAAGGCAGGTTTTGTGCCCATTTTTCAGATGAGGCAAATAGAGGCCCACTTCTGCCCTGTTCACTGTGTGACCTTGGACAGGACTGTGCACATCTCTTGGCCTCCCTTTTCCTTCTCTACAGAATCAAAGGGATAAGCGCTGCCCTCCCTGCTCTCTTCCTAGTTCTGAACAAATGTGAGATATGGAAGTGACCAAGGAGGAAGGCCAAGCCCGAGGATACATGGTAGCCTCATTCCCTGTGCCACGGCTATTTTTGGCAGGAGTCCACTGAGGCCTGGCTCTGTTTTGCACAGAAGGTCACCTGGAGGCCTCTCCTGAGACCTCCTGTCTCACACACAGGAGGAGGGAGAGTGGGGTAGTTGGGGGAATGGGGCAGGGAACTTCCCCGGGGGCCTGACATAGGGAAGGGAGCTGCAGAGAGGACAGCAGCCTCCCCTTGAGCACCTCTAGTGAAAGGCAGAGAAAAAAATCATGCAGTCCAACCCACAACCCATCGTACAGATGGGGAAACTGAGATCCAGAGAGGGGAGGGACTCACTTATGGTCATTCAAAGGCTTAGATGCAAAAGTGGGACTAGAATTTATTTCTAGGCTCTTCTCATGGCACATGTTGGGAATCTGGCTTTTGATCTAACAACGTCTCAGATCGTTTGTTCATTTATTCATTCATTCATTCTTCCACTTACCCAGTTGGTCAGCCAGTCATTCAACAAACATTTCCTGAGTATGTGTTACATGCCAGACCCTAGAGATAATTGTGGTGAATACAGTCATGGTCCCGGCTCTTGTCAGGGGATCATCTAGAGCAGTGCTTCCCAGTGGCCAGTCCAGTAGCCGCATGTAGCCGTTGAGAACTTGAAATGTGTCTACTCCAACCTGAGATGTGTTGTAAGTATATAACACACGCTGGATTTTGAACACTTAGTAAGAAAAAAAAGTTTTTAAAAAATCTCAACAATTTAAAAAAGCTGGATTGCATGAGATGATATTGGAGTCTACTGGGTTAAATAGAACATTAAAATTTGGGGCCCCTGGGTGGCTCAGTCAGTGACACGTCCGACTTTGGCTCAGGTCATGATTTCACGGTTCGTGAGTTCAAGTCCCATCACTGGGCTCACTGCTGTCAGCACAGAGCCTGCTTTGGCTCCTCTGTCCCCCTCCGTCCTTGCCCCTCCCCTGCTCGAACTCTCTCTCTCTCTCTCTCAAAAATAAACACTAAAAAAATAAAACATTAAAATTAACTTCAGCTGCTTTTTTTTTTTTAAGTGGCTACTAGAAAATGCAAAGTAAAAATGCCGTAGGTGGGGCATTGTATGGGGCCGCACCGGTCCGTTGGGAAGGTCTGAAGATGAACAGGGAACCTGCTGGCGGCCTTACCTTTGCCCCCACGCTGGCCAGAGGTGCAGACAGGTTCAGGCCGCGTGTGGAAGGCTGGTCCGGACACAGTGAGGGTCCGAGAGACGGGGCCAACTTACTCCCAAGACTTCTCAGTGGGTATCCAGTGCCCTCTGCAGGGGCCCCGGGAGCCCCCTTGCCTCTCTTCCTCCTCCATTTCCTTTCCTGCTCACCCCGGAGCCCAGAGGCCAGCTCCCTTCCACGTCTGTCTCACGCCACCCCAGATTGTCTCTGACAGATCGAAGGCCACTTCACCTGGCGTGGTCATTGCCCGGCCCCGCCCGTGCATCAGAGAGGGGCATTTATGTGACATGGCACCTCCTGAGGGGCCGAGCACTTGGGGGCACCCGCCCTGTGGCCGCGCTGCCTGCAGCTTGCCCTGTCTCCGCCCTCACCGGCTGTGGCCGCCACCCCTAACGACCCACCGGGTCACAATGGGGCTTCACAAATCGCAGGGAAAGCACGGGAGGGCCTCAGCTGTGGTGGGAGGTCGGGGGGAGGTGGCACTTGAGCTGAAGCCCCTAGGTAGAGGGACAGCATGCCTGGCAAAGGGAACGGGAGGTACGGAGGCACAGATCTCTGTGGCACAGAGAGCAGGACATGGCGGGAGGTGGGCTCCAGAGATGGTCAGAGGCCAGAGCACAGGATCTTAAGGGCCTCACTGAGTTTGGTCTTTATCTAGAGGGCACTGGGGAGCCATGGAAGGCATGGAAGCAGGGGAGTGCCTGGAAGCCTAAAGCTCTCTCTGGCCCCGGACGGGGAGTGAGGGAAGCAGAGTCTGAAGCCCGCTTACTGTTCTTTGGACGGCTGGGGCTGGCCCGTGGCAGGGCTTGCGGGAATCCCAGCTCCACTGCCTCCTCGCTGTGTGACCTTGACCAGACGACCTCCCTCTCTGAATTTGAGTTTCCTCACCTGTGAACTGGGGACGACAGTAGTGATTCTCTGAGGGGGTTTTGGGGTTTGGAGAAAGAATCAGAGACGTACTACTCGTGAAGCTTTTGGCACAAAGTGGGGCCACAAGTGGCCGTCCCCTTTCCTTCCGAGTTCCCACCCCACCTGTCAAACCCCGTGCCCCCACTCCTCAGGCAGCAGGAAGCAGGATCCGCGGAATGGTGCTGCACCGTCAGAGTATTTATAGCTGTGTTCTGTCAGCACGTTGTTGTTCAGTTACACATATATTTTTACATTCTCCTCCGTCACACATGGCTTCTCGGTGTGGTTGAGAAGCGGGGGGGTGGGTGGATGCAGAGGGTGGCAGGGGTGGGAGGTGGAGACAGATGGCCCAGGACAGCACCTAGGGACCTGAGGACCCAGCCTGGGTCATTTCTCTCCCAGCTCAGAAACCATCAGTGGCTCCCCACTGCCCTCTGCACAAAGTCCAGACTCCCTCACGGGGCCGGGAGGGGCCCCTCAGGACTCCACGGTGGCATTGTTTTGCCACTTGCTCTCGGCTCCACCCGTCGGAGCAGGGGAAAGGGAGCTGGACTTCACTGCCACTCGGCTCACCAGCGGTGTGACCCAGAGCAAGTCTCTTTACCTTTCTGAGCCAACCCGTGGTTTCCTCTGAGTCGGGGGCACAGCTTCCAAACTCTGGAGCTGCAGTAAGGACTAAACGTAAATGTGCCTGGCCGTGGGCAAATAGTCACTGCTACTGGGTGGGCTCCCGTCTCTGGCCTCAGGGCCTTAGAAAGGATGTTTGCTTCCTCTGCCATGCCCACTGAGGGAGGTCCCACAGGCCCACCTCCTCAGAGAGCCCTCGAGGCCTCCACTCCCACGCAGGGCACGCTATCCTCTCTTGGAGGGGGCTGTTGACAGGTCTTCGCCCCAGATCTTTCTCCTCTAGAAGTGGCCGGCATACTCCTGGCGTGAAGGCTTGCCTGGCCCCGCTCTATTCCCACACTGTCCCCCCGACGAGTGGGCACCGTGTCCCCATTCTACAGATGAGGAAATGGATTCAGGAAGGGAAGTGACTCATACAAGATCTCCAGCCCAGGGCTTTGAACTCAGGGCCCCAGGTCACTGCTCTGGGCAGCTATGAACCCAGTGACAGATGGACAGTCTGCAGAATAAATGGAAGCAGCCCTTCCCTCGGGTAGGTCTTGGGGCATTTCTCTCAGCCTTGGAGCCCAGCCAGGCCCACCTCTCTGGCCCTGGCCTTCGTGCCCCCAGCCTGAGAGCCCAGGGTCCCCATTCCCATGGAGGGCTTGGGGCTGGCTGCTTGTGCCCCAGCTCTGGCCAAAGGGGGAGGGGCCGGGGTGAGGGCATTGTTGCTAGGCAACAGCCTGGAAAGACCCCCAGGCCATCCTGGGAGCAGAAAAAGCCCTTTTCCTGGGAGCCGGAGGTGGGACAGGTGTAATGGCCTTCACCTCTCCTGCATGCCACGGAGACCTACATCTCACCTTGGCTCCCTC
Organism: Prionailurus bengalensis; assembly: GCF_016509475.1. Classification (NCBI taxonomy): domain Eukaryota; kingdom Metazoa; phylum Chordata; class Mammalia; order Carnivora; family Felidae; genus Prionailurus; species Prionailurus bengalensis. The sequence goes on from NC_057359.1 coordinate 82,698,400, forward strand.
TGTCCCTCCGTCAACTCCTTACTTACTTATTTACCTTTGCTCTTATCCATTCACTGGTCGTTACTCACGCTTATCAGTGAGTTTGCTGATTTATTTACCTGCTGCTTAGTGAATCACGGCCTTGCCCCCTACTAGCCGAGTCTCAGTTTCCCCACCTGTGAAATGGGGCTAATAATCGTATCAACCTCGTGGGGCTGTGCTGATGTGGCACATGGTGAGCACTCAGGATGGTTATTTATTCACGGTATTTTCTAAGCACCAGTTGTGGGTGCAGTGTCGTGCGGTGACAGAGGTAAATAAACTCTGTTTGAGGGCCAGACAAGACCACAGTGGAGTGAGCATGGGCGCTGCCCATCATATATCCGGATTTCCTCCCACTGTTTGCTGAGCACACTAGGGGAGTTGTTAAGAATATGGGCTGGGATTTGAAAAAAAAAAAAAAAAAAAAAAAAAGATCACGGGCTGGGATTGAATCCTGACCCTTTACTTGCTAACTCTGTGCTCTTGGGTGACACAGTTAACCTCCCCTGGCTTTGGTTCTGCTGTCTGTAAAATGGGGTCCAGCTGTAAAAATCTTACTGGATCTGGTGAGGACGAAGTGGGGGTCACACATGACCTTCTTGGGGCACACAGCTTTCCACAGTAATCCCTACTACTGGTATAGGATGGGGACCAAGCCCCCAGGGTGCTAATGAAACCCCTGAGGACCACAGCTCAGTTTCTCCTCCCTTTTCTCTCCTTGCTCTACCTTCCTGAGTCTGTCTACTATCCCCACCTCCACACGTATGCTCATGCTGTTCCCTTCTCCTGAAATAACTTCTCTTGTGTTTCCTAAAACTCTGATACAGTTCTTGGAGGCTTCAGGCTCCAGCTGGGAAGGCTCACAAATGAAATCTGGAGGGAGATTTTCAAAAGACCCCCAACCCTCACTTACCTCCCGACTTACCTCCTGCTGCAGCCAAGGAACCCCCATCTGAAGGTGGGCTGGCTGCAGCCTCACCGGGCCAGTTGGCTCCACTGGGGCATTATTCACCCTTTTCTCACAGCTTCTGTCCCCTGAGGCCAAGCCCATGGGGCTGTCTCAGCAGGTTTCCCGCCCACTAGTTCCCTGGGGCCCAGAGAACACTCCCAAGAGAGACGTCCTTGTTACATCCACTCACGACATCCTGAGCTGCTCTTCCCAGCACTTAGCACAGTGGTGATGCATCCGGGCTTCGTGGGCTGTTTGTTTAACATGTGGCTCCCCTGCCAGCCTGTACACTCCACGAGGGCGGGCTGTGCCCGCTCCGTCCCAAGCACCCAGGCCAGACCTGGTCCACAGAGAACGCTCACTGCACAGCTGCGGATGGAAGAATGCACAGAAGCGTGGGTGGATGGATATGTGCATGGCTGTAGGAATCAAATAATGGGAACTGGAGGGCCCTGAGAACGGTGGGCTGCCTGAAGCTGGGGCCAGGTCACCTTACACGGGCCTGCGGACTGCTCACCACTCTTTTCCTGACTCCTCTGCAGCCCTGGGCACTTGCAGGGACTTGGTGAACAGCTTGTTCAGATGACCCATGGGGCCTAGAAGCCCCTTCTGGATCTTGCTTTGGGAGACCAGTCTCTGCTTGAGCCTAGATCCCACAGAAGCACAGAATGGTCCAGGGTTCGAATGCTGGCTCTGCCATGTCTGAGGCACAAGGCAAGTCATTTCAGCTCTCTGAGCCTCAGCTTCCTCATCTGTAAAGTGGGTCATAATGGAACCTCATGAGGCTGTTCTGAGGAGGCAGTAAGACCATCATGTAGACCCCATGGCACGGTGCCCAGGACACACACTCCTTGCTCGAGAAATGGCAGCTATTAGGATCATTCTTATCATTCTCGGTTCAGATCTGGTTTTTCCATATAGAAAATCCTGTTCAGTTGTCTCTGAAAAAGCCCTCTCTGGGAAGTGAGATTCTGTGACCCCCCACCTCCTGGCTGACTGGGCTGTCGGTTCATCTTCTCCAGGGAGGTCTGCTCTGGTCCTGTTCTCAGTCTACGCCAGGCTCCAATCCCCTTCAACCTTCCATTTATTATCCCTTACTTCTGCCTTCGGCAATCCTCTGCTTCCCATGGGATACCTGGGCTCAGTGTGGGACGAGAAGCAGAGCTCGGACTGGGGCAGAATGTAGGCTCGGCCCATAAGCGGTACTGAGTACTGGTGACCTGGACTGGGTCCCATTTGAGGCTGAGATTGGGCCCTGTCTGTGACAGATACGTTATGCGGAGTTCCTGGAAACCCACTGAGCTGGAGGGTTACACACAGGTTTGTCATGGCATGCCCTGGGGAGATACCATGGAAGGAAGGAGGAAGGCAGGACTGGGCAGAGGGAGAGGCTGACCCACAATGAGGCTGCAGCCGAGGCCCCTGTGAAGACCCCTGGGGCTGGGACAGTCCTTCAGGTTGTCCCAATTGGGGCAAGAGAGCTGGGCCTTGGTACCTTCACATGGGTCAGGCACTGGTTCCTGCTGCCCAGGCAGCAGGGGTAACCGAGTGAGCCATCAGCAGTCGGTGTTCTGAGCAGCTGGGGTGGGTAATTGGCCCTGGAGCACCCAATATCCCCCACAACCAGCCCCGGGCTCTGGCTCAGACCTGGCTTTCAGCCGGATACCGGGGATAGAAGATGAGACACAGGAGACTGAGCATCCCCGCAGGACAGGACCTCTGTCCCCAGCTTCCAGCACAGGACCTGGCTGGGCAGCACAAGCCTCAGCCCACAAATGGAAGAAGAAGGGAACGTGTGAAGTGGGGTGGGCCGGTCAGCCTTTCCAGAGGCCCAGAGAGGGTAGACCACCTAGCTGAGGTCACACAGCTGCTCAGGGCAGAGCCAGGATGGGAACCCAGCACTGGCGGAGTCCAGAGCTTACGTTCTCTTAACAATGCCAGGCCGTGAGCTTATTAGAAAGCAAAGGCTGCGAATGGGAGGAGGAGAGTCCCTCCCCCTAGTTCCCTGAGCAGCCCCGACACCCGCCAACACTCTGGCAGCCTCTGGCTGGCCCACCAGGACCCATGCCCAGGGGAGGGAGTAGCATCTTGCGGGCGGGGAGCCCTTCTTGGGTAATGAGGCCCAGCCGGCCGTTTGCAGGCCCTACAATGTGAATAATTCATTTGCAACCAAGTCTGGGAATTAGAAACCGTTACTGGATGATTTATTTAATAGGGGTTGCTTGCTGCTTGGGAGAGGGGAGGACTTTGAGCCCTAAGAGGGAAATGCATGTCTTATAGATGGGCTTAGAGACACTGACAGACCTGGGTTCCAATTCCATCTCTGACTTCTAGCAGCTGTGTGACCTCAAATAAGTGACCGGGACCTCTCTGGGCCTCAGTTTCCTTGGCTGTAAAACAGGGATAATAGTAGAGTTGCTAGAAGGATTAAATGAGTCAGAATTTGGAGAGCCCTTAGAATCATGCCTGGTTCACGGTAAATGCTCAGCAAGAGTTTGGTGAATGAATAAGAGAAAGCTTATACATAAATATAGGAACCGACTTACTCGCACATCTGCTTTGTGACAGGCCCCATGCTTTTAGGTGCACTATCCCACTGCATTCATATAAAGTGAGTATTATTATTACACAACACTTATGGGTGAGAAAGTAGAACCTCAGAGAGGTTAAGGAACCTGCTCAAGCTCACACAGCTAGTCCTGGCAAAGCAGAGATTAGAACCCAGCTGGGTTTCTCTGACTCCAGGGCCCATGCACCTACCCACAGTCCTATACCATAGATCTGGCACACAGCCGGTGCCTAATAAATGTCTTATTTTACTAAAACTTTCCCATTCCCCCCAAAGCGCTGCCACATCCATCATCGAATTTGATTCTAACAACAAACCCGGCAGGTGGTCAGGGAGACTGTGGTCCCTATTTCTCAGATGAGGAAACTGAGGCCCAGAGAAGAATGTGAGTTGCTCAGTGGCCCAAGGCCTCAGATGCAACCCAGACCTCTGGAGGCCTCGTAGACATTGTCACAATGTGTAAAACAACAGCACAGCTCTGGGTGTGCCTGCTCATCCCTTAGACTGCACTCCTGGGGGCAGAGGCTTTGTCTATTTGTCTTCGTTTTGCCTGATTCAGAAAATGTTAAGTATCAAATGAATGAATGAAAGAAGGAATCCTAAACCCACATAGTAGCTGAACTCCTCCATCTTTACTCTGCCCCTGTGCCCCCCCCCATTAAGGAACACCCACCCACTTACTCCTGTTGGGTGGGGAGAATGTGGGGGCTGAGCTCCCGGCCCCCAGCTGCCTGGGCACTTGCTCTGAATCACTGCCAGCTCTTTCCAGAGGGCGTGGTGTCCTTGGCCTCTTACAGGCCCTTGTCCGTCTCAGATTCCCAGGCCCTTGCAGAGGCATGACAGGGTCTCTGGGACACTCCACGCTGACCTTGGTGCCAGCACAGCCTGGGGGTGAACAAGAGGATATGGCTGTTTAGGCCAGAGTGTTGGCCTGTGGGTCTCACGGGGTGAGAGGTACGCCGTATGTGTGAGCATGTCTGTGAAAGTTTTAGGAGTCTCTGGGTCTGTTGATGCGTGAGTGCTGTGTTTGTAGATGTGTACTGAGGGATGTGTTGGTGGGTTTTTACTTTTTAATTTTAGAAAAAAAAAGAGCACGTGTGAGCAGGGAGGTGGGGGCAGGGAAGTGGGGCAGAGGGAGAGAGAGAATCTTAGGTGGGTGGAGCCTGACGCGGGGCTTGATCCCACGACCCTGGGATCATGACCTGAGCTGAAATCAAGAGTCAGACGCTCAACAGCCAGCCACCCAGGGGCCCCCGAGGGATGTTTTTGCATCTTATGTCTTTCTGTAGATATATGCATGTGTGCCCTGTGTAGGTACCTGGATACATTCGAGGATTCAGATTTGGACTGATCAGATAGTTGTGTGCACAATCCCCTGTGTGTGTGAATGTGAGTATGTCTGTTTAGGTGTTTGGGTTTTCTGGGGGGGGGGTGGGGGGGAACTGTGTGGATGTCCGCATACTTCTATGTGAGCATATCTGTGAGTTTGTGGATCTCATATGTATGCAGATATTTGCACGTACGAGTTTTCTTTTAATTTTATTATTTTTGAGAAGGAGACAGAGCACATGTGGGGAAGGTGCAGAGAGAGAGAGGGAGACACAGAATCCAAAGCAAGCTCTAGGCTCTGAGCTGTCAGCACGGAGCCTGAAACGGGGTTCGAACCCACGAACCGAGAAAGCATGACCTGAGCCAAAGTCAGACGCTTAACCAACTGAGCCACCCAGGCGCCCTTGCATATATGAGTTTGGAAAGCATTTCCTGTGTGTTGTGCAGCGGTGTGAGGTGTGTGTGTGGGTGTGTGTGTGAAATGTGTGCAGACAAGCAGCCTTGTACAGAGAGAGGAGACCCAAACTTGAGCGTCAGGAGTCTTTGTTCCAGTTCCAACTTTGCCATATGACCCTGGGTTAGTCCCTGACCCCACCCAAGCCTCAATTTCTCCATGTGGGCAGTGAGCGCTATGTTGTCGAAACAGACTTCAGGTTCAGGGTTCTTGGTTCAGCTGAGGAGGCAGCTTGGAGTGAGTTCTGATGGCACTGCGTGTTTTGCTACAGATTATTAAAATCCTGCTGGTATTATTTTGGGGTGGATGTGCTCTTTCCATCAGATTTAAAAGGAAATGGATTTCCTCTTTCAGGATCTCCATTCGTTATTCATTTTTTGTTTTCATAAAACTTTAAGAGATTGTACCATTTAGACTCAAGTAGAGAGGCCACTTTTCCAAGAACTGTTCTGCCACTCCCCTCTCTGCAGCTGGAGTGATCCTTTGCAGATGCCAGGCTGTTCTGGCATTGAGCTCTCCTGGCACTGCCTCGCAAGAGGCCTGCTGAAGCCCCCCCACCCTTGCTCTCAGGCAGCATCTGGACTCCCTAATGGTGCCCCCATTCTCCCAGCAGCCTCTGGGCCACTTCCCTGCTGCCTGTACTCCGGCCAACTTGCCCTCTGCCCCATTCCTTAAACCTGCCAGCCTTTCCCTGCCTCCAGGCCTTTGCCTATGGACAGAGGCTCCCCCCCACCCCGCCCCGCCCCACCTGGAATGCTATCTTCCCCATGCCTGGGGGTCCCAGAGGATGCAGGAGGTGGCTCAAGGGATCTTCCCCTCACCCCAGGTTCTTTTAGGAAGAGTCAGGGGGTCTCGTCAAGGTCACTTGCACTGTCCTAGTTCAAGAGCCGCTCTGACTTGGGGAGCTCTGGCCCATTTCCATCCCTAGCTGAGGACAGCAGTTCTGGCTGGCATTGGTGATTGGTGTTGCCTCTGACAGTGATATGAACTCGAGTGGGTTGCTCCCCTTCACTCCGTAAGAATAGAGGGGGAGGCGCAAGGTAAGACAGGACAGGCTGTCACTGCTGCTTGCCACAGTCCCCAACCTCTGCCCGCCACCTGCTCTCAGCTCAAGAAGTGCCCTTCCCCTCCGGCAAACCCAGTGGCTGGAGGACGGGGTGACCCAAGTCTGTAAGCAGCTGCACTTGGGCCAGGCCCTGGCGGGCCCCCCAAAGCCCACATCTGAGCAGTGTGGTGTCCTATCCCCTGGGGAAGGGGTGGAAACTGGCACCTGGCTAGAGAGGGCAGCCTGGCCTATCCTGGAGCTCCCTCTAGTGACTCCAGGGGGGCCTGCAGCCAATCCTGCAGGGTGGGGAGGACTGAGTTTTGGGGGACCACCCTCCCCAAGCCATCCTGACTCTTCCCATCTCCACCCTGATCATCGCGGGGTTCACCAAGCGGGAATGCTGCAGTACCCTCTGGCCTTCTCTTTCTCAGCCCCAGCAGACCCAAAGGTCTGTTGTTTCTGCCACACAAATGCCCTCCCTTCTCTCCACCCTCGTCCCTGTCCTAATTAGACTTGTGACCTTTCCCTGGATTATTTCTACTCTCACCCTCCTATAGTGCATCTTCTACACTCCTCCCAGAGGTTGCAGACCGATCGTCTCATTCCCGTGCTTCAACCCCTCCCATGGCTCCCCAGTGCCCCCAAGGACAAAGCCCAACCTCCTTGGCACCTTATAAGCTCTACATGAACTGTCCTCTGCTGATGCACCAGCCTCACCTCCGATCACAGCCCCTCAGCTCCTGACCTCAGGCCACACTCACCTGACCTTTGCCCCCACTGAGTCTTCAGCCAGGTAAGCCTTCTGCCTCCTCTCTACCTGGAAAACTATCCACACCCCAAGGTTCCACCTCCTCTGGGAAACTGCCCTTTGGCGGCTGGCCTCTCTGTCCTTGGGGCTCCCAGCAGGCTCTGAGCGAGTGTCTCCTGGCATTGTCCACGTGTCTGTCCTTCCACTAGATGTGAGTTCCTGAAGGCCGAGGGCTGAGTGGCTCTCACCTGCTATGTGTTCTGCCTTAGGATGGTGCGGACCTAAGACTAGACTGGCAACTAAAACAGGTTATGGTCAGTGCTGAGGTCTTCCGGGGAAGCCCAGAGTTCTGTGGGAGCACAGGAGAGGCCCCAACCAAGCCTGGAGGTGACCCAGAACCCAACCCAGCCTGGAGGGGGTGCCAGAACCAGGTCTTAAAGGATTAGCAAGGCCTCAGCACAGCATTGAACCAGGTGGAGGGAGGAGTGGTGGGATTTCCAGGGAGCAGACCCTGGGAGCAAAGACTTGCCAGCAAAAAGCCAACTTGGTGTGTGTGTGTGTGTGTTCAGTTGGCAGCAAGGAGCAGGGGTTAGGGGAGAGGGCGGGGTTACTGGTGTGGGTCCGCAACTGGGGGAAGGTAAGCAGGGAGCTGAATTATGAGGACTTTGGGCATCAGGCTCAGGAATATGAACTTGTCCTGAAGTAATCGGAAGTCAACAAGCAGGAGACACAATTAGGGATTTGACAAAGTCCTTCTGGCAGTTGCTATAGAACTCAGGGAACTCCTAGGTGCTTTACTGGGGGGATTTTGGGGGTGCTGTCTGCTTTCATTATGACTGGGGGCCACCACCGGCATTTAGTGGGTGGGGCCCGGGGTTCTGGACACCCTGTGACGTGCAGAAGAGTCCACACCATGAAGAATGTCCCATATGCCCTTTGACTTCGGAACGTTCTACCAGACATCTAAGTAGAGGAAAAAACACCTGTTTGTGTCTGAGCAAGAGCCCAAGTCTTGCAAATAAATACAGAGCACTTTTGTATGAATATTCTGAATTTCGACATACACCGAAATTGCCAGAAATACAACTCCCATGTAAATTGAGGGAAGATTGCTCTTTATCGTGTTCAGAACCTTACCCTGAGTTGTCACCACTTCGGAAAATTACATACTTAATGTCAACACTACTCATGGTATTTGAGTTGCCAACTTGACATTCTCCTTAACAGTCCACACTTGTGGCTGTCACATTCGGAGGGGCTCTATGTATAGGCAGAAGTGTCTCGTTACTTCACCATGTCTTCTAGCGTAGTCGATAAAAGTATTTACAACTTGCAATACACATCCTCTTAAATTACTTTCCTTATTAGTTTAACCAAAACTTGCTTAGCTCTTAATGTGTGCCAGGCACTGTTCTAAGTGCTTCATGAATAATTAGTAATCCTCATAATATTCTATGCAGCAAAGTGCTGCACAGAAGAAAAAAAGATCCCCCCCTTCTTTTTTTACTGGAGGGCTAAGTGAGGCACAGAGAGGTGAAGTGACTTACCCAAGGTCACACAGCTGGAAAGTGTAGAAGCCATTATTTGAACCAGCATCTGTGCATTTCACCACTAGCCTCTAATGGCTCGTTCTGATATTTCAGTTAGGGCATTGGGATGGTTCTCCTTGGGGAACTATATACAAACATATGCCATTTCATTTCAAGGGAATAAAGGGTGATACAAGATATCTGTCCAGGGGGCACTGAAATGGTTAAGACTCACTGGCGGAGAGCTCACAGGTATAAACAGGCTCACCCAGGGAGGGAGGTGTGAGAAGGGTAGGGGGCTGGGAACAGATCCCAATGCACCCCAACATTTTGGGAGGAAAGAGAGCAAGAGAAGGCCAGGAAGGCAGAAGGGAAGCCAGGGGAGACGGGGAGACTCCAAGGATGGGGGAGTAGGTGAGAGTGGGGAAGGCCTCTGAGAGATCAGAGAGGTCAGGGCTGAAGGTGGCCCCATGTGGCCACAAAGGGTTACCTTTGAGCAGGTTTGCTCAAAGGAGCAGGGTTACCTGAGCTGGTTTGAGCTGAGGCAGAGGAGGTGGAGGAGGAGGAGGAGGAGGAGGAGGAGGAGGAAATGCCCCGCTCCCCCTCCTCCCTCCCTCTTCTCTCCTGCTGTGCCTCCACTGGCCCCCTCCCAGAAGCCAGAGCGAAGGCAGTCCTTGGGACCAGTGGGGTGGAGGGGAGGAGAGGAGGGATCTGTGTAGAGAGTGGGAGACAGAAGAGTGGACACGGCCCCTGGAGAAGGGAGATGCAGGACCCAAGTGGGGGGATCCACCTTGGAGATCGCCTCAGTGGGGAGCAGCCCCGGGCACCATCCCCTCCCCCATCCAGTCCCTGGTGGCAGCAGCCCCCTCCTCACTGTACCCTGAGGTAGATACAATTATCCCAACTTACAGATGGGAAAACTGGGGTCCAGAAGAGTAAAACAGACCAACAAAACTTGCCTAAGGCCACAGGGTAGAACCAGGATTCATACGAAGCAGGGGGGATGCCGAAGCTGGGCTTTACCGGCATATCTCCCTAGGCTCCAGAGGGGGTGGGTGCCCTCAACCAGGGAGAAGCCAGCAAGTAATTCCTGAGCAGAGTGGAGTGCAGCTACTCAGCCTTGAGTCAAGGATTCAAGGAGTGGAAAGGGCTGGTGTCAGGCCACCCCGAGTTCAAATCCCACCCCTGCACTGACTAGCTAGCTGTGGGACCCCAGCAGCCAATCTCACCTCTTGGAGCCTCCGTTTTCTCATCTGCAAAGTGGGGGCAATGCTCACCTTGCAGTGCTGTTGAGGGGGTGAAATGAGGTTATGCTGGTTCCCTTTCCCCCTCCTCACACCTGCCCCCCAGGCCGGGAGGATGGGGAAACGGATTCTCCTAAGGGCCCGTCTCTGTAGACGGGCTGGCCTACTCTCACTGTCTCTTCTCCAGACCCGGACAGGGAGCGGTTTGCCCTGTCTAACCTCCGCTCGCCTGCCATGCCGTGGCTCCTGGCCTCCTCCTTCTCGCTCACGTGGGGCTCCCTGGCCCAGGCTGTTCATTTTCTGCATCCCTCCCTCCCCGTCCACATCCACCCGTCCTCCAGACTTTGCAGGGCACTTCCAGGTCTGGCCACAAGGTGGTGCCCAGCGGCTGCAGGACGCGGGCTGGGGCGCGAACAGGAGTTTGGGCTGGCGTCCTGACCTCAGGGCTCATTGTAAAAGCGTGGATGTTTGTGTCTGTGTATCCAGAGCCCCAGGGGGCTGTGGGAGCCTTGCTGTCCTCCTGTCCGCCTCCTCCCTGGCTGCTTGGATCTCTTAGGAACCTCTGAGACACAGAATAAACAGACGTTGCTCTGCCGCTGCAGCTCATTAAAGAGCTTTACAGGGTGGGAATTTATTTGTTTCACAGATTAGGAAACTGAGTCCCAGGGAAGGAAGTCATATGCCGAGGTCACTCTGCTAATCACTGGTAGAGCTGGGTGCAAACTGGGATCTATCCAGCTGTGGGGCCTGTGCTTTTCCCTGCAGAGTTGAGAGGGGCTTGGTGCTGGTGGGGAGCTCCTGGTATCTGTGAGAGGCAGGGAATTTAAATAAAGGTGGTTTGGGAGTGAGGAGGGTCCCAGAGACCAAGGAGCACCTCCCACCCCAGAGGGAACAAGACTCCAGGGTGGGGATGGGGCAGGATGTGGATGAGGGGTCCACCCAGGCCCTCGGCTCCCTCTCTGAGCACTTTGCCAGGGTTGGAGGACCAGCGGGGCCATAGGCCACGCATGTGGCATGTGATGTCACCACTCTTCTCCCTGCTCTTCTGTGGACCTGCGAGCACAGCCTGAGCTCCCCCAATCAATCAATCAATCAATCAGTCAATCAGTCAGTCAGGTCTGTCTCTCCAGACTATGCCCTCTGGGTGTCAGGTCACATCCCACAGCCCAGCACAAGGTCTGGGTGGCCAGAGTCCATGGTCGTTGAATTGAGCCAAATGGGGTACACTGGCAGAGGCCAGTGGCTACGTTCAGAAAGTCCTTTCAGCAACAGTTTCTTCCTCCCCCGGAGCTGAGTGCAGGGGAGGAAAGAATGGGCTGCTTTTTGATGCTGTGGTGCCTTAGGGATGGCTTGGATTCCCGGGGCCAGGTCCCCCAAAGAACCTCTCCCCTCCATGCAAACAACATTCCCTTCTCCAGCCAGCAGCAAGCAAACATCAAATGCAGCAAGAGATGGTAAGGTCAGACAACAAGAAGGACTTCCCAGCAGGGGAGAGGGAAAGTTTGCTTAGCTAGAGCTGCCATTCAGTAGAATGGGCTGCCTTGGATTGCAGTGAGGTTTCCCGAGTTGCAAACAGCAGAGGCAAAGATTTAGGCCAAGGCGGAGAAACAGAAAAAGTTCAGTTTGGCTGGTGAGAGAGTCAGGGGCCTTATCCTGAGGGCTATGGTATGAGGGGCTGTGTGCGGCAGCGTGGGGCCCCAGGGAGTGAAGGGGAGGGATGGGATTAAGAGACAGTGAGAAGAAGAGCCCCCAGGAGCTGGTGGACTGAGTGTGGGGAGGGGAAGGGGGCTTTGGCCGCAGGGTGGCCGAGGCCTCGTTCAGGTGGGGAGCACTGGGAGGGAACGGGCTGGGTGGGAGGGGCTGGGGCTTCTGAGCAGAGAAGAGGTGTGAGAGGCTGCTGGATGCTCAGGCCTAGGCTGGGGAGGGAGGCCCAGGCTGAGAGGAGATTGGAACGGGGGCCCAGCAGGGTGGGATAACCTAGGACTTGGGAGTAGCTGGCATCATCTGGGGAGAACAGAAATCCCCCCTTCCCTTAGAAGCTGAGGCAGTGGGACTTGAGAGGTGGGAGGAGGGGGGGTTGGGGGGGCACAGAGATCAGATCCGACTGCAGGGGCCCCTAAGGACTGTCTGGAGCCCTGGGGCCTGGGGAGACAGGGTGGGTCAGACCCCTCCTCTCCAGTCTGTCCCCAGTGGAGCAGCCTGGGAGGGCCTGGGGTGGGGGAGGAGGCGGGAGGAGAGGGAGGGAGGGGCCGGGCCTCTGTCCACGGCATTAGTGCTGGTTGGAGGGAGAGGGGGGTGTGGAGCCAGCCAGGCCGCCTGTTCCCACAGCCGCGAGCTGAGCGTGCTGCCATGGCGCTGGCCAGGCCGGGGACCCTGGCCCCCAGGCCCCCGGCCCCTCTTCTGCTGCAGCTGCTGCTCTTGAGTCCTGCCCTGGCCCTCCTGGGTGGTGAGTTGGGGCACAAGCCTTGGGGGGTGGGGGGCTGGGGGTCTGTCTCCCAAAGCAGACACGCCAGGCCCCGGGGCTCTCTGTGTGGGTGCCAGGATGGACTGCAGGGCTGGGCGCAGGCCAAGATGTGGGTGCAGAGGGGTGCGCTGCTGCCGGAACTTGTGTGGAAGAGAGTGCGTCCTGGGACTTTGTTGCTGTGTGGGGTGGTGGGGGGGCTTTGTGAAGGGATCCTGGGATGGGCTGTGCGGCTTGGGAGGGGTGCTGGGGCTGGGAAGTCCTGGGCTGTGAGTGTGGGGGGTTGCAGGTAGTGTGAGCCTCACCCCAGGGTCTGCTGTGAGCGTGCGCTGGGCTGTGGGGTGCGAGCCGTGGGTGTGTTAAAGTTGTGAGCTGTCCCGGGTGAGCGGTGAGCCGTTGTCTGAGGCTTTCTGGGTGAGGTGTGCTGTGTCCGAGCACAACTTGTGGGACAGAAGCTGTCAAGTGGGTTGAACTGTGTCTTAGCTCTGGACATGGGGACATGGGGACGTGGGGTGGGGGCAGCAGACCCCAGCCCAGTGGATTGCAGTGAAGGGGGAGGAGGAGATCAGGGAAACCCGGCAGCTACCTGCATCCCTCCATTTGTGTATTAGCCTTGCCTGCACTGGGGGGCTGGGGGTGCTCTGGGGCCCCTGGGGGTGGCCAGGCACTCAGGAGCATGTGTGCCCACCGCTGTCCCCTCTTTGGCACTCCCACGCCAAGCTGAAAGGGCTTCCTGAAGCCCGACCCCATTCGCCAAACGGTTTTGCTTTTGTCCGAGCAGATTCATGGATTCACGTGTGCACGCCTGGACTTCTTCCTGGGGGGTCTGGGGGACGCTTTGTCTCGGTCACTATAGCTACAGGGCCAGGCCTGGGAAGTCCCCTGACCCCGCCTCCAGTGCTGGAGGAGGGAGGGGGAGCCAACCTGGGCGGGTGGCCTGGGCCTCACTGCAGTGGGAGGGGAGGCGGTGAGGGGACTCACCCCTCAGACTCTCAGGGTGGGAGGTCAAGCCTCCCCAGGCCCCTGGGGGCTTCCTCCCCATTCACGGGGCCTGCCTCACGAAGGCTTCATCTCCTCCTCTCTGCAGGGCCCTTGGGGAGGACGAGGACCCCATTTTGTAGTGGAGGGCACTGAGGCTCTGGCAGGGATGGGGGCTTACGAGCTGGGCCCCTGAGGCAAATCTGGGCTCATGAGAGGAGGTGAGGGTCTGCTCTCTGCTCTCTGCACGTGAGGGGCATGAAATCCTGGTCTGTGGATCTGCTATCCGTCCCTGCCCTCCAATGTCTGCACTCGCATATGCATGTGCACACAGAAAAATGACAGGCTACCTGCAAACACATGCACACATGAACACACAAATCACACACATGCATGCACACACACACACACACACCTGCACACTGGTGTGGCATGCACAAGGGCACACAGCACCACATGAACAGGTGTCCACAGGCACACGCCTGCACACACCAGTGTGCGTGTGTCGACATGTGCATTCATGCTGAAATGTACGTTCACGCGAACCCCGACGCAGAGTCGACACAAAGTAGATGGGTGCTACAGGAAAAACGGACACTGATGTACGTGCTCACCTCCGCACAACCCTGCTGGGGTGCCCAGGGGCGGCCTTTCCCACTGTGATTGCTGTGAGGGGGGCCTCCTCCGGGATCCCCAAAGGCTGGGGTGAGGGCACCGTGGGCATGAGCGTTTCTGGATACCAGCACCCGAGGCCTGAGTGCCAGGAGAGGGGCTGGGGATTGTGCCACCTGAAAAGGAGTTTCTATCCCAGAGGGGATGGGGGTTTCTGGAAGCCCTTGGGCCCCTGGCTCCGCTGCTCTTGCTTGCCAGGCCCGGAGCCGAGCCCCTCCACCCTGGGCCCACGCTGCCACAAAAGCCTGGCTGGTTGCTGTGGAGAGGGCCAAGCATCTTGGAGTACAATGGGGCGTGCTGGGCTCTCACATCCCTCCCCACACCCTGGGAGCCCGCTGACAAAGGGACAGCAGTTCAGTCCCCCAAGTCTGGCCCCTCCTCCAACCAGGGGGGGCCGGCGGGCAGACTGTGGGACAGAGGCAGGGGTGGAACGGGGCGCCACACACATGTGAACCAACCTCAAGACCGGCTGGATAGACACCCTCTGCTCCAGGTAAAGGTTCGTTGGTCAACGAATAAATATTACCACTGACCGCCACCTGGAAGATGCTGTGCTAATGAACTAACATGATGGGCTTTGTTGTTTTTGTTTTTGTTAAAGATTTTATTTATTTATTTATTTACTTACTTACTTATTATTTTTAAGTAACCTCCACACCCAGCGTGGGGCTCGAACTCACAACCCTGAGATCAAGAGTCGCATGCTCTACCGACGGAGCCAGCCAGGCGCGCCACAGGATGGACTTTGAATCTCACCATTGCCCTGTGAGGTCGGCTCTCACCCCCCCCAGTTTACAGAGGAGGAAATGAGGCCCAGAGAGGGTCAGGAACTTGCCCAGAGTCACAAAGCTAGTGTGTGGCAGGGCCTGCATTTCACAGCTGGCTTCAGTGCTAGCCTGTGCAAAGTCACGCCCCTTCTCCGTGCTTCTGCTGAAAGAGGGCAAGCCATGTAGCTCTGAGGGCCATCACAAGAATTTGATGAGAAAACACAGTGGTTCCCCAACTTAGGTTTGGCGTGGAAGTCCCAGTTTCTAAGCACATTTTAGATGGAGACCACTAATAGTTAACAGTGGCCTGTTTGGGCGGCAGAACCTCACCAAGTCCGTCTGGCCCTCACAGGGGCAGTGTCTCCACGGCCCTAGGGCTCTGAGACCAAAGCCAGTGCCAGGCAGCGGGGAGGCGGTGAGTCCTGACAGCCATTGTTGCCATAACTGTTACCAAAATTATAAATATTTACCCCCTGCCCCCTTTTAGCCTTGGGGAATAAACCTTTTTGTAAAAGAGTACTCCAAACTCTCCTGTCTTGTTAGAGTAACTTAGCCCTTTCCTGATGGCTCTGAGGCAGTATTTGTATCATATGGTACTGTTATTCAGTCCTGTCCTCGCGGCCTAGTGATATTACTAGATGGACAGTTTTTGCCCCTGTGTCAGAAGCTCCCACATCTTACAAGATCTTGGGCCACTTCTTAGAAATATCCTCTTTCTTGGAGTGCCTGGATGGCTCAGTCGG
This sequence comes from Prionailurus bengalensis, assembly GCF_016509475.1. Classification (NCBI taxonomy): domain Eukaryota; kingdom Metazoa; phylum Chordata; class Mammalia; order Carnivora; family Felidae; genus Prionailurus; species Prionailurus bengalensis. Next base: position 82,713,909 of record NC_057359.1, read on the forward strand.
TTAAGCGTTTGACTTCGGCTTAAGGGCATGATCTCACAGTTCGTGAGTTCAAGCCCCGCATCGGGCTCTCTGCCGTCAGCACGGAGCCCGCTTCAGATCCTCTGTATCCTCTGTCTCCCTCTCTCTCTGCCCCTCCCCAACGTGACGGTGCCCTCCCTCTCTCTCAAAAGTAAACATTTTTTTTTAAGCATTAAAATTTTAAAAAAGAAAATAGAAGAGAAAGAAATTTCCTCTTTCTTGCCTTGTCAAGACAAGAAGCTTCTCAAAATCCACCCATGAGTAAACACTTCCCATGGGTTGTCAGCAGTGATCACTAGGCCTGTTATAAGTGCACGTAAAGTAGGAGTTACTAAGCACTGAGTCAAGGACAGCTCGCTCTGCCCAGGCTGATCCTGGAACCTCCGTGCCTGCTCCAGCCTTTAGAGACTTTTTCCAGTGCCTGGGGAAGGCTGGGCTGGAATGCACTAAAATGACAATACATGGCTGGTGATTTGGCATTTGCAAAGTGGGAATTTCACAGGCTTTGGGCGATGTGGACCTTTCAGAAGTCTGGAGATGGCAATCTACTTAGTTTTTTGAGGGATAATTTGGGGCAAGTTTATAACCTCTCCGAGTGGGAAGACGGTTTTCTCACCCGGGCCCACCTTTCCTGGTTTGAATCAAATGTAATAATGTAATTATAGATGCAACACGTGCACCACAGCCTGGAGCATATAGTACGAGCTCAGTAAATGATTGCTGTTATATTATTATGGTCGTTCTCTCTGGGGAGAGAATTCCCTTCCTGGTGTCGGGATCTGGGCCTTCCGGGGGGACAGGGCAGCGGGTCAAAGGGGAGGGGCATGTGTCAGTTAATCCCTCCCCTGCCAGGTCGTCCCAGGCAGCCTGAGAGGTCAGGAAGGATTTGTAAAGATAAGCACAGGCCCCTCGTTGCCCTGGCGACAGGCCACGCCCCCCCAGGCTGGCTCAAGGACGGCCCCCCTTTGCCCCACTGCCCTCACCTCTCTGCCTCTCAGCCCAGAGCCAGTCTGGCTTTATGGTCTCACTCCTGCAACACAGAGGACCTAAGGTCAGCGGTTCCGTGCCTCGACGTGCAGAGGATTCCCAGGAAGCATGCTGCAGTGCAGATTCCCAGGCCCCAGGCCCCAGAGCTCTGAATCTCCAGGTCTGGAGCAGGGGTCAGAAATCTGTATTCTTAACACAGGCCGGAGGGTCTGGAAACCCCTGGGGTGAAGACCTGAGTTTGGATTCCAGCCTCTTATGGGCTGTGGGACGGTGAAGTCACTTCATCTCAAGCCTCACTTTCCTTAGCTGTAGAACAGGAATAACAGCACCGTCTATCTCCTAAGGTGAACATTAATTAAGATTAATGGGAATGCACAAGAAAGACGGCTGTCTCTCACAGGCAGGCTTTCGGGGCTACTGCATGCCTTTTGGGACAGGCAGCTCCCTCCCTCTCCACCTGGCTCTCACTGGAGGAGCTCCTTCCTCCCCTGTGGCTGGACTGTGTCTCCTGGGGTCATGGGTCACCTGCCCCACGGTGATGCATCACCTGCCCCATTTCCCTCACACACTGTCTCCCCATCCTGGTCCCATCTGCTCTGAAATGGAAGGCTCTGCACTGGGGGCAAAGCCCCAATCCGGGTGGGGGTCCCTTAGGCCACACGGTAAGGAGCAGCGCCTTGTTGGCATTAAATGAAGGGCCTGCTGGTGCAGGACCCGGAAGCTAGGGCTCCTCAGAGTGGGCGCTATGGTTACTGTCTCCCAGTCCTGGGCTGTGCTGGGTTGACGGACCCTGATCAGAATGGCCACAGCCCTCACCAGGCACCAGGCTTCAGACAGGTCACCTCAGTGGCTCCTCACAACACCCTATGAGGTGGCACTGTTAGAACCCCATAAGCCAGGCCTGTCTGATGCCCAAACTTGTGTCCTTTCCTCAAGGAGCTTGATTCACCCCCACCCCCATCCGGGCATCTTCCCACCTCCCTCAGACCATCTTTCCACCTCCCTCAGACCATCTTTCCACCCCCATCAGACCATCTTCCCACCCCCATCAGACAATCTAGCCCTAAAGGACATGGCTCTAAACTGATCAGCCACAGTGGCTGGGGTGGGAAAAAGAAGGATGAGCTTCCCAGAAGCCCCTCAGAGAGACACAGACACGCTGCCCTCACCTACGTGACCTGGCTTGGGAGGGGGGCTGGGGACTGATGCCTTGAGCTGGGGAGGGGCCTGTGGATGCAGGAGTCCTACAGGGTTATGTCCGCCTGCCCCTTGCAACGCGCTTAGCCCTGGGTGGGCACGAGAGCCCCGGTCAGGGAGTGAGGGAGCCCGTGTTGAGCTGTACCAGGTGCTCTGGGCACTCGGGGGTGGGGCTGACAGCCAGGTTCTCTCCCTGGCGCCATGGTCCACATCTCCATATCCCTGTCCCCCATCCTGCTGGGCCCTGGCTGGGAAGGGTGGGGGTCGGCCAGTGGACGGCCCTGCCTGGTGGAATGTGGATGGCTCTGGAGAGGCTGTTGAGCCTTATCTGGGGGATGGGGGGGGGGGTCTTCACCAAGGTGGGGGAAGGGAGGCACAGGGCCTGAAGCTGTTCCAGGCCTGGTTAGTGTCTGGATGACAACCTGGGCAGAGGAGGAACACCTCTCAGAGCCCCAGGTTGGGGGGGGGGGGGCTCCTGCTCGTGGGTGGTTCCTCTCCCCCCATCACTTACTGAGTTCCCACAAGCGGGCAACTGCATACCTGAGGCTTTGAATCCTCCCACATTCTATGAGGCATGCCCTATTATCATCTCTTTTCTGATGGGAGACAGAAGCTCAGTAGGAGAAATGACTTGCTCAAGGTCTTAGAGCTAGTAATTGAGCTGGGATCTGAACCCAGGGCAGTTTTACTTAAAGCCTAAGTTCTTTTTTTTTCTTCCAAATTTTTATGTAAATTCTACAGTGCAATATCAGTTTCACGAATAGAACTCAGTGATTTGTCAATTACATACAACACCCAGTGCTCATCCCAACAAGTACCCTCAATACCCATCCCCAAACTAGCTCCTCCCCCACCCACCTCCCTCCACCACCCCTCAGTTTGTTCTCTATCATTAAGAGTCTCTTATGGTTTATTTCCCTCTCCCCCCACCCCCCCCTTTCCAAATGTTCATCTGTTTTTTTCTTAAATTCCTCATATGAGTGAAATCATGTCAAAGACTAAACTCTTAATCCAGCACTACAGGCTCTCAGGCAGGTGGGGCAGGGGGCGGGGAGCTGGCTCTCTCGGTAACTTGGCTTCTAGATCAGCCGGTGACCCTCTAACACGGTGGAGGCAGCACAGTGGCCTGAGCCAGGTGTCTGTCAGCAGGTCTCAATACCTGTCCTGTACCCTGTGACCTTGGCCATGCCAGTGGTCAGGCAGTTGCTGAGGGGAGATACAGTGAGGGCCAGGGATCCCCTGAGAGGTTTCTAGGCCCGAGGGGAAAGAAGGGGGTGGGAAGGAGGGACAGGGAGGGGGCCCAGCTCACAGTCCCTGCCTTTGAAGTCCTTCATCTCCGGTTTCACACGGGGATGGAGCTGCCAGACCCCTAGCAAGAGAGGTGGAGGGGACAGTGGGAGGACACCCCCCCCCCCCCGCCCAGGAAACGGAGGAGCCACAGAAGGGAGACCCAGAGCAGACTCCCCTCCCCCCAGGGGGCTGAAACATGTGACAGGCTTGAAGGTCCTCCCAGTGCTAACTTGCCGTGAGACCTCAGGCAAGAGGCTTTGCTTTCTCTTGAGCCTCAATTTGCTCTTTAGTAAAATGGGTATGACAGAGCCTGCCCCAAAGGGCCCCTGCAGGGAGGGGGTCAGACAGTGGAGCGCAAAGCTCCCAGAGTCAGAGGGTGTCTGCCCTCTAATCCTGCCCGGGTGGGGGTGGGTAGCCAGGCATCCGGGTCCCATTTCTCTGCTACGGAGACCCTCCTGATGCGCGTGGCCTGTAGAGTCCCTGGCCCTGCCTCTATCCTCCTGAAAACAGACAGAGCCATGCTGCTTTCCGGCTCTGGGGTGCGCCTGAGTTGTGGGGAGGGGAACGTCCTGGCTCCCCCCACCCAGCCAACTTTCTCTCTTTGCAGGAACAGTGCCATCGGAGACCCCAAGTGTCTGTGCCTCAGACCCGTGCGCTCCAGGGGCCGAGTGCCAGGCTATGGAGAATGGTGGCTACACCTGTGGGCCCACGGAGCCCCGGGGCTGTGCCAGCCAGCCATGCCACCATGGCGCTCTATGTGTGCCCCAGGGCCCAGATCCCGATGGCTTCCGCTGTTACTGCGTGCCCGGATTCCAGGGCCCACGCTGTGAGCTGGACATTGATGAGTGTGCATCCCGGCCCTGCCACCACGGGGCCACCTGTCGCAACCTGGCTGATCGCTATGAATGCCACTGCCCCCTTGGCTATGCAGGTAACAGCCTCAGCCGCCCTGGGAGGAGGTCTGTAATGTCCATCCTGTCCATCCCGTCAGCGGCTCAGGGTGTCAAATCATGAATTCAGCTCCGACTTTAGTGTAGAGACATCCACTCTGGGTCTTGCTACAGAACTGATGCTTCTCGGGCTGATCTGGCAGCTCGGGATGAGAGTACGAACGTGTGAGTGCGCATGGTGCCTGACATTTAACAGACACTGCACAAATGTTATTTCAGTCCCTTCTAGAGTTCAGTTTGGTATAGACTGCAGTTTGGTGCTGCAGTCTATACCGCAGTGGGGAGCCTGCAGTATAGACACTGCTGGTTCTATGTCATCCCTGAATTCAGACAACTGTGCTCTGAGGGCAGAAGGCAGTTTCAGGTCACCCCGGAGCAAGGGGTACAGGCCAGAGGGACTGGGTTCCAGGGGAGATGGATCTCGGCACTTTGGAAACGGGTCCCATGTGTCTTTCTCACCACTCGAGAGTCTCGGTGTCTGGAGTATCAGTTGTGTGTGTGGGAGGGAGGTCACGCCAAGGGCCTGTGTGTCTGCCAGCACCTGCGGGGTGTCTGGGCTCCCTGAAAGTATTTGTGGGAAACGTAGGTGTGTTAGCAGGTGTGCGTGTGCCAGATGTGCGGTGCTTGGGCGCTTTGCGGGAACACTTTCTGGCTGAGTTGTGGATGTGAGTGGGGGCAGAGTCTGCCATGACTCATTTCTCTCCTCCTCCTTCCGTTCCAAGCCAGGCGGGGGAGGCTGGGATTCCAGGCGGCCAGGGCCTGGCTCCCCCTGGCACAGGGAGGGTGGGAGTAGGACTGGGGTGGGAGGAGTGAGGGGGTCACGGGAAGGAGGGGTCATGCTTTGTGCTCACTGAGCTGGGAAGGGGGGACGTTTCCAGCTGGAACCAGCTCAGCTCCTGGCCCCCCAGAACCAACCCCGTTTAGGGGGCAGGGGGCAGGGGGCAGGGCCTCCGGAGTCTACCATGACATGTGGGCTCCCGGATGAACTCAGGCGGCACATCCCCAGACCCTGAAATTCTCCATCTCCCTCTATCTCCACACATCCCCAGTCCCTGGCCAACTGTCTCAGTTTTGGCTCGGACTGAGGGGGTTCCCAGGACCCAGGACTTGCAGTTTTCGAAGCAAGACGGTACAGGGGGAGCCAGGAGAGGCTGGTCACTCCAGCATTTCTCGCAGGGGCACGTCCCTCCACCATGGAGGCCCTCCCTACACGCTCTTCAAAGCCAGCAGAGTGAGCCTTCTGCAGTGTCCACAGCACCGGGTGATTCAGCTGCTTCCAACTTTTAGGATAAGCCCAGATTGGGGCCCCCAATGCCCCAATACCTCCACCCCTGCCTTGCCTCCTCCCCTCTCTCCTTTGCTCCTGCCCCTCCATCCTCCCCTTCCTGAGGGCATCATGCCCCAGCCCTTAGCTACTCCTGACCAGTTCCCCACCCTGGAATCCAGCTGCCATCACAGCCCCATCCCAATGTAGTGCGTGCCACTCATCTTTCAAAAGGCTCTTCTTCCAAGAAGCCTTCCCTGACTCCCAATACCCAAGGCCAAAACCCTGGCTCTTGCTTTTTTGGGATCCAGCATGCTCCCATTGCCGAGTTTATCACAATTAAAAGTCCTCATCTATGTAATACTGGCCCAATCACCGTCTCCCCGGCTAGACCGCTGTGGGCTCAGGAGACAGGGACGTGTGTCTGGTTTCTACCCCATTGCCACTGCTGGCTCAAGAAATACCTGCTCTAGATGAACGGACCAACGGCTTCTCTCCGGAGCCTCAAGTTTCCGCTCCTTGGAACTGTCTGGAGCTGGTTTCAGGGCGGCCTGCCTGGGCCTCTTTCGACCTCCCTCTGGGAGTCCATCCGTCTGTCTGTGTCTTCGGCCCTGTCCAGGGGTGACCTGCGAGACGGAGGTGGACGAGTGTGCCTCGGGGCCCTGCCTGCACGGGGGCTCGTGCCTGGACGGCGTGGGCTCCTACCGCTGCGTGTGCGCGCCGGGCTACGGGGGCGCGAGCTGCCAGCTGGACCTGGACGAGTGCCAGAGCCAGCCGTGCGCGCACGGGGGCCGGTGCCACGACCTGGTCAACGGGTGAGCGGACGGAGGCGTGGGAGGGGGCTGCGCGGGGCGGGAAGGCGGTGGAGGCAGGTGGGCCCCAGGTGCCGTAGTGCTCAGTCCGGGCCGGCCGGGCCTCGCTCCCCGCTCCAGGTTCCGGTGCGACTGCGCGGACACGGGCTACGAGGGCGCGCGCTGCGAGCAGGAGGTGCTGGAGTGCGCGTCGGCTCCCTGCGCGAACAACGCGTCCTGCCTCGAGGGCCTCGGGACCTTCCGCTGCCTCTGCTGGCCAGGTGCGTGCGCGTGCTGGGGCGCACGGGCGCGGCCCCGGGCCGTGGGGCCGGTGTGCGCCTGCGCTCGCCTGCCCTCCGAGGGTGTGCGGGTGACTGCAGCTTCTCAGAACTCAAGGTTTGCAGTAATCTGCCAAATAGGGCTCATCACAGCACCTGCTCCTAGCGTTGTTGCGAGGAAGGGAAAGGTGTAATGCCCGTGGAGCCTCGACAGGTGCAAAGTGCTCCCTAGTGCTGCTAATAATGGTAACAGGACCCTGTTGAGGGCTGCCACGGTCGTGCCTATCCTCCTCATTGCATCCCTCCCTCACCGTTGGTGCCCCTATTCTGAGTTGTCGTCCCAGCCTGGCCCTGGGTTGGCCTGGCACCAGTGGTGGGGTGCGGCCCGGTGACACCGTGTGACAGGCTGCCCGCGCACGTGTGCCTCCAGGCTACAGTGGCCAGCGGTGCGAGGTGGACGAGGACGAGTGTGCGTCGGGCCCCTGCCAGCATGGGGGACAGTGCCTGCAGCGCTCAGACCCAGCCCTCTACGGAGGCGTCCAGGCTGCCTTCCCCGGCACCTTCAGCTTCCGTCACGCTGAGGGTTTCCTATGCCGCTGCCCTCCGGGCTTTGAGGGTGAGTCCCCCTACACCCTTCCAGGGAAGCAGGTCCCTCGGTGTCCGGATGCAGGCCTGGCCCTGCCACACAGGATGCCACCTGCCTGAGTGGCACTTCTTGCCGGGTCTCAGTCTCCATAGCTCTAAAATGGGCCCTTCCAACTCTAGTCTGGTTCTGAGGGCACAGGTGGGAACCACGGCTGGCCCTCTTGCAGGGGACGAATGTGACGTGGATGTGGACGAGTGTGCCTCACGGCCATGCCTCAGTGGAGGCCGCTGCCAGGACCTGCCCAATGGCTTCCAGTGCCACTGTCCGGATGGCTACACAGGTGCCTGGGGGTGGGCTGGGCTCCGGGGCAGAGCCAGGGCAGAGTTGGTGGGCCTGGGGTGAGAAGGTTCCTCTGGCTGATATGTGGAGGCTGGAATGATGGGGATGAGGAGATCAGGAAGGAGGTGGGTGTGGGGGTCCAGGTGACAGCTAAGAGGGGCTGAGTGGGGACTGACCGGGCTTTGGAGGTGAAAGCGGAGGAAACTAATTGGACTGAGAACCCTTAGGAGGGACAGTCTGCCGGCCCTAGGGGTTAGTCCAGGTGTGAGTGGGAGATGTCAGGAATGCTGGCTGCTTCTGCCCTGGGTGATGTTGGGTGAGCCTTGTCCGTTCTGAGTCCGGGTGTCTGTGGAGCACCCATAGGGAGGAGCCTGGGTGGGGGTTGGCAGTCCTGGGACTGGGGCCTGGGAAAAGCCACAGACTGAGGGTCAGGAGTACAATTGTGGCAGCTGGGGCCACGGGTGGCCAAGGCTGTCCGGGAGAATGTGTGCAGTCATGCGCAGAGAGAACTCTAGGCACCTGGCATCCAAGGGCTGGGCAGAAGCCGACGGGCCTGCAGGGAGAGGACGGCAGTTTGGCCAGGACAGAAGAGGTGAAGGGGGGCATCACCACTTGACCTCTGGGGAGCTGCTGCCTATGGGGCAGGAGTTGGGCTGCAGAAAGCCTCTCCCTGCCTTGGGTACCGCAGATGCGTAGACACACAGTTACTCTTGCGCAGATACTGGTGAACCCGAAGAACTCACACGCTCTCTGAGTGTCCCTGCCCCCTCTGGAATGCCTGTGACACTTCCCCCACACCGGCCCACATTCCTGCCTGGGCACACTGCCTCCTCTCCCTGGCAGGTTTCCTGGGCACTGGCTCCCCTGCCCAGGGGAACGAGGTGGTGATTACCGTCCCTCCCACCTCAGCTGCCCAGAGATGCTGGGCTCGGTGTCCCCTACCCCCGGGGTGGCCACCACCCCCGGGTGCCCTGAAAGCCCGTCTTCTGTGCCCCGCGGGCCAAGATTCCCAAGTCCTGCCCGGGAGCAGTGGCCTTGCAGGCCCCTGGCACACACTGCCCCCCCCCCCCCCCACACACAGCACATGCTGCCTCTGAACAGCGTTTCTGTGCATTTCGTTCCCTCCTTGTCACCCCACCCCCGTGAGGTAGGGTTCTTACACATGAAGCAATGGATGCTTGAGAGAGGGGTGTCATTTCCCGAGGTTCACCAGCGTCAGCCAAAGCCCAGCTCCTCCCCAAGCTGAGCTCAGCGGACGGGTGACAGGGAGGTCAGGTCTGAGGTCAGGGACAGGGCGGGGGAACCCCGCTGTAGGGCTGTGCTGCTTGCCACTGTCCACCCCCATCCTCCCTTTGGGTCGTGCTGGCCTGGGGGAGGCCAGTGCCTGGCATTCCTGAGGCAGTTCTGAAGGAGGCGGCTGGCCAGGCGGGGAGCTCTGCTCCCTGGGCTCAGCACCCACCCACCAGTCTCGGCCATCCATGGGAAAATGCAATGGGGCCGCGGGCTCTGTGGACCTTCCTGGGGGGCCTGTGGCTCCTGGCAGGTATGCAGGGCCTTGGACAGGGTGAGGTGTGGCCGGCTGTCCCCAGGAGGCCGTGGTGTCTGTGGGCTGACTGGGACCAGGATTCAAATCCTGGTGGCTTTTCTGGGCCTGGGCCCCTCCAGCTGGGATATGGGTCGGGTCAAGGGCCAGCCTTGGTTGTTTTATGGAGGCTCTGACTGAGTTGGGGTTGGGCTGTGGTCTCTTGACCCAAACTGGGACCAGAGCACCTCGTGTGGGAGCTCTTGGAGGGGAGGGTGATGTGGCCCCTTCAGCATGGGGCCCTGGGGGCAGAGGGACTGGGGGATGAAGACTGGATGCATATGCCCACCCCCGCTCCCTCCTCCATCTGGCACTCTGTCCACAAAAGCTGTGCCAGACCCCTTGCTGGGCACCAAGGACGTATTCAGGTCCCTGGAGGAGATCCCAGCTGAGTAAACAGATACTTTCAGTACAGGGTTCTGGGGAGCTATGTCTGGGGATGGGCAAGGAGTCGGGAGTGACACGATAGCTTGGGAATCAGAGAAAAAGCCCCTTAGGGGACTGACCCTTTGAATTTGGGCTTTGCAGGGTGAATAGGAGTTTGAAGGCAGGGTCAGTGAGGAGGAGGCGGAGGCATTCCAGGGAACAGTATGAGCAAAGCCCCCAGAGAAATGCTGTCCAGGAAATGCCTGGAGGAACAGGCAGTTGGAGGTGTGTGGGGAGCAGGGTTGAGACTTGAGGGCCTGGGAGGGCCCAGCCCCCAAGGGATGTGGAATGCCAAGGTGAGTGAGTGAACCTTAAGCAGTAGGGGAATCTGGCCGGGCCAGGAGATGGATGGTAGGGGTGGTTGAAGGCAGGCAAAGTAGAGGACACTAGACTGTGGCCCTCAGAGCCGATGAGGCAGACGGGTGGAGTAGGGGAAAGGCGGGGGGAGGGGGGACAGAGAGTGCTTAGGGGATTGAATCCACGGGGCATGGAGGCCCACCAGACATGGTAAGGGAAGGGGCATCTTAGATACCAGCCTCCAGGGACTTCAGGAGACCATGAGAAATCTTTTGGGAATTAGGAATTGGTTTGGTTGACAGGTGCTGAGATCCCTGTCCCAAAAGGTGTGTAAGTTCTGCATCAAGATTGTGGTTCTTGCCTTGAGTGCTGAACCTTGGCCTGGTCTCTCCTGAAGGCCTGACGTGTCAGGAAGATGTGGACGAATGCCTGTCGGAGCCCTGCCTCCATGGCGGGACCTGTGATAACACTGTGGCAGGCTATACCTGCTGGTGCCCGGAGACCTGGGGCGGGCACGACTGCTCTGTGCGGCTCACCGGCTGCCAGGGCCACACTTGCCCACCCGCTGCCACCTGCATCCCCATCTTCAAGTCTGGGCTCCATAGCTATGCCTGCCGCTGCCCACCTGGTACCCACGGACCTTTTTGTGGCCAGAACACCACCTTCTCTGTGGTGGCGGGGAGCCCTGTGCGGGCCTCGGTGCCAGCTGGAGGTCCCCGGGGTCTGGCACTGAGGTTTCGCACCACACTACCTGCCGGTGCCTTGGCCACTCGCACTGACACTCAGGACAGCTTGGAGCTGGCACTGGCGGGGGGCACGCTTCAGGCCACACTCTGGAGCCATGGCAACACCACCGTGCTTCCCCTGGGGCCGCTGGACCTGGCCCTAAATGATGGCCACTGGCACCAAGCCGAGATTTCGCTCCGCCCGGGGGTCCTGGAGCTGCGGCTCTGGCATGAGGACTGCCCTGCCCGGCTGTGTGTGGCTTCCAGTCCTGTGGCCCCAGCTCCCGTGGCTTCTGTGGCCCCGACGCCTGCCAGGTTCTGCTCTGCCCAGCTGGGTGGCGCAGCCTTCGAAGGCTGCCTCCAGGACGTGCGTGTGGACGGTCACCTCCTGCTGCCTGAGGATCTCGGCAAGAATGTCCTCCTGGGCTGCGAGCGCCGTGAACAGTGTCAGCCTCCGCCTTGTGCCCATGGAGGGGCCTGTGTGGACCTGTGGACTCACTTCCACTGCAAATGCCCCCGGCCCTACAGTGGTCCTACATGTGCTGATGGTGAGGAATAAGCCCGGGGGACCCTGGGGCAGAGAGTATGCCTTCCCCTCGCTCACAGGCCTCTCACCTGATACCCTCTCTCCCCGCAGAGGTTCCTGCTGCCACCTTTGGCTTGGGGGGCACCCTGAGCTCTGCCTCCTTCTTGCTCCACCAGCTGCCAGGCCCCAACCTCACCGTGTCCTTCCTCCTCCGTACTCGGGAACCTGCTGGCCTGCTGCTCCAACTTGCCAATGACTCAGTAGCTGGGCTAACAGTATTCCTGAGCAAGGGCCAGATCCAGGCTGAGGTGCTGGGCGGGCCCGCTCTGGTGCTCCCTGGGCGCTGGGATGATGGGCTCCGCCACCTGGTGACGCTCAGCTTCGGGCCTGACCAGCTGCAGGGCTTGGGGCAGGAGGTGCACGTGGGTGGGAGGCTCCTCCCTGCGGACGCCCAGCCCTGGGGTGGGCCCTTCCGAGGCTGCCTCCAGGACCTGCGACTCAATGACCTCCACCTCCCATTCTTTCCGCCGCTGCCGGGGAACTCAAGCCAGCCCGGCGAGCTGGGCAGCAGGCAGTCCTGGAACCTCACCAAGGGCTGCGTCTCCGAGGACACATGCAGTGTGAGTTCCCTGGGGAAAGGGGTGGGTCCCTTTCTCCAGGGTCTGTCGTGCATCACGGGGGGTTAGCATCCCCTTCTACTGGTGAGGAAAATGGCAGGAGGTGAAGCACTGTGTCCAGGTCACCGCTGCTAGAGACTGGATTCACATTATTCTCTCTGGCCCAGCTGCTCTTGCCCTCTGGTGGTCCCCATACCTCCCTCCCCAGTCTTGGTCTGAGACAGACACCCGGGCCCAGGCAGAGGGCTGGCTGAGCCTTTCTGTAGGAGCTACCTGGGGGACAGGGACATCCCTGGGTCCATGAACAAAGCACCAGCCTTGGAATAGACGGGAGTTTGAACTCTGGCTCCTCTGTTTACTGGCTGGGTGAGTCAGGCAAGTGGCTTCTCCTCTCTGAGCCTCAGTTTCTCGATCTGTAAAATAGGGACAATGGTGACATCCTCTCTAATTGTCTGTGAGGAGTTAATGTGTCTGTAGTGGTTATGGAGGGGTGGTGATAGCCCCCAGGCCTGAGCCAATCCCTGCCCTGATTCTTCTGCAGCCTGACCCCTGTCTCAATGGTGGAATGTGTCTCGTCACCTGGAATGACTTCCACTGCACCTGCCCTGTCAACTTCACGGGGCCAACATGTTCCCAGCGGCTGTGGTGTCCTGGCCAGCCCTGCCTCCCGCCTGCCACCTGTGAGGAAGTCCCCGATGGCTTTGTCTGTGAGTGTGTACCGTGGGCAGCCCACATGCTGGATCCTGGACACCCAAGCTGAGTTAGAGCCCGCTCTTACCCTGAGGGCACATAGTGGACCAGGATGCCAACACCCCCAGCCCAGCATGGTTAGGCCGCTGCATGCAGAGGGACAGGTTTTCTGGAGGAAGACAGCATTGACCAGGTTTCCAAGGGCAAGACTGGGCATAGGGGAGGACATTTTAGGGAAGAACAATAGCACCCGCAAAGGCCCTGGGGTTTATAAGAACAAGTGAAACATAGTTACAGGTGTTAGAGTGGAGCTATTGCCAGGAGGGGCCTTGAAAACTAGGCCAGGCAGCTCAGGACTTGTTCCCAAGAGTCGTGGGGAGCCATGGGGCCGTTTTAAGCAGGAGAAGGACATGATCAGCATTTTAAAGAGATGACTGCATTTCATTAAAATGCATGATCAGCATTTAAAAATCTGCGTTTAAAAAAGATGCTGCAGTGAATAGCCTCAGTGATGAGACAGAGCCAGTACACTGAGGAGGGAAGGGGGCAGATTTTTTGAGGCGTAACTATTGCCTGGTCTGTGACCTGGAGGGTAGGGTGGGCCATGGTAGGGTAGGGGCAGGTGTCCCCAGCACGGCCGGAAGTTGGTTCTCCGAGGTACAGAATTATGAGTGAGTGGAAGCCACAGCCGGGGGGGGGGGGGGGGGGGGGGGGGGGGGGGGAGGGGAGTAGTTCCTGGGATTAGATGACAGGCCGGTGTGTGTGACCCCTCGAGATGGACAGGGGCAGTGGGGACGGCAGGTGTCTCACCCGGGTGTTCGGGCCCGGGTGGAGGCCGCTGGGCCATTCCCTGACGCTCCCTCTCCCCGCAGGTGTGGCCGAAGCCACGTTCCGCGAGGGCCCCGCCGTCGCTTTCAGCGGGCACAACGCGTCGTCGGGGCGCTCGCTCAGCGGCCTCTCGCTGGCCTTCCGCACGCGTGACTCCGAGGCCGCTCTGCTGCGCGCCGCCGCGGGCGCCCACACCGTCTGGCTGGCCGTGCGCAACGGCTCCCTGGCGGCGGGCGTGCGCAGCGGCCGCGGCCAGCCCGGGGCGGTGCTGCCGGCGTCGGGGCCGCGCGTGGCCGACGGCGCCTGGCACCGCGTGCGCCTGGCCATGGAGCGCCCGGAGGCCGCCGCGTCGCGCTGGCTGCTGTGGCTGGACGGTGCGGCGACGCCCGTGGCGCTGCGCGGCCTGGCCGGCGACCTGGGCTTCCTGCGCGGTCCGGGCGCCGCGCTCGTCCAGCTGGCCGAGAACTTCACCGGCTGCCTGGGTCGCGTGGCCGTGGGCGGCCTCCCGCTGCCCCTGGCGTCCCCGCGGCCCGGCGCGGCCCCCGGCTCGCGGGAGCACTTCTCGGCCTGGCCCGGGGCGCCGGCCCCGCCCCTCGGCTGCCACGGCGCGCGCGTGTGTGTCCCCTCACCCTGCCTGCACGGCGGCGGCTGCCGAGACCTCTTCGACGCCTTCGCCTGCGCCTGCGGCCCGGGCTGGGAGGGCCCGCGCTGCGAGGCCCGCGCCGACCCGTGTCGCTCGGCGCCCTGTGCTCGAGGCCGCTGCCACTCGCGCCCCGACGGCAGTTTCGAGTGCCGCTGCCCGCCTGGCTTCGTGGGCCCGCGCTGCAGGTGCGGAGGGCCGGCGCGGCCTGCGCTCAAGGGGCCCTGTGGGTTGTCCGGGCGGGTGGGGGTGGGGGTGCGGCCCTCAGGGGTGGGGTGGGGGCGCCGAAGCCCCCCCCCCCCCCCCCCCCCGCAGCCGATGCTCTGGTTCCGTGGGCCAGTCACTTCCCTTCTCGGAGCCTCCGTGCCCTCATCTGTGAAATGGGAACAGCAGGCCCCTAGGGTTGCCAGCTAAGACCCAGAACAGTTTGAATTTGAGATAAATAACGCTCTCGTCTGGGGGTGCAGGGGGAACACAGGGCTAGGTTTGGAAGAACACCTGGAGGCTTTCCTGCCTAGCCGCCCACCATTCACGTTCATGCCCATTAGTCCCCTGAGGATGATGACAGGGGCAGAAGGAGATGGTTGGAAGTTTTGACACTTCCCCCTGTCAGTCTGGTTTCGACTCCCTACTCCGTTCGGAAGCAAGCTTAGGGAGGGTTGTCTGGCCTGACTTCCCCCTTCCCCAGGCTCAAATTTTACGTTTAGGAACATGGTTTTTGTTCCAAGGAGAGTCCTGACATTTCATCAGCTTCTCAAAGGACTCTCTCTGTGGGGAGAGGTTCCCGTCCAGGGTCTGAAGGTTGTGCACTATGTTGGGGGTGGGGACCACCCTATGCCCCATCCCTTCCACCTCAGACACCACTAAGTCTGTGGCAGGTGGGCCCCAAATTCCACAGCTCAGAACACAGAGGCTCCAGTGGCCTGTTGTAGCCTCAGGGGCTGGGGCCAGGTCCCCCGGATGCCGCCCCCAGCGTAGACATTGTGTTTTCTCCCCAGACTGCCTGTCCTGCCAGAGGCGTGCAGCTTGAACTTCACCTGCCTCAATGGTGGCCCCTGTGAGGGTGGGCCCCGGGCTGCCAACTGCAGCTGCCAGGAGGGCTTTTCTGGCCAGAGGTGGGTCTGGGGGCCGGGGGCCTGGGAGCTGGGCACGGTGGGCCCCTGGATGCCCTCCAACCAGGGCAGGCAAAGTGGGGTGTGGATCCTTGCTCACCATCCCACCCCTCACTGTGATCACAGTGCCAGACAACCTACCTCTGCCACTCGAGTGCTTTTCTCCTGGGCTTTCCAAGGCCGTCCTCTGTTATGCTGTCACCTGGGGAAGTAGTTGCCTGGTGGTGTTTCTTAGAGCCTCGTCCTCAGCCCGCCTGCCTCGGGTCGCCCAGGGGGACTGGACAGGTGCAAGTTCTGGGCCCACTCCGCAGAGAGGGCATCAGCACACCTGGGCAGCCGCCCTGTGCTTCCGATGGAGCCAGTCATCCTCAGCCATGAGCTGGGGCAGAGGGGGGTGGTGGTGGACGTCCCAGTATGCTTCAGTCACCTGCCGGGGACAGCCCATGGGGACAGCGGATGGACACCTGTGTATTGGTTGAGGGTGGGGGGAGTGTTGAGAAGCTAAAGCAGATGGGGGAAGAAGGCAGCTTCCTCAGCCTTTACCTTCTCTGCTTCCCAGATGTCAGATCCCCTGTGAAGCCAACCCCTGCTTGAACGGGGGCACCTGCCGGGCAGCCGGTGGGGTGTATGAATGTATCTGCAGTGCGAGGTTCTCAGGCCAGTTCTGTGAAGTGGTGGTGAGTGATGCTACAGGGGCTTGGGGGGTGTCCTGTCTTGGACGTTAGCGAGATGATTGGGGGATGGGGGGTGGTGCGGAGAGCATGTACGGCCCACTGTTCCTGGACCAACCCTGTCCTGGGGTACGGACTAGTGGGGAGAGCCTGGGGGGCCCGCCCTCCCTCTGGGGACTGGCAGGGAAATGGCTGGGCACGGCCAAGTCCTACTGGGGATCAGGATTCGGGACCCACAGGATCTTGGAATTCTGGGATTTCAGTTGGCCGATACACGAGCCTGTAATCTCCAGTCGTCTGTGTGCCAGAATTCTAGAGCAGGACGATTTGGAGAGCCCAGGATTCTGAGCCAGAGCAGGCTCTGCGCCCAAGGCAGTCCGTGACCGCAGGGAGGCTCAGCTGAGGAGGGGCCCAATAGATGGGGCCCAGCAGGCCGCTTGAGCTTAAACCTCCTTCCCACCGAGGGGTGGAACAGGTGCCATAGGCCCAGTGGGCAGTGAGCCCACAGTGGGTGCTAATGGGAGAGACGTAGGCCGGGAGGCCTGGGGAGGAGCCTTGATCTCCACAGGCTTCTGGCAGCCCGGGTCATAAACCCGCAAATCCCCTCTGCTTCTGGGGAATGTTTCCTTTCAAGTTGAGCTTTACGGCCTCTGTCTCCTCCACCTACCCTCCTCCCAGGGCCAAGGGAGGAGATGGCTTTACAGCTCCCCAAGAAGTGCCCAGGGGTGGAGGCTGGTGAGGGCCCACTCGGGGCTGCTATGAATTTTTCTCTACAGCCTTGGATGCCTTTTCTCATTCAGGGCTGGGTACTGGGACTTGGGATGCAGGTCACAATGGGCTGAGAGGCTTCACGGGACAGAGGGAGGGCCGGGGAGTGTGAGACTCTTAGGCTCCAGAATCCAGGAATTTGGTGATTTAGTGGGAGGTGGGGGGGGGGGGGGCGCTTAACAATTCCAGGCCCGTAGAATCTTCGCTGGTGGCATCCTGGCAGTCTGTGACTGGAGATGGAGAGGTCTTCTGGGCTCCCTAAAGCTTGGTCTCAGTCTCCCTAGCTGGGCAGACCCTGGTGGATTCTGAGCTCCCCATCAGCTAGGTCGGCCTGCCCCCTCCTTCCTGCCCTGCACAGGCCACCTGGCCGGGGAGCCTCTCTTACTGCTTCCCGAGAGGCCTCCCACTTTAGAGTTAAGCATGGTCTCCACAGACACTAAAAAACCAGACCACCCTTTGGGATGGAGAGGGATCAAGTCCCCGTGGCCTCAGATTGGAAGAGTTTACTGCAGGGCGGGGGAGGCCGAGTTGGGAGGCTGGGTGGCAGGGGCCATCTCTGGCCACTAAAGGAAGGGCCTGCAGCTGGAATTCAAGACTGAAGGACGGTGGTGTGGCCACGGCATGGGCACTGGGGGCAGACGGAGGAGACTGCCGTCCTGGCTTGCTAGTCATGTGGGGGAATCTGGGAAAAGCCCCTGTTTTCTCCTTCAGTACTTACCAAGAGCTACCACGCAGGCCTTGCTCTGGGCACTTGGAATTTACTGGTGAACAAAATAAAGCAAAGATTCCCGTCCTTAGGGACACGAGGGAGTGTCCTCACTCCCCCTTCGTTAGACCGCTGTAAGTGTCACGTAAAACCCCATGCACAGGCTCGCACCCTCCTTCTCCCCGGTCTCAGGCCTGGTGACTTGGTCTCTTGCAGAAGAGCCTGCCGCTGCCACTGCCGTTCCCGCTGCTGGAGGTGGCGGTGCCCGCGGCCTGCGCCTGCCTCCTCCTCCTCCTCCTGGGCCTCCTCTCAGGGATCCTGGCAGCCAGGAAGCGCCGCCAGTCAGAGGGCACCTACAGCCCGAGCCAGCAGGAGGTGGCTGGGGCCCGGCTGGAGATGGACAGTGTCCTCAAGGTGCCGCCCGAGGAGAGACTCATCTAGGCCTGCCTGGCTGCGGGCTCTGGCACCTGCGAGGTGCGTCTACTGAGGACCCAAGGAAGCCGCTTTCAGGAGCCTGCGGGGAAGTGGCTGGCCTCTTACCAGCCTTGGGGAGCTGCCGGAGAGCCTGGGAGACCTGCTGGGCAAGTGTCACCTTTGCCGGCAGCCCCTGCCTGCGCCCCATTTGTGGACGGGAGAGGGGAGCACCGCGGGAAGCACTCAGGGATGCAGACCGGGGCCTGGTAAGGCCGTGGACGTCTCCATCGGACCTGCCAGCTCTTGCCCTGGCAGGCGGACTGCTGTGCCGGGAGGGGCACACGCAGGTGCACACGGTGCGTTCAGAAGTGCGTGTGGGCACGTACCTGGGGACTGCTGATCTGCAGATGCCAGTGAGAGTGTTCTGGATGGGGCTCGTGGGCCTGTCCGTGCCTTTGCTGTGGGCGTGCAGGACCGTGTAGTGGATGCAGGCCCCATAGAGGTGCGGCTGGGCAGCGGGGATACCCTTCGCAGCCCTGGGGCAGGGGCAGTACGTGTTCTCCGGGAGGCCAGGCCAAGGCTTGCCCAGGGACCGAGAGCCCCCCAGCTCTGGCGTCTTCTCCCATGTCTGAGGCTGTCCCCAACCTGGAGGCAACTGGGAAACCGGAAGGAGGGTGGTCATCAGCCAGCGGCCCCTGGCTCCCAGGACAAATGCTCCTTTCGGCAGTTGTGTGGCAGAGTCGGACCACAGCCAGGGCGGATCTGCGGGAGCAGAGGACGGGCTGCCCCAGCCGTCCCACCTTGCGGCCTCCGCCTACCTCACGGCGCTGTGGTGAGGATCAGTGGATGACAGCGGGGAAAGAGCCTGGGATGGTGTGCACTACTGGGTTGTCTGGATCACCCTTTTAGCTTTCAGGAAGGGTTGTCCCTCTGGCTGGAGCCGAGAGAAAGTTGGGGGTAGGCTTTCCCGGGGGCCTGCAAGCGGGCCAGAGGATAAAGGAGCAAAACTTCTGCCTCCCCCCCGCACCCCCCCCCCCCCGCCACGTCCCGCCTGACCACCTCTGGTTCTCCAGGGCAAGCACTCCCCAGTCACAGCTGCCTGGCGAGGCCATTCCTTCACCTACAGACCAGTCATCTCTCTAAATGGCTGGGGGGCAGGGGGGAGGTGGATTCAGGACTCACAGGAAGTCCTCCGAGTTGTTTGCTGAACTCAGCAAATGTTGGCATGGCCTCTTTGTGTCAGGGCTGGTCCTGCAGACACAGACACAGACACAGAGGAAGAATGTGCTGCTTTCCTTCCAGTCAGTCCCTTCCCTGGTAATGCCATCACACTGATCCCAGAGGAGCACCCGCCCTCTCGGCACCCGGTGCTGGGCCTCCTCCCAGCCCCACGGAGTCCCTTTGTCCCTGACCTGGAGACATGCCCTTCTGTCCCTCCTGTTTCCTTGGCCAGCACCTCCTGTGCCACGGCCAGGGGACCCCTTCCCAGTTTTAGATTGGCGGTTGACTTTCCCCGGCTCCCCTCGGGGTCTCAGGCAGCTTCCAGAGGCACAGGATCAAATCTGTGGGAGAACCACGTGGTGATGAGGGGTAAGGGAGCATGTGGGCGGCTCAGACTGAGGGGTTCAGCTGAGGCTGGGACAGGAAGGGCCCTGAACACTAGGGTAAGGGGCTTGATGAGTCCTTATCCTGTAGGAGGTGGGACCTTTCCCCCAACCTTCTCCACTAGGACTCCTGGGAAGGTGGGGGAGGAAACATCTGGTACCAGCACCTTAGCCACAGCTGGTGCTTTGGTTATTTACTTTATTAAGTCAGGGATTTGACACACCTGTGTCCTTGCAGACTCCTAAGACACACGGAACCCCAATAAATAAAAGTGCCACTTTTTGGGGAGCCCTATGTTGTCCTCCTCTCTTGTCCTTTTCAAGGACAGCCCAGGGACGGGGACACGACCGGATGATGGGCACATGAAGGGTGACTGGGTGTGTTTAATACCTACTCTGGGTGCTTGGTCCCAATCTCCCCCAACACAACAGAGGTGTTGGTTTTTAAGGCTCTGCCCTTGCTAATGACCTATCTATGGGGCTGAATTTCCTGCTGTTCCCTTGAACTTGTTTCCTGGAGCGTGGGCACTTTCAACACCACCGGTGACCTGCAGCCCTGCTCCAAGGACTGGCCAGGCCTGGGCATGCCTGTGACTACCCCCCGCCCATGCCCTACTCCAGAGGGAGAAGGACCTGGTCTCAGAGGCTCAAATGGAACAGAGGCTGGGAAGTGGGCCAGGGGTCAAGTTCTTCCCTGACTGCTCTGAGCCCTCCCTTTCCCCCAGAGCTTCCTCAGGACACAGGGATACCAACCGTCTCCCCAAGAAGATTTTATTGAACGCACACACAACATTCACCCTTGGGTGCAAATTCAATCCAGCCAGTGAAGAGACAACAATGCTCTCGAGAACACGGAGTGCTCGCCACCAGCCCCCAGCACAGCTGGGGGGACCGACCACGGGGTGGGCTCTGCTTCCCTGGGGCCCCACAGCATCCCTCATCTCACACTTTGTCTCCGACGGGGCTTGGGGGGCCACCCGGGGTGGGTGGGCGGATATGGAACCGGTGCGGAAACACCTGAGAATCCTGGAGGTGCCCATGTGCCCAGACACCACGTGGCTCCCTCGCCACCTCAGCGGGCCGAGAACACGCAGAGATTGAGAGAGAGAGGGCTTGCCCAAGGGGCCGTGACCGGCTCCGGAAGGGGCTGTGCGCCAGCAGCTCCTCGCACCTGGTGTCCGAGAAACTCCGGGCCAGCCCTCCCGGCCTCACGGACCCACACAGGGTCCCTCAGACGATGACAAGGCTCCTTGGGGTTCCGGGGGCCTCCAGGAGCCCCCTGGCCCTGTCAGACACCTCTGAGACTGTGTGTCTGACCATTCACAAATAGGAAATGAGAAATCAGGTCAAAATGCTCACAATTTCCTGCATGTCTCAGATGGTTGTTTTCTTAAATGGTTGGGCCGTATTTTAACTCGGTTTATTGAAACTAGTCAATTTTAAGAATCGTCAAATCAATAAAGTAGAAAGGAAAAGATAGATAAAAGAAACAATAACAAAACATTTCAATTTAGCTTTGGTGACGTTGGCCTCAGGAATTTCTACGCTATGTGGGCGGGGGAGGGGGGTGGCTCCTGGCCCTTCTCTGGCCTCCAGGCTGCAAGAAGCCAAGTTCATGCACTCCCCCAGGGCCTGAAGAAGGGCTCAGAGCCCCTGCCCATTCCTGAACAGCAGCTGGGACTCTTGCATCAGTCTGTGGCATTCAGCTTGGCTTCCCAGTTGGGATCTGGGTGCCTGCTTCTCAGCTCTTCCCCCGAGGTCCCACGCGACAAGAAGCTGGGCCCCATTTCAGTACATACTAGAGGCAGAGCACAGGACGGCAACCCCACTCCTCTGGATGCACTCAGTTTACCTGTTGCTATTTTCTCTTCTATGAATCAAGAGTTGCTGGTGCTCCCAGCCCCCACGCAGGGCTGGCTGCGACTGTGTCTGGCTGTCAGAGGGTTCCCAAGGATCCCTCAGCCCCAAATCCCTCCCAAGCCAGAAACAACTGAAGGTTGGGGTTGGGTGAAGACTCAAGAAAGAAAGAACGAGTGAGGGTATTGCTAGAGAGGGTTGTAAATGCCCTTCCAGGTAGGCAGGCTCTCCAGCCCGGGAGGGGGGCTCCTTACTCCAAACTCCAGACCACGTGTCTGGTATAGACGAGCTCACACCGAGGCCACCACCGATGCCTGTGCTGGTTCCTGCGGGGATGTGCAGGGCCGGGCTGCGGCTGGGGCAAGAGAACAGAGCTGGGGAGGGGAGGCCTTGTGGAGCCCTGGGGCTCCCGGCGGGAGGTTTCCAGGGGGACGGTGGGTAGGACTTGGTCTGGGGCAGTCATTCGCCCAGCTGACCTCTTTAGTGCAAAACCTAATCAAGGGTGCAGGGGAGGGGTGATGGCAGGGCTACTGGGGTGGGTGCCCAGGAGCTGGGTCCATTCCCAGGCCAGAACTGGCACCATCTGCTAGCGGCCAGACCTCAGAGATGGGTGGCGTGGAGGGGAAAGAGGGGCGGCAGAGAGGGGACCCATCCCTTCCCACCGGCAGAACCTGGGCGGAAACAGAACAGCAGGGGAAGCAGGGCCGGCCAGCCTCGGAGCACAGCGGCGGGCGGCACAGCGCGTGGCCCGGCTTGCCCTCGCTCTCGGTGCCTGGCTCACTCGAAGGTCTCCCACTGCTTCCTGAGCTGCTCTACTGAGCCTGGGGCCGGGGCCGGGCTCACATCTTGCTTGGTTTTCCGTAACAAATCCTCAAAGGGGTCTCTGGCCTCTTGAGGAGCAGAGGGCTGCAGTGCTGGCTCCAGGCCCTGCGGGGGTCTGGGAGGAAGGAGGGGGGCCTCTCCGGGCCTCAGGGCCAGCCCCTGCTTGGCCTCAGCGGCCCTGGCACTTGAGCGGGCCAGGGGCAATGTTCGGATCCTCGAAGGGGCGACCATTGGGGGGCCCAGGGGCTGCAGGGGACTGGTGTGGGCACCCATGGGCATCTGGCCGAAGAGGTTAGGCATGGAGAGGGCAGACAGGTTGGGCTGAGATCTATGTGGGACACAGAAGCCAGAACTGGACAGCAGGAGGCTGGGGGCAAAAGCTGGCCCCAGGGGAGCAGGAGGGGCCCCAAAAGGCCCGGCTGGTGTGGAGACCAGGGGCATGGCGGGCAGAGCCGCTGGCACGGTTGGCACAAAGGGATTGAGCGATGGCTGTGGAAATGGGGTGGGGGTCCCCGTTGGGGGGAAGCTGAACTGGGGTGTGAATGAGGTGGCTACATTTGGGGCCGAAGGTCCTGGTGGAAGGGTACTGCCTGGCCAGGCTGTGTTAAGTGGGTCCAGGAGGGCCAGCAGGGCGTCACCACTTGTGCCTGCAGCCCCTGGGGCCAGGCTGAGCGGCTGCAGTGGTTCGGTGGGTCCTTGGCGGGCGGCGCTGGGGAGGAGCCCGGGGAACGGGGCTGGACTCAGGGGGGCTCGCCTTTCCCACTCAGCCTGCGGCCGCTCTGAGAAGTCCCCGAGGGCGGCGCTGGCCGCCTGAAGTTTGGCCGGGCGGGCAGTGGGGGGCGGAGGCACGATGCCCAACTCCGGGGTCTTCCTGCCCTGAGGCCGGGGGATGGTAATGCTGCCCGGAGTGGGGGTGGGCGCCTCCTCCTTGTCACTGGGGTTCAGGATGCTGTCCTGGGCCGGTGGCCTGCGGGGCAGAGCCAGGGAGCTCCCAAGCAGGGACGAGGGCTTCTCAGGGGAGCTGGCCGGGAGCTTGCTGGGGATGGCCATGTCGTCCTGGCCGAGGCTCCAGAGCTTGTTGTACGGGTGGGTGAGCTTCAAGGCCACTGGCATCCCGCGGCTCCTGTCGCTCCTGCTCAGGTCCAGCCTCTGTTGGAGAGAAAGAGGGAGGCAGTGACCAGAGACTGACCTGGACAGACTGGAAGGCAGCACATATCCATCCCCGTGCCCCTCCCGTGTGCCGGGTGGGCGCTGAGACCGGGATCCCAGGCGTGTGGCCGATCGGGTCCCTGGGACTCAGAGCAGCCGGGCCCAGGGCACCAGCAGAGAGCCCGGGTCCGTCCGGACGCCAAGCCCAGGCTTCTCTGTTTTCCTCTTTTCCGACTCCAAGTCAGGCTTTTTTCTCACCGCACAAAGGGATTCCGGAGAAAGCCCTTGTCCTCTTACGTCAGTGTTGCCAGGCAGTTTTAGGAAAATGACTCCATTTATTGACCGTCTACTGGCTGGGCCTTTTTTACTTTTCAAAGCATGTGGGCACTTTTAATCACCTGTGAGCTTGAAGGTGAGTGAGGCACGGGGTCTGAGCAAAGGTTTCTTCCCTGGCTGGCAGGAAAACAGGACTGGGCTCATGTCCCGGCTCTGCCACTCGCAAGTGACACTACCTGGGCGCCACTTCCCCTCTCTTGGCCCGGACTTGGTCCTCAGCGGCAGGGGAACATGGGACTCCCTGCAGGAGGGTGCGCTCGAATCACTGGACCCACGGGAGCTCTTGTCAGTTCCACAGACCCAGAGACTCAGCAGCCTCCACTTGCAAGTGGGGAGACAGGCGCAGAGAGGGGATGAGACAGATCGGAAGTCGCGATGGCGGATCAGCGGTCCCATGCAAATAATCCGGAATCCAGGAATTCTGATCCAAAGGTTCTCCAAGGAGACTCAATGGGCACGGGAGCACGCTCACTTGGATCAGGGGTCAAAGCCCCGCCTGGCGGTGGGGCTGGGGTCCTGGGAGAGTGGAGCACCAGCACACCCCTGTCTGATGCACAAATGGAAGTGAGGGGTGGATTTCCACCAGGCGTAGCAACTTCTACGGTGATCGCTGTGAGGGTGGCTCACTGGCTGGCTGTTGGCCAGGCTGTTGGCCCGCCCGGCAGGGTTTGCAGTCAGACTGACCCTGAGCTTCGGCCGAGGACCCTGGAAAAGTCACTGTTTCTCCCTTGGTCTCCTTCGCTGTCACACGGGGGTATCTGCCTCGTGTGTGGAAGGCACCGGCCCTGACAGGTACCCACCCCACCCTGGTATCATACCTGATAGTCAAAGGTTCCTGGCTGCTCCCTCAGGTCTTTGGGGGTCCGAAGGTCCTCCAAGCTCTTGGCCTGGCCCAGTGGCTGCAGTGGGACATCCATGTCCAGGTTGTTGAAGACGTCTTCCAGGAGGTCGATGCTGGCAGCTCGGTCAGGTGGAGCTGGGGCAGGGCCTGTGGGCTCCCGCACTCGCTGCTCTGGGCTCTCTGCCTCGTCACCTTCTGCGCTGTCTGACTCCTTGAGTGTCCGATATGGCTGAGGCCTGGGAGGAGGCAGAGCAGGCTGGATCCTCCCGCCCAGAGCCTCCACGGGAGGAGCCAGCAGCCCCCACCCCCAGGAAGAGTACACCCGGGAGGCTTGGGGACAGGTGAGTGTCCTGGGGTCCCCTTGAGTGCCGGAGTCTGGGCACTGGCAATCTGACAGACCTGGGGCTGAATTTGGGTTCTGTTGTTTATTGTGGGACCCTGGGCAAATTGCTTTGGCTCTAATTTGCACTAAGGGGATCCACTTAGTTCCTCTGAAAACCACAGGACCCACCATATGACTGGGGAGGGGGCTTGCAAGCCATCCAGACAAGGCATGAGGAACGGGACGTGATTAGAAAGGGAACAGGCAGCCTGCCCATTCCTGAGTCCAGTCTCTGCCCTCCCACCTCCCCGTGGCTCATGAGGAACTGAGCTGGGAGACATTCTCCCCCCGGGGAACTACCCAGCACGCCTCAGGACCCTCAGGAATAACTGTCTGGGCCTCAGCCTGTGCTGACCTCTGTTCTAGCTCTGGTCTTGCCATCACTTGCTGTGGGACCTTGGGCAAGTCTCTTAACCTCTCTGAACCTCAGCCTCTTCCCCATTCCAGAGTGTATCTCCCTTGCTGGTGGTGGTGGTGGTTATGTGAACTACCTACCACGGTGCCTGGCAAATGTCAGGCACAGAGGCTGTTAACAGCCTTCTGTACGTTTGACTCAGGCATAGGTGACGAAAGGTTTCTCTAACTTTCCTTTTTCACAAGCCTCAGCCCCCAGGGCACCACTGGGTACATGGAGAACGGTGCCTGGATAAACCCTGACTTGACTCTAGTGAAGACCAGGACAGAGGCTAGGGCTGGCTCTGTCCCCTGTGTCTCAGCAGAAACTGCTCACGGCTCTGGTAGAGTAGGGGAAGGGCGCCACCTGCTGGTCCCAAAGTCACACTTGCAGGAACCAGGGTAGGGAACCGACAGCAGAGAGAGGGCTCAGCAGTCAGGACTCCATCAGCCTTTAGTATCTTGCTGAAGTTCAGAGAGGCTAAGTAACTCACCCTAGGCCACAGAACAAAAGGTAGCAATGGATGCCGAGTTGGAGAGACTTCAAAAGTTTCCACTGACTCTGAGCCATCTGACCAAGGAATTAAAGACCTTTTAACCAAGCTTGAACACAACCAAGGGGTAAAGAAAAGTCAACGTGCTCCTTACACTTAAGGAAGGAAATAGTATTCTTTAAAAAGAAACCATTTTATTTGGACTTGCGATGGGCCAGTTCCTTGCCTTTCCTGTGTGACTTATTTTTATTTATTTTTACTCCAGTATAGTTAACTTATGAGCCAGTTCCTGTTTAATAACACACACCACACACAAGAACCTCTACTTTTCTTAGGTCATGGCCAAAGGAGTGAGCGCTATTCACTATTTAAATAATTAAGGCATCAATTAATTTAAAAAGAACGAGACCCCCGCACTCTGTGGTGGTGGTGGGGGGTCCTTGGACATCACTGAGGCAGGGCGTTTTTATCTGCAAGGTGACTTTGAGTTGATTATGTGGATGAACAGGTCTTATTCCAATGGTTCTACCTTTATTTTAACTAACAGTAGAGATAATAATCGACACATTAGGCCTATGGTATTAGAGATATTATTGCTGAGGAGAAGGTTAATTTTTTGAAGTTTTGACAGAAACATTTTAAAGAAAAAGATTCAAGGTACAGACAAGGTGGCCTGTGAAACTCGGGCAACACTGACTTAGGCCACCACTTTCTAAGTGAGGACAACGGGAGGGGACTGACTTGCCTGCGGTCACAGGTGAGCTGGTGGCAGAACCCTGCTCCCCCAGGGGGCGATGGGAGGAGCAGAAGTGGTGGGTTTATCAGGTGCCCTGAGCGGCTCACAGGCCTGGCTCAGGGGAAGGGGCTGGGACGGGGTGGAGGGCAAGACTCCCCTCTTCCCTAAGATGGTTTTCATAGCTCACTCCCTAGAGGCTGGTTGTGGCCCCGTGGGTGTTCAGCAAAGGGCAGCTCCCTTCTCTAAAAGGCTCCCGTTAAAAACATTACAACTTCGCTAACAAACGCAGACAAAAGCTGTCCCTCTGCTTGAGCCCAGCTGGGAAAAACTTGTGGGTAGAAGGGCAAGAACTGGTAAAGAAGGGGGAACTACCAAAGCTTAACACTGGGCGGTGGCTGGATTGGGGGCGAACCTTCTTTTTTCTTTCTAAGTTGCAATTTACAATTAGCATGAGGCACAGGCTTGATAAACGGCGATGATATAAATTATCTTACAGTCAGGCAGATCGATACAACATTTGGATCTGTCAGCAATAACATATACGCTCCATAGCAATACGTGTTTTTTCTTTTAAGGTTAAAATCTGACCCTCCGTCTCTGTAGTTTTCCGAGATGTGCTGAGCTGGAGGAGGACCCAGGCATCCACAACCACTTCCATTAACGGTCAAGTGCAGTCTCCTGGGTAAGGGACAGAGACTCATGCTCCCGTCTCACACCTGTCGGCCCTGCCACCCCCCCCCCCCCGTCACCTCACTCCTCACCACAGAGCCCACGGGGCTGGCAGAATGAACACCCTGGGCAGAGGCACACACGGGGGACACTCACCCCACGCGGTGGCACAGGGGCACCGGAAGGCAGTGGCTCCAGACAGCCCTCCCCGCACACAAGGGCAAGCAGCACCGGCCCCCTCCCCCACGCGGCCCAGGAGAGTCACCAAGCAGAGCTCAGGGAAATGGAAGAAGGAAGGAGAGACCATTCAAAGGGAGCGGAGAAGAAAAAGCTTTCGGTGAAGCCAGAGCTCGGGCCCTCTTCCCGCTGGCATTCATCGTCAGAGGAGTCTTCGGAGAGGAAGACCGCATAGTGTCGCAAGGGCTTTACCAGGCTGGGGCAGAGGAAGACAAGAGAGAAGAGGCAGTTAGGAGGCACCCTCAGAACTCCATGTGGCCGGTGGGAGGGGGGCATCTGCGTTCGGCTCCTGGCCCCCGCCTCCCCCTGCCAACCTGGGGTAGAGGCTCCCTGGAGAAGGCCAGAGGGCGCTGGAGGCCTGACCGGTCCCCCAAGGTGAGGAAGCTGGTCCCGAACAGAAAAGAAACCGTGAGTTTGCCATAGGTGTCGAGAGCCTTAAACACGGATCCAGCCACCTATGACCTCGCAACCCCACGTCTGTCTAGAAAACCCTAAATGTAGCAAAGAAGGAGACACAAAGACACTCACTGCTGCCATACTGAGGATATCAAAACACGGGACAGCTTAAACTTCCAGCAACAGGAGTCTGCTGGAGTGAATTATGGTACATTTGGCTGAATATTACCCACCCATCAACTATAGTGTGTCTAAGAAAGAAGAATCTAAAAGCCAGGATGCAGAATTGTAATTGCACTGCGTTCTCTCGCAGCTACTTACGGGAAACCGCACAGAAAAAAGACTGGAAAGGGATGTACCTAAATGTCCACAAAATCTAGCGGGATTAGGGGCAAATCCCCCCCCACACACACACACTGCCTCTTTTTATTTTTCTGTGTCTTCTACACTTTCTTCAATGTGCATACCTACTTCAATAATCAGGGAAAAATAAAAATAGAAAGTTAAAGAAGAAAGTGAGCCACGTGGAGGGGCACTGGCTAGAAGGCCCTTTTCTGATTAGCGGCTGCTCTCTGGAGTCTCCCTCACATGCCTCTTCAGAGAGTCTTTTTCATCTGTGATGTGGAAATTAAATATTCATTGTTATAAAAAATACATCTCCCTTGTCAGCCACCTGTGAGCTCTACCTCTATAAACACAAACACTCTGCAGCCCCGAGAAAGTCCGCGTGGCTGCCATGAATTATACACTGACCAGGGCCCGGGAGAGGTGCGGGCCTGGGAGAGGGGGAGCTGGGCCAGACAGACCCGGGGTCACATCTGGGCCCCACAGCTGCTGCTCGGGCCTACACACCGGGCTGGGCATGCTCAGATACCAGTGAGGGGGGCAGAGGTGAAGTTCGGGGGACGATGGAGCAGGAAGCATAGGGGTGCCTGGGTGGGGGGCAGTCTCCTCTCCAACACCCCCAGCCAGAGCTGGCTCCTTTCTCTCTCTCTCTTTTTTTTTTTTTTTAATTTTTTTGATGTTTATTTATTTTTGAGACAGAGACAGCATGAGCAGGGGAGGGGCAGAGAGAGAGAGGCAGACACAGAATCTGAAGCAGGCTCCAGGCTCTGAGCTGTCAGCACAGAGCCCGACGCGAGGCTCGAACCCGTAAACCACGAGATCATGACCTGAGCCGAAGTCGGAGGCTTAACGGACTGAGCCACCTAGGCACCCCTCCTTTCTCTGCTTTCTGATGCGCTTCTTTCCAGCTTTCCTTTCATAAAAGGGCACCATGTCCATAAGAGTGAATGGGAACCACACCGGAGGGTCCGTGACGGACAGCAGCTATTCCTGGTGGACCAGGAGAGCAGGCTGGGCTGTGATTTGCCATGGCCAGTGCTAAGGCAGTTGTCACCAAGAATATGCTATTCTTTTAAAAGGAGAACCCGGGGCTGGCTCCCAGAGCTGCAGAGCTCCCCGGCACTCGCATACCCAAACCCCCTCACTCCTTGCGTCATCCTTGGAAGTTAGGCAGGCTAAGCGGTTTGTCCTCATACTGAGGTGGAGACCGAGGCTCCCAGAGGGGAAGCCACTTGCCCAGGGCCACACGCAGGAAGGTGGCGGGTAGCTGGGCTCTTCCCCTTGCCCAGGCTGCCTGCCTGGGTGTCAGGGACTTGTCCTTCCCAGACCAGAGATAGCATCAGCCTAGGTGGGGTGTTCTCTGGACTCAGGACAGAGGGCAAGAAGATGTGATTCACAGAAACGAGGCCACCCAGCTCCTGTCACACCCACTGGGACACAAAACAAGGCGCAGACGGGCCACCCCACACAGCCACTGGAATCCTGCTCTGATTCACCAACTCAACCTTGTCACTCTCCCGCTGGACACCTGCAAATCTACGACACTGCAGAGCAATCCTGAGGCAGCTGGTTGTGTGGTGAGTAGACCCAGTAAGTGTTAAGAATAATAACATCCAGGTATTCACAGGATGATTTACTCAACTGTTTAAATCCAGCACCGGACGGCTCTCCTGAGCAGGTGAGGAGGGGTGGAGGGTGGAGAGGAGGGTGGCCTCCTGCTCCACTCTGGGGAGCTCTGGAATGTGCTGGGTGGGCAGGGGTGAGGGCTGCAGGGAGGCAGTGCCCAGCGCCAGCTGCAGGCAGGATAGACACCATGCTGTCCGCCTGAGCCTGTCCACCCCTGCAGCCTCCTCCTGTCGCCCCCCTACACGCCCCGCAGACCTCCCTGACATCTTTTCCTGCTCTGCCTGCTGCACCGACTGAGGTCTTGAAGACTTGGCTCAATGGGCCCTCTAGAAAGTCTCCCTGGAATCCCCAGCTGGAGCTTTCCCCTTAGATGAAGCTAGCTTCCCCTTGGGCTGAATGTTTTAGCACTTCATCCATACCATTTAACCTCTTGCAATTCTCTTTCTAAGTCGAGTTCCTCAAGGGCAGGGGCCTGGCTCCTTCTTCTCTTTATCCCCACATGGGGCACAACATTAGTGCGATGGAGGTTTGCAGTCAAATGTCTGGAAGCCAGTGTGCTGGGGAGATGAGGCAGCCCCCATCCATCTCACCCACCTTTCTGGAGCCCCAGCACAGCACCTGTCCCTTTCATCAGCTTGGGGCTACGGTATAAAAGTGTCCCGTGAGGTTCCCCATCTATCCTCTGAGACGTTGAGGCTGCAGAGTGGGAGCACATTTGGGGGTGAGGGTGTTGGGTACATAGGAGCAGGCAGGAGTCTTGGAAAAATGTGTAAAATAATATCCACTGTGCCAGGGGCTTTACATGGATTATTTCCACCCCTCCCAACAGCCTAGCAGGGAGGTGTATCACTGTGCTGATTTTACAGAGGATGGGACTGTCATTAGTCCGTCCGTCCGTCCGTCTGTCCATCCAACCAACCATCCATCCATCCACCCATCCACCCACCCACCCACCCACACTTCCAGATAGAGGCACTTCCCGAGTGCTAGGTGAGCACTGGGCGTCGCTGTGAAGGAGAGAGAGGCAACCACGTGACCTGGCCAGGGAGTGACAAGCAGAGATTCTAGGCCAGGGCCCTCACTGTCCCGTCAGCTGGGCTGCTGGTAGAGGCGCACGAGGGGACACACACCTCTGCTTAGGTCAACCCGAATGAAGCTCTTTGGTGTCCCTCAAATCCATCCTGCGTGCCCTTCCAACACCCATCCAAGTATGGTCTCCTCCTCTGGCTTCGACCAGAAAGCAGCAATCACAGCTTGGCACGTGAGCCGAATGCCAGGAAGGTCTGGATTCACAGAAGAGCAAGCAGCCTTTGTGCTGGACTGGACCTTGGCTTCACTCAACCCGGCTGCCGTAGTTCACACCTGTCAGAGTCCAGGGCCTCCCCACGTTGGTGTGGTCACGTAGCAGGCCTGCGGGGTGAGAGGGGCAGGAGGGAACCACTTTCCCTCTCCAGTCAGCTCTCCTGGCCTGGCCAGGCCAGCCGGGCTGGACAGTGGCTTCCACAAGAGGCCCAGGGTGTCTCCGGAACATGCCGTCTGTCCCTCGAGAGTGATGAAAACCCTTGCCAGGTGGTTTGGTCAGATCAGAGTGTTTTCAGGCTTCGGGCCACATGGATGATGATGACGATGCAAGCTAAACGCTGGCCGTACAGTTTCCTTAATTCCTTTATCACGTGCTCACTTGGCAGAGAACGCCAAGGCTCAGAGAGGGCCAGTCACTTGCCCAGCGTCACACAGCAGCCATAGGTGGAGCCAGGAGTCTGGATCTGTTTGACTCCAAACCACTTTGTGATCCCGCCTCTTCAGTTCTGTGTATCTGAAACAACGCGATAAGGGGCAGGGTGTGCCCCCTTCCACTTTTAATAAAAGGTGAGATTTCAAAATAAACTGATTTAAATTCAGCTGCTCATGTCCTCCTCTGAAACACAGAGTCAGATATTTGTCAGAGATAAAGGATGAATCGTTGAAAATGTCCAGGTTTAAATTTTTTATTAGCTTAAGGCAGAATACGGGGGGAAAAAAAAGCGTACCTCTTCCCTCATTAACCCAATTCAGCTAGTAGCCTGCAGTCTGCCACCCACCACTCGCCTGGATTTGATTACACACAAAGAGCTGTCTGTGAAAAGGCAGGTCGTGGTGAACTTGGCTACCCAGCGAGGGGCTGCCAGAGTCTTGGCGAGAAAGAAAGGCCCGCTGTCCATCACCATTCAGACCCCATCATCTCCCACGGCTGCTCCCGCCTCTGCCCACCTCATCTCGGAGTTCCCATGCAGATGACTTCCCGAACCCTTTCTAATGTTTGGTTTAACGTGTCGCCGGTTAGCGCACGCGTGTGACAGTGGTGACAGGCGCGGCTGTTCCTTTTTAAATACCATGTCAGAGACACGGCGTCAGGAAGCGGGGACGTGCTCTGTGGCTCTCCGCCGTGCCGGGATCGCATGGGCTTATTTTTTAATGAGGAAGATCTGCATCTCGAGAGTTTTTTTCATGTGTCACATCGCGTGGACAAATCAGCAGCACGTCACGCTGGCCCAAAATGAAATGCTGACAAATGTAGATATTTCAAATTTAATTGACATTTAAATGTACTTGAGATAAGGAAGGGAAAAATCAGCAAGGACTTGGTCTCCAGAGGTAACGAGGGGAGCCGGTGATCATTTTTTAAGGGATCATTTCACTCCAGCACAAAGGATCTTCACTTTGTAAATGGCCGCCCTGGCATCCTTTGATTACAAGGCTCCTGTTGGGCCGATGAGCGGGGACAGGCCCCAGGACAAGGCCAGGTCCTCCCTGCCCAGTAGATGTGCCATTCTGTGCAGCTTCCCATCACCCCCCACTTCCCAGCCAGATGACCTTGGGAAAGTCATTTTACCTCCCTGCACCTCAATATCTTATCTGCAAAATGGGGGTTCTACAGCCCTCCTGAGTGGTGTTGTCACAAAGTTGAATGAAATTATTCGTAAAGGGTTTGGCCTCATGCCCAGGGATAGTACATACTCAATTACTATCCATATGCCACATTCACCTGCTAACAGACAGAGTCTGGGCATTTTCATCTGGTGTAGGGTCTTCCCTAGGTGTTCAAGGACGAATATAAGGTGGCTCCTGCTTTCAAAGACTTTCCTGGTCAGGGTTAGTGGTCCCCTAACTGGTTAGGTCAGGGTTAGGTCCCCTAACCTAGAGGGTTCGGGTCAGTTGGGCCTGTGGTAGCACATCACAATTCCCACGCCATGTGTTGGTGGTATAGGGGTGAGCGTAGCTGCCTTCCAGAATTCCCACGCCATCTCTCCATCACCATAACACAGGACCAAGACTCCAGACCACACCCGGGCATACGCATAGATGAAAACAATAGAACAGAGCCCTGAAGCAAGTCAGAGGGTCTTTGGGGGAAATAAGTTGGTGCACAGCCCCCAAGGGAAGCTCCAGAACTGCACTGGAGCTATTCTCTGTGTGACCTGGGTTAAGAGCTAGGACCATTCTCAGGGAGGAAAAACTGGAGACAGATACAGAACCTGCTGGACACTGGATCTTTGCACTCAGTTGTACGTGATGATCTACTCTAAAACAGGAAGACTGAATCACTGCTGTCATGAGTCAAGATCACCAGCAGAGGGTGTTCTTCCTGTCAGGTCAACTGGTCTGGTGGGGATGGGTGGGTGTGAGATCAACTTTTTCTCACCCCACTGGGAACGTGCCCTGCCAGAGGGCAGTGGGGGGGGGGGGTACCCCTGGTTCAGGGGCTCTTGGTTGAGGCTCCATTCGGGAGGTGATGTGGGAGCTGGGCTTCCAATGCTGAGTATGGAGGAGGCTGCAGGATGGCCTGGAGGGGTCTCTGGGAGGAGTGGGCACAAGGGGCTTGAGGTCAGGGTGGGAGTTTCAAGAAAAGACTGGCAGGGTTGGTAGGGACCAGGTGGTGGAGGAGGGCCTTGAACCCACAGGAGGACTGAGGTGACGTGCCAGATTAGGGGGTGATGTGAGGACTGGGGAGGGGGCCTTACTGGCTTGGCCTCATCTCTTTCTCTCTTGAGAGGGTTGGCTGTACCCTTTATCTTTCCATTCTTCATCATTCCATCTGTCTGTCAACGTTTATGTTCATTCATTCATCCCTTCTTTTGAAAAATCACTAGCGTCAACTTCACATGTTCCATACCCATCCCCGAGACGCCCTGAGAAGTCCTCCTTCCTAGTCCTTCTCATAGGCAGAGAAGCCCGAACACAGGACCCAGGCTTCACCTTCCCATTCTTCAGGCTCTTTGGTAGAGAGAAGACGGCGGTGGGGACACCATCTACACGTTTCCTACCCAGAAGAGAAACCGTGTAGACTGTAAACAACAAGTAGCCCTCACCCCAAGGACCGCCTCTGCCTGCCCTGAGCCTGAGTCTCCTGTGGGGGCCCTGGGAGCAGTGGTGGAGGACAGGGTGTCTGGTGAGAAAGCAGTGGACGTGGCCATGGGACCCTGCAGACCTAGGTGCACATCCTGGATCTAAGGCCACCATTCCACCTGTTAGAGCCTTGGTTCCCTAACTGGCTGAACAGGTGAACACACCTGAGCCGTGATGACTTTTGGGGGCAGGTGAGGGGGGAGAGTAGGTCAACCAAGGTGACATGTAGAAGTGCTGGGCCTGAAACAGGCCCTGAGAAAGGGTGACGGGGCTCCTGGAAGAGGGAGGGGCTCAGGAGAGGTGGCGAAACTTTCAAAGGAGGCTGAAAGCAGCAGGTCTTGGGGGTGGGGCACCTCCTCTCCCGGGGGTGCACTAAAGGCTTTGGTTCTCAGCTGGAACTAACTCTCCCTGTCATGACAGCTCCTGGGAGGCTCCTTCCCTCTGAGTGGCAGGCAGAAGTGGCTGGGGACAAGGGAGACCTGTGTTTGCCTGGGCCGCTGCGCATCCCTGGGGACTCCTCAGCAGTTCCTTCTTTTCCGGTCTGGGCTCAGGCTCCACGTCTGGCTTCTGCTGTGTGGCTTTGTCTCCAGGGCCCAGAACCTACTGCTGGAGAGGGGGAGGGGGGCCTGAGTGGGGTCAGGGGCCTCTCTCACATTGCTAATTGGGTCTGGGACCCTCTGCTCCAGGGTTTGAACTCTTGGCTGCTCAGGGAGTGGGTCCTGGCAGGCTGCCAGGGGGTCAGTACCGAGACAGCTGTCCCTACCCCTGGGGCCCAGAGCCCAGCTGGCATCTTGGAGACTTGCTCCTGGGGCTGATGGCAGTTTCTGGCTCTTAGATGGCCTGCGCGGGACAGGTGCTGGTAGCTTCACAGTCACACCCAATCATATTTGGCACACAGTAGGCACTCTTTCCATATTTGTGGTTAACTGACATCCCCTCCCCATCTCCAGGGTGCTATGAGCTATAAGCCTTCAGTGATTCCCTTGTCCATTCATTTAGTAAATGTCCCCGAGCAGAGCCCTAAGCTAGGCTCCGGTCTGGGAGTTGAAGAGTCA
This sequence comes from Prionailurus bengalensis, assembly GCF_016509475.1. Taxonomy (NCBI): domain Eukaryota; kingdom Metazoa; phylum Chordata; class Mammalia; order Carnivora; family Felidae; genus Prionailurus; species Prionailurus bengalensis. The sequence goes on from NC_057359.1 coordinate 82,748,939, forward strand.
AAGCCAAAGGGCACATGGCCCTTGCCCTGGAGGGGCTCCTAGACCCCTGTGTGTGTGTGATGTAAAGAGAATACAAGGGGCAGGTCAGTGTGGTATTGGGGGGGGGGCAGCCAGGGGGCTGTGGGCATGGGAGGGAGGGGCAGCTGATGGGGGAGGACAACAGGGTGGGCATCGGATTGTTGACAGCAGCAGTCCCTGCAGGAGGGGAGACCGCTGTGCCCCGCCAACCTAGCATGCCAGTGTGGCTCCTGTGGGCGGTTTCCCAAATCATGTTCTTTGGGATGTGAACAGGCATTGTGTTTAAAAAAAAAAAAAAAAAAAAAAAGGGCAGGGGTGCCTGGGCGGCTCAGTTGGCTGAGCGTCTGACTCTTGGTTTCGGCTCAGGTTATGATCCCAGGGTCCCCGGTCTTAAGCGTGGAGCCTGTTTGGGGTTCGTTCGTTCTCTGTCATTCTCTCTCTCTCTCCCCCCCCCCCCGCCCCTCAGCTCATGCTCTCTAAAAAAAAAAAAAAAAAGAAAGAAAAGGCAAAAAGTCTTGCCCAGGGTCTCTGGCTGGCAGCTAGTGGGCAAGATGCTGACCCAGGTCTGTCCCTGGCACCAGAGTCCTAGGCCACTGCCCTGGCAACAGTTCACCAACCACACCCCTGGGGCAGCTCTGGGCCTGGGTAGGAGGGAACGGGGCTCTAACCCGCTGTGCTCTGTGGCCAGCACCACCAGGGCTGTGCTGAGCCCTGGTCTTGAGGACATGGCAGGGTGTGGAACATCGTCTTTGGCCAGAGCACGTGTGCACCTGGCCCAAAGAGATACAACAGCAGTGTTCTGAGACCTCGTCTGTGGGTAGAGCTCTCACTAAATGCTTCTGGCAGCTTCCTCTGATCTTATTTTAATCTTCTGGGGCTTTGGGTGCTGGGGTCACGCAGTGCAATTTGGATGATCAGACTCTACAAATTCCTAAGCAGTAGGGGCTGGCCATTTGGTGCATAGACTATGAGCCCAGCCAGCACAGCCTGCGGAATTTCGCCTTGGTCAGAAGGATTCCTGGGGCACCTGGGTGGCTCAGTCGGTTAAGCCTCCGACTCTTGGTTTCGGCTCGGGTCATGATCTCGTAGTTCGTAAGTTCAAGCCCCGCGTGGGGCTCTGTGCTAACAGTGTGGACCTGCTTGGGATTCATTCTCTCTCTCTCTCTGCCCCTTCCTCACTCACTTGCACTCTCTAATTAATAAGTAAATAAACAAACAAACAAACTTAAAAAAAGGATTCCTAATGCAGCCACATGCTCCTCTGGGTCCCCCCAGACTCAGATTCGCAGGCAGTCCAGAGTTTTGGTGGGAGTGCAAAGTGGTACAGATCTTTCAGCAAGTTATTTAGCAATTTAGAAATTTGCCTCTATGACTGGGTAAGGGTACAGGGCAGTGACAACCTCTCAGGGTCTCAGCTACTTCTTCTATAATATAGAGCCAATGATACCTTACCCTCACTCCCAAGATTTCTTGCGAGGATTAAATGAAACGGTGTATATAAAGTGCTTGGCCAGCATTAATGGTAGCTGTTAATCATTCCATTCCTTATGACGATATCAGATGAGAAAAGCTTTAAGAACAGGGGCATTTTTTTCCGGCGTTTCAGGTCTACAGATCCAATCTAGAGCAGTGTACAGATCCAATAGGAGGGGGCATGGTGAGGCGGCCCATGCATGGACGCAAAATGCGATCTTGGCACAGTCACGCACGGCAGGGGTTACAAGGACACGGGCAAGTCCACAGGACGGAATACTGCAAGGGCTCTGCAGCTCTACGAGATATATATAGGAAAAAGACCGGAGGGGAACCTGCAGAAATGCTGGTAGGCAGGGAGGTTCAGAATGATCTTGTCTCTTTTGCCCAACTTCTGGATTGTAAGGTTATGGGGTTATTTTTATAGACAAACAAAATCACTTGAAAAGACCAGAGGCTGTACAGATCTGGCCAGCGAGGTGAGCAGGGCAATGGCTGGTGGGCCCTCGGTGCCTGAATCCTGACCATTCCTACTTAGTACAATGAAACTTCAAATAAGCGGCCTGCAGCCAGTCAGGACTCCTGTGGGGGTGGTGCCTGGCTCGCCCGCTGGAGGGGAGACAAAGGTGTCCTGTCAAAAGGGTTCAGGCTCTGCAGCCGGTCGGCACAGGGCTCGTCTCTGATCTATACTGACTGCAAGCCTCTTCGCCATTAAGGCTCAGAAGACAGCCCTACCCTTCTGGGTTGTTGTGAAGATTAAGCGAGGTGGAGGCTGTACGTGACTCTGTCTGTACCCTCAGCAACTCTGCGAGGGCCACTGCCCGGCCCCCACCACGGGGAACAGATGACGAGCAGCCCGGCCCGCCAGAGGCACCTGGGGACCAGCAGGCCACTCCTCTGTCTGCACACCACGTGCCATCCTGAGGGGCGGGCGGTACTGAGCCCAGCGCTGCCTTTGAGAGTTTGCCGCCGGCTCCTTCTAAGCGTCACGTTGGATGAGAAATTCTCCGATCCCTGGCAGGCCAAAGGGAAAATAAGTTGGGGCCTGACAGCCATGCACACTGCGGCCTAAATAGCCTTTAACAGGCGGGAGATGGGAAACTTCTCGTGCCCACCGCAACCCCCACTGTCCTCATTACTCACAGTAACTCATGGTCATACTTAGGTTCGTAACCAAAAAGCTTGATGGTATCGAAGAAGGGGTAGGCCTGTGTTATCAGACGGTCGATCGCACCATTTTCTAGCCCAGAGACCTTCAGCCAGTTCTAGAAGATCTCTCTCTGAGCCTCAGTTTCTCTGTGAGAGGGGAAAGCCACCACCTACCTTTCTCAAGCTTAAGGGATGGTTCAGTAAAGGTCGTAGGCAGAAGCACTCAGGCACCGGGGGACACTGCTTCTTTGCCAGGAAGACGACTGAACGGCTCTAGATCCCAACTTCAAGGAGCCAGACAGAAAGGGTAGCGCGTGGGGCAACTCATCTTAGGACACAGAATCACCAAAATGACGAGGGGACCCCGTGGGTGGCAGAGTGTAGCGGAGAGAATGAAATCAAGTAGCATGTGGAGTCCTGGCCCCGCCACCTTCTGACCAGATGACCCCGGGAACACCGGTCAGATGCATTTTCTGAGCTCTAGTTCCCATTTGGTGGAAGAAGAAACAAATACCCGCTGAAGAGGGCCTAGAACACAACAGGCGCTGGGCTGTGCTTGCCGCTAACTGGTCTCTGACCCCCAGCCCGCACTGCCTGACCCCTCCCAGCCCTGGCTCTCACCCTGGGGAATCCTCAGGGCATTCCGGCAGCCCGTTCTGAATAATAATGGAAGTAGCTAGTACTTCTGGAGAAGAAATAGTCACTGAATATTAATTAGCTGGTGTTAACTGAAAAACAGAGGGAATGTTTTCCCCAGAAATCTTTCTGAAGTGTTCCTCCAGTTGTCATCAGACGGTTGTCAGGGGCTGGGACACCCACCTTTGATTCGGAAAGAGCATTTGACATAGGAGAAAATTTCATTTTGGGGAAACGCAAGTCAAAAAAGAATCGGCACGGGGATTCTCTTTAAAGGCCGTCTTTAAAAGGTCCCAAATAGCTCACACCTGGTAGGGTTTTGAAGCTATTTGCTGAATGAATGGATGCATGAATGGACAGATGGACATCATCTGGAAAGAAAGAACTAGAGTCCAACGGGTGGGCCAGCCAGAGAGCTGGCAGCCGATATTCCTGGGCCTTGATGAATTCCAGACTCCGAGCTGCTGCGGGAGGCCAAGGAGACTGTCTTATTGTTAATCAGCTCCATCTTGCCGTCCACAAAGTTAATTATTTAATGGTCTATTTGGAAGTGAGAGTTGGGGCAGAAGCCGGGAGGACGGAACCTCTCGCTCCACTTCAAAGATCTCCTGTCTCTTGCTGCCGTCCGAACCCTCTAAGTTGCCGATGCACTTTGATATTCCCAGCGGAGACAAAGATCCGTGAGTCCAGAAAATCCAGGCCAGATTAAAGGGCCAGGCACCGAGTCCACGTGCCCCACACGGAACCACCGGCAACAAAGGCCCATTAGGATCTGGCTCCTGCCTGCCGGCTTGTCTTCTCGTGTCTCCCAACACAATGCTGACAGATTGGTGGAGCTGCTTTCTTTCCCCCCCAGAACAATATTTTATGAGGAGTCTGTTTTATTAAAATATTTTCCGCTGGATGCTTCCTGTGTTTCAAGAACTTGGTCTTGCCAGCTGGAGCTGATGACAGTTGAGAAAAACACATCCAAGTGCTGTTGTGACATGGCATTTGGAAGTGGAGGAGCACAACGGGGGTGGGGGGGGGTGGGGGTAGGGAGGTGGGGGGGATGGGTAGGCAGCATGGGAAGAGATGCAGGAAAATACCCCGGTTGCACCAGAAATGTCGCTGGTAGTAGGGGAGAACAGCACCCCTCCCCCCCACTAAAAAAATACGAACAGAAACTCTTGGAATAACATCCCCAAACGTACTTCTCTACCACCTGCAGGGCTGGAGCTGCCGTGGCGGACAGAGAACCTGCCATTGAACTAGCGCCCGTGTTCCCACTGGTTCATTTCAACCCAAATGTTTCCGGAACAGAAACCTAAAACAAGGCGTATTGCACAAAGAAATGAAAAGTGATACCGGCGCAGTTGGGCTAACGACCAGGATGATGGGATGGCCAGACGCTGGCTCTGGGGCATGGACTGAAGAGGCTTCCCCTATCACTGGGCTGGGACAGCAGCGGCATAAATGAACGAAATCAGGAATTCTAACCTCTAATTGGTGCCCTGGCCACAAAATAGGAAATGGTTTTCAGTAAAACGTGGAGTGTTGCTGGCTCTGGGTGCTCTTGGGCATGCACGGCGACTCTAGGCTTGCATTTCAGTATCTACAGACCCACAACTCTCTATCCCAGCACGGTGTCTAAAAGGTTTAGCCCGGTTTTAAAGACGTGGTTTTAAAGGAAAGTAAACTAATTTCATCTCTTCCTAAGGAGAAATCTTCAGGGTCTGAGGAACTCTGGAGCCATGGAGGACTTTGTCCACACGGGGGCAGTCATAATCCATGCCAGTCAGGGCCAAAACTATTAAGATTCCCACCGTCCTATTGTGCAGAGGACAAGTTGTACCTACAACCAACTTCAGGACTCCTCTCTTCCACAGTTCGCATAACCAAGCATCTCTCAAGATGTGTGTGCTTGTGCACACATACACACACACACACACACACACACACACAGGCCATCTCCCATTGCTTTCTGGGCAAGGTTGTGTAGGCCTAGGTCTGCTGGTTCTGTAACAACACGGTGGCCTCCAGCAATGCCATACTATAAACCAGAAATCCTGGAAGAGCTCAAGTGTGCTGCAACCTGGGTTAGGCCACAAGTGGCCATTTCAGAATTTCTTCTTCCTTTTGGCTCCTTTTCTGGCTAGGGCCTGCCATTTCCTTTAGCTTGTTTCCTGACAACTTTTCTGAAGGTAGAGCAGACAGGAGGCGCGTTCCTCGCCTCAGCCAAGGGACTTCAGGGTCCCCGGGGCAACAGTTTTGGTTCCCCTAACAAACCCTAGACTGAGAGGCTTTCGTGGACTTTTTCAAAGCATCGCAGGAAGCTGGTGTGTAGCTGCTGAGTTGTTTGGGGAGAGCCCCAGGGCTGTGGGCCTTGGGACAAAGGGAAGCACTCCAGACAGTTCGGGACTTGGGGCCGTGTGCCGCTTTAAGCCTCACATCATCCGGGCAGCTCAATCTCAGGCGTTGCTTGCCCACCTGTTGTCTCCCTTGTCTATCCAGCATCTGTCCTGCATCGATTCTGAGTCGGGTCCTCTGCTGGCTTCCGGGCAGAACACCTAGTGCCTGCCTGCAGAACTCTGGGCCCGAGGGGAAGTGGAAAAACCAAGCCCTAGTAAAATAAATGCTATGGCACAGGTGAGAAAAAGTACTGATGGGTGTGGGGCGACGGATAAGGACTGTCCTGGGTGTAAAGCCAAGCTTTAGAGACCTCGAGCACCCCAGGCCTAGGACCCTTGTTAAATGGGTCAGCTCCTTGACCAGGTTCCTAGCTCTCTCCTGCTGACCTTATACCTTTGGCATAAGAAAAGGCCTGGAACCTTCTTCTGAGCCTGTTTGAGTACGCTTTGGGTGTCACCACTCAAAACCCAGCCCAGATGCCTGGCTAGAGGCCTCCGGGGCCTCCCACCGGCATGAGAACTGCGAGCAAACGCCGATGCGGAAGATCAAGCCTAGCTCCCCGACTGACCTCTTTGTTGAAACACCCGCTCAGGGCTCCAGGAAGCCTTTCAAAGGCCAGGGTTGCAGCGTGGACCCCGCAAAGGCCTGGCCCACTGGGCTCTGGCAGACAGAGGGGAGGCGAGCGACGGGGTACTCACTGCTCGGGGCTTGAGACGGACGTCCTCCGGCCTTCCACCGTGATGTTGCTCTTTGGTCTCTTTACCACATGTGGACGGGGAGGGCGCACCTGCAGCGGGCACAGAGGGAAGTCCCCGAGGAGTGAGTTGGAAAAGCCACACAGGGACATTCCACACATCTAGATGAGCAGCCCCAAAATAAACGTGGAGGCATTTGCATAGTACAGGCTACGAAGCCTCTGCTTCTCGTGAGAACGTGGCACTGAGTGTGCAGCAGATACCCGCAAGGGAAATCCGTGGCCTATTTAAGTGGGAAAGGTTCTTCTGAAGAGCTTGGTCTCCTCATCTGCAAGGAGGGGACAGCTCCACCCGCCCCCTCCTTGCGGGGCTGCCGTGGGAGTTCGACCAGACACCGTCCACGCGGGACCGGGATGCGGAGGCCCTCCTTGATGGTAAGTCCCCCCTCGCCTTCTTCTAGAACCCTGAAACTGGTTTGGTACAATGAAAAGGTTTCACTCGGGCTTTATTTCTAGGGTACACGTGCTTATTTCCTTCTTTTTACAACTGAATTACAGGATGCTTGTTTTCCTGAGGAGGAACGGGGAATAAAGCAAGTGAGAGCCATCACCGAGCACCAATAAAAATCATTTTTCTGTTCCCCAGGTTGTGTCCGTGCAGTCCTCCTGAGCACGGCTCGGCCTGGATGCCACACACCCCGTGGGGCTCCTACATTCACGGGGACCTAGCTTGAGGGTCGGTGGTGGGGGTGCGTGACGGGGAAGCATACGGCTTCCTAATCCACAGCTGGCCTGTGGCAACAAGATGTGGGCCCACAGAAAAGGACACCTCCCTCCTCCCCCACCAGAGCCTGTGATGGGAGTTAGGCTAAGCATTTCTAGGTGTCCTTAGAAGGATCCTCGTCTGTTCCAGTCCACGTTACGTGGCTTTAATTTTGACCCCATCCTCTCTGAACATTTCCAGTGCCAGAGAGGGACTGGAGACAGCTAAACCAAGAAAGTCTATCTGTGACTTTTGTTGCCAATAAAAATGCCTGGACGTCCCCATGCAGAGGGCTGGCTCTCTCTCTGCAGATGAAGGGCCAAAGTGGACACAATGCCACAATATGCTGAGGTCCTCAGACAAGACAAGGAAGAGCACACACATACTCCGTTTATTGCCCCCCCTTTCCTGAGCCCCCTGCTCCCCACCCCCCAGCAATTTGTGGGCAACACAGCACAATGGCTGAGGAACACAGATTACAGAAGTTGGCTGCATGAAAGACAAGTCTTTATAGAGTCTCATCAAGCCCTCAGGTCTCTGCATGTCTGATCTAACCGAAGTTTTTCCTGTGGAGTGGCCAGTCTGATCTCAGCCTTATTTGGCAAATCAGACACACGGTAACAGCCAAGTGCATTCCACGACACTTGTGGTCTTCCCCCCACCCCATTACCCCCCCCCTCCACCAGGGTTACTCTGAATGAGGATCCAATGAGATGGTCGCGGGAAAGCACCAGCAAGGAGTCTGGCACCAGCCGGGCTTCCCCGTGACCTTATCAATAACAAAAAAGAGGAGGAGGGTGGGCTATCTCTGAATTAGAAGATGCCATCCAGGATGACCCTTGCCTAGCATCCTGCTCCGTGTGTAGTGTTACAGTGGTCACTCAGCAAGACTTTGAGGAACAGGTGAATGTTGCTGCTTGGAATCTAAGAAGCGCATAAGAACGTTGCTATTATTGTTACCACGGTTATCAGAACCGTGTCTGCTCCGAAGCAGACGTCCAGGCTACGTCCGCTCAAACTCTGAACTGGTTTCCCAGCACAGAGCCAGACTCCTCTCCCTCTCGCTGCTGCTCAGCAGGATCACGGGGTTGGAACGCTCCCCCAGACTTTTCAGCACAAAGGCGGATGTGCAGCGTGGGCTGACGGAGCAGTTCTGCCCTGCCCCAGAGGTCCCGGGGTGGGGGTTTCGGGAAAGGTCAGATATTAAGGCCTGTCAGCCTGTCCTCTTCGCACACGGCTGCTCCTCGCTACAATAAAGGCGGGTTTGGAATGTGAACTTGTGGCTGAAATGGGGGGATTAAGTTTGTGGCAACTTCAACTGAACTTGCAACGTGGTGAAACATGGGGAAAAAGAACAACAGAGCTAATTAGACGAGCTGAGCTGTCAGAGTGCCGCCGAATGGCTCAGCGCCAACAAACAAAAGGAATGGGTTGGCAATCAGCAGGATCGATGGAGAAGACTGCTTCATTAGGGATGATAAAACAGACAGAGCAGGGAGAGGGAGTGGGGGAGGGGAGCGGGGAGGCAGGGAGGCGGGGGAGGGAGAGGAAGGCACAACAGACCCGGAGACAGTCAGTCACCTGCACAGCTACAGACACACCCAGAGTCACACACACCTGACTGGTGTGGACAAAGCCAGACACAAATTACACTCACAGACAACCATCCAGAGACACGCACAGAGGCCTCCAGGCGCCGGCATTCAGCCTCACAAATACACACTCACGAGAGTCGAAGGTACGTGCACGAATCACACACTTGCGTGCACACACACGGCCACAGACGTTCAGCTGGAGCCGCAACCAGGCACACACACGCGCGCGCGCACACACACACACACACACACACACACACACACACACAGACAAAATGGTTTAATGAAGCCCGAATCACAAGACGATGCCGACTACTGGCCCGTCAGATTTCAGCGATCACATCGTCTTTGGGGGGTGCTTAGCAGGGGCGGGGGCTGGGGGAGGGGGAAGAAAACACATGCACGCACCACAGCCACCGGCCCCTCCGGTGTTGGGATCCCAGCAGCGCCAGGGGAGAAAATGCTAAACAGGGATTTTGAGCTCTGTTCAAGGGGGACTTGTGGGGAAAGTTGGGAAACCAGCCAATTCCCCACTGGATTTAAAACCTGAGAAATCTAAGTCGGCAGGGTTAAATGTGTATTGAATACAAAAGCACCGAGTACATTTGATTTTAATGGTGAGCAAGAAATAATAAATACAGAGCTTATAAAGTGCTTCACATGCGGCCGGGCACAGCCTGCCTCTCCCCTGCACGCCCCAGCCCACTCCCCCTAGTCCACCAGACACTGGCAAGGCTTTCTTCTGCTCTTTCCTTTCTCTTCTTGTTAAAAAGAAAATCTAAATCCTCTGGTAACATCTGAACTCCAGCCACAGGTGCCTGGCTACAAAGCTTCTTCCAGAAGGGCTGAACGGCTAGCCCCCATGCTCCTGCTACCCCGGGGCCAACGGCCACACTGCTAACCAGACGTTTGTGGCCAAGTACGCGGTAAAGCCCGGCTGGGGGCCAGAGGCTCCTGACAGGAGAGCCGGTCGAGCCATTCTTTTCAAGGCCCTCGAGGGGCCCCGTGTCTCCCAGGGTCACCCGGAGCGACAGCGGTGCATACTGGAAAGGCTTACACGGGTACACTCAGCGGGCAGATTCCGGGGCACGGGGCGCTGCCGGGCCCAGAAAGCACGAGCCTTCCAGGACCCCCAATTTAGTCCCATAGTGACCCTGCTTGGCAGAGGGGGTGTGGGGTGGCAGAAGTGTGGTATACATGCCCACCTCATGCCAGGCACCACACACATGTGATCTCACTACCCTCACCAGGCCGGGGGCTGCTGAACCTATTTTACAGATGATCAAACTAAGGGTCCGAGAATTAAACGTCTTGCCTGAAGTTATACAGTCAGGAATTGCCAACCTGTGATTCAAATCGGGTCAGGCCTCTTCGACTTCCAAGCTCAGGAGAAATGGTTCTGCCAGGCACATTGCCCCGAGGGTACCATAACGCAGGGTGGGCAGAGCCCAGGGTACCGATCCGCTCGCCTCCTACACCAGAGCAGTGGCACAGGCAGGTACTACTCGAGTGTTTCTTGGGGTAACGTTTGCCTTCCCAAGTCCTCAGTTGCCGGTGGGTGTGGCTGGGCCTCCCCCAGTCCACACGGATCCCCACGCTGGTGAGACCGCACGGAATCCACAGGCACTGTCTCCAATACCTGAGCTATTCCAGCAGGAGCAGTCCTGTCCCGGATCACGCTTTGCAAGAGAGTCCCTGCCTGCCTTGGATCCCAGGTCTCTACAGGGAATTCTGAGGGCAGCCCTCTGTAGGGCTGGCTGAAGGAGAGGCTGCTTGGTGAGGAGTGTGGAGAGGCAGGCCCGGGCTCCGCGGCCAGCTTGGCCTCTTAGCATCTCTGTGGTCTCGGCTGCCTGCTGGGTAAATAGCTCTGCCTCCTCCAGGCTGTGGTGGGGACACATGAGACCATAATCACACGAGGGCCCAGCACAGTCCTAGGCACGGAAAAGGCGCTCAGTACGTAATTGTTAATTCTCTTCACCTCTGTGTCTTTGCCAAGCCCCAACACTACCCCAGAGATTCCACAGAAAGCCCAGCTCACTGCTAATGATTACTTTTTCTCCATCAAAGGCTCTGGCCCAGTATTTCACACTAAGGCAGATTCCATGGAACTGCAGGTGGAGGGTCCTGGGAGAGCTCAGTATGCCAGAAAGACCATGGGTTCTAGAGTCTGGTGACCCCTTTCTGCATTTGAGGGACTTGGGTTAGGTTACCAAGCATCAGTTTTCTCATCTCTAAAATGGGTGGAGATGATGTCTACTTCACAGAGCTACTGTGAGGCCCAGCTAGGATTACTTGCTGACTATAAAAAAATCCTCGGCAAATGATAGTCACTAAGAAACTGAGTCACTCCTTAGAACTTCTGAGGTTCAGGGGCGCCGGGGTGGCTCAGTCGGTTAAGCGACCGACTTCGGCTCAGGTCACGATCTCCTGGCTTGTGGGTTTGAGCCCTGCGTCTGGCCCTGTGCTGACAGCTCAGAGCCGGGAACCCATTTCGGATTCTGTGTCTCTCCCTCTCTCTGCCCCTCCCCTGCTCACACTCTGTTTCTCTCTTTCTCTCTCAAAAATAAACAAACAAACAAACAAACAAACATTTAAAAAAAAAAGGAAGTTCTAAGGTTTAAAAGCCTGTTAAGAGTACGAGCCACTGCTGTGTGGCAGGCACTGTGCTCGGTGCTTTACAAGGATAGTCTATGTTTTTTCTCTCAAGGCCTCTGGGGAATGAGGGCATGTTCGACAGAAGGTGTTTTTTTTTTTTTTTTTTAATGTTTATTTATTTTTGAGACAGAGAGAGACAGAGCATGAACAGGGGAGGGTCAGAGAGAGAGGGTGACACAGAATCTGAAGCAGGCTCCAGGCTCTGAGCTGTCAGCACAGAGCCTGATGCGGGGCTCGAACTCATGGACCGTGATATCATGACCCGAGCTGAAGTCGGACACTCAACCAACTGAGCCACCCAGGTGCCCCCAGAAGGTGTGTTAAAGGGAGAGAGGTGGGGTACCTGGGTGGCTCAGTTGGTTGAGCGTGCTTTAGGTGAAGGTATCTAAGTCCCCACTGCCCTCGCCCCCCCCCACCTCCACCCCTGCCCTCTAACTCCTACACACAGGAGGGAAGGGAAGGAAAAGAGCACCACAGAATTTTCCAACATCCGCACAGAGAGCAGCCACCCAATCGATGCTGGGCGTGTGCACCAAGGATTAAAAACAGACACGGTAGGGCCTGGCCACCTGCACCCCTCGGCTGCCACGTGTCACAAGATCAATTTGGATGTGTGCATTGGAAAAGGGGGAGCAGGGGTTGGCATGTGGGTTTGTGGGGCACTCTGGTCGCAGCTGGATGGGAACCTGACCTCTTGCTGGGCTGCAGGAGCGGTGGCTGCTTTGAATATAGAGACTGCTGCTTTGAGTCTGCTTTGAGACATAGAAACTCTTCTCTTGGTAAACAGGCCTCACCAAATGGTCCTGGCAAGTTTCCACTTTGAAGGAACCCGTTAAAGTGGTTATGCCTCAGCACAGCCCAAGTCTGAGCTTCTAAGGAAAACGGGGCCCCACACCCAATACTTTTCCATGGCATTTGTCTTTAAAAACCTTGGATGGGGGGGGCACCTGGGTGGCTCGGTCGGTTAAGCGTCTGACTTCAGCTCAGGTCATGATCTCATGGTTTGCGAGCTAGAGCCCTGCATTGGGGTCCACGCTGGCAGTGCAGAGCCTGCTTGGGATTCTTGCTCTCTCCTCTCTCTCCGCCCCTCCCCTGATCGTGCTCCCCCCACCCCAAATAAATAAACTTAAAAACAAGAACAAAAACAACTCGGATAGGTCTCTCTGCTTCGCCCACCCCATTCCAAGGTGTCGGTGGGTTTGTCGCCCTGACTTGGGACTTCACTGGGCAAGGTGGAGCTCCACGTGAGGCCTGGAACAGGAGGCCCTGTCTCCATCCGAGCTGGCTCGAGATTCTCTGGGCGTAGCCTCTGCCCTCGCAAAGGGACATCAAACGCATTTCCAAACCAAGAGCAGGCAGGAATGAGACCCCTGCTGCCAGACTTCTGCTTCCTTTGTGAGGAAAGGCAGTTGGAGCTGGGCTTTAAAGCTCACTGGCTAGAAGTAGGAGTCAACCTAGGAGATGTGCTCAAGTGACGCACACACGCACACACGGCAAACACACCACACGGTGGCCCACGGCTACCTACAGCTCTGGCCTACAAGTCGTCAAACTGGTTCGGGGAAAAGGAGACAGAAGCCCAGAAAATGCAAGTTTGGGTTCATGCCACGCAGAGAGGGAAGCTGAAAAACCCAATTCCCGGTTTTGTTTTGCAAGGCAGCTGAGTTCAAACTCCCGAGGTTTAGTCAGGCAGGGAGGACGGCTCAGGCAGTGTTAGGCAGAGGGCAGAACCACTGGCTACTCACGGGCCTCGAGCGCTGTATCTTGGGAGGCGGCGGGCGAGTGGGACGGAGTCTTTGTGGCTGCATTAAAGCGAAACTTAAAACATCAGTACACATGGAGACGGTTTGATGCATTTCCACACACGGCACACGAGAGGACGCATCCAGTCGCCCAAGCCAGACCCCAAGAAGCGTCCTCGATGCCTCCCGCTCTCTCACTCCCATGTCAACTGGTTGCCGGACCCTGCGCATGCATTTCTGAGGCCTGGATCACTGTAATCATCTTCCAACAGGATCTCCTCCAGCCATTCTCCACACGGGCCCGGGGGGATCTTCTAAAATGCAATACGACCTTGTTGCACCCCAACCTCGAGACCTCTGCTGCCCTTCCTGCCTCCTTGGGGGACAGCTCAGCAAGGCCGTGGGCTGGCATTCCAAGACCTGGGCTCTCTTGTGCCCCATACAGACCCCTCCCAATCTTCATCCTTGCTCACCAGGGCAGATCCTCAAATGGCCCTGGACTCTCATGCCTCGTTTCCTGCCTGCCTCTTAGGGTCGAATGACCCACCCCATCCTGATCTGCCTGGCAAATAAATGTCTACTTGTCATTCAAGATAGTGGGTCACAGGCTGCCTTCAATGCTCCCCCTGCCCAGTGCTCCCTGCTACCTGGGACTTATCACCCGGTGTCTCCCTCCCAGCGCCCCCTCCCCTGCACTATCTTTCAAATGTTCATTTCCTTGAGGGATTCATCCCTGTTCCCTGGGGGGGGGGGGGGTGGAATTTGCAAAATAAATGTCTGATGAACAAATAAAATGAAACAAAACGCTTGGCTTTTGAAATCAGGATCTGAATAAAAACCAACAGAGCACAGGCTTGTTGGCTGTCTCCTCCGACCCTTTATTTTGAAAGTCAAACTTTGTCCTTTCAATGGCCTGCGTGAGTAGATGCCCCAGACAAGTGGGGGGGGGGGTGGGCAGACAGAGGAAGGAAAGGAAGCCTTCACACTAGACCAAACCACGACCCTCCGCAAACCCTGGGAAGCTTCCGGTTGGTTCCTCCCCCTTCACCCAGGAGGTTCACAAAGTTTACACCTGCACTGCTCCCTTCGGCAGCCGATGGCCATGGGTGGCAGGTCTGAATTAAGACGTGCGGTATGTATAAAATACACACTGGCTTTCAGATACTCAGTTAGAAACAAGTATGTAAAGCGTCTAAATTTTTTATATTGATTACGTGTTGAAATGAAAGCATTTTGGCTATTTGGTTTAATATCATTACGATTAATTTCGTGTTCCTTTCTACTCTTTCGATGTAGTTACTAAAACATTTTTAGAATTCCACGTGTGACTTGCATGGGAGGCTCCCGCTAGGTTTCTCCTGGACGGTGCGTTAAAGCCTCATTTGGTTGCAGAAATTCTTTGGATACCAGACCTGCCTTGGAGCTCACTCTCTGGACCCAACTCCTGGAGAGTAGGGGCCATGTCTCGGGGGTCCCTGGGTCCCGGCACAGGGTCTGTCAGAGTGGCCCAAGGGGAGAGATGGCAGAGGCACTCGGTAGAGAATTGGGCCCCCTGTAGCACGTCCAGAGCATGTCTGGATGGAGATACACTGGAGATACACTGAGGCTTTCTGGGCCCTGTGCTATTTAGCTGGCAGCATGGGCCCAACCGTGCTCACAGACCTGTCCTTGGCTGGAGCCCACCCGGGGGTTGGAAATGCCACCCAGGTGGAAATGCCAGTGAAATGAGCCCGACAGCCCACTGCACCCTATTTCTTCTCCATCATGTTTACAGGAAAAGTGTGGGGCAAAAGGGAATGGAGCCCCTCAGCCCACACTGATCAAGGGAAAGTAAAAGGGCAGGGAGAGGGGTGCCTCCTGCAGTGTGCACAGGCTGCCGCCTCATCCCTCCCCCGCCTCTCCTCGTCACCCCGCCCTCCCCCCCCCCAAGCCCCGCTTCACTTGTTTTTGGCCACTCTACTTCTGGATGACCAGTTCTCCAGCCCACAGTCCTTGCGGCTCATCGCCTCCGACCGAGTCATTGCCACCCTGCTGGCGGGGGTGGCAGAACCCCCAGGAGGCGGCCTCTGGGGTCAGAGAGTCTTGGGCTGAACCCCAGCCCCCCACCCCACCATTTGGATTTCCACAGGCCCATGATATAACCACCTGTGCCTCACTTTCCTCATCTGTAAAAGCAGGTAGTGGATTACCCACCCCAGGGGGCCGTTAGGGAGATTCAGTGAGACATGTTCGCCAAGATCTTCCCACCATGCCGCCAGCAGACTTTAGCAACCATCACCGTTAGCAGGTCTCTCCCCCTCCAGCCTCTCCCCTCCCCATCCATCTCCACACTTGTTCCAGAGTGGACTTAAAAAAAAAAATATATATATATATACACCCAATCGTGTCATTTGCCAGCTTAAATCATCTCAGCGGAAGGCCAGCGTCTCCCAAGGCATCTCCCAGTGCATCCCGGGAGATGCATTGTATGAAGGAAGAAAAGGGGGTTCCCTAGCCTGACACGTCCGGGAAATGCTGCCTACCGCCTTGCTCCTTTTGGAGATTCACAATGCCAGTTAGCACAGCAAAGGCTGCCAAGGCTTGCAGTAAAAAACCCACCTTAAACAGGCAAATCCCTATTAACTTTTTTCTTGTATGTCCTATTTCTCCCAATTTATTTGAACACAGACTCACTTTCCCTATAACAGCTGTTAATCTTCCCTGGAAAATGCTACCTGCAGCGTTCAAAGCCCTCCAGGCACTGGGTGCCACCCACAGACCTCTGCTGTCTCCTCCCTGGTGTTCCCCCCCCCCCCACACCGCTCCATCCCTCCCCAGCCCCTCTACCCCATCCCACTCGGCTTACCCTCCTGTTCTCCCTGAGTGCTTCAATACTGGTCCCCTTGCCTGAAGCACCTTTTCATTTCCTTGTGTCTCACCCTGGGTGCCTCATATTTGTCCTCTGATGCCTGGCTCAGGTGTCACCGCCCCCAGGAGTCCCTCCCTGCACTTCCCTGCTACCAGTGTATTCACAGCACACAGGGTGTCATTTCTCTGTTTATCTTGGGATCTAGTTGAGTGCTGGTACATAATAGGCGCTCAGCAAAAGATCCTTGGCTTAAAGTTTCTGGCACGTGCAGAGATTTGACAAATGTTCGTTCTCCAGATTTCGTATTTAACTTCTTTCCCTTTGACTGTCACCAGGAAGTGCTGGTCCTTTTGCAACTGAATTTATACATGGTGGGGAGAACGTAGACTCTCGATCACACCCGACCCAGAAGCCAGCAGAGTAAGTCAGGGGGATTTAAAGTCACTATGAAAGGGTGATGTGGTACCTATGTTAGGGTCCCACTGCTGGGGTATATGGGGTATATGGCACTTCCCACAGGGCCACGCATCAGTGGACACACCACTCCGAGAACTTCCCAAGTCTACTGGGGTGGGATGGCAGCTGGGGACACAGGCTGGGGAGAGCTGAGTGCCCTGGGGACAATCAGAAGAGGCCACAAGGGTGAGTGGTGGTGATTTGGGTGAGAAGAGGGAGTGAAGAAAGAAGTCGGGGAAGGATAAACTCAACACACCACTTTGCACAACGTGGCCCCAGTGCGTGGAAGCTGATTCAGGGACTAACTGAACGTGGGGGCAGGGTGGCCTGGGTGGCTCAGTTGGTTAAACATCTGACTCTTGGTTTTGGCTCAAGTCACGATCTCCTAGTTCGCAGGATCGGGCCCTGCGCTGGGCTCTGCGTTGAGGGTGCGCAGCCTGCTTGGGGTTCTCTCTCTGCCTCTCTTTTGGCCACGCTCTGATAAGGAAATAAACATTAAGAAGAAAAAAAAGAAAACGGGGGCTCTGGCAGTGTGAGCGGGGGCCCAGGGAGGCTGCAGAGCTGGCCAGGAGCCCTGTCCCCTACTCCCTAAGGGCGGAGACCCGCTCACATTCTTCTCCACAGTCCCCAGTCCAGGGCCGGTACCGACTTGTTCTTCTCTTCGCATGGCCCTAGTATGAGGAGCATATCTATCTGTGAACAAGGAAACAGACTGCAGCGAGGCAAAGTGACCCGCTCGTGGCCCCAACTGGTACTGGGGAGTCCTGAGAGTGGGTCTCGGGCCTCAACTCTGGAACCAATGTGCTTCCCACCGCTGGAGTAGGTGGAGACAAAACCAGAAGAGCCTTAAATCAGAAGGAGCAGAGCACTGAGAAAGCCAGGTCCGGGCACCTGTGCACAGAAATCACGTTGTACGCGGCCCTCAATTCCCTGGCTGGATCAAAACGCGGCTACACTGACTGCTGTTTCTTAAGTGAGTTCAAAAGGCTGGGCCTTTGGCAATCTTTTGCTAAGAAGAGTTCCATTCAGCATTTCATCTGGCACTTCCTGAGCTGGGCTAGGGTAGGAGGGATGGTGGGGCTGGAGGTTTTGATCATCAACACATACACCTGTTTTCCTGAAGGTCGTGTCCAATCAGGGAAGCAGATTCATGCTCACAGAGCGGAAGCATTCCTCCTACGTATGTTTGCGGAACAACTGCTTGGGGCCAGGCCCAGAGACTCAGGAGAGTAAGATACAGTTCCTGTCCTTAAGAAATGTATGGCCTGGTGGCATTTGACCTATCGTAGAAAAACACCTTTCTTAGTTTATAAAGAGTATTTGGGCTAAAACCAAGAGATATACTTCGAGTTAGAAAGACGTGGGTTCGTGTGTCAGCTCTGCCGTTTTCCAGTTGAGTTCAATACTGGTTCTGCCACTTGGGTGAGTCATTTAACCCAAGTCCCAGTTCACTCTTCCGCAAAATGGAAATAACTCTTGAGTCACATGCACTGGTGTAAGGATGCTACAACAGGAGTGCAGTTGTGGCCTTGGGGGCTTTGGCCCAGCGCCTGATGATGAACAGGACCAGCCAATCCCCTCTTCCCCTGTTGGACTGACAAGTCTTCCCAGAAAGGTCCCGTGGATGTGAAGACCTTGGTTTTCCAAGGGAGTGTACTGTCAGCAAGGCACTGTTGAAAGTGACTGGATTTTAATAATAATCTCTCTTATTTATACGATGCGTTTTCCTTTCAAAGCATTTCTGCTTCTCCTCTTTCCTCTGAGACTCATATCCCTCAGTGAGGCAAGTTAAAGGAGGATCATTTCTCTGCTAGAGTGGCAGGAAACAGGAGGCCCAGAGAGGTTAAGGGACTAGTATGAGGTCACACAGCTAGTAGCAGGAACTAAACAAGCAGGTATTCTTAGTGCATTGCACTACCCTTGTCAACCCAAATTTCCAAAGTCCTCTGGAATCCTTTTTGATGTGGTTTTTCTAATCCGTCTGCAGACAGAATCTGTTGTTAGAGATCTGTGCCTAGGAGAAAACGTGCATGAGAGAGTGACTCACATCTTCCCCTTCCTTCCTTGAGCATGTCTTTCCAGTGCCTTCCAAAGGAGGTATGAAATTCATTTGTTCATTCATTTAACAAACAGTGCACATCAGTGAAGACGACACAGTCCTGATAGAATGGGTAGTGATGCAGGGGGGATAGAGGGGTGTGGAGGTTGTGGAGGTCCGCAGGGGGAGCTTCTCTACTGGATAGGGGTGGTAGAGAGTTCTAGTGCACGGTACAGGGGAACTACGGTGGCCCAACATGGCTAGAGCAAGGATAAATGTGAGGACAGGTCAGGCCAGGACCCTGGATGGGCCGGTGGGGTCACATAATATAGGTCCTTGAATATCAGGCTAAGGACTGTGGCTGTTCTCTTGGGAGCAGTCGGGAGGGATTTAGGTAAGGGGTTGGGGGGACATATCAAAGCCTTGGTGTAGAAGTTGGATGGGAGGAGGAGGATGGGTGGGCTTCTAAGGACAGGCATTCCCCCCCTCTGCCCACCGCCAGCCACAGGGCCCTGCCCAGGCCTCCATGTTGTGAACTCACTGCTCCCGGCCACCTGACTACTGCGCAATGTAAACGTGAGAGAGTAAGCCCGAAAGTGTGATTGACACGGAAGTCCCAGAGAAGAGAGGAACTCTTTGGCCTCTGCCCGGCCCTTGGCGTTTGTATCTGTCAGCCGTGTGAGCCAGGTGAGTATGCTCACTGGCTATGAAGCCCACATTTATGAGGACAGCATCTGATTTGCAGTTAATTTGTTGATGCAGCAAAACACATTGTTTCCAAAAGGTCAGGAGGGGAAGCCGTGTTGGAATATCAACTTAATTACCTGGGCGGCATGGATGAGCGGGTGCCCTGCACAAGGCTCCGGGTGGCAAATGCTTGACTGGAGGCACGGCTCTGGAGCAGAGGGTGCAGTGCGTGCTTGGTGGGGGTCGGGGTGGGGGGGGCAGCCTGCACAGTAGGCACAGCCAGAGCATGGCCTGCCTGTGTGGTATGGCGTCTAACCAGCTTGCTTGCTTGCCGGGGGAATCCTCTGGATGGAAACGAGGGTCATTACCCCATTTCACAGATGAGGGGAAGCAAAGACTTGCCCAGGGCCACATAGGGCAGTGTATGACAGGCCTCCGGAAGAGGGTCAAAGAGCTCATCTGAAGTCAATTGTGGGTCGGGGCGGGGTCCTGTGATCTAAGTGGGAGGGGCTGGCTGTTTAGGAAGCAAAGCATGGATTTACTCAGTCCCCAAGTGGGACACATCTTGGACTATCCCTTCAACATGCTTCGAGGTCACAATCGGCATCGCCATTTGGCTGCTGGGAATGTAGGGGCAGGAGGGAGTAGAGGGACAGGTGCTACCTAAGGCCACACAGAAGGTGAAATGTCAAAGTCAGTGGGGAGATAGGCCAGACCCCAATCAGAGACTGGTGGCATGGCAAGGGAGGCATAAGAACAGAGATGCCGGAGGCCCACGCGATCGATGAGCTTTGTTGAAAGCAGAAGGCTGTGCATACAAAGCTTGGGGTGTGGAGGCAGCCAGGGCCCTTGCACTTCCCCCTTCTGAGGGCTGGAGATAGTGAATGTGCCTGATGGCAGCTGGAGGTCTTGGGTCCTATGTCCGAATGGTGCTCTGAGCTGCCTCTTCCCCGTCAGACTCTGTGTAGCCCATAAGGAAGCTGCCCCAGCGTCCCCAAAGGGGAGGCTGGAGAGATGCCTGGGATTTCTCTATCCTAGGGATGTGCCCCAACCAGGTATGTTGCCAGGAAGGAGAGGGAGAAAGAGAAAATTCACAATTAAACTCTGTCACTGTTTAAGGAGGAAGGAGTTCACCTGGTTAATTTTCCTGGCTAGTAGCCACATCAATTCTCTGACCTGTGCGTGAGACGGCCCTGGTTGGGAGAGGAAGGCAAAGCGTTCTGTGGCTTTACAAAGGGCCTCTGGGCTGAGAGTAGGCCTCCTCTACTCCTCGGGACTGGAAAGCTGCTATTATGCAAGATATGGAAATAAAAGAAGGTTCCTTTTGATATGCCTCCAAAAAGGACCGTACTGGGGCTATATTTTGCGGAGAGCGTCGCCTTTGAAATGCCCAACCAGCTCTTTTGGGCACAGCTCCTACCTGTTTCCTAACTCCTGTCATTACCTGCAGTCCTCTCGTCCACCCTTGAGAGCTGGTCCTGCCTGTGGGAGGATCAAATGCCTGCCTCTGCTTCAGCATTTCAGCAAGGACAGCTGGAGGGGCTGGGCGCTGGTGTCCCGGGGTACTCGCTCTGTGCCGACAGCGCTGGGCAGGGCCCTGGGCCCCTAGACAGCATTCCGGAACCTTCCAGTCCTGAGCACCTGCAGAGTTACCTCCATGCTCCAGGCTGTAATCTTGGAGGGACGCTCCTTACAAGATGCGGCACAGGGTGGACTTTCTACATCACGGCCGAGGATGAAGTTTCCAACCTGCCCGCAGCAGGTGGCAAGGAGGTGCTTGTACATGGGAAAGGGAGGCTGGTGGGGGGCTCTTATCTTGGAGCACCCTGGATGGGCCAGTGTTACTCCAAATATCCCAGTCAGTCCTAAAACTCTGGACAGAGGCTCCATCATGATCCCTGTTCTATAGACGTAGAAACTGAAGCCTCTTGCTGAAACTCATACAACATAGTTAGGAAGTCAGTGAGGCTGGCTGTCGGGCAGAGGAGGGTCTCGACATGCCGTGACTTGCCGTCCCAAGGCATCATCTGTGAGGGGACACTCAGGACCAAAGGTGGTCCTCTGAGAGAAGCCGTGGCACCTGCCACTAGGTCTGTAAGCCATCATCTCTGGAAAGGGGATGCTTAGGTTACGGTCCCCTCAACAGGTCACCTTGCGAGGCCATTCTCTCAGGTTGGTCCCGGGCACTTTCTCCGCAGTGAGTGTAGAGCTGAAAGACATCTCAGCCCGGTCCCAAAGAGCGGTGCGTTCCTCCCTGATGTTGACAGGAGTAGTATTTTGTAGTGGTGCTGGTTAATTTGTAGTGGCATTTGTGGTTTGAAGCCTTGTCAAGATCCCTGATTACCTCCCGTGCAAGGAGCTTGGCTGATGGGGAAGTTCACATGCTGAACAAAAGCGGCAAGGCAGCTGTGAGGAAGGCTGCGAGGGGGCCGGGTGACCCCAGCCGCTTGGGGGACAGAGGCGGGGGTAGAGAGGAGGGCCGGCAGTGGGGTGGGGGAGGGGTGCCTTTTGTTTTTAGTCAGGTGCAGCTGCTCGGTCTGAATAGGTGGCATCCCATTGGTGGCCGGGGGTCGGGCACCAGATGCGGCTGGTGGCTGGGCAGGGAGCTTTGCTGACGCGTACCATTCTCTGCCCGGACAGAAGCAGGAGGCGGGTGCTTCGCTGCTACCTACACCAGGGTAGCCATCGGGGATGCCATCGAGGGTGCCTGGGTGACATTCCCAGGAGGTGGGGGGTCATGGGGAGGGGCTTTCAGATGTCGGGAGACAAAAGTCCTGCGATATCAACATGGGCTACTGTTTTCTTGGCCCTTGCTACATACCGGGGCCTGTGCTAGGAGCGTTACACGTAAGGCCTCTAATGACATCAACAACCCTGCAGAGAAGGGAAAAATGGGGAAAAATCCCCATTTGGTAGATGAAGAAACTGAGGCCACATGGCTCAGTGACTTGCCCAGGCCAGACCTCACAGCTAACAGGTGGCGGAGCCAGGATCCAAGCCCAGGTAGGTATGTCTGACTCCAAAGAAGCCCACATTCCTTCCATCAGACCCGATATCCAACTAGCAGAAGGAAGATGCAGAAACGTATCCCCTCAAGGCCGAGGGTTCTCTCCTCTCCCTGGGGAGATCTCCCACACTATCCTTTGAGCTTTTGGCCCTGCTACGTCTGTTCTGACCACACAGAAGCGTTCACCTCTGCAGCCACCTGCATTTCACCGGGCCTGTGTCCTGGCTCGGTGAGGGTTTGCTCAGTGCATTTAAGGGCCAGGGCCAGCTCAGCAAAACCGAGGCTAATTTATCATCTCCCGAATGATGTCCACCCCAAGCAGTACGCCACTAGCAAATTAAAATAAAAATCTTCTCCTGATTTTGCAGTTGTACAGCTAGAACCACATGGCATCCTCTGGATAGAGAGCCTGATGTCACGAAAGCCTCTCCACTGCTCTCCCTGGTCCGCTCGCCGCCCAGGAGAGCTGGGCCCAGCCCCACAGACTGTCCTTAGCAGGCTGTCCGAGGCCAGCCCTGCCCCCACCAGCCCCATGACTCACCCCACAACAAGCAGCCCCTCTGTCTAGCCCCAAACAGACCCCGCCCTGTCCGTCCTGTGCCACCCGTCTTCACGGTCAAATGCTCATATTGTGTGCCCGTCTTGCTCTTGCCTCCCCGATGGATCCTTCTCATCCCTCAGGCCCCTGCCCCTTCCCTGGAAGCCACCTGTCTCTTCCTGGCTCTACGGGGCCGGGCTTCTTTCTTCTGTCCCTCTGCTGATGACACTGGGCCCCTCACAGGTGGCACCGCGTCCTGTTCACACCTGGACCACCGGCTCTGGGCACAAGGCCGGCGCGTGGTTAAGTGCAAAGTACTTGCTTGCCCAAGACTGTGGAACCGGGACCAAATGATCAGGGAGGCCATCGCCCAGCATTTGACTCACCCAGACCAGCTAGTCATTGTCCCCAGACCCTAGCCGCTACGCCCAGAAGGCCGGCGGCATCTCCGGCATGCTTTTGATCAGGAAAAACTCCCAACCGAGAGGTATCCCGGTCCAACAGGTTGAGCCCCAGGGCCATGCCGAAAAGCTGGAGACTTTTTGAGAGGAATGCGAAAGTGAGAAGCAATACGATGCCCAGATGTGAAACATCCCCAAGTTTCCCCAGTGTGTCTGTTAAAGAAAGACAGTCAGGTTCAGGAGACAGAGGGTTTTTTTTTTTTTTTTTCCCCTCCCTCGGAACAAATGGATGGAGGACCTGGTTTTAAAATTCCTGGACCCTGGAATACATTTCTATCTGTGTCAAAGTCTACCCCTCCACCGCCTCAGCAGAGTTTAAAATCCTAGCTAATAGGTTAACAACTGTTTTTCTTCAGCTTCAAATGGAGAATATCAGAAGGCCGGGGGAATATGCGGCTCTCCAATTTGTACGGACTGCACACAGCTCCCTGCAATGTGTGTTTGACAGGACTGACATTTTGTACCGCTGTGAGATGGGAAAACGTGTGACATTTTTATTCATGGTGGCGTACGCCCTTGTAATGATCAGCTCTGGTCGATGTGCTTACCGCAGCAGCCCCAGAGCCCTCGGAGAACAAACAGGAACCCAAGGTGCCAGCAGTTCGACTGCCTTATTAAACACCGCCAGGATCCTAACGAAGACCAACTACTGGAAAATCTCACTGTCAAATCCTCAAGGACATTGTCAGCGCACAGCTAACTGCATATACTTTTCATTTAAAATACTGAAATCCAGCATTGTGCCATTACGAGAGAGGGGAGGGGCGCTCGCTCCAGTGGCCATTCTGTCAGCCGCTTCTTCGGAGCTCCAGATGCTGGAGCCAGATGCCCAGTGGGGTTCACGGCTCGGCAAGGGGCAGCAGAGATGGGGAGCCGACCTTCTGAAAAGCCCAGCCCTACCTTCAGGGCGAAAGGCTGAAGGTTACAGGCCTCGGCTACGCGTCACCCGGAACGTCGACCCACGGGTTCTCTTCGTAAGCTGAAGCGAATCTGCAGAATTTGAAAATCCGCTCCCCTCTCCACCCCCACCCCCCACCCCAGCCAGCCATCTTCCTGTAGGCACAACCCATTACATCCTGCAACTTGGTGCTAATCAGCCTTCTGTTTGGTGGCAGACCTTAAGACATCTGTAGGAACACACGGCCGCGGCAGGTTTCAAACCCTGGCAGGAAAGCTGCGTGTCAGGATGCCCACCTGCATCCTCACCACTTGCCTCAATACAAAGGCCTCGAGGTCAGCGGGCAGGAGGACCCCCTCCCTTCCACTGATACACACTGATGGATGGAAGTCAATCACGTGGCCGACCCTCGGAGCTTGTCGGGTTGTTACGCTGGGTGATTTGGTTATGGCTGCATATACTAACATACTGATGTATTTATTTTGTAAATATGTATTATTTATACGGTGCCTCTATTTCCATACTCCAGCCCTGACGCACCAAGGCACGCTCTGCTATTTATTTATGGGGTCCTTGTCGCAACGGGCCTAACAAGACGCCTGTGCGTGGTTCTTGCAGGTTTGCAACAAACCTTAAGTGGTCGGCTAAACAACCGGATGTTCTCCATCCATCACGGGCAGAGGCTTGCATTTTAAGGGGCTGCCCGTAAAGTTTAGCATAATACCGTCCATCATCCTTGGCAGAGATGACCTGGGACACCGGAAAGCTGGCAACCCAGAGAGCAGGAGCCGTAACACTCCACACCCCGGGAAGGGGGAGAGGGTGGAATAAGGTATGGGTAACAGGACCCAGAGAGAGCGGAAAAAGAAAGGCGGCTGGTAGACAGCCTTGGGCCAAAAGCGGGACAGAGAGGGTGGAGGTCACTGTACCCTATTTCCCCCAAGCTGGCCGTTCTGTCCCTCGGCAGAACCTTTCACACTGGGCTACGGAGGGGGATGTCCATTGGGTCTGCACACCCCGACAGATACTCCCGCTCTCATGGGCTGTGCCTCAAATCTCATGAGAGCACGTTGGCGGGCGGAAGAGAAGCTCAGCCTCTGTCTAGCCTTGGGTCATTCTAAGGTGAACTTCAATAGCTCCCGCGGAGGGCAGCCAGCCCACCACCAGGTTGTGTCTCCCGGATCTCTCTCAAACCTTTCCCTCCTCTTCACCCCCATAAGCGGGGTCCTAGGTCAGACTCCCACTAGCTCTTGACTGTGAGTTAGCGACCTCGTCAGCAGCCTCCCTGCTTCACCCACCTCCCACCCCTTCCCATGTGGCCAAGAAAGTTCCCGGATGCCACTCCCTCAAATACAATCTTCACTGGCTCCCTGACACCCACAAGACGCATTTCAAGCTCCCCGGAGACCTGGGCACTGCCCACCTACGCGGTTTGGCTCCCAGCCTTGCCAATTGCTTCCCGGCCTCTTGCTTCCCCGTGTTAGCCCCCGTCTTCTCTGAAGAGTCAGCTTCTCCTATCCTTACATAGGTCACTCTGCTTCCCTGGAATGCCCTCCTCCTCCGTCTCCACCTAATATACAACTTCTCTTTCAAGATGCAGCAGAAATGTCACCTCTTCTGAGAAGCCTGCCCTGGTTCGGCCAAACATCTTAGGGCCCCTCTCCAGCCAGTACACTACGTCCATTAGCATTTCTCTCTCCATATGGTTTGGAAAGAATGCCATGAAGGCAGGACCATATCTTATTCCTCTGTGACCCTGGGGCCTTGGACAGGGCTTGCAGCCGATACGCCTCGTTATATGTTGGATAAGTGAAGGAAGGCATTAATGAGGACATAAAAGAATAACTCAGAGTTCTGCCTGGCAAAAAAACCACTCCAAGTCTTCAGGATTTTTACTCCCAAAGACAGAAGGGCGGCAGGGGAAGAAGAATTCTTAGCTGGTCATCATGGCTTGGGCAACTGAAGGTGTCTGGGAGATAGCCCTGGGGCAGAAGCTTCCCTCCCACCCTGCTTCCCCCATCTGTAGAAAAAACAACCCCTTGGTTAGCAGGCCTGGGAAGTGACAGTCTCCTGGGCTTCCTGACTGCTTTATTCCAGCCGGCCTCAAGGCACCATCTTGCCAAGACCCCACCTACTGGCCCTCTGCAAAGATTTTACTGTCTCTTCTCCGGAAAGAGAGTGCAAACAGGGATCCACCTAGAAGGAGTTTGGGACCGGGGCATCCCAGGGAGGGCCGGGATGTACCCGTAACCATGGAACCGGAAGGCTGATGGGGAGCAACACCTCAGAAACTCAGTTTCAACGGCTCCCAGGCAATGATAATCCCCTACCACACTTTGCATTTCAAGTGGGATAGAATCAACGATCCCTTGGGAGCAGTCCCTTTTATACGTTCTGTTTTCGTACTTTGATTACATTTTAAAATTCTCTGCAGTATCAACAAACAAACGCACCGCAACACCGCAGAAGACGCGGAACCAAGCAGACTGACGATAAAACCAACGTGGCAAAGCAATAGCTCAAATGAGGGACACGGTCAGGGCGATCCCAGATCCAGTGTGCAGGAGGCTGGCACGCAGCCTTTGCTGCCAAGGTGCCCCAAGGTCAGGGGGCCTGGAGGTAAAGGGAAAAGCAGCTGGGGCTCTGAGTCTGAATCCGTCGTACCAGCCGGGGAAATAGGGTGAGGCCCTTGACCCTACTGAAGAGGAGGGCGGTCTAGACCCCACTGCATCAGTCTGGGTAAGATAATGTGAGAAAAGGCAAGCACCCAGTACCCAGGCATTCAGAAGGGCAACATCACTGTCCCTTGTACGCTCCTCACTCCATGGTGGTAAGGAATCCGGGACTCTGTAGGTTTATTCTGGGGAGAAAGCCAGGTCCCAAATTCAGGCAGCAGCCATGAGCAGAGGCAGAACAAAGTGCCCTTGACCTCCACGGCCATCCTGTCCACACTGCTGGAGTCTAAACAGGCCCCACGCCGCTGGCAGCTACCACCAGACGCCTCAGGAAACCAGGCAGAAATGACGACGAGAGTTTGACGAGAGGCTCAGAGCGAGGGGAGAGCCTGGTCTCCGGCGTCAGACAGACCTGGTGTGGAATTCTTACTCTGCCACTTACTGTGTGACCTTGGGCAAGTCGCTTAACCTCTCTGGGACTGGCTTTCTGGAGATAATTATCAATCTTACACGGTTGTTGAGAAGATTAAGTGAGGTGATTTGCCGCTGAGAGGCCCGAATCCCGCAGAGTAGGTCCACGTTATAATGAAAACCAACCCAGTCCACCTGACCCGTCCTTATGGTGCCACTGCTCAGTCTGTCATCCCTTCCTTCTCGGCATGGCCAGGTTAATAATTTACCTAGTTCACAGATGTGCTTAGGGATGGACGGGGGACAACACGACAGGCGGCTCCTGGCATAGCACGCTTATAGCCATGGGGTGGGGACTCCCGGCATGGCCCCTGACACCATTCGAGTCCATTCTCCCAGAGGATCTTGCTTGTGGGAAATAACTTATTTTCAATATTTTATGTTTTATTTCCCCTTCCCTACCGTGATAAACTCCCCACCTTTGGCACAGAGAATTCTAATCTGAGAAAATGCCTCCTCTGGTCTCGCTGAATCCGATTTCCTGCTCTTGTCCTGCTGGGCTCAATATCTCGCTGGCAGGGAGCTGGATTCGGAGCTGCTCCAGCACAGACCTTAAAAGAAATGCTGTTTTTAGGCTCTGGTCAGTCCTCTGGCAAAGAGGCCCCGCTGTCACGCTGCGGAGCGTGCACAGACTCGGGGGACGCAGGAGGCCTGTCGCTCACGCACGGCACCGCGCACGGGGGTTTCAAAGGGAACACAGGCCCTTCAGAATACCAGCCACCCCTGTTTTCAGTTTCTCCTGCTCTGCCGAACTGAGCGGCTGCTCGAGGCGTGCACGGAGCTACTCCCACCTTTTCCTGCAATTCTCCACCTTTCATGTACTCACTCAGCACTCGGTCATTCCCCAAACTCTGCCTGGACAAGTCCTCTGTGCCGGGCCCCGTGAGGCTGCCAAGGTCACAGAGCTGAAGCTGATACCGTCCCCGTCTCGGGACAGTGTGTCAGGCATGGGGATGGGGCCGATCCAGAGCAGGGAGGGAAGAGCTCTGCTTGGAGGAGTCAGGGAGGGCTCCTCGGGAAAGAGGGGCTTGAGGGGGGCCCTGAAACGTTGATGGGCTTTTGTCAGGAGGAACAGAGGAGGAAGGACATTCCTTCCTGGCAGTGGACAAAGTAGGAGCTGGTTCACCGAGGGGCTCCCCCCGGCACCCAGCATGGGATCTGGCCTGGAGAAGATACCCAGGAAGAGCAGTGGAATGAACGAGTACAAATTGTGTGCTGGGGACAAGAGGAAAGGATGGGGCCCTGTCCAGGTTGGAGGGCACTTAGCAGAGCCTCACAGGGGGAGAAGCACTGGCTTGACATGGAGGATGGCAGGTACTTGCAGCCCAAAAGGCTCAGCGGTGGGCAGGGGAGCTTGAGAGGGGGGTCATTCCGGCAGAGCCCTGAAGACTGGGTAACTTCTCCGACCACCAGGTGAGTCTGTGATCGGGGAGGGAAATCCTGGGGAGGGTCCCATATTCTGGAGGGCCAAAGGGCCTGCCTATCTCATTGCTTGCTGATGTTTTCTGATGTCCCTATGCCTCACAGACCAGTTGAGGAGAGCAACATGTGACCCCAGAAATAGAGGGATGTATGGGTACAGTGGGCTGGCGTCCTGGTAGAACTGGGGTGGGGCAGGTTTGGGGGAGGCCAAGGGCAGTGAGAGAAGCTCACGAAACAGGGATGAGGCAAAAGCAGATACCGCGGCGACCAGAACAAAGATGCTGTGTTCTCAGCACAGAGCTGGGGTACAAACCCAAGCTCTAGTCACAAACGACATGGCTTAGAATCTGACTGTTGCTGGGGTGCCTGGGTGGCTCAGTCGGTTAAGCGGCCGACTTCAGCTCAGGTCATGATCTCACGGTCCGTGAGTTCAAGCCCCGTGTCGGGCTCTGTGCTGACAGCTCAGAGCCTGGAGCCTGTTTCAGATTCTGTGTCTCCCTCTCTCTGACCCTCCCCCGTTCATGCTCTGTCTCTCTCTGTCTCAAAAATAAATAAATGCTAAAAAAATTTTTAAACAAAACAAAACAAAAAAAGAATCTGTTGCTTCTAAGCTGTACACCCTGGCTAAGTCTCCATCCTCGCTCTGTCTGGCCCGTCTTCCCCTCTGCAAGGGGAGAGAATACCTGAAACTCCCCCAGGTGGCTGAAAGGATTGTGGGCTAACCTGTGGGTACTGCCGGGCACTGTACCTGGGGTTGGAGCACAGTTCTCCGGGTCTCCGTTCAGTGCCCGGCGCGACATGAGCAATTCGTCCTCACGCCCTTCCCACAACTGCCCTGAGACCATCCAATGCCTCGCATACAAGAGGAGCTCAAACTGTTGGTAAACTGCTCAAAAGTTCTGGAAGGTGGGTGGTCAGGGAGGGAGCTGACCATCCTCACGTGTGCTGAGTGGAGACCAGGTGCCGTAGCTTAGCCAGCTACATTGCTGTCCGAACCCGGATTTTCTCCTGGCTGCTGACACTTCCCGGCCCTTCCAGGGTGCATCAGGAAATTCACCCCGCAGTGCTGAACTCTCTGGCCTTCTCAAGCTCCCGGTGACGAGACGAATAGCATCTGAGAAGGCTTAATCAGAATTCTCCTGAGTTTTCCACTTGTTATGAATTTCCAGAATCTGAGTTCTCTCTTTGATTGGCAAGGTTCCCCTCCCAAATCGAACATGTGTGCCCAGAGGAGCAAACCCTGGCCTTGTTAACCTTCCATTGGAAAGCTGTCTCTGGGCTAGCCTGGGCTCCTGAAAAAGTGAGTCCGCGTGGAAAGACAGGCCTGCCAGCCACCCTCTCTGGGCAGACCTGACAGACCCACCAGCAATTAGAGGCCTCGCTGCTTTTGGAATGGCAGTGAATGAGTCCCAACAACTCTGGACAGCCACCCCACCAGGACGGAAGGCAGAGTAGGCTGTGGTCAGGCTGCAGCTGGCACAAAAGCTGGAGTGGAGCCAGAGGGGCTGGAGTGGGGGACCACCACAGTAGCATCGGCCTTCTCACGCACAGACATGGCTGAGAGAGCAGGAAGAGGGGCGATGGAAAAAGGGGAACCAGGATTTGGAAACAACGGGGACTCTGTGGACTGTGAAAACACGGCTGACGAATCAGAGCACGAAAATGACTTTGGACTACAGACCACGATGCTCATCGGCTCCCTCCCGTCTGGTGCCCCAACCTGCCCCACAACCTGCCTCTTGTGCTTGCTGTCCTAGTCACATCTGCTCCTTCTGGCGCCATCTCCTGGCCATGCCGCCAGCCCATCGCCCTCTCTTCCACGAGGCAACCCTTGCTCAGTGGAGGTGTTGGCTTTCCCACCAAGAGCTGTGGGGACACAGGTCAGTCACCAGCGCACACAGGCAGGAAGGCTGCCATTGAGGGGTATGGGTTCTGAGAGCCACGATGATGGTCAGGGCCTGGGCAGCCAGGCTGGCTGGGGGGCCGTGTCAGTGGGTGACCACCAGCTGGCTCTTGCTTCCCCACTGGAGAAATACACGTATTTACCGAGGGCCTATGTGCAGCACTTAGCTGGACAGATAATATCGCACTAAATCCTTACAACAACCTGGGACATGGGTACTACCATCCCCACGCCCAAGATGGGGAAACTCATTTCACTGAGGTTAGTTAGGAACAGCTAGTTAGTAACAGAGCTGAAATTTAATTCCAGAGCTGCCTGATGCTAAAACCTGTGCTTTCTTCTCTCTACTACCCTGTCCCCCAGCAACCGATCAGCATCTGCCTTTTCAGTAGTTACATTTTGAGGGGTGGGGGGACACGGGCTGTGTTTGCTTCTTCTGTCTCTGTGAATGGATGGTATATACGCGTGTGTGTGCACGCATAATATTTTGACCACGCGACTTGAAAGCAAGTTTTAGACATCATGGTTCTTTGCCCCTAAATGTTTCAGTATGCATCTCCTAGGAATAAAGATAGCCCCCCACCAACCATGATATTAACAATAATTCCATCATATCAACTAACATCCTAGTCCATCTTCAAATCTGCCAACTTCCCCAAGAATGTCTTTAAAGCTTAAGAAAAAAAACCCCCACCATAATCCAAGTTAAGTTCTTCCTTTGCATTTGGTCATGCGGTTTAGTCTCTTTTATAGACAAAATCTTTGCTTTATGTAATTCAAGGGATGCCAGACTTTTCCTTCCCTTGACTGCTCTCCCTGGCTCCCCTCCTCCCTGGCTCAACCCACCCTGGGAACAGGGGGTACCCCCATTCCTCTGCCTCTTTCCCCTCCCTTCCTTTCCCCAGGCACACGGGACTAGACTTGGGAGCTCATAAAAACACAAAATAAGAGGATCTAAATTCCTATAATACAAAGCTGTTTCCACTTGGAAATAAACCCCTTATTTATGGAAAGTGATTTGGAAGTAGTTTTTGGCCACTAATGGAATATTCATTTTTCTTCTTCACGTGAACAGAATTATAAGCAGAGCAACTGCAATAAAACCAAATGACTGGCTGGACACACCGCAAGTACTTAAACAATAATCAATCAATTATTAATCAATTTAAAAATCCACATCAATAATAAAACCCTGAGATGTTTACGGAACGCCAGTTCAGCGCCAGGTCTTGTGGCAGACTTTCCAGAGGCTCACATTCTCACAGGGGAGGACACGCATCAAAGAAATAATTACAAGGCTGTGCGAGACGCACGGCGTGTGCCAAGTTCTAGGGTAGCACAGAGACAGGAGCGGCTAACTCTTCCCAGGAGAGGATTTACAAAAGGGTCCTGCTGTGAGGGCAGACAGGTAGACCATGAGGGGCCTTGTGTGCTAAGCCAAGGAAGAAGGGGGAATGTTTGGGGGTGGGGAGGAGCAGGGAGGTGACAAGGCCACTTGTACACGCTTCAAGTGGACCCTGAGAGGCCATGTGGGGTATGTAGTCGGGGGTAAGTCTGCAGGCCAGACGCCAGTCAGGAGACGGTGGGCCAGTCCATCTGAGTGATGACACAGCTTGAACCAAAGCTGTGATGGAGGCCATGGAGAGGAGAGGGACTGAGCAGTGCCCGGGAGGCGG
Source organism: Prionailurus bengalensis (assembly GCF_016509475.1). Classification (NCBI taxonomy): domain Eukaryota; kingdom Metazoa; phylum Chordata; class Mammalia; order Carnivora; family Felidae; genus Prionailurus; species Prionailurus bengalensis. The sequence continues at coordinate 82,781,135 of NC_057359.1, forward strand.
AAGGGAGAGGCTCTGAGGAGGGGGTGAGTGGACCCAGGCTTCTGGAGAGAGAGCGGCCATTCACTGAGGTGGAGACGGAGGTCAAGGAGTGAGTTTGGCGGGGAATGTGTGTGTTCAGACTGCAGGCTTGTGGTTTGAGGTGCCCGGGGATTACGGGAACGTCTGTGGGAGGTGGTTGGGAGGCAATGGCTAACTTGAAAGGAATCGCGTGTGACTTCCAAGCTCAATGGGGCAGAAGGGGTTTCTCAGGGCACTCAGAGCCAACGGTGCTGAGAAGGCAGTCACGGGCTGGGCAGCTTTTCCAGCCTAGTGCGAGACTGGCACTAAATGGCCCAGCTCATGCTTGTCAAGCAAGAGCTCTCCATATGCACAGACGAGCAGGCAACCATATTCCAAGATTTGCTCCCGGGGGTGTATCCAAACCACTCTGTCCCAGATCTCTGGAAGACACGCTAGTGCCTAGTTTGGGCTTCGGTTTAGCCAGCTTTTCAAACTTTATGTTAAAGAGATTTAGAAGCCTCTGCTCAAGTGGGAGAGCAGAGCACCTTTCGATGCGCTTTTGGGGATCTCCAGGTTGGAAGGCAGGCGATCCTGTTGTTTTCAGGACCAATCATCTGGAGGAAACACACGAATGGGGCCCTGGAGGGGGTTTACCATGATGTTTTTGCTGGTGGGGCGGGGGGTGCTGTCCTACTTCTGAGACGCATAGCGTGGCCAGCACGTAAGCAGGACTAGAACCCAGTCACTAGGCTCGTGCGGCCAGTCGGGTCCCGCCAGCCAGGGTGGGGGCCGAGAAACAGAGGTGCCGTTGGCTGCGCGGCGTGAATCAGCTACTCAAGCACGCATCTCCTGAGACTCTTTCCTCATTTGTACAACGGGTGTTGTGCTTTTCTTCCTTACCAGCACAGAGGTGAGAGCACCTAGCGGCCTGTCCACCTTATTAGACACAGGGAGCAAAGCGGTTTCCAGGGTGGTGCTACCTTTGAGGACTTCTCCAAAGAAGGGGTCAAGGCAAGGTGTTCTGGCTGAAGGGTGAGCAGAGGACACGGCTTCTTCACCCCTCCACCGCCACGGAGAGGAGGGAATGTCCATTCCCCCTCCCAGGAGAGAAAAGCGGGGGGGGCACCCCTTAGCTTCTCTCTGCACCCCTGCCAGGGGGGAGGAGTGCTTCCCCGGGGGCGGGGGCGTGGGAGAAGAACTGCCCATGCGCTTTGCTCCCTGCACCCTGGCGCCTCCCTCCTGCGGAGCAGCCAGTCGCAGGCGCTGCCCGCAACTGTCCCCCTTCTCCTGTGCGGGGTAGCTCGGTCTTTTTAATTCTGAAGTGAAGTTTTAGCAAGCCCATCTGGCCTCAGGTCTAAAACAGTATTCTCCTTTCAGCCTTATCAGTAAAAAAGCTGGCATTCTTATCTCATTTGACTATCTCCTGGGCCTTATTTCTCAACTATTCTGAACTTGGGAGGGGAAGAAAGAGGTATTTAAAGCCTCTCTAAACCTAAATACTTTCCAAGGTAGGGACGGGCATTGTCAAGTTCTTTGAGGTTTTTGAACTCTTTAAGAGAAAGCACGCATGATCAGGATGCAGGAGCTAACTGAGGATCCATTCACTTTGCTCTTGTCTGGAACCATCGACACGGCTCCTCAGGTCTGCTTTAGGAAACAATCTTAGGAAACAATCGAATCCTTTGTGAGGTCAGTTTGTTGACAAAACATTTTTAAATTATAGGGCCCAACTTGGGACTGTGGGGAGCGGTCCTCGGGGGGAAGGGGTTGCCTCTGGGGGCCCTGAGAGTGACCGAAGCTCACCCCACATCGGTGCTCATCACCGAGGGCTGGACTGTCCATTTGCTAGTCTGTCTCCCTCATTACGCCCCACAAGGACTTATTATTGTTTTTTGTACGTGGTAGGTCTCAAGACACGGATGAACAGATAGATGCATAAATAAATGGAGGGATGGTCAGAGCCTCAGAGGAGGAAGCTGCAGGGAGGCACAGAGGCAGAGAGCACCTCCTCTCCCCCCCCGCAGAGTCGGCTCTGGCCCCGCCCGGCTCCTCGAAGGCCTCCCTCTGCCAGCTCCCGGGCACAACCACCCCCCTCCCCCCGCAGTGTCCCCACCGACCTCCCCTGGCTGGCCACACGTACTCCTCGAATGTGATAACCGTCTCTACAGTCTCTAGCCCAGATGGAAAGCTAAGCGTCCTTAAAGAATGAGATCCACAGAAACGCACAGCCAAGGCCAACTCTTTCCGAGGTTCGCCTGTACTGTCTGGCTAGTTCAAATTCTTTTGCTGGGACACACTCGCTTTAACAGACACATCAAACAGCTGAAATCCCTGCCTGGTGAGGGAGCCGGAGTAGGCTTCGCAGGTGGACTGTGCTAGGTGCTGGCACTGTGGCCCCGGCCAGGTCCCCCTGGGTCCCCGGGCTTTAGTGCTGGATCCTTAAAATGTGCCTAATGATCCCTTCCTCAAAGGGCGAGGGCACAGATGACACGTTTTCCAAAAACAGAATGTGTACTGTCGGGGTCACATGAGTATTTCAGGTGACATATGGACGGACACTTAACAAGATTTTTTTGATATGCCTTAGAGAAAAAAACTGGACTGAGACGTCAGACCTGTGATTCTGTCAACGTCATTACTTAGGACGAGGCTAAAGCTGGTACCGACGTCAGGTCTGAGCCTATTTAAAGAAACACAGCAAGTACAAGAATAGCACAGATGGTAGGAGGGTGTGGCCAAAATTTTTGAAGTGGAACTCGAAAGCCTGTTCTTTGAGAATAGAAAGTCCCTAAAATTCCTGCTTGCCAGTAGTAGGCGCTCTAGAAACACCGCGGGTTCCGGTCAGCGGCCCATCAAACCGGGGTGCCTGGAAAAGCACCGGACACCCCAGCCTGGGGGGGGTGAGGGGCAAAGCCGGAAAGAGTTAAAAGAAAGGGGTCTGCGGTTTCCCCGGCCCATCCCCCCCACAGCTAATCTGTCACCTAATGAAGAAGCGGCCGGCAGCAGTGAGCTGGCTGGCAGTTCACTTACGGCAAACTGATTAAGAATGTTCAACCAACAGCAGACTGTAGACCTTTCCAGAGAAAATAAATAGAGTGTAGACTGTATGCAAATGTGTTTGTCACTTTGACAGCACGTCTCAATTAAGGCATCTCGCGGCTGCGGGTAGGCTCTGTGGCTGCAGCTGTAAGGGAGAGCCCGCTGCATGGCTGATACTTGGGGCTTGACCTTAATCCGCATGCATGCATTAAGAAAAAAAAAAATCCTGCCTTCCTGTACACTTGCATAATGCTGGCAGCCACGTGAGGGAAGTGACAAACGGGGAGAAAAAGCCACTTTCATCCTCTCCAGTTTACAGACCTGTGAAGGCACAGACAGTTCTTATTTCAACAGAGTTTGGGGTGGCTTTTTTAATTGTTTATCCCCCACCCGCACACATACACTCTTATTCTGCATTTAGCTGGGAATGACATTAAAGCGTCTCCACTTCTTGCTGAAATGGAAAGAAGGTTTTTCTCCATTTCAAATAGGGCCTCCTTTTTTGTGTTTCGAAAATGGAATGTTTAACACCATGAAATCCCTCTCCCCCGCCCCCTCTTTCTCTGTAATGGGCTTCAAACTCCAGCGAGGGGCTCTTTTCATGGGAAGGTTAGTGTGTGCAGGAATGAGGACAAAGGAAAGCAGGAAGCTGGCTCTAGAATGCCACGCTGGCTACAATGGGGGCTGTGCTTTCAGCAAACACCGCCAGGGAAATGGGGTGCAGATGTCTCCAGCAGGGCCTGAGCCCCGGAGGAGGCCGCTCTTGAGGGTGCAAAAGCAACAAACACAATCTGAAGATAAGCATTCAACCAAGGGAGCACTGCCCCCAAGAATGCCTCTTTCTTGTACTACATTTCCATTTTTATCACGTCCCTTTTAAGTGTAAAATCAGGAAAAGGGGTGACCCCCCACAACTTTACGACATATGAACGTATTATCTGAAAATACTGATTACACAGGAAGATTCTTATGTGTCAACAAACTCACCCCTTACAATAATAACCCAAAGCAACCATTTCATTAATTCTCTTCATTCCTAAATAGCTCAATGCCGGTACACAGTAGGCACTTGATAAATAAATGTCTGTTCAAAACAGGGCATTTAAAAATGTATCTAGATCCTTTATGTGACGGAAAAGCAATCATATTTAAGATAAAATAAAAGAGGCTATTTTAATTATGCTCCATCTGATAAATGGCTAAAGAGTCAAGCGATTTAAAAATACATAACCTTGCGAATTCTTGTTACAGTCACATCTTGCTGACAGCCATTTTTCACAAACCAAATAATTATGACTTTTGCTCATCAGGAGAGTCAATTGAAGAGAAATAAGGGAGAGTGCACAATCTTTTTCAACTAAAATACAGCCACCACTTGGAAATAGATTTAAAAATTCCGTTTTTCTACAGAATACAATGTTTTACTTAAGGGGGAAAAAAATCAAACAAATAAGACAATTTTTCAAATGCCCAGGTCATCAAAAATAGTTGGAGAAAGAATCGCATCTCTAGAATAGTAGCGTGGGTGTTTACTCTGAGAAGCACCACTCCCGATATTGATTTTCAGGAAGTACATTAATAAAGAACTCCTAATTGATTTTTTTTTTAAGACTTCGCTTGTTGCCTTTTATTTGAAGGTGCAAAGAAGGGCCTGGGATGCTAAAGTGTTCTAATGAGATGCTTAGCTAACGGAGGCACCTTAAACGGAGTGCCTTGGAGTGGGGGAGGCGGTAGCTGCATTTAATGACTTCATTCAAGAGTTGAGCTAGTTTACGAGCAGAGCCACGCTGTCTCAAAATTTTTGAGAGTTCACCTTCAAAACACGCTTGTAACCAAATAAACGTTCAAAGGTGTGCAAAACTCCACGGAGTTGTTTTGCCAACGAGAGCGGCAGTGGAAAGCCTGTCTGCTGCAGGTGCTATGTATAGCTTCTGCTAAAAAACCAAAGGGCAGGGTACGTACCTGTCCGAAGTGGACAGTGATTGGCCTCCGGTCTTCTCGGAGCTTAGGGTCCTTGGCCTCCACCAGTGGGGACGGCACAGTCTTTGGAGGCTGCTCTTCCATGGTGGGGGCACAGCCATTCTCGGTGATGTCCTGCAGAGAGAAGCCAGTGGAGGTTGGTGTTGGGGTCGCGGCACCTGCTGTGTGCAGATGCTCCCTCCAGGCCCATGGCCAAGGGGCCTGCCCCGGAACACACCCTCTGGGATGTTCAGAGCCCGTTTTCCTCTGGGCGATGGAGGAAGCAGAAGGCTAACTTGGCTCTTTGACTTTTAAGGATTAGAGAAACCCAAATCATACACGTTAAATTACAAAAACCAGGTAACAATTCGTAACAGTGGGGGGAAAGTCTTTTTGTTCTATTACCTTGCACAGCTATTTCCATTTTTACATATTCACTTTGTCCACATGCAGACATTTAAAAATTACTTGCAATCACAGCTCATGCATAATTTTACATTCTATTTTCTCCTACTATATTATAAGCATTTCCACAGTACTAGTCATTTTAATGATAATTTTAATAGATGCATAATATTTCATTGAGTGGCTATATAATAACTTAACCCACTCTACTGTTATTGGGCATTTAGGCTATTCCGTGTGTGTGTGTGTGTGTGTGTGTGTGTGTGTGTGTGTCTTTCTAAACACCGTAGTGATAAACATTGCAGTTTTTCTTTCTTTTGGATTATTTCTTTTATAGAAATCCCTAGGAATAAAATTACTAAGTCAAAAGATATAAACATTCTAAGCCTTTTTATTCATTCTACCAAATTGCCTTGCAATTTACACCAACTACTGACAATGGATGAGTTATCAGCTTCATGGTACTTGTTAGCCTTATCATTTAAAAAAATGTATTGCTAATTTAAGAGGTGCAAAATTAGACCTCATTGTTGTTTTAATTTGCATACTTTGTTATTTGTGAGTGTGGACGCTTTCTCCACACTTGCTTCCTGATGATGTTACTGTCTGTGAGAATGAGGTGTTTATGCTCTATCTTTCTTAGCCTTTATCTTTCTGGCAAAGAATGATGAGACCCAGGTCTGAGTTAGGATTTTATGACTTGGAGAACACTTAAGGAACCAAAAAGTAATATTTTTAAATTCAGAAATTTACACTGAATTTGGACTTCTGGTGAATGAAGTCAAAGTATAAAGAAAAGAAAAACCCCACTGTGCAAAAGGCAGGGAATGGTTCCTTTGGTTCTTTGGGAGGATGATGGTGCCCACTTGTGCTCTATGGACCACGTGTTTTACTCAAGTCATGAACGTTGCTTAGATTCTCATTGGAACAAGGCAGAGAATAAATGTACAAATAAAAAAATTTTTAAAACCCCACTTAAATGATAATAATTTTTTTTTTACCAAGTAAAAATAACTCCCAGTCAGAATGAAATAATAAAGGAAGGGCGCCTGGGTGGTTCAGTTGGTTGGGTATCCAACTTCGCTCAGGTCATGATCTCACAGCTTGTGAGTTCGAGCCCCGCATCAGGCTCTGTGCTGACAGCTTGGAGCCTGGATCCTGCTTCGGATTCTGTCTCTCCCTCTCTCTCTGCCCCTCACCCGCTCATACTCTGTCTCTCGCTCTCTCAAAAATAAATAAACATTAAAAAACAATTTTTTTTAAAGAATGAAATAATAAAGGAAATTTCCAATTCTTTTCATTGCTAAAACAAAGACATTTCGGTCAAGACACACGCCTTTAGTACTCATTAAATTCTGCACACACAAGACTTGACAACTGGTTGCTTTTAACCTAGCCAAATAAAGAGAATGGTGGCCAATGGAACAAAGTGGTCCTCTCTCGGATAATAATGCATTAAGGAAGAAACACACATAACATTTGTGAGCCTCAATCTCCTCATCTGTAAAATGGGGATATGGTAGGTAGGAGGAGTAAAGGAGATAAAGCAACATAAGTGCGTCTAGAACATTATTACTCAATAATGTCCTATGTACAGCACTTAATAATAATGGAGTACTTACTACTAATAAGGTATAGACTTTATTATAATAAACTCCAGGGATCTATCTATCTATATTCAACCCCACACACTCAGCTGCAGACTCTGGTCCTGCCTGGTGACAACACAGGGAGGTGATGGCCTCTTGGTTTCACAGGAAGGGCTTGCATTAAGTGGCCCCCAAGTCTTAGCTTGGCTGAGGCTGCGTGATGAGAGGCTGCCGACAGCCAATTAGAAAGGGCTCTTTTGGAAAGGGGCTGCCCTAAGGTGCTCAGGTCAAGTGGAACAAAGAGGGGGAGGGGCTCCATCTGCACCAGAAAGTAACAAAGGGCAAAGGGGGCATTCTGGATCCAGGTGGGGTTACTGAGAAGACAGACACAAAGGTTGGGTAAAGCCAAAGAGTAAAAAAAAAAAAAAAAAAGAAAAAAAAAAAAGAGAGAGAGAAAAAGAAAAAATAAATCCACTTTTAGTTCAGGAAAAATATTGTGCGTGTGTGTGAGTGACTGGCTATAAGAAGCAGTAAGGTTACATGGTAAGAAAATATTCACAATAATAAAATCATAAGATGATAGCCTTTTTAAAAAAATATATGTGGTGGTTTGGGGCAGAGTGTCTTAGTTTAAGCTTGTAAGTAAGCACTGTCTTCTAGTTTTGTTTTTACCATCAACTAGCTGATCTTTCCAACCTTTTTGTACCTATTCATTTGTACAACGGGGAGACCACCACCCGCCTGGTGAACTTCAAAGCTACGGGAAGAATGAATTAAAGGAGACAGAACACAAGGGAGCTTGAAAAATGTTACATTCCCGTGCAAACGGAACCTTCGATCTCTATCCCCGGGGGGAAAATGGAAAGAGCGCTATCTAAGAGGAGCTCCCTTGGTTGTGTTGAGCGCCCACTATTGGCAGGCACTTTTCCAGACCCTTGACCTTCACCATCGTACTTAGTTTCCACAGCAACCATGAGGTAAACAGGATGATGGCTCTTTTATAGGTGAGGAAACAAGGCTTAAAGAGGGCAACTCACCCAAAGCCACACAAACTAGAAAGTGGAGGAACCAAGAACTACAGGATTTCTGGCACTTATACTGACATCAACTCATAACAGCAGCACGCGTGAAGACATCGTGAGCTGAGGAGGTGCTCAAGAGACCGTGAGGTGTGATCCCTGGAAATCCCTACTGTTAACACTGACCTTATGCTGCCGTGCCTCACGGTCTCTTTGCACTTATCTGCTTGTCCCTAAAGACTGCCTTCCTTGGGGTTTGGGTTCTCTGCCCCAGAGCCTGCAATATATAGTAGTACATGCTCTCTAACAAATCTTTGTAAATCGAATTGAACATTTGGAAGGCAAACGTGTCCAATATACAAATGTGCTTGTGTATCAAAAAACAATGCTGCACGTTAATTTTCTTCAGTTAGGAGATCCTGAAGTGCGTAAGACTTCTCACAGTCCCGTGGCTTGCCCCGCTAACTTACTAACTTCTTCACTCTTTCCTACAGCTGGGGAAGGACACCTCACTGCTTCCTCCCAGGGAGAGCAGAGCTGGGAGGAGCCCTGGTAAAGAAAGAAATGCGGCCAACTCTGTTGTACCTACCGGCAGAGATCTCACACATAGTAGAGATCCTGTGATTAAAGAAATTGTGGTCTAAGAACTGAGAAGCTGTCAGCAAAGGGTTTGGGAAAACCGGCACTCCCAACCCCTTCTGGAGGGAATACAAATTGGCAATTTATATCAAAACCTTAAAAGAGGTGCATGCCCTCTGGCCCATTAATTACATTCCTAGAAATTTATCCTAATGAAACAATTAAGAATTCCTGCAACGTTTTACTTATGAGAATACCTGCCTAGAAGAAACTGGAACTAACTTAAGTATCCAACAAAGGGACTGACTAATGTATATATGCCCATCAGATAAAATTTTCCGCAGCCACGCAAAACAAGGACGAGCGGAAGAGAGCGACCTTTAGCGGTCTGGGAAATGCTCAGAATATAGTAAGTGAAAATGCAGGTTATAAAACAAGGTCATTTTCTTTTTGTTTGTCTGATTTGTTGAATTGTCTCCAATAAACATGTTTTTTGCTGTTGTTGTTTGTTTGTTTGTAAACAGAAGGGAAAAAAAAGACTATGGAAATGTCATTTTGAAAAAGCAAAACCAAGAAGCTGACAGGAAGGGTAAATCTGTTGCTTCCTTCCCGAAGGGTCACAGGGGAGGGAGGCACTAGACACAGCTGTAGATCGGAGGCCAAGACAGGGTGGTGAATCTCTTACCAGGAGCCCTGGGGGCCCTACCAGTTCCCATCTCTTGGTAAAGCCAGGGAGTCAGAAAATAATTCAATTCCCGTCACCTTCCCTAAGGGTTTGCTGGAATCAAAAAGCATGACTAGGGTCTAACCTCCACCTGTCCGTGGAAGAGGCAGGGACATGTACAGTAAGTCACCGGACAGAGTACCTCTGAGAAGGCAGAAAGCAGAAACCTAGGGGAGGCGGGGGGCGCTGAGTGGCCTTGGGTACAAGCTAGGGAGGGGGCTGGACCCAGAAGGAGCTGAGGACAGGACTTCATGAGGCAGAGATGTAGGTGGAGACTTCCTGGCCCAGGGGTATGTAGAGAGCACAGCCCGGTTAAGGAAGGGCAGGTGACCCAGCGGCTGGGGCATTTCAAGAACCCCCTGGCTGAGGTGGAGGAAGGTTTGAAAAGTCTGAAAGGTTTTAATCAAGAGAGTGACTCAGAGCTGTGGCCTAGAAAAATTGCTCTGGTGGCCGTGTGGATGACCAAAAGGACGGTGACCCCATGTCAGCCATGCTCTCAGGGTATATGCACACGTGGGTGTCTGGGCAGATCGGCTGCTCCGATGTGGGACATGAGGAAACGAATAGGATGAAAATTCCCACTTAATGAGTGGCTACTAAGTGCTGCTGCTGCAAGGTATTACCTCTTCTAATCCTTACAACAATCCAGTAAAAATGGATCCTTCTCCTAGTTATAGATGAGAAAGAACTGGGTTCAGAGAGGTCTAGTAACTTACTCAAGGTCACACAGTTAATATCCTACACAACCGGCTTATCTACCTCAGGAGCTCAACTACCACCCCGTGGCACCAGGGGTTTAAAGGCGGGTGTGAGGCTGAGCCCTTAATATCTGCGACTCAGATTACTGGTCTCCAAGTTCAGATTCGTGCAGCGCCCTTCTTTTCCAGTCTACCTCACGCCGCAGCAAATGAAAATTAAAATGTGGATATTGATATCGAAACAATATCCAAAGTTGGAAATTTCTGTGAATGAGGCTGCGCCGTTATTTTAATGTGTTGGAGACAGGGAGCTGACAGTTGTGTGATAAGGTGTGAAAATGTCTGTTCTACGCGAGTCTACCTAGATCTGCCTGCCCCACACGCGCTTACTCCCTTCAGTACACCAGGACATGTTTGGCCAGAAACTCGAGGCTTCGCTAACCCAGCTGTGAATTTGCTCCTTTCCATCAAAAGCTCTTTATCAACAAGCTCGATTTGTGTCTCCAAGATCAAAGATTTAAAACTTTTAAAAGGGCTGTGAAATGGGCCCATTCGATTCAGTCACTCTAATACGGAAGAAAAAAGGTAATTCTTCAGGGGTTTCCCAGGAGACGACAAAATGACATTCTGATGTGAATATCTTAATGCTCCGTGCAGGTGAGAAGGAGCGTGTGTGCGGCCACTGTTTTCCAAACAGCACTCCGAGGCCACCCTCGTGTGACGCTGTAGGAGTGCAATCTGTTGACAGTCACAAGCCCAGCCACACGGCGGCGCTCTTCTGGAGGCCAGGTCTGGTGGGTGGGGGGGAGATGCTCTGGAGGAAAGCACTACACTCTGTTTAGAAAGCGACAGCCGGGAAGCATCTTGGCCATTTCTTCTTCTTCCTAATTTTGAGCTTGACTTCAAAGAAGGCCAAGCTACAGAAGAACTTGACCACCTTGCTGCATTTATCCCGAGAAACATGTTATTATCCATCCTCCTTCTTCTTCTTCTTTTTTTTTTTTTTTTTGTTGTTGGGCTGAAGCAGAGCAGGTACGGAATAAAGCCACACTATAGTATCTATTAACAATTATTTGCCAATGGTCACACGGATACCGTGAAAGCTCCTCTTTCAGATGCTTTGAAAATCTGCTGCACAAATGAACAAGGGATGGAAAAGGGGCCCTGTGCAGTCATATTAGAGATGGACCCTCCACACACCATGGTGACCTCTCCGCAGGTCGGCCCCACATTTTCTATTTGCAATTCAAACCCAAGGCGGGAGCGCAGAGGGCAAGATTGGGTTCTTGATTATATCTGCGAGGTCACCATCACTATGCAGAGTTAGAGGAGGCCAGGTGGCAACCCAGTACATTTGAAAATTGGATCTTTGTTGGGAACTGCCTCAATTTCATAGCAGAAACCAAACTTGAGATGTCTGTGTTAGACGCATCTGGGGAGCCACACGGATATGTTGCTGTGTGAAGGGGGGGTGGGGGTGGGGGGGGGAGGGGAACAAAAAAAAAGCCAAGGAAATATTTTCTGCCGCAGTGAGAGAGGTCAGATGAAGCCAAATCCTAAATTAGCTCAAGAAAGGGAGCAGGAGAGCACATCACTGAAGACCAAGTCCTGTCTGCACGGAACAATGCTAGAGTTTCAATTACAAAATAGCTCTTCCAAGAACAACTGCAAAATATCAAGCCTGTAGAAATCTGTAAGACCGAAGGGGGGAAAAGTGAAAATTGAAAAAGGTGCACTAATAGATCTGTCAACAGTCCGATGGTGACAAGCCACATTTCTATAAAATGCCTTCACCATTTGTGTCACCTGAAATGTACTGACACTTTCTATAGAACATTATCTCCTGAAGCTATTCTTGAAAAGACTGGCAGGGGGAAGAGGAGAAGGGGAGGGAAAAATCTGCTTTAGATACTATCAAGGAGAGGAAGGGGGGGGGGGGGCGGCGTGGAAGGATCTCGATCTGGATTGTTTAAGTGAAGCTTTGAACAACAACATCACAAAACCGGAGCGGAACCGGTTATTTGCAGAAATGCTACGTTATCATAAAAAGGGGATTTTCGGAAGGCCCAGCGCTTCCGTGTACCAGGAGGGAGGCGATGGCCTGCAGAGAGCAGATCCGACCAATAAGGAACATCTGTCCTCCGCCTGAGGAGGGACCCCTTTCTTTACTTACTTCCAGTAGTATTCTAACACCAGCTGAGCCGAGATCAGGTCATCAAGGAGGGAAAATTTGGTGAGAGAACTCCCCCTTCCCTGTCACTCTGTATTTTATCGCACTCGGTTACACGCGGCTGGGGTAGGAGATAAAAAAGTATGTATAGGACTTAACATCCAAGAATTCCACCTGCCGGCCTCTGGCAGGGTGCAACAGACCACAGTTAAGGTCTATCTGGATTTACATGACAGGAGTTTTATTTCGGGACTTGAATCTTGGCCGTTAAAAATTCACTCTCAGCTGAAACTAGGAATTTAAATGCTTAGTCAGAACAAATTATTTTGCAATTAAAAGAAAGGAATCAATTCCTTTGACCATTGCAAGTTAATGAGAGGTCCTTTCTGACTTCATAAAATTAAAACTGCTTTCAATTTTTTAAAAACTGCCAAGATAGACAAAGGCCCTCGTTCGAGATGCACACTGGGGGGTGTGGGATAACGAAGTCAAGTGCTCCCAAACATCTTTTGGAAAAGCAAACACTTGTTTTAGACGGGCAGTAAGAAATGCTGTTGTCGTAAGAGCATGGATGCTAGAAATGGACGGGTCTGGAACCTGATCCCACTTCTGTAGGCTCCGGCAGTGTGTCCTTGGGCAAATTCCTTCACCTCCGAACCACAGTCTAGTCTCTTTACACACAAAATAGGAATAATACCCCGCCCCGGGGCTGTTCTAAGGCTTAAATGTAAAAGCCCCCAGCACGGACCATCCTTAGGAAGTGGTGACTGAAGGGTGACAACAGTAATACTGATGACATTCATCATAATATAAAAATGCCCTCTGCTATGTTCACCTCCCTGTACAAGGCTAGAGAATCAGGCAGGGGACTCCGGGCCAGCGTGCAGCTGTAGGTTTCATACCATTTTACTGATGGTCCAGGAAGATAATCAAAGTCCTCTCCCTGTCTCCCGAGAGTCTGAAATGGGAACTGCTGGGCTCCTCTTGGTGAACCCACCACCGTGAGGAGAGCCCGCGGCGTCCTCCAGAAACCCACCCTTTGTGCCCAGTGTCTGCATGGTGGCCAGGTGCCTGCTGGGATCATGGCAGTCATTTCCCTGGAGATGCTTCTGGGTTTTGGTCCTAAGCAGCCCCAGGGCAGAGGTCGGCTGTGGTGCCCAGATGGGGGGTGGGGGGTGGGGGTGGCGCTGAGCCAATTTCGATACAGCCCGGTGAACCCCAGGCCTGGTGGGGTGGGCAAGGGGCAGACTGGCAGTGGGGACTCTGAACTTGCTTGCCTTTGTGGGTTTAAGCCAGTCTTAATGTTATTTGAAGACAGTTTTTTGTCTGTGAATATTTATAACAGTGTGAAAACTCCCGGACAGCTGGTAATGCATTTTGAAGTGTGCTAACAACACTGTATCAAACAGCCCTCTATTGATCACATCATACTTTTTTGTGGCCACGCATTTCATACACGGTGCTTATACATTTTGAATAAGAACTTCAAGTACCTTTTGCTTCAAGCGGTTTTTCACCTCTTTTATTCCCATTTTTGCATGATCTTTTGCCTGCATGAAAAATTAATTTAAGTTAAGATTCCCTCTCTGTTTCCAGCAGGGACTATGCTTGATTTCAATCCGTCGTGAATCACCTTCTCTGATTACTAGAAAAAGGAAGGAAAAATGGGATCATCAAGTCGAAAACATAATGGCTATGAAAACAAATACAATGTTAAGAGGTTAAAAAAAAAATCCCTTAAAGAGGCTACGGAGATTTTATTTTCTGCATTTTGATGGCACTGATTTTTTTCCCCCCCTTCCAAAGCCCTTCATCTGCTCTCTATGATTATTTATCTCAGCAGCCCGGTGATAGCCACCAGTAAGTGTCGAGCAGCAGCTTTTGAGGCTGCCATAATCTGAATATCTATTACATTTCACCAGGGCAGGGCCTCAGGACCAATTTTCTGCCGGGGCTGAATGGCCTGAGCAGACACGTTGCTGGGTGCCCCTAGTGCCGTTCCTTAAATCTCATTTCGGCACACACCCTAGCTTTTATTTTCTGTCATTTCAGACCTGTGTGGTTCTCTTGGCAGGCCACCCGCCCGGTTAAAATAACTACAGTTTAAGCACGGAAAGGACTAACAAAATTAAAAATGGAAATAAAACAAAACCACCCCAGTTAAGTGGCTCACAGTCAAATTAGCAAGCAAGAGAAACCATGAGAAAAAAAAAAAATACTTGAGGCTTGTAAAAGATGGCACATCGGATCGGGAACTGACGTGTTCTCCTATTTTCTCTCTGCTTGTGGGCATGGGTTTCACAAACAATGCACGTCCTACAGGGCAGTGGTGAGAGAGATTGATGAAGAATTGGGGACAAAAATCAGGGAGTGTGTCCCACTGTGAACGGTCTTCAGTAACCAGCAAAGGAGCTGCTTTATTTTGACGTGATAATGGGGATACCCACAGGAAAGGTTTTACCAGAACACTCCGCAGACCACGCCTCCAGGTCCCAGGGACACCGGCACAGAACAGCCAGCATCTTAAGCCACCCAGTCTCTATTTTAGTACAAGCTAAAACCCGTAGCTTCCCATTTCTTGAGGGCAGCAACTGTGAGCACAAACAGTTTCAATGAAAAACATCACTGACCTGGTCACAAAATATCAACACTACATGATTCTAAGAGCCTCGGAAGCTTTAGGATACAGCCAGCCCCTGATTCACCTCTGCAAGGCAGGGTCAGGTGTATTTAAGGGTTTTGTCATGCTAAGGGACAGATCTGTTTGGATCCTGAGTGCAAGACCCGTACTCACAAACTTATAGACAGTCTTCATAGCTGGATTCGCCTTTGTTTTCACGGTATTCAGAATGGCTCCGCTTCCTTTCTATAATAAAAACATCAATTGGCAACTTGGACTGAAGAGAACAGTAGGCCAACACCAACAGAAACCTCTTCCCTTTAAACAAGTTAAGCAACATTCCAAGAGCGTGTAATTTAATTAGCGAAACAGGCCTAGATGGTAACTGGTCCTGGGCAAGTAGTTACGGCCATGGTAGAATCACTATGGGTGGTTCTGGGAGAGCAGGGTGCGGATCCAGACACTGATAACTAGGAGCAGGGGGGCCCAGTATTTTGGTTGGCACCAGTCTGCTGGCTGGAAGAAAAGCTCTTCCCAGGCTCTCTGAGGCAAGCTTTCCCCATGGCAATCTATGACTTCTCAAGAAATTCTAGTTTATTTGGCTACCCGGAATCATGTGCCTTCCTTTCCTCACCTTGGTTTTCTGTGTTGTTAGTTTTAATCACTCTGGCAGGCTGCCTCCCTTAACATTGATATCTTGAGAGAAGGAAAGAATGAGTAGCCATCAACATCAATCATGGCTCTCGTACACATCCGACATATCAATTTCTTGGTTTAGGTTCTCTGGGAGAGCGGGGAGAAGAGGAGGAAAGATGGCTTTCCCAGGACACAAAGGAGGCCAAGGGATGGATACGTAGTGCACAGGCTCTAGGTATTTTGTGAGCCCTCACTGCGGAGGCACCTGTGTTAGCCTTGCAGGATATGGAGTCACGGGAAGGCTGGCCTAAGCCGTCAAGGACCTCCAGTATGGGGGGGGGGGGGGCGTGCTCCAGGGTAAATAGCCACAGCTGAAGGTCCTGAGGGCCGCACTACCTGTGTGCACAAGGCAGGTGGAGGCAGCTCATGGTCTACAAGGTCAGAGAAGGAGTTAAGAGGATGAAGCATTTGGCCTGGTCCATGAGGGATGATGAGGAGTTCACACAGGGGGATAGGATGGGTAAGGGCATTCGAGAGATAGGGAAGAGCACATTAAAAAAAGTGCAGAGGCTGAAAAGCCATGCGATCCTAGGAAGTGGTCAGTGCATCATGGGAGGAATGGCCAGCGGGGCTGAGGCCAGGTGAGGTCAGCTCACGAAGGGCCAGGATATGGAGCCGGCACTCCAGAGGATTTTTAATCAAATGTATCACATAATCTGATTTGTGCTGGTTTGGAAAGATAATTCTAACTGATTCGATCAAGGAGACTGGATCAAGTGGGCATATAAAAGAATAAGATACAGTAATGTAATTATTAGGATTAACACTTAGCACAATTTTTGGTAACAGCCCGTATTAGAAATTTTGAGCTTTAATTAAAAAACATTGCAGTCTGACCCAGAAAGCATTCTGTGTCATAGGACGATATGAAATTTTGACCTGCTCATTTATTCCATACTGCTTTCCAAAATTACTCAGTATCCTATTTCAATGGTCCTTTGGAATATTAAAACTCCTTTTATCAATCAATCAGCAAGTCCTTATTGCTGGTCTGTGATTTGCCAAGTGCAGTGTTTGGCCATACAAGAAGAACAAAAGAGGTCTTTCATTGAGGAATTCCTTACTCTCGGCCAAATGCAGCCACTTCCAAGGGACCTGACTTGGCAGTGGTGTGCTTGGCTCGTAAGCAGAAAAGAACACTTATCACATTATGTTGCAGTTGCCTGTTTACGTGTGCCTCCCCAAGAAGACAGCAAGCTCCCCAGGGCAGGGCCTGCGTCTTTCTGCTCCCCACTGTGTCCCCAGCATGGCCTCCGGTACACAGGAAGCCTTCAGCACATGCACACTGATAAACCCGGGCAAAGGCGAGAAGTTGAATTCTTTAGTGGCTTCTGAAGACCTAGGCACCTGGCTTCTAACACAGCCAGAAACTGTTCATAACCACAGAGAGGGGATAAAAAAAAAAAATAAATAAATAAACCAGTGATTTGTTCTCCACCCTCCTGGGAGCCTTTGCTGTGAAAAACACTGCAGGGCGGCAAGAGGGACACATTTTTGGTTTTCCCACGAAAATGTCCCAGTCGTGCTGGTCTGGAAGGAGACGCCCCAGAAAACGCTCTAGGATGACAACATCCACTCAATACTCCTGGGCCAGCTTCCTGAGACGAGGAAGCTTCTCCTGGCTCTCCTTGCCCTCACAGAAGGATGCTTCGGACAGACTCCTCCTGCAAGCCTCCACCTGGCACTCGATGGCCTGGCTTTACAAACAGAAGCATCTTCAGCTGAAAGAATGGAGGGCCCAGGCGGGATGACCACCCTGTGGGTGGCAGGGGAGGCAGAGGGCTACCAGGAGGCTCAGAGGGGCCCGGGTAGCTCCGAGGGGGTGCACACTTACCCGGACTGTGGAGAGCCACTGATGGTAGAGTTTATCGCTGCCTGGGGAAAGAGGAATCAGAGAACGGGTTAATGTCATGTGCCCTCAGGAGTTCCTCCAATTGCTTACAGCGAGCAGGACTTGGAAAGTTCAAAATCTAGAGAAACACGTGAGGCTCCCGTGCTCTACTCCCTGCAGGAGGCAGCCGTGAGTTGCCGCCGCGAGTTTTCTTTCTCAAACTGAGATCTGATCCTATCAGTGCCCTGAGCGCCAACCCAAATCCTCCTCCCCCATTGGTCTACTGGATAGAGTTCGGGTGCAACCCCTTAGCAGCCCTGACTCTCTTCTCCAGTCTGCTCTGGGCCCCTCCCACATTCAGCCTTTCCATCCCGTACTTGCATTCCCCGCTTTCTCCATTCCCTCACCAATGCTGTTTCCTTGGCGGCCACCATTCCCCACTCTCTGTGCTGAGGGACCGGCTCCGATGTCATTTCCTCGCTAAGCCTCTCCCGCCCCTTCCTCTGACCAGCCCTCTAAAACAGGCAACACTCACTCAGAAGTCCACATTCTCTGAAGTTCTGTGAGCCAGCCCAGGGCAGGAACCACAGGGCTGCGTGTCCCCACACTGCTGGACACACACTCAGCCCCCCAACACACCGGGACAGCGACAGGGAAAGGCAAGGGAGGCGCTGTTGGGGAACTTACTCATTTTATCTGGGGGGATAAGGAGGTCTTATCACCGGACAGCTTTTCTAGAAGCTCTGAATGACTTGACTTAGTTTAATAACACAGGAAGCCCCATCTTGTCCTCAGAATTGGCATTCAACTCTGAGAGTGCGGTCTCCTTTGTGAAGCTCTCACGTTAGCATGAGGATTAGTGGAGTCCTAGTCTAACTGCATGAGAGCCTATTTCTGCTCTTTTTTCCTCCACTGGTTCATCTGTGTTTGTCTTTAGTTACGCATCTCTTTCTCCCACCAGTAAAAGCTCCTCGAGGGCAAAACCGGGTCCTCGGGTTCTTACTCCATGGGGCTCTGGAAATGTCTATCAGTGACCCGCTGTCACTGTCCACAGACTCGGTTTATTGGGGACTTGCGCTCCCCGTGCAGCACAGGCTGGTCAGGCCTGTAAACGGGGTTTTATAGGTGAGATTCTGCCCGACTCTAGGAGTTGGATTATAAACTCAGTCCAGACCAGACACACACCCAGCAATGAGGGGGCTGACAGCATGAGTATTATGATTTTGCGCTTGGTTTTGGCTTCACTAACAAAGACTAAGGCTTCGGGACTCGGAAAGAAGGCCAGATTGGGATTGGAGAGTCACTAACACCTCTCTGGGCCTCAGATGCCTCCTCCGAAAGAGGAGAGGCTGACCTCTCCAGGTCTAATAGTCTGTGGCGACCGGGCACGCTGTGATGACTGTCACCTTTTAAAGAAATGCCCGGGGCGCCTGGGTGGCGCAGTCGGTTAAGTGTCCGACTTCAGCCAGGTCACGATCTTGCGGTCCGTGAGTTCGAGCCCCGCGTCAGGCTCTGGGCTGATGGCTCAGAGCCTGGAGCCTGTTTCCAATTCTGTGTCTCCCTCTCTCTCTGCCCCTCCCCCGTTCATGCTCTGTCTCTCTCTGTCCCAAAAATAAATAAACATTGAAAAAAAAAATTAAAAAAAAAAAAAGAAATGCCCACTTAGCAGTGAACCTGTGCTAGCATCCTGTCCTGATGGCTGCACGGGCCTTTCCTCATGGACTCTGAGTTAATCTCCACAGGATTCCTGTGAGGTGGGCAGCGTTCTCCTCGGTGCTTAGATGGGGACGCTTCAGCTGAAGAGGGGACATGGCCTGACCAAGTTCTCACCACTTTGCTGGAAGTGGGGGCCCTGATTTGAAGCCAGCTCTTCTAACTCGACATCCTGAGTGCTTTGTGCTGTAGCATGCTGGCCACTACATTTAACTAGACTTTGGCCACCCAGGGGAAGCAGGTGACCTCAGGACAGAAGATCTCAGACAGGCCAAGGTACCTCTGTCGTATCAGAAAATGAAGAGGGATTCCTCAAGCATTTCAAGGGTGAAATCAGTCTCTCCCTAACCCCCACTGAAGGGAAAAAGAAGCTAATGTCACTCCTTGCCACGCACACTCTAGTCCCACATAACGGCCCACAGCACGGAAAGGAAAATAAAACGCTTTCTCACCAGCATACTCGCCCATGCTGATCTCCTCTTCAAAAACGTCACTGAAACCTTCGCCAGAATTGAGAAGATCCAGTCTACCATCGATAAACTATATAAAGAAAGAACAAAAGCGCAACAGCTTATGCAAAGAAACAGAGGGAAAACCATTCAGCTGGGCACCTGAGGGTACAACCAAAGAACCGCTATGTTTCCCAAGACAGGAAAGGGCCTTTGGAACCGTGAGGTTTTTGTTTTGTTTTGTTTTTTAAAGTGAGTTTTCAAAATACTGGCTGCATGTTTATGATAACTTGTGAAATCGAATGGCACATTTGTGAAGGGTCCGTCTGGTCGCTGACCACCCTCTGAGCCCACTCCCCCTCCCCAGACCCTGAGCCCCTTCAGGCTGAGCCTCGGTCCATCCAACATGACAGCTGCAGACAGCCCCATCGGGGTTCCAGACACGGGCCACCCTCAGGAGGGCTGGTACCTGTTTGAAGAGCTGTAGCTGGATGGCATTCTGCAGGAACTGCCTCATGGCTCCCGAGCGATAATGGGACACAAAGGCTTCTTCACAGAAGGTGATTGGCTCCTCCTGAGAAATGGAGATGGGAGAGGAGGGTTGGAGGCACAGGGCGAAGGCGGTCAGTTCTTAGACTCAGTTAGACGGCACTTCTCCATCTGCTAATTTATTTAATCCTCGTTTACCTGGCGAAGTGGCTACTGTCATTGAAGGCATTCTATTCTGTGGAAGAGGAGGCGGTTTCAGAGAGGAAAAGCCACCCCCCAAAGTCCCAGAGCTGGTGGGAGGCGGAGCTTCTGAACCCCACCCCTGGCCCCTTCCATAGGAGCCAGTCATATCCCGACAGCAAGCCAGTGGGATGTGCCTTCCAACGTGATTAATTTCCAAGCTTTTCTCTTCACTTTGAAGAGAATCCTTTCTTCGGGTAGCACCTTGTACAGATGGAGCCCTGATAGTAAAACTGCCCAGATGCTCTTCGGGAAGCAAGGGGCAGGGGTGGTGGTGGCTGGGCTCTCCTTGCTGGGCCTCCTCTCTCACCCCAGTACCTTTGCAGTCCCTGAGGCCTCGGCCATGGAACACAGTTTGGAAACCATTTACACAGGGCTCTCAACCATTAGCAAATTATACATTTAAAATATTTACTTATTTACTTTGAAAACGCTTATGAGGGAGAGAGAACGAATATCCCAAGCACACTCCGTGCTCAGCACGGAGCCAGAGGTAGGCTCGATCTCACGACCTCGAGATCGCCACCTGAGCAAAAACCAAGAGCTGGATGCTTAATCAACGGAGCCACCCAGGCGCCCCTAAAATGATTATTTATATTAAAAAGCGGGGATGATGAAAAATAAGATTTACCATCCAGTCAACTGTGTGCTTATGACGTTTGACGAGGAAGGTACGCTTTAACCCAACTACACTTTATGAGTGAAGAAAATAACACCCTAAGCGGAAGACACAGCCCATCCTTGTAGTCAACACCTCGATCCTTCTTTGAAGGTATCTGGAGTGCTCATCTACTCAGACAAGTCTTTAATTCCAGTGGTGGATCCTCAATTCTGAAAGATCAGACTTTTCTACCTTGAACTGAATTAAAGGGACTCCTCCCTTCACAGACTTGGTGGCAAACACAGAGATGTTTGAAGCTGCACTTTTATCCTGTTTTAATGAGTTGTGTGAGTGTTAAATTTACTGTCTGGTTGCTGTAAATTCCAAGGGTTCCTCCTGCTTCAGTCTAGCCAATATTAGCTCAGCAATTGGGCAGACATTCTACAAAAGGTGCCAGGATGCCCCCCCCCCCCAATTAGGGTGGGGGGAGTGCTTATTTTTATACAGTTAAACCCCACCTAATTTTACAAAGGATCGGAGACAGCCTACACCGGCACCTGAAACAAAGAAAAAAATCAGAGCTGAAGAATACGTAAATATATAAAACGTGTTTACTTAGGAAAAGAGTATCTGGATATGCACATCCTGTACATATGGTTCCTAAAACAAAGTTACAAAATTAGCTCTGAGTTTCCTGGCTGCAAAAGCAAGAAGGGAAATGTGCAAACTTTACAATTGTCCATGAGGACAAAAAGCATAGTGGTTCCTCAGGAAAAAGAGCTTTTCATGACACTTGCTACTCTGACATGTATCTACACCTTCCTTGTTGAACAGCTGAGATGGGCTAGTGATAGCAAAGGCCCACCTAACATCCCATCCTTGTGGCCTGCAAGTTCTGCTTCCCATCGTGGGAACCACAGCAGGGCAATGAAGTCCCTCTCCAGGCCATCTCATTCATGAGCAGTGTCATCCATACACGGATGACTCCTGATAATACTATAGCTTGGCATCCTTCGCTCTAAAACCATATCTGTCTCAGTCTCCATCTGGATGGTCCTTTAGCACCTTAAACTCAAAATGGCCAAAACTCTCAATTATAATCCCACCCAGACTTTACCCCAAATCTGTTTCTTTCTAAAACAAATTTTTTTAAATCTTTACTTCTGAGAGAGAGAGAGAGAGAGAGAGAGAGAGCGCACGTGAGCAAGGAGAGGCAGAGAGAGAGGGAGACAAAGAATCCGTAGCAGGCTCCAGGCTCTGAGCTGTCAGCACAGAGCCTGATGAGGGGCCTGAACCCATAAGCAGTGAGATCATGACCTGAGCTGAAGTAGAACGTTCAAGTGACTAAGCCACCCAGGCGCCCCATGTTTCTTTCTTAAGCTGGCACTGTCCACAGCTACCCATGAACCTATCACACTGCCCAAGTCCTCCTTGGTTTGCCAGGGAGGTCTCAAGTTTGTCCCTATTTGCCATCACTGCCTGGCACAGGCCTGCTCACCATGGTGGAGACTGAATTCTATGTCCCCTCCTGTCTACTCCAGTTCTTCAGGATTTCTAAAATGCACGTTAGATCATGCTACTATCCTACTCAGGAACTGTGACTGCAGAGGGGTTAAACTTCGTGACGATCTGGTTAATGTTGACTTCTTCCACCAGACTATAAGCCTCACGCTGGCAAGAGGGCACCTGTTTCACTCAACATCGCACACTTAGCAGCTCGGGAATTATGGACACAGGGTCCCGTGTGGGAGAGGAGAGAAACGGTCCTAGCTCCTTAGCTGGGCAGATAAATCCTTCCTAAGCTGAGCCCAGCTTTCTTTTCCAGAGTCCTTTTGTGTCCCTCATTCCTCCCCCCCCCCCCCCCCCCCCCCCCCCCCCCCCCCCCCCCCCCCCCCCCCCCCCCCCCCCCCCCACAGGTACCTTCTGCTCTAAGTGCATTTCTCCTGATCACATGGCATGTCCTTTTCCACTTGCTTCCTTGTGTTTGCCAGTTCTGTTCCTTGCACCTGGACTATTTTCCTCTTTTTTTAAAAAAATTTTTTAAATTTTTAAAAATGTTTTTATTTATTTTTGAAGGAGAGAGACAGAGCATGAGCAGGGGAGGAGCAGAGAGAGAGGGGGACACAGAATCCGAAGCAGGCTCCGGGCTCCGAGCTGTCAGCACAGAGCCCGTCACAGGGCTTGAACCCACGAACTGTGAGATCATGACCTGAGCCGAAGTCAGATGCTCAACCGACTGAGCCACCCAGGCGCCCCTGGACTATCTTCCTCTTAAACACAGGCCTCTGTGTGGCAGTCACTCACCCCTGCTCAATGCTCCCACCCTGCCTGGCATACTCCCTGGGTGCTGAGTAATCTTCACTGGTGTCCCTATGACCAGGAGCTAAAGAGGGCAGAAGTCCTGCTGGACTTCGGGCTACACTGCCCAGACACAGTGCAGAGCCCCCCTCTATATCCCCACCTCCACGCCTGCCGCTGCTAGCAGCTCAGGAATGTTGCTTAAAGAACCACAGGATGAGCCTGACCCTGGTTCCTGCCCCAGGAGCCCCGTGGTCTTGGTGTGGCTGAGACACCACTTGGCCTGATGGTAAAGAGGTCTCCGATCACGATGCCAGGTGAGTGACACTGGTGTCCAGGGAGCTTAGAGCTCCTTGGAGGAAATGCTCACTGGAGCTGTTAGCATTCACTCCTAGAGCTGTGGCCCAGTATTGCCAGGAAGAAGTCTGCGGAGGGACCAATAAATTCGAGAGAGTTTGCAACCAGATTTGTATGTAAGGGTAGCCTGAGGCAGAATTTAGTTGTAGGAGAGCAGAAAGAATCTCAGCTCTATGGAGACATGAACAGTTTGGGCCTGTTGCCTACTTACTGGAGGTGACATCCCCCCTGGATCAGATGTCTGCGCCATAAAAATGGACAAAAGGGCACGGATGGGAAAGATTCAGGGAAAATGTGACAATGGGGGCTTTTTCTGTAAAAAGCTTAAAGGACAGCATCAGCAGTGTCAGTTAGACACGGGGACAAATGCTAACATACAGTGCAGAGCTACTGGAGTGGGGTGGGCGGCAAAATGTCCACAGGAGCCAGGAGACGAAAAGGCTAATCCTCCCAGGGTAGCAGGCCAGAAACTGTACGAGAAAGTGGGCACATCTTGGCGGATCCTGAAAGCGTGAACAGAAGTCAGGTAAGCAAATCCCATCTATGTAGAGCAACTGTTTAATTCTAATCCTGGTGAAGAACAGGGACACTGTCACCCCTTGTCACGTATAGGGGTCTGGCTGACCACAGGCACAGAGGGCTCACTTCCCTGGAGCTACTCACCATCTAAGGAAATGGTAATCACCACAGTTCACCTAAATCTTTACAGAATAACGGGGAGGGTCACTTGCCCGAGGTCACGAGACCCATAAATGGCAATGGCCTTCAAAGCCCAGCCATCACGCATGAGGTCCACTCCAGGCCCAGGTTGTCTCCGAGGCCCCAGTTCTGTTTGGTCATCTGTAAGAGAGCGTGTGACTCCTTCAGGTTGGGACCCCTCATGTTTTCAGGGTCATGAGCTTGACCCTGGTTGCTGCCACAGGAGCCTGTGGTCTCAGTGTGGACAGATGTCCCACGCACCAGCCCCACAGAGATGAACACTCCCAGGGGTAAGCAACCGACCGTGAAGGCTTTCTGCCACAGGTCCAGACCAAGGAAGCTGAACCATTTGCCCCAGCTATTCGGTTCTCCCTCCTGTGGTTGAAAAGGCCACCCCACTCCACTCCCTGCAGCGGAGAGGAGTAAGGGTGGGTGTCTCCTGAAACCCTCCTTTGTAAGAATTGCTGATTTAGTTCTCCTGTTATGCTGATTAAACCTTTTGTCTTCTTAGGCGACATTTAGCCATGGGACCACTGGCGGACAGCTACATGAATGCAGGCAAGGCAGACCGTGAGTGTTCAAGCTTAGATCACATTAGTAGAGTTTTCCATCTATGACCCGGAGGACAGTAAAACACAGCTGCTTAACCCTATCAAAGACTTTGGTACCAACAGACAAGTTTTACTCCTGGATTATCTTCTTGACATATGGAACCAATTGAAAACTTCATTACTAATGAATCAATCTTTGTTAACAGGTGAAGTTGGTGATTCCAGAGGTTTTTGAGACTCCTAGAAATGAATGGCTTTTATCCACAGCTTTGTGGGTACTGGCGTAAAAATAAAATCTCCTCTTATAGTCTTCTGAGGAGACAACTTTCCTCGTTCTGCTGGTCCATACTTAAAGTACTACATTCCTTATTTTCCTGCACAAATTTATTTAAAAAAAATTTTTTTTAATTTTTTTTAATGTTTATTTATTTTTGAGACAGAGAGAGACAGAGCATGAACAGGGGAGGGTCAGAGAGAGGGAGACACAGAATCTGAAACAGGCTCCGGGCTCTGAGCTGTCAGCACCGAGCCCGATGCGGGGCTCGAACCCACGGACCGCGAGATCATGACCCGGGCCGAAGTCGGACGCTCAACCGACTGAGCCACCCAGGCGCCCCGATTTATCAAAATTTTATGTGCACGTTTACTCTGCAATTCTAAGGGGAAAAAACGAGGCACTCCTTTATGGCCCTTGCTTAAAAATATATAAACAGTAATTTTGCAAGATTGAGCCATTCAAACATTTAAAAAACACCCACTATGTGCCAGGATCTATATTAGAGGAATATAAACATGAATAAAACACATTTCCTGTAAGTAATACTACTATCAGTTGAGGGGTGGGGAGTAGCCGAAGGTGGAGATGATCCAAGAATGGCAGGATGTTATGTTTACAGACATTACTCAGAGTAGCCAAAAAGCCAGAAGCAACCCAAAGGTCTGCAGGTGAATGGATATACGTACAACGAAGTATCATTCAGCCTTAAAAGGGAAAGAATTTCTGGCACATTCCATAATATGTTTGAACCTTTAAAACATCATGTTAAATAAAATAAGCCAAGAACAAACGGACAAATACTGTCTGATTCTACGTATATCTAGAGTAGTCAACTTCCTGTGGACAGAAAGTAGAAAGGTGGTTGCCAGAGGCTGGATGGGGAGGGATGGGGGGCTGGTTAACAGGACTTTCCTCTTTGCAAGATGAAAAAAGTTCCAGAAATGGATGGTGGTGATGGCTGCACAACAATATGAATGTGCTTAATGCCACTGAACTGTACATTTAACAATGGTTATTGTGGTGAATTTTATGTTATGTGTGTTTTACTATAATTAGAATTTTTTTAATCTATAAAAAAGACAGAATGTTTATAATTGTGGAAGCTGGGTAATGGGTATGTGGGAGTTCATTTACTTTGCATAAATTTGAAGTTTTCCATAATAAAAAGTCCAAAAGACAAGTTCCTATTATCAAGGAATTCCGTCTAGTTCAGGCAACTAAAAACCACAATACAGTGCGAAAACTGGCGTACCTGAGGGCTGGTTATTTTTGAATACTGCGGGGTGGGCAGGGGGTAAAGGCACTTAAAAAAAAAAAAACAAACCTTAAAAAAAATTTTTTTTTTTTGATCCAGTTAATGTAACACAACACAGTGGAGAGAGAACGTGTCTTGGAATCAGAAAGACCTGGTCTCGATCTGTGACTCTGACCACACTAGTTATGTGATGTCAGGGGATTTCATCCCTCACCTGTGACACTTAATCAAGCCTGGTCCATCAATGTGGAAGGTGACAACAAATTACAGCAAGTAGGTTTTCCACAAATCACCATTTTCTTTCTTTCTTTTTTAATGTTTAATTTTTGAGACAGAGACAGAGCGTGAGTAGGGGACGGACAGAGAGAGAGGGAGACACAGAATCCGAAGCAGGCTCCAGGCTCCAAGCCATTAGCACAGACCCCCACGCGGGGCTCGAACTCACGAACCGTGAGATCATGACCTGAGCTGAAGTCAGACGCTCAACCGACTGAGCCACCCAGGCACCCCAGTAACCATTTTCTTAAGGGCAGAGATTGGGTTTTACCAGGGCTGGCAACATAATGTGGGGGACACAGTGCAACAAGAATATGCAGGAAAAAAAAGTGCTGTTAAGTCTATAAGCGCCATGCTAAAATATAAGGCTTTTTCTTTCTTTCATGGTTTCTTTCTAGGCCCATAATGGTGCTTTTTAAGTTTACTATTTAATGTCATTCTATGTAAAGAAAAAATAAAAATTTAAATTATTAGCATGATTGCTAATATTAGCAATTATTAGCTAATAATATAGCTAATTATTAGCATTGTTGCTCAACTTTATACTGTGCAATGTGCCAGTTTTAAATGCTAACATGTGGGATCGTATTTCATAACTCACAAATGCATTTGTGTTTTGTTCTTATCAGCCAGTGGAAATGCTGCACAAAACTAATTAAATGTTTTTATTTCAATTCCTGATATACACACGTCCTACTAACACTCTCTGCCTTCCGCTGACTGATGAGAAAGGAAGAGGAACTATGGTTGCTCCATCTTTTCCTTTCCTTCTTGGTCATCATTTTCACGGTAAGTAGGCGGCTAATACCGCGTGAATGGGAAATGCGATCATTTGAGGTTCTTACAACAGCGCTGCCTTCTGCTGGCATTGAAACAAGTTTTAGTTCTAACATAGAATGTGGCTCTCTTGGGGCTGCCGGCGCCCCTCCTTCTCGATGTGGACATGACAGCTTTACCTTGTCAGCGCTTTGAGTCTCCCCGAACCCCCAGACCCTGTGGGTCCACTGGGACTGTGTGCGTGCGGCTCCGAGAAGTTCTATGTGGCTGGGATGGCAAGACTCCGGGGAGGAAATCTGTGCAGGCCTTCTCTGCTCATGCACACGCTCCATCCTGGATGGATGCCCCCTCGGGCTACTTTTACCGAACACAAGTTTGAAGGTAAAATTAAGAATTTCAAGATGGCAGAAAAGCATAAAAGTGGGCACAGGACTGACACTTCTCCCCTTTCCCTTTACGGGATAAATACTCAGTAGGGGCTCTGGAGGTTGACCTCTGTTTGCCATCTGACTTAGTAACAGCAGCCTAGAATAGCTTCAAGCAAGTTTTGGGCCCATGGAGGTGGGGTTTCTAAACTCGTGCGCAGGACGCTTCCCCAGCTGAATTTTCTGGCTACGACATCCTGTCTACTTCATCCACACACTCATCTCCTGCCCCAGAGACTCTGGACTGCCCGCCACACCCAACCTCTCCCCGCACACGCACTCCTCTGGCTTCCTTCTTCACTTTACGTCCTCTGAGAACCTTGCCTGATGCCTTCAGGGGGAAAGAAGCCCTCAGTTCCACCCGGCGCCTCCACACCAACGCCACCTGGGCCAGCCGACACCCCCAACGTGCTGCAGGCTCCCCGGAGGGCGGGCTACCCTCAGGACCGGGCATGTGGCGTCAGCTGCACGAAGAGGCAGGCAGGGGAGTGGGACACGGAGCCGGGTTCCAGTCCTGGCTCTGCCCTGTGGGCAAATGACGCAGATGACAGCAGCTCTCAGATCCTCACTCTCCCGCCAGCCTCAGGGGGGGTGCCAGGGGTTACACTGGGAAGGATGCAGTGCTGTGGTCAATTGTGCTCGACCCTGGCCACGCACTGGAATCACCATGGGTGCCTTTCAAATCCCCATGCCACAGGGCCACTGTTTCTTTTTTTTTTAAACAACTTTTTAATGTTTATTTATTTTTGAGAGAGAGAGACAGAGCGTGAGTGGGGGAGGGGCAAAGAGAGAGGGAGACGCAGAATCTGAAGCAGGCTGCAGGTTCTGAGCTGTCAGCACAGAGCCCGACGTGGGGCTCAAACCCACAAACCGCGAGATCATGACCTGAGCCGAAGTCAGACGCTTAACTGAGTCACCCAGGCACCATTACGAGGCCGCAGTTCCTAAAACTCTCCAGGACTCCAACGTACTCGAGGCGGATAATCACTGCTGTAGGTACAAGAGACTAGCACAGCGCCTAGCCCAATCAACATTCAGTTTTTAAAATGTACGAATGAGGAAAATTGGAAAATCTGGCCCCATCTATCACCAGCAGTCCCAACGTGGTTGCATCTTGTTTCAATACCTCCACGTTCCTAATAAAACACCCGAGTCCCTGGCTAAAGTGCAGCACAGCCAGGAACCCTGTTCTGAAGTGTGCAAAGGGGGCTTCCACAGCCCCTGGCGGGTAGCTAGTACTACCCCACAGGCCACGCTGGGAATCTCACGCTGAGCCCCCTGCCCAGGGCCACGGTGCTGCTCCCAGAGCTGGGTCCCAGGGGCCGCTCTTCACACGGTCCGCTGTGGCAGCTGCCAAGAAACCAGGGTGAGTTCCCAGCCAACACAGGAAAGGCTTAGCGTGGTGTCTCGCCTAGAGAATGCCGAACCCTTCCTGGAGGCAGAGGAGGAGGGGTGGGGCGGCAGGGTTAGAGTACTATAATTTCAGGTTAGCCACAGCAGCCACAAGTCCGGGAGAAAGGGGCCCGAGGTCGGCCGAGCTCTCGCCGTGGACCTACCTGACCCTCACCCTGACTGAATCCTCACCAGAGCTCACAAACGTTTATACAGGCCTCCCATTCCACAGATGAGGAACGGACGCCCACGCGGGCGAAGTGTTTTTGCTTGAGGTCCTCCCGGGGTGGGTGGGTCCGAACGACTCCCAAGTCCACACACGCTCTCCCCTCACCAAAGTGGGCCTGGCAGGGTGGGTGCGACACGGCTACAGTCGGACGGTTCAGGCTGGCCCGGGCTGAGCCACGGTCTGGGGTGACGGGACCGAGATAGCTTTGTGAACCATTTGTGCGGCGGTCCAGGCACGCCAGGGGCAGACTCCCAGCCTGGGCCCCTGTCACTGTAACAAGCCCTAAACAAAGAATCAATGTGTCCCTGGGAGGCCGCCTCGCCGTTCGGATGATTTAAGTCAGGGGGAATGTGGGTGCCCAACAAGAGCTCCTCTGCTGATTTGCACGGGGCAGGGGCTGCCGGGATGACAGCATTTGCCCGTCCCGGCCAGCCGCTCCGGTATTGACAGAAACCCCCACACACACACTCGCTAGATTACAGTAAAGACATTCAAATCACAGGCGCGTCGGCCCACGCCTGGCTCCTCTGTGCCAGCAGCCCCTTCCTTCTGCATTAACCGAGACAAACAGGGAGAAGTCAGGAAATTCTGATTAGCACGGGAACGGCAGATGAGCGGGGAGGCCTGTGGAAGCTGAGGCACAATGAAGAGGGTCTCCGTGCATACTGGCTTAAGATTTGCTTTCCGTAAGAAATGCAGATGGGAATCGGCTCTACTAGGAAAGCAGGTGCAGTGATTAAAACCAGCTCCCGCTCACTGAGCGCTGCCCCCCGTGCTAGGTGGTTTCACATGCATTATCTCACTTACTGTTCCCGGCAAGCCCGCGAGGTTAGGTGGAGGTATGATCTCCATTTTACAGACAAGGATATTGAGGCTCCCGTAGCCGAGTGCAGAGCCAGAGTGGGAAGCAAAGTCACACGATGGCATTTGACCAAGCAGCCGCCCGCGGGGGGGGGGGTGCTCTAGCAGTTTAAAGAGATAGATCGGAAGGCGGCGAGGAAGAGAGCGGGCTTCGGAGAATCGAGCGTGTTCTGGCTCCACGATGGGCTTGCGGAAGCCATCTCACCACCTGGAGCCCCTGTCTGCTTCCCGATACGCGGGGAATGATACCTGCCGCGCGCTCTAACCACCCAGTCCCATTATGGTGGCAGGTCCAAGAACGGTGCTCGGCTGGAAGTGAGAGAAAGCTGGTGGCCGTCCCCTTGCTGCAGGAGAGCGAAAGCTCCCCTCCCCGGTACGGACCCTGCACCGGACATGCCGAGATCACGGTGTCTAACTCCTGTTTGCTCAGCCGTCTTGGCCACACCAGACTTTGCCTGTCACTGAGAGCCAGATTCTGGGTTTAACACAGTGATGGTCACATCCCTAAGTCCCAGGAAAGGAGGTGCTAAACTGATTGGAGAAGAGGGTTTCGGCTTCCTGAGAGCGAGGAGAAGATGACTTCAGGGAGCTTACTGCAGAGACGGTGGCCTTGAAGGCCTGCTGGGTCCCCGGGACAGAAGACAGTGGGCCTGAAAGTGACCGGCAGGAAGGCTAACAGTAGTTGTAGGCGCAGGAAAATGGGGGACTCATGGGTCATGAGGCTAAAGGACGTGGAGATAAAACTGAGGAAGCACAAATAAGTCTGTGGGAAGGAAAAATCCCAAGCCTCTGAGGTGAGTGCTGCCCGCCAGTCCGCAAGGCCCTCCGGATGGTCCTCCGGAGCAGCACTGTCTGCACTCTGAGTTCTCGGGCTCACTGGCTGCTTCACTCAGGATCACCCCTCTCCCGAAGGTCACTGATCCAGGCCCGATCTCTGGTGCCTGGTGGGGGCTCGTGCCCAGGCGGCTTCGGCAGCGAGCTTTTAGCCATGAACGGGTGGCAGCAATGTGAAGGCGAAATAACCCAAGAGGCGTCAAAGCACCCAACTCCGGGGGCGCCTGGGTGGCTCAGTCGGTTAAGTGTCCGACTTCGGCTCGGGTCATGATCTCACGGTCCGTGAGTTCGAGCCCCCCTTCGGGCTCTGTGCTGACCGCTCAGAGCCTGGAGCCTGTTTCAGATTCTGTGTCTCCCTGTCTCTCTGATCCTCCCCTGTTCATGCTCTGTCTCTGTCTCAAAAATAAATAAACGTTAAAAAAAAAATTAAAAAAAAAACAACCCAACTCGGCCTTGACTCCTTTTCTTTGCTCAGGCCTCAGTTTCTTCATCTGTAAAATGGGAAGGTGCAGAGCTGGGAACGGAGAACGAACTCGAGTGGGAAAGACGGCTCTACTTACTGCATCTGGAATGTGGTGGATAGCCTAAACCCTCTGAGGCCGTTTTCTCATTCATAAAATGGAGGAGATACTTCCCCGCAGGGCTGCGTGGGATCAGCAGGTGATTCACATAAGCTGCTTGGCTCAGGGCTTGACCTCTAGAGGGGCTGAACATTTATCAGTCTTCTGCCCCAAATGACGGTTCTCCGCCCAAAACATGCTTTCAGCTTCGTTTCAGGGCATGGGACGTGCACTGCCTGCCCAGGACACGTGTGGGGGTCGCTGGAGTCAAGACCATGACTCAGAGCAAGGAGAAGAGGCACCACCACCAAAGCTGCCGTCTGCCACCGACCGGGCCCAGCAGGCACAGGCTAACTGTGGTTGAGGGTTGGACCTGAATAACCCTATTAAGAGAGGCTCTTTTATCCCTCATCTTACAGAGAGAGGGGATCTGACTTGCCCAAGGCCACAGAGCTGGGGAGAGCCAGAACTGTACTTGAAGTCAATTCTGTCTGACCCCAAAGCCCAAGCAGACTCTTCCCATGACACCCCAAGGCACTCTGAGCATGCTCAGTTGCCCAAACATATTTTTTTTCTCCTTCGGGTTTCTGGGGATTTCAAGATACAGCTGATTTCCCACACAAAAATGTCCTTTTCCACATAGTGCAGCTCCAGTCCAAGGAGTCCGGTGTCTCTAGGTGGGGATTATGTGTGGTCGGGGGACTCAAAAGAGGCTCAGTGCAGCCCAGAGCTCCACGAATGGGGAAGCCAGTGAGCCTCTGTGAGCATCACTTTCCTCATCTGTAAATTGGGGATATTACCTACGTCCTATTGAGAGTTTTGAAATGATACAGTATTTGTCAAGGTGACACTACTGAGTAGCACACAGCAGGCGCTTAATGGAGGTCGAAGTCCTAACAGCTCTTTCAGATGCCCTGTGAGAGCTGGGTGTTACATTTGTTGGGACCTTTTTCTTTTTAGGTTTATTTTTTTGAGAGAGAGAGGAGAGAGAGAGAGAGAGAGAGAGAGAGAGAGAGAGAGAGAGAGAGAGAGTAGGGGAGGGGCAGAGAGACAGGGAGAGAGAGACAACCCCAAGCAGGCTCCATGCTCATGGCACAGTGCTTGATGTGGGGCTCAAACTCACAAAACATGAGATCATGACCTGAGCCAA
The DNA here is from genome assembly GCF_016509475.1 of Prionailurus bengalensis. Classification (NCBI taxonomy): domain Eukaryota; kingdom Metazoa; phylum Chordata; class Mammalia; order Carnivora; family Felidae; genus Prionailurus; species Prionailurus bengalensis. The sequence goes on from NC_057359.1 coordinate 82,813,897, forward strand.
AGTTGGACGCTTACCCGACTGAGCCACCCAGCCGCCTCTTGTCGGGACCTTCTGTACCTTTCACTCAACAAAAACTTGTGACAGGGGTGCTGAGACAGCACTGCCAGGTGGCTCTGTTGGGCGGGGGTGGGGGGTGTCCAAGAAAGGCCACACGGGGAAAGAGGTGCCGTAAAAATTGGGGAGCAGGGACTCACTAGATGGAAAAGCAGAGGACAGCGTGAGCAGGAGTGGGGCTGTGACAAGGCCCCGTGATGGGGCACAGTGAGGAGCTGGTGTCCTTGGGGCTGGAGGGGCACATCACAGGTGGGACAAGTGAGATGCTGACACTCTCCTTCTTCACTTGGGGGCATCTTCACTGAGAAGCGGGGGATGCCGGACCCCAGAACACACACACGCTCGGCATATGCCGGGAGCTGCTGCCCGAGCGACCCGCCCGGCCCTGAACCGAGCCTCCTGTGTCCAAAGAGCAGACCTCATCCACAGGGACGACTGCCGAAGGGGCTTCGTTTACTTGGAGCCTCGCCCCTGAAAGCACCCCCTGTAGGCCTGGCCGCTGCAACGGCCACCACGTCACGCCCCCTTCCCAGCTCCCAGCGCCTGCGCGTCCAGGCGGGGTGCGGAGTTGGAGAGACGTGCTCCAAGTGTGGCCCTGTGCGGCACGTCAACCGCGGCTCCAAGCCTCCTCAAATGCCCTGCACTCCCGCAACACAGAGCCGGCCGTCCAGACTGGTCGCTGGCTCCCGCCTCCGCACGCGCTGTGCCCTCTGCCAGGAGGGCCTCCTGCTTTCTCAGGCTGCAGAAGTCCCCCTCATCCTTCAAGCCTTAACTTGGGGACGGCTGCCCCGGACGCACCACCTCGCCTCCCTCCTGCCTGGGCTCGGGTTTAGGTGTCCCTGCTCCGGGGTCCACAGCTCCTGTGCTCACCTCCACCCTGGGACTCGCAGCCGTATCTGCACTGCCCATCTGCCTGTCAGTTCCCTCGCTAGATGGCGGGCTCCTCGACGGTGCGGGCAGCGGCTTATTTGTCTCTGCCATCGCCGGTTCCTAGCACGGGGCCCGGGTCAGCGCAGACAATCCCGTGCTTGTTGGATGAATTATTCACCACAGACAAGGCAACAGGAGCATTTCTGAGGAAGAGGCCAATGGGGTGGAGAGCAAGACAGACAGACTGAGGACGGGAAGAAGAGGGCTGGCGGGAGGGAGGAAGGGAGACGAGAGAGCGCGGTGTGTGCGCAAGGAGGGGCCGAGGAGGGAGGCGGGAGGCCGGGAACACCGTCTAATTAGACCACATGTGCAGAACAGCATCTGGCTCAAAGCACAGCAGTTTCCACCGCTCCTGGAGTTGTCGTGGAGACAACCACATGACCAGCCTGGAGCGGAGACTCAGGGGCAGCAATCCAGATGCACTCGTAACATATTCTGACAGAGAGCAGATGGGCAGCTATTTGCAGGGCCAAAAAATGCCAACTCCGCTCCCCTCCAGACCTGCGTGCCCTCACTGATCATTTTCATCTTGTAAAGTCATTCTCATCTGCCCTGGAACCACCAGTTCCGCCCATGTAGGAATCCGTGTGAAAGCTGCTATTTTTGTAGTTCTCCGACCATCACAACTTCCGGCCTGCTCCTATGGGTGAGGAAATGTCACCGCCTTTAACGGGGGGGATGCTCGGCAGCTGGGCTCCACTTGCCATCGGCTCCACCCCCCACCCCTATCTCTTTCTCGATGAAAAGGGTCTAAATTCCTCACTCTTTGGGCCCTACAGAACAGATCCAGACCTGGGAGCAACGTTGTGTGAGTGTGCAGAAAACACGAGCTTTGAGGCGGAGCACTGGCCGGCCAGGTATTCACCTTGGGTATGCACTCGGTCCCTCTGAGCTCAGTTTACTTCTCTGTGAAACGGGCCTCTGTAACACCTACTTTCAGAAGACTATTACAAGGATTAAATAATTACAGAAGATCCCTGAAAATTATAAAACTCTACATACATTTTTTTTACTGGGATAAAATTTCTTCACAAACCTCAAAAATTTTAAGTAGAAAGACTTACCAGCAGAGTCCTAGGAAAATGACAAAATCTTAGGCTCCGTATGAAACCATACTTTTTTGCCCACATGTGTGGCAAATGTCTCTCATTAAGGTCTCCGCTGAGGTGAGAAAACACCTCGTGTTGGAGAGTCAAGCTGGGTTTGAATTCTGGCTCTGACACTTAGCGATGTGATCTTGAGCATGTAACTTAAAACTCTGTACAGCCTCAGTTTCTTCATCTACAAAATGGGAATAATCATTCTTATCTCCCGTGAGCGAATTCCACTTGCGAGAATTAATTGGGACGATATATGCAAACTGCCCAGCACGTAGTAGGCACTCGGTAAATGTCAGTTCCATTTTCCTTCTCTATTGGCTGTGTAGTCTTGGGGAAACACTCGTCTTTTCTGAGCCTCGGTGTCCTCTTCCGGAAGAGGAGGGCAAGAGGACCTACCTTGTCATGTTGCTGTTGTGTGGCTTAAAGGGAAGAATGAACATAAAACCAGACGTGAGCATCCAGCAAGCGACTGTTGCTGTGATCCCCCCTCACCCTTACTGGAGAAATCCTTCACCCTTTTGGGAAAAATCATGTCTTTTATGTGGGTCCAGCCCGGGGCACGGATGCCACATGGTCACAAGAGAAATGCATTTCATTTCTGATGTTGGGGAAGCAGAGTGAAGGAAGGACCCCGAGCGGAGGTGTGGGTGGCCCTGGGCGCACATCAGGACAGCTGTCCACCCAGGCCCCCTGGCCTGCTGCCCGAGTACCGTGCAGCAGGCTCGTGCAGGTGCAGGGAGGCTTATTTATAAAGCACGCAGGGCTTCCCGCTGCCACGTGCTCGCCTGCCATCACAGGTGTGGGGAAGGCCCAGCTAAAAATACTGCTAACGTGGGTTTAATGTCGCCCAGCAGAGACTAATGATTGTTTTAAGTAAATATTAATTATAAGAGTCACCCAGATAGAGTGCTGGAGTTGTGTAAATATTCCCGCATCTACATATGCAGATGAAGAGACCATTTGGGGGAGACAACTTCTTACACACCTCCTCCAAGGAGTTATTTCATGGCTGGTGGACTCTACATATTTGGAGGCGGCTTGGTTAAACTATCTGGGCAGGGTCTTGATGTGCCTGATATAGGGATTCTCTTATTTGAGAGATGATCTTCTCCAGACCAAATAGCTGATTCAGGTCTGCTGGACCCTTTACATGAGAACTTGTCACAATGGAATGCAGAACCCAGATGTGGTTCAAGGTCCAGCAGTCTGAGACGGTGTTCTGGGTCTAGGGCTTGCTAGCCGTGACCCCTTGGGCATGCTCCCCTCTGTCCCCGAGTCTCAGTTTCCACACCTGTATGGGAAGCTAACTTTGATCAGTGGTTCCTACATCTGGTATCACAAAGAGACTCACCTAGGGAGGTTTTTAAATGCAGATTCTGGGCCCCAGTTCGTACCTTTGCAAAGCTGCTTAGATGGTTCTAATGCGTTTGGGAACCTGGGGGGTGGGGGTGGTAGGTATAACAGTAATAAGAGTAACAAACGCCTGTGCGTTCTCTGTGCCGGGTACCTAAGCCTTTTACGTACACCCACTCATGTAATCCTCGTTAACAACCCCGAGATGTAGATAATGCTGCCGTCCCACTTTACAAATGGGAGACTGAGGCACAGAAATGTAAGGCGACTTCCCTGGGTTCACACAGGCAGGATTCACCCCGGGTAGTCTGGCTCTGGTCTGTGCCTGACCTAGACTGTAAGCACCACAAGGGCAGGGGCTCTGCTCCTCTTTTTCATCACCATATCCCCGGTGCCCAGGGCAGAATCTTCTGGAGTAGGTAGTGGACATATTCATTAAACACGTAGGCACTTTTACATAGGCTGTATCACACACTATCCCAAGGAAGCTGGGATCACATCCCTGCATTTTCAGATGAAATCGAGGGCTGGACAGCGCATTAAGCAACTTGAGGCCATTTCACAGTGAGGGCGGGACTGGGATTTGAGGCCAAGCCTGGCTCACTCCTTCATCTCCTGCCATAGCCTAGTGGGACATGGTAGCAAATTCCTGGCTCCATGAGATGGATGTAAGGATTAAATGGACATGAGACGCCGTTATAGACTAAATTGCTTTTCAAATCCTTCTGATTGATGGCCTCGGTTTCTCCCAAGGTGGTTAGCTTCAAAGACAAGGGGGGCTCAATGAACATTTGTTAACTGACTATAAACATACCAATTGTGACTATGACCCCACATCGTTCTTGGGAAAGAGCAGGTTCTCAGAGTCTTTTATATCCTGGGCTCTTTCACTGGGACATGTGGACAATAACAGTCCTAGGTGAGGCCAAGGCCACCGGTCAGTGCCCCAGATGCTGACTTACTAGAACCTGTACTCATGACCTTTCAGCTCCTGACCTCTGTGCCCCAGGTCCCTTCTGTGATAGACAATGTTGAGAGAGGAGGGTGGGACTGTATCTGACCCAGCAGAACTTGGGACAGACCAAGCCCAGATAACCAAACTCCAACTAGCTCTGCAGAAATCCATTGTGAAAACCCAAACCTCCCTTTTACAGTTGCATTATTGAGTCTTGCCAAGGCTTTTGGACATCGTCAACGGGATGTGCATCCAGGGGATGGGCTGAAGTCTGAAGTCTGTGCCTGGGGGCACCACGGTGGCTGTGACTTCCAGCCATTTCCTTGCCTGAGGCTAGTCCATGAAATAAAGACAGCCTGGTTCCCAGGAAATGGTGGGCTCGTCCTAACACCAAGGCTAGCAGGTGTCTTGTCTTTGGGAATATCAAATCACCACGACTGTCCTCCTTTCCTTGATGATGATGATAGCAACAATTTACTGAGTGTGTCTGCTATTCATAAAAAGTATTTATTATAATTAGAGATATACATGTTCAATTGTTTAGAGTAAAGGGCTGATATCTGAACTAACTTTAAAATGCAGTGATTAATGGACAGATAAGTCTATACAAAGTGAGCGTAGTAAAACGTTAATGGTACAGTCTAGATGGTAGGCATGAGAACGTTCACTGTAAAACTCCCGCAAGGGGACACAGAATATCAGACTTTGGAGGGGTGTGGGTGGTAGCAGGATGTGCTGTTCTATAGTCAACTTGTCCTGACGAGACTCCAACCATGACACCGTGTCATCTAATTTACTGCTCATCTAGTGACAGGAGGTATTACAAGTGAGTTATAAATGAAAAACAAACTATCGTACATCTGCTGTGAGCCTCGCACTGTTTAAGCACCGGGCTAGTAATGGCTAAACCAGTCAGGGTCCCTCCCCTGAAAGAGGTGGGGAGATCTCTCTCGCTCTCTCACGTGGGCACATACACAAATGTACATGTGACAAGCACATGGAGGCATCTACTCTCTTTTACAGCTCCAGAAACAAAGCTCTGAAAGGTCAAGGGACTTGCCCAAGACCATGTAATGAGGAGGTGGGGGTGTGGGGTTCACATCTAGGCATGTCTGAGTCTAAGGTCTGGGTTCTTTGCTGTTGCCTGCTACCTTTCAAAAGGCCACTACCATCATCAAATCTCATTTGCTTTTTTTTTTTTAATATTTATTTTCTATTTCTGAGAGAGAGTGTGTGCGTGGGCGGGGGGGACAGAGGATCTAAAGTGGGCTCTGCAATGACAGTAGAGAGCCCGATGTGGGGCTTGAACCTACAAACCACAAGATCCTGACCTGAGAAGTCGGATGCTTAACCAACTGAGCCACCCAGGCACCACAAATCTCATTTGCTCTTGATGAGAGGAGCTACAGGGAAGAGCAGCATCCCAAGGTCACTGCCAAATTTCTAGTCCTTCTTTTCAACCTTGCCCCTCATCAGACTAAGTCCCAGCACACCAGCAATTAACAGTTTGCATTCTTTTCCCTTTCACCCAAAGGGAAACCTTTCGGCTTTTAAGGTGGCTTCCCAATCATTACCGCATTTAATCCTCACGTGACCCTAAAAGATGGCTCTGGAATTCCCGTGGTAGTTAGCAACCCATTTGAACTGTGACAGGCTGTCTGCTCAGGCCTCCACTTCCCTCTGCCCCAGGGCTCCTGGGGGCTGGTCAGTCTGGAGCATCTGGATGAGAGCTGCCCCGACAGTTCCAGGCCTTTCACTGCCCACTGGGTCTGTCTGCCCCACCAGGACCCCAACGGCCTCTTGCCAATAACTTCTCTACAGCGACCAAAGGATTCTCCCTCTTGCTCTGGTCGTACATCGGGAGCCTCCCACTTCTTCCTTTAGAAAGTAACTGCAGGGTAATCTGTGGTCCGGCCAAACACTTCAAGAGTCAAAACCATTTCAAGAACCCTCGGAAAGAGATTTTACCTAGTAATGATGAGGAGAAGGCAAGTGTCAGCTGAACTCGTCTTACTAGCAATTCATTCCCTGTGTGGATAGACCAACACAACACAATACAGCAACAATAAAAGCCAGCTGGTAACTTGGCTATTAGGAACAAAGCTGTTTTAAGAGAAACACAAGATAAGAGATTTTCTGCTTCAGGGCCACCTTCTTTACCTTCTAAAAGCTCTGATCTCCTGAGCCCTCCCTCTGACCTTGTCAGGCCGCCCCGGTTGGTTCGAGGGTCTCGCCCGGTTGCTTCTAGGCTCTCTCCACCCAATGTTGTTGCAGCGCTACCCCGAGGGATCTTCCCAAAGAGTCCCTCTGACCCCCTGATCACATCACACATGCCTAAAGCCCACACTGTTCCTTGCTGTCTTTGTGGGGGCTCCAAGGCTCTTGGTTGGCCTGCGAGCCCCCCGAAGGCCTCTCCAGCCATATTTCCTAACACCGCCCCCTGCAAACCAGACCCAGACATCTCAGTCACCGCACATTGCCTACAGCTTCGGGTACAGGGCACCGTTTCAGACCTTCCTGCTTCTCCCTTTGCCTGGAATGTCCTTTCCTCCCTTCACAAGGCTAACCCCCCAAGCCGTCCCTGTCCCCACGGCCTCCCCACTGTGGAACATCCTCTGGGCTCCCGTGAAACCCGAGCCTGTCTCTACCACATGACATATAGTTACCTGCTTACCCACTGGCCTCCCTCTTGAGGACGTAAGCTCTTTACGGATAGAGAATATCGGTTTGCGATACCTTTCTGAGCACACGGCCTCACACACAGCGGCACTGACTACCTGCGTGTTGAATGACTGAATGAACTAAGCATCCACAATCCTGTATGGGAGTGAGTCCCAGGAAATGAAGTTGATTTCTGAGAAGTAAAAGAATACCAAGATAGTTCGAAACAGACCTGCGCTATCCCAGAATTCTTCCTGAAGCAGACGGTGTCACAGCAAGGCTGCAATTATAGACGTGTGCACACACATGCACACATTGTTTAAAAAAATTCATAGAATGCACTTAACACTGACTTTTTTTTCCTATTGGAAACCTGTTTACAATCTTGTCCACTGTCAGTCTTAAATGTCACTTTTCAGAGAGATGGCTGCTGCCAGGAGAAATTTATTTTCAAATTGAATCACAGCATGTTCATGCAGAGAAGCGCCTCTTTTGAATCTCCAAATTGGAGGGAATTCAGGGAAGAGAAAGCGAGGTGATTAGAATCTGCAGAGGCTGATTCAGAAGGAAAAATTATGAGGCTAAAATATGCATGGGTGAGCTAAACAGCAGTTATTAGTTGGTGGAGACAGTGAAGGCACGGTGGCAGCTACCTAGAAACCTACAGGAGCAGCGACGATGCACAGAAAGCAGTGGCAGTGGGGGAGGGGGGAACGAAATGGCGGGGAGAAGCCTCAGCCACAGGAAGCGCACGTTTACCGAACGCCTGCCTGTGCCGGGTGCTACGGAAGATGGCTTCACGCATGCAGCCTCTGCCCCCCTAGGTGTCATTATTCCCACCGTGAAGGTGAAGACACTGTGGGTCTGAGAGGTTAAGAAACCCAAATAAGGAAACGGTAGGTCAGGTTCCGCCAGCCATGCTGCCACCAGCTAGTGACCAAGAAAGGGTTTGCCGTAGGCATCGCTGTCCCGGCTATTTGCCATATGTGGGGGGATCAAGGAAGGCTTCCTGGAGGAGGAATGCTTGAACTGAATCTGATTACGCTCCTCTGTCCCTGCTCAGAAAAGAGTTGTTAGCTTTTAAGAAAGTGGGTCTCATCTCAGCAAAGCCTCATGAGCAGACCCCCCCCACCCCCGCCCCCGGTGTCATGAGGTTTTGAACACGCCTGTCCTCCATGGCGGATTCTGTGCCCCTGCTGAACCAGTGTGGCCGGCACCTGTGAGCAAAGCGAGCTTGGGCCTGTCTGAACCTAGCTATCTCCCCTGGCAACTGGAGCTGATGCCGCCAACCTCAGGGGGACGCCGCCGGGACTGGAAGCGCTGGTGTGTGGCATCGGCTCAGTATGTAGGTCACCGTTATGTACGTTGTGCGTTCCACGCATGGTAGCTCATTCCCTTGGTCTGGCAAATGTGTACTCATCCTTCAGGACCCGACTCAAAGGACTCTGCCTTCCCAAGTTTGCGGGGTGGTCCTTGCCTTTCGCTCATCGATTCAGCCACAAGTTGCCAGGGTCCTGCTGGGCTCTCACGGTCAGCTACCTGAGGGTAGTAGTCAAGCAACCTCGCGCGGTGCAATTCCCACCTGGGGTAATGGCTTTGAAGGAGTTCCTGCCGCTGGCAGAGCATGTGCCAGGGTGCCAGGATCCGGTCTGGCCCGGAGGCAGCAGAAGTGCTGCCCGGGGGAGTGACGGGTGTGCTGACAGAGGAAGGCACGCAGGACCTCCCCCAGCCTCGGTGGGGTGGAGGGGTGCAAAGGAGCCGAGAACAGGGCCAAACCAGCTGGAATACAGAAACCGAGGGGCAAGGGCGTGAGTCAGGGCGGGGGGGCAGGCTGGGCCCACATCACGCAGGCCCTTCTAGGCCAAGATGTTCTAAAGCAACGGGGAAGCCCTAAAGCTTGGGGGCGAAGGGGGAGGAGTAGATATTTGCACTTCAGGTCATTCTGGCCCCCGGAATGTGTCTGCCAAAGAGGCACAGTGGAAGCAAGGCGCCCGCTGAGATGCCGCCAGGGGAACGCAGGTGAGAGACGCGGAAGCGAGGGGGCAGGAATGGAAACGGAGGGACTCAAGAGCTATTTCAGGAGGTCAGAGTTGACACGGACTGGCACGGCCTAGATCCGGCAGACGGACCATCCCCCCTACCAGGCCGAGGGCCCTGGAGAGGCGGGTGGGACCAGGTGAGAGCCCCGGCGCTCCCCTCCTCCCCGAGAGCCCAGCAGAGGCCCCGAGCAGGGGCTGTCGTGCTCACTGCTAAATCCCCGACCCTGAGGGCAGGGCCTGGCACGCAGAAAGTGCTCTCGCACTGCTCACTGTACGGACCAGGGGCTAGCGAGCCGCTCCAAGGCTAGCAGCTGGGCCCTTCTGCCCGGCTGCCTGATGACCCCTCACGGCATCCCCCAGGGACCCAGGGAACAAGCTCCAAGTAGAGCAAAGCGTGTGCCTTGCATGCTTGCCTCTGTGTGCAGACCATCTCTGTCCGGAAAGGATTGCCAGCCCGGTCCCGGGGGGTGCTGCCAGGCGCCCCGGTTCTTGTCTGACCGAATGCTTGCACACTCAGTTTGCCAGAGTCTGTCCCGCACTCCATCTGTCACGAAGCAGGCGCCCCGAGTCGATCAGCGTCACGTTCCGGGCGGCCGAGGGAGGGCCTTCTGGGGTGGCTCGGGCTCTGAGGTGGGACGGGCTGGGCTGAGGATTTCTGCCGTTCACTCTCCGTGGGACCGTGGGAAAGTTTTTAGCTCTCCCAGCCTCAGCTTGGCGTTTGTAAAATGGGCATAACACAACCTACCTCACAGAGTTGTCGTGCGGGGCAGACTTCATGCAAAGCACCTGACTCGGGGCCAGACATGTAATAGAGGCTCGGTGGTTGGGGGCTGTCACTACTGTCCTTGAGACATGGCTTTGTTTTTATAAAAAAAGGTTCATTCTCTCTCTCCTGGGACTATACAGCAAACTGGTTAGTGCATGTGCTCACCGCATGTAAGCTGTTAGATGTTCTCTTTATTCATCTTAAAGTTCGTCTAAATTGGTTAGAGTGACTCGGCTGTGCTGAGTCGGCTGCTCTGGTTTTTGGGAAGCCTGTGTGCCTGTCCTCAGAGTTTCTTACTCAGCATCCAAAGAGCCCATGCCAGGAAACTCTCTGTTTGCCCTCCAGGACATTTAGTAAGCCCCCATCTAGCAGGCCACACAGTGAAGACAGACAGTTGGACTCCGCGGGCCCACGGGTCTGGGTTTGAATCCCACCCCCCACTACCCAGGGTGGGGCAGCCCAGGGCAACCCTCTCACGCGGGGGCAAAGGGCTGTGGCGAGGACTTGACCCTCAAATCCCAGCGTCCTCTCCTCCATCAGAGCACGAGCAGAGGGAGATCCACCCAGGGATCCCTCCAGCCAGCCCTCACGCACGGTCCCTCCGCTGCCTTAAATCTTTCAGTGGATGTCCTACCTTCAGGCTGGGCGTCCCTCTGTTTGCCAACATTGACCGCAAACCTACTTTAAAAGCCATGCTAGGTCCTGGGGAGGGTGCGGGGACACGGACAGGAAGTCCAAAGTCTTCACCCTGCATCGCAGGGCCTCCTGCTCTGGTCCCGGTCTCCCCTTCCTGCTTTGCTGCCCCATAGCCCGCCCCCCGCCCCCCCAACCCTCGACTTAAGCCATACTAAAGGCTGGCAGGTCTGTGGGTGCACGGGGCATGCTCTCACTTCTGAGTCTTGCTCGGGTTCTTTCTGCTTGGGTAGTCCTTCGATGGTCATCCACCTGCCCGTAACTCCTGCCCGGTCCCAGGCTCACAGCACGAGCTCGCGTCCACCGTGGCCCCCACGGCGTGGCGTGGCGTGGCATGAAACGGAGGCCCTGGGTGAGAGTGGGGAGTACACTGGCCATAGAGGTCAGAACAACTGTCCACGTAGTTTCCTGCCTGTCGTCTCACTAGACTGTGAGCTCCCTGAGGGCAAAAGCTGTGCCTCCGCCATCTAGAGACGACCCACGTGAGTGGCGGAGCCTGGTGCGCTTGAAATGAGCAGCTGTGAGGTCTTGGGGAAATGTGTCTCTTTAAATCAAAAGGCTTCTTGGCGTGGAGAGAGTTAAAATCTGCTCATGCTTATAAACAAGCCCCATCTCCGCTCAGCACTATCACTGGGTGTGAGTCACAAGGCTTAGCAGGTGTGGGCAATAATTAAAGGCTTCAGCAATCTACCTGGGCAAGGTATTTTTGCCTCTTATTCCAAAGAGGAAACTCTCTCTATGGAGAGCAGAGGAGCTCATTAATGAGACTAATTAGGTGTAAAGGGGGTAGAGGCTGGCATCAGCTGCAGCTTGGAGGAGCTAATCATTAAGCTCTGTAATCTCCACTGAACACAAGCAGATCAGGCTCAGGGGCTGCGAGCAGGGCTCCCACACCTGAGTACCTGACCACAGGCTTTGGAGAGGCTGAAGGGCCTTAGCTCTCCCCCCGCCATGCTCCGCCAGGAGACGCACCACAGACACAGACACACACACACACAGACACACACACACACAGACAGCATGGGGTCAGCTTCCAGGGAAAGGAGCCAGACCATCCGAGGAGATGCCTCCCTCTTAGTGTTCACTTATCTTTGAGGAGCATGTACCGGAAGCTGCGCATTGGGTTTTTACCACAAGCTTTCCTAAACCTAAGGAATGGATCAAAGGATCTCCTTCTTGGCTTCCACATGTGGAAGATAAAACCCTCATGCCTCGATTTCCAGATTTTCTAGCCACCACGAACGTTTAGCTAGCACTGGGCACATTTCTCTTTCTGGATCTACCTCCTCCCTGGCCTGTGAGCTCAGTGACCCGCGGACAGGGGAGTGATTCCCCCTGGGATCTTCAGTGGCCGGCCTCCCAAGAAATCATCAATACGGTGGATGTGCGTGGGGTGGCAGGGAGAGAAGAGATGGAGGGGTTCCGGCACTGCCTCTTTTCTCAGCTCTGCGGTGGCTTTGGTCAAGTCACAAACGGGCCCTAATTCCCTCATCTGTAAAAGGAGCATAAGAAAATCACGGCCCAAGAGCATTTTAAAAAAATAATAAATAAACCGTTTGTAAAAGTAGCTCACTTACAATTATCGCGTGTTTAAAACTCCCGTAAAAGGAGAGAGGGGCGGATCATGACGGAAGGGGGAAAATAATTCCAATACAGCCCCCACGCTGGGCTTGAGGTAGCCAAAGGGTAGTCCTCGGGCAAGGTCACAGGAGCGGAGAGACTTACACCTGGGAAACCGGGATCTGGATGCTGGCGCCAGGGAGGGTCTGCACTGTTTTTGTTTTTTTAATTTTATTTATTTATTTTTTTAATGTTATTTTTGAGAAAGAGAAAAACAGAGTGTGGGTAGGGGAAGGGCAGAGAGAGAGTGGAGACACAGAACCCGAGGCAGGCTCCAGGCTCTGAGCTGTCAGCACAGAGCTGGACGCGGGGCTTGAACTCACAGACCGCGAGATCATGACCTGAGCTGAAGCTGGACATTTAACCGACTGAGCCACCCAGGCGCCCCTATGTCTGCACTGTTTACAGAGTTCACTTGCCATGGCTTTTGGGCCCTGCCACCAGCCCACCCAGGAGGCTTCGCATCTCAGCAACATGCCCTCAGAGACTCCTGGGAGGCAGGGAAGGAGGCAGCTTGGCAACCTGTCCCCCCCATGAGATCCACTCCACAGAGCACACCCCACTGATCTTCTACACCTGCAGCCATGTCCAACGGGAGCTCTCAGAAAGTCCTACCAACAGAGCCGCAAGGGTCCAGCTAACAAACTCTGAGGGTCACTTTGCTGGTGATGTCGTCCTTGTCCTTAGAGCCTCAGCTCCGACGCAAGTACCTCGGTGAAGCCCTCCATGATAACCACTTCTCCCTCCGCCCCACCACTGACCTGCTGTCCGGATGCTTCGTTCCCACATTTGTCTCTTCATTCCCATGTGAACGGAAAGTAGCAAAATCCCCTTTTCCGGCTGGGGTTCATCTTGCCAACCCACACCCAGCCAACGGGTGGGCATGTGACCCTGGCCTGACCAATATAAGGACCCATCCTCTGGTCACAGTGATTGGTTCAGGGGGGCCCAGATGTGGCCAAGCTGGGCCAAGCAGGCTCCTATGAATGTGCATGCCTCACTTCAAGCTCTACGGACCACACAGGCCCTCATGCCTCTATCAAAAAGCAAGAGAATGTTTGAAAATAAAAACTGATGGGAAAAGAAGAGCCAAACAGTGGTCAGTGAGAGATTAGCCAACATCACGGGAGCTCCTGAATCCAGCCTGCTCATAGTGAGAGAAGCCTGGGACTTCTCAGTCACATGAGCCAAGAAATTCTCCCTCCTGCCTTTTCTGCCCAAGTTAGGCTGGACTTCTGTCATCTACAACCGAGAGAGGCCAAGCCAGAGTTTAACCAGGTCTAGGGCCGTTTCAGTCTGCTCGCAGGTATGTTTTTCTTCCCTCCTCAATCTCACTGCTGCTACTGTCCTAAATTAGAACAGTCTCCATGGTCATTTCTACCCCCCTCCTGTCTTTTCGTTATAAACCAAAGTCTCAGTTCTTGATATGAGGCAAACAAGGACATGGCAGGGCCCAAGGCTGCTTTCAGATCAATGCCTGTGGCCCCCAAATGGCTCTCCTGGGTGCAGATGTCCTGTGGACACTTTCTGGCCCCACATGCTCCTTATAAAGGCCCCTGTTTGTTTCTCAAAGTTTGTTTGTTTTTGCCCGAAGATCCCTTGGAATGTTTTCCATCATTTTCTTGGTCTGAACAAAAATCACAAAAACATAAATATACACAATATCCTATAATATCAATAGCTTTCAAATAATTGGGAAAAAGAGGAGGGAGGGGGAAACCAAAGATCTGCCCATTGAACAGTATGAAGCACTCTGAAAGCAAATGCTGATACGTTTGCAGCCTTTATGTTGTAACGGATGTATTATAACCCCCTTTTACAGATGTAGAAACTGAGGCTTGAAGAGTGTTAAGTAAGTTGCTTTCTATCACGCTTCTTGGCAAATGCGTCCTTCTCCCCTCTCGAGGCCCAGTTCCAGTAGTGTCTCCCACGTGAACTAAAGCCTCTGTCCTGGAATTCCAGCAAAGTCCCCAATTCCTCCATCCGGCGGTTACCACAGGGTATCCCTCCCGTCGGTTACAGGTGCGCCTCTACCATTAGACAAGATCTCAAGGCAGAGGCTGGATTTCACTCATCTCCACATTCTATCCACCAGCACAGGGCTTGGCCCAGGGCAGGGTTGCAATGAATGTTTGCTGGAGGAAAGAAATGGATGAGGGAGTCGTGATCTGAACCCTGCTGGTTCAAATGTAAGCCAGCCAGGGCTTCCCCTCCCCCAGCTGCCTCCGTGACTGCCAGCACCTCTGAGCCTCCCTCTTGTTCTCCCCGGAGGGAGTCAGGCTGGGTAGTAGAAGTGGTTACAAGACCAGAGGGAGCACGGACAATGGTAATAAATATGTAAAACCCAGAATTCATTACATCCAGCTAATTCTAAATGCAAAGGACACCACGTCTTCTGAGACAGACCCCAATGAAGGAGTCTGGTTTGCAGCGGTTTGAAGAGTGGACCAGAATTGTTTGGTCTGACTCAAGAAATCATGCTCTTCTTGCTGGGCAAGATATTCACAAGGCTCTCCATCCACCACCCCTTACCCCCCACAAGCCTGCCTCAGTTTTAGTTCTGTAAGGGACCCTCCCTATGGTCCTGGAGAGGCCTTGTCACCTGATGGTGCTGGACTAGTGACCCTCATGGCAAGAACTTCAAAATCTTTTATTTATTTATTCATTTTAGTGTTTATGTATTTTTGAGACACAGCACCAGCGAGGGAAGGGCAGAGAGAGAGGGAGACACAGAATCTGAAGCAGGCTCCAGGCTCTGAGCCGTCAGCACAGAGCCCGATGCGGGGCTCGAACTCAAGAACCCGCGAGATCATGACCTGAGCTGAAGTTGGACACCCAAACGACTGAGCCACCTGGGCGCCCCAAGAACTTCAAAGTCTTTAAAGCAGAGGATGTAGTTTTCTTAAAGAGACGGTGTTACAGAGAGATGTCTGCTTACACAAAGTAAGTTCTGTCTTCCCGGAGGGGGGGATGCTTCATAAACTAGAAATAAAGTGAGTGTCCCTCATGCAGTGCACTTGAAAACAGGCACCTTTGTGTAGTGCCTGCCTTCTTTTTCTTCAGCCCCAAAGAAAGGGAGAAAGGGCCTGCCAAGCCACCCAGGAAAAACAGCTAATGCTTACAATTCGGCCAGGCAGGAGGTCTGCAAATGCTCCCCTCTGGCCTCCCACACTCAAAACATTTGCTAGAGTAAAGGCTTCAAAGGTAGAAGTGGGAAAAAGATTTTCCCTCTGCCCTATAACAGCTGAGAGAATATCTTTCTGTTCCCTCTGCGATGCATGCGTGCGAGTGCACACGTGCACACACACACACACACATACGCACACACAAACCACGTGCACACAGCTGCAGAAGAGAACCCAAAGTACACGCCTAGCTAGAAAGGAGGGGACTGGGCTTGAGACTGCAGATGAAGGTCACGCCAAACCATGTGATCTAAAGTCAGAGGCTCAATTCCTAGTTCCAAAAAATATGAAGACGAAAGGAGATTAAGACAGAGGGTGTGGGGGGCACCCGGGTGGCTCAGTCGGCTAAGTGTACCGCTCTTGAATTTGGCTCAGGTCATGATCTCATGGTTCATGGGATGGAGCCCCACCTCGGGCTCCACGCTGACAGTGCAGAGCCTGCTTGGGATTCTTCCTCCCTCTCTCTGCCCCTCCCCTGCTCTCACTCTCTCAAAATAAATAAACTTAAAAAAAAAAAAAAAGACACACAGTGTGGGTAGAAGTGCTCATTGAACTGCCAGCACCGCGGTGGGTACACAAAGGACATGCTCCCACGGACGAATCCTGGCACTTGCTGGATTACACTGATGGGTCTTCATCATCAACTATAGGAAAGACTTGAGGCCCCTATTCCTCCTCCACTAAGTCTCAAGACTCCTTCCCTGTTGACTCTGCCTTAGCGGCATGAGCTCCAAATAAAGTTCTCCACCTGCCTGTGGTACCGAAGGCCCCGGTTAAATCATGTATTATTATTATTTTTTTTAACACAAAGGTGAAGTTCAGACCTTACCAGTCATTAACACTTTAGTGAAAAGGAGTCCATCCATTTGGTGTCTAAAACCAGAAGAAGTCATACCATATTTTGTGTTCCCATTCTTAATAGGGGGTAAGTCAGCTTGGGGGTGAGACTGGGTGGGAGAAGTGGAGGCTACTTTAGATACAACACAGGCTGGTGTTCATGAGACATCTGGAAAAACCCAGTCTTCGTGTGGGCAGAATGGACAAACATGGGCTAAACAACCACAGCTGGATAATGGGTTTGTAGCTGTTGTTAAAACTGTTGGCCAATGTGCTTGGCGGGCAGTAGAACTCTCTACTTTGTTCTAATCTCGACCAACATCATCGATAGTGACTTAGAAACATAGAAAATGCTGATCAGATCTGTAAAGGAGCTGGTGACAGTAAGGATTAAAAAAATTCTCAGGAGACTGGAACCATGGGCTGAAACTAACAAGTTGAGATGTATTTGGGACAAATGTAAATTTCTACACTTAGGTTCAAAAAAATCAACTCTAGATATACTAGTCAAGGCAGACCTGTTTTAAAAGCAGTTTATATGGTAGGTGTAAAAGAGGCAGAATTTTATGTTTGGTATGTGTTCAGCAATGGCCCACGTGTGATACGGTTCAAAAAAAGAATAATGCAACCCGTAACCATTCACAGAAGTAGACAATCTCAGACTGCACTCAAGGGCAGTGGAGTCTAATTGAACAATAATGCGAGTCACATACGTAATTTTAAGTTTACTAAGTAGCAAGTATGGAAAGTAAAAAGAAATGTGGGAAATTCTACACTTGATCTTGGCCAAAAGGCCGAGAAGCAATAGGGAAATTCTGATATATTACATTTTACCCAGCGTATACAACAATTATAATTTCAAGCTGTAATCTATATAGGAAATTATTAATGAGTTTTACATTCTTTTATTCATACTAAGTCTTAGACATCTGGTGTATGTTTTACCCTTACGGCACATCTCCACCCGCACCAGCCACACTTCACGCGCTCAGAGGCCAAACACAGACGGCGGCTCCTGGATTGGACACCGTACGGCTAAAGTAAGGTTGAGGGGTCCACTGAGTTCTGTTCTCGTCAGCCACACCCGGAGCATCTGGTGTTCCAGACATTTGAGGTAGGACAATGGCAAAGCATAGCCCTCCAGAGACCAGGTGAAGAACTGGATGAGAAGGCTCAGTCCAAAAGGACTGTGCCCCTCTAGTACCAGTAGAAAAATCACCAACGATACTGATGTTACGTGACTACCAAGGGAAAAAAACAAAAACAAAAACAAAAAACTAGGACCAGTGGATGAAAACTGTAGGAAGATTTTGGCTCTGTAAAAGTAAGTTTCCCCAACATCAAAGGTGTGCCAGCAGAAGCCAGCTGACCCACAAGAGAGTGATACACGCATCAAAGTTGCCTACCAACTCTGGGATTCAAGGCTTGGAGACACTAAGTACGACCGTCAAGTAAAATGACTGTCTAGCCAACAGACCAGAACATACACACCCAAAGATGTCTTCTCCTTCAAGTAGTCTTCTTGGGAGGGGGCAGGTCTATTCCGGCCAAACCTCACAGGCTGCCTGTATAATTCTGGTTGTGGGAAATAGGGATCGTAGGGCCTTACTTTGTATAGTTCCAGCCCTCAAGGAGCTTGGAAGCGAGTGCCTGCAGTGAACATTCCCAGAGTAATGTTGTCGGCGTGCTGGCCCTCAGCTGACTATGGTGAGCAGAAAGTACTAGACGGGTCTCTGAGGCCCTCTCCACGTAAGACTCTGTGTGAGTGCCCCTCTTGCCATCTCACGGAAAAAGAACACTTCAGTTGCCCTTATGGATTTCCAGGCCGGAGGGGCCTCTGGCTCATCAAAGATCCTGGGAAGCCCAGAGCTCTGCTTTGAAGGTCTCAGTACCCATTGGTCATCTCTACCTGAACGTGCCATGGACACAACAGTAACATGTCCCAGACGCGGCTCCTTCTCTGTTACCCCAACCCTCAACTTGTTCCTCTGTGAGTCCAGATTTGGGGGAGCTCGCCATTAAGCTAGTCAGCCCTCTCTGACCTGGGTGCTGGACCTCAAAACCCTCACGTGGGGGACCTCTCGGGGAAGGACTTCCTTTCCTTTCCCAGATGTTCATACGGGTCGCTGTGTGTCAGGCTCTGTGCTGGGCACCAGGGACCACCAAGGACGCTAATGGGGATGGGGCACCTGTCACTGAGGGGCTTGGACATTAGGTAGAGGCTTGCCTGGGCAGAAAGGAGGCCGGAAAGAAGGCGCCCATCCTACCTGGGCTGTCAGGGTAAGTGTCACAGAGGAACAGAGGGTGGTGACACTGGTACTAAGCTTGGAAAGCCCGGTTCTGCAGACCCCGCGGGGCGTCTCGCCTACAGAGATGAGTAGGAACGCAAGAGGAAGAGCTGGGGCCTTTGGGAACAAGTGTCTCCACAAGGGGCCTGAGGGTGACGAGAGGAGACCGCGAAGTGAAAAGAGATCGCTGACCAGGTCGTGAAGGTCTCGGATGCCCGGCCAAGGAGTTGAGACACTATCCTGTATGGACCAGGGGACAGAGGAGGGTTTTAAGATCACATCTGTCAGGAGTAAGTGTACACTTTTTTATTATAAGAATTTTTTTGTCCTGCCTTCATTTTAGTAAAAATGAAGCATTATGGGGCTGGCAAATCATTTCTGCATCCCAAAGACAGTGCGACATGTGATAATGACTGTGAAGCGCGGCTAAGCCTGTTAGCAAGAATGACCAGGGAGCGAGAGGCAGGAGTGATGCATTACCCTCCACCATCGTCTCTTTGTTTGAGGATCATTAGGAAGGGAACCATTAGAAAAACGCCAGCCAGGTAATAGGAGGGAAACAGGTCTTGGCAGGGCTGTGTTTCCCATGGAGAAATTAGCAAATAAAATTCAGAGAAGAAAGCGGGGGCTTCTGGGCTCACCCCGTGGGGCTCCTGGGGAATAATGGCACATGTGGCTCCCACCTGAGGAACCCTTGATGAGGCAGCAGACGTGTCCGACATTCTGTGACAGGCTTCGGGTGAGCAGAGCGTCCTTCCCAGGCAGGGCCGTGGTCCCCAAGCCCATCACCCCTGGGGCCCTCTTCCAGGCACCGGGTGATGCACCAGGCATGCGTGACGACTAAGGCACCACTTGGTCCCCAGGAAGCTCACACTCCCTGATGTGGTGGTTATCCGAGCCTGGAGAGAGGCAGGGCGGGCCTCGCCTCGTCATCCCCATCCCATAACTCTGGGCCATGGCGGGGAGGGATGCCGTTTACTCACACGCCCATTCCCTGCTACTTGACTTACACCAGGGTCCTCTTGTCATTGCAATCGTTGGAGATCAAGAGCATAAGAGGAGAGGCGACTCACTGGTCAGAATGAAAACCGAGAACTGCCGTTATGGCAGATGGGGGTTATCCAGGGAGTGGGGCTATCACATCAGCAACTCTCTCTGGCTTCCGGTACCCCCAAATCCAAGAGTCTCCCAGGGCGCCTACCTTAGGCCAGGAGCTAGGGAACACAGAGGAGTAATCACAGCCTGTGCCCTAAGCTGTCCCGTTGGGGCTGGCATTTCTAACCGGGGTATGCATACTTGAAGAAATGTAGCTTGGCCAAGGACCTGATTTCTGGGGGTCAGAGTTGGACACACTGCCTTCAGGGCATCTGAGAAGTGCACCCGGGTGATGAAGAGCTGCCTGAGTTACAGGTGGGAAGGGACAGGGTGCGGAGAGCGACGGAGGAGACAGTAGAGGCCAGGAGACCAGAGGGTGACAGCTTGTACCACCATCACTTCACGAACAGCTTCTGGCCCTCTCTCCTGGTGGCAGTTTGGATAAAAAGGAGACATCTCAGGGGGAAGGAGGGTGGTGATCTGTCTCTGGGACTCTAGGAACAGCCCGTCCCGGTTTCTGGGGAGGTGCCCTCCACCAGAGGTGCTACCTCCTAGGGATACAGAACCGGGCAGGTGGCCGGAGGCTCGTCACATTTCCTGGTAGTGTGGCAGGGATTTTCATGTCACCTTGTATTGCTAGAAGAGGTTCCAAAGAGGAGACTGGATCTCCCCCGAGCTTTCCCACTTAGCTGATTCTCACACTGGTTCTCCAAAGGAACCAGGAGCAGTGTGGCATACAGGCCACGGAGTTGGCCTAACTTGAGTCTGACTCTGGATTCTGACACCTACCAGCAGCCAGGGGAACCTGGGCATACGTAACAACGGCATCCTCTTAAATCAAACCTGACCCGTCGTGAGGCTGACAGACAGAGCGGGTGCTACCTCCATTTCACAGATGAGAAAAATGAGGCCAAATGACTTTTGGGGGATTTACATGGCTTTTAGGGAGTAAATCTAGGGCTAGAATCCAGGAACCTTATTGCTGAGTTCAAGATTTGTCCACAGCCTCTCGGGAGCATTGGCCAAAGGTGCCTCAAGGTCGCAGAACACACCCTCGAGAGTGCAGCTAAGAATTCCATTCCAGTTTGGTCCTAGATGGATCATTAAGGCAGCTCCTCCCAGTTCAGACCACCCTGCACGGCAGCCTCTGTCTAGAAGCCCCCGCTCACTTCCTAACTTTGTAGCAAACTCCTACTCGTCTTTCAAGATCAGCCTCTTAGGTTCTCTTCTGAGAAGCCCTCAGGCTTCCCTTCTCTTAAACATCCATCTGTTCCAATCCAGCACCGCCTCATTCTTTCCTTTCCCTTCCCTTCCCCCTCCCTTTCTTTCTTTATGTCTGTCCCTCACAGGACTTGAGGAGCTCAGGGATGAGGGACTGTGCCTGATTCATCTTTTTGTCACCAGCTATCAGCAGTGCTGGACACACGATGGGAGCCAGGTGAACGCTTCGTAAGACTCAGGGGGTTCGGAGAGCTAGAGATACCCCCAGGATGACAAACTTTCATTACCACCAGCACCTCTTCCCTCCATGGGTAGACATTCAGATAGCCCATATGGCTGAGTTATAACCCCACGAGACAAAGGCCACTTTTTCTCCTCAAAGGAAAAATGTAATAAACCATGGGTATTCCACATTGCCACTTTCTCCATTGTGAAAGACCTTTTAGGGTGGGTGGGCGGGTGGGGAGGAGGCAAGATATGAGGTCTGAATGGTCAGAGATTATGATACTTCCTGAAAGAACCCCCAGATCAATACTGAGCCAGCGATGCCCCCAATTCCTTTGGAAGGATCTAACCTATTGGTTAAACTTTTGAATTAGTTGAAAGACAAGAGAGTCCTGCTCTTAGAGACTCCTCCAGTGTTTGTCCATGCCTTTCTTTCCAACATCCCCCTCTGAGCGGTCTTCATGGCTCATGACTAGTATGGAAAGTAACTCTCCGAGTGTTTTAAAGCACTATTTTTCTATTGTTTTAATGGCCCCAATAAGGGCACCATTGTTCCTTAGCGGTATACACGCTTCATTCTAGTAATTAGCTGTCAGAGAGGACCCGACAGCAGCCTAATGTTGTCCGCTCAAATCATATTAATGAAATGCAATCCACTCAAATGTCCTGAATGCATATCTGTAATTGCATTAAGCAGAGAGACTGGGGACATCAGGATCAAACTTCAGTCTCTGAACACAGCGTTACGATCAAGCACATTAATCCATTATTTCTTCAGAATCTGACAGCCAATTAATATACCAGGCCTTCATACACCAGGCAAAGGATTGATGTCCCTGTCATGATTTTGTTTTTAAAAAAACCATTAAAATGACTGTTTGTACTCAGGGACGTCAAAGTAAATGCTGGGTGTAATGTTTCTAATCAAAATCAATTGCTCAAAGGTGGAAAGGTAAGAAACAAACTTTAGAGGAGCACTGTCATCGCTCCCAAAAAAGGAAATTTAAAGATCTCAAAGTCTTGCTGCTTTCCTCTGGAGCTTTACCCAAAAAAAGTAGCTAAAATTAAGTTCCAGTCAGAGTTCAAAAAACTCCGCTTCATCAAGTGATTCTGAACAGGACACGTTCGGCGCGGGTTCTTTTTTATTTTTCACACAACCAGGTCGTCCTTGTTGAGGATTTCACCGGTATTTACAACTAAGCACATGAACACGCCGAGCGAGACGGCCGGGCCCGGAGTCCTCCCGCTTCCCTCCACAGAACACACTTGGTTAATTACCGAAGCCGCCTCACACAAACTAGACCTTCTGCCGGACCAGGAAGCAACAATGAGACAAAATGCCTCCTCAGGAAATGTGCAGAGCCGCGCAAATGTCCTATGAATCAGCCCCACTTATAAGTGCGCGCATCAGCGGTGCATCCAGGACCATGATAAAATTTTCATTAGAAGCCGCTATTAGGACGTTGTCCTTCGCGTGCTGGGGGGCACCGTTTCGGTGAGGCCGCTCACGCGGGGCTGAAATCCAACTCATTTCGGGTTCAGGACCGGAACGTGCATCCCTCGGTTTCCCAGGATCTGGACCCCGTTTGCTTGTTCCGTGCAGTCTCCCGACCTCTTCTGGGCTGTTCTAGCTACACGGCTACCCGTGCAGCTCGCCTCCATGACAGGTGGAGTGACAACTTTCCTGGGGTGACAACGTTCAACACTGAGTCCCTGCAGCCCCTTTTTGGGCTGGATTTGGCATGCCCTCCGCGGGGCTTCATAACTTCCATGCTCCCCTTTACTGGGCAGCTCCTGATGCCGTTTTGGAAGCGTTTTGGGGAGGCTGACCCCCTTTACCCGAACGTGCGCAGCCAGAGCAGAGGGGTGACTGCTAACGCGGGGCTCGGCACGCGGCAGGGACTCAAGGAAAGCTCGCTGAGTCCGCTGGCATGAGTGTTTTGGAGGCCCTTGATGCGATCTGCTACCCTGCTTCCCTAGACGAGGGCCTACGGGCATTATTCCGATCGTAAAAACAGTACGCTGAATCCATCTTCTGTGGCTAGCCACACAAATATTGTCTGTTTTGAGTTTTAGTTCCGCAGACCCGTCTACCTCCCACCTAAAAAAACAAAAACAAAAACAAAAAAACCCCAAAACAAAAACCAAAAACCAAAAACCAAAAAACAAAAACTCCACTCCTCAAGTTACATCCCAAACCTTGGGAAATGGGACACGGATTTTATGAGCAGAACCACAGAAGTAGCAGTTGCCTCCTCAAGCCAGACCCCACGCTGGGAGAGGGAAAGGCCGTAATTACCGGGCAAGGAGTCCGAAGAATGTCCGTGGAGACGGACGCGCTACGGAAAAAAGATGGGTGCGATTTTAGGGTTCGTGTCAGAAAGACAGTTTTAATAGAAGAATTTACATGCTGACGCTAAGAGATGGTTTAAATATGTCCAGCCTTGAATGCAATCACCGCGGGGGAATTCTAATTATAAAGAAGGGTTTTGTACAACACGGAAGGGTAGGGAAAGACAAAGGGACACTTGACATTTGCAGAGTCCTTACTCTGTGCACTCGGCACACACTAGCTTTACACACATTGCTCGTTCGCCTCCACGACCGTTCCTGTGAGGCAGGAATTAGTGTCCCTGAAGGGGCTCAGGAAGTAAGGGGACTTGGGCAAGATCACCAGTGCACTGGGCCAGAGCAGAGTCCGAGATCACCAGTGTGCCGGGCAGGAGTGGGGCTGGGAAGTGAAAGTCAGGTCTTTCTTGTTCCGAGCCCATCCTTTCTCTCTCTACCATACTCTGACAAAGGTCAACAATTTTCCTCTGAGGAAGAGAGCTTTCACTATCAATGAAGCAAAAACACCATTCACAAAATCCTGGAGCTTGGAAGGAGGTACACAGTAAAGATGTGAGCACAGAGGAAGGGAGGGAGTCAGGGCTTTGGGGCCCGGGACGCTGGCATTCAACTCCTGGCTCAGCCACGTACAAGGCGCATGGTTTTAGGTAAATCACTAGCCATTTTCAACACCTGGTTTCCTCATCTGGATGACGGGGATAAAACCACACACCAGGAAGGCTTGTGGGGAGGAGCCAAAGTACTTATAATCCGGCATCAGGTACAAGGCAATGGTTGTTTACTGCTCTCACAAGGTACCAGGCAGAGTAATGACTCAATTCATGCTTACAACAACCCTAAGAGGGGAGAGCCTATTAGCGAGTCGCGTCTTACAGATGAGGAGACAATGGACACGGAGATTAAGGACTTGCCAAGGGCACTCAGAGCTGGCACCGGGACCCTGCAGTTTGCCTCCCAAGCCCACATGCTTCCCCACCACCTCCTCCTGCTTACAGGTTGATGGCGATGGTGGTTCATTCATCCTTCAAGGCTCGGCTCAGTCACTGCTTTAGGCAAATGCTGCTAAGCAACCTCTCCTCTGGCTGAGCTGGCTGCTCCCATAGTACTTCTTACCCACAAACACCTCTGACTCCTCTACTCATCTGTGAGCACCTGGCAAGCAGCCTGTCCTTGTACCCTCGGAGCCCAGCCCAGAGCAAGCATCCTGCCACCACCGAATGAATGGATGAGCAAGGAAGCATGCGATCCCTTCACACCCGGGCAAACATCCCTCCCCGGCCCCCCCCCCCCCCCCCCCCGCATTCACTCCAGCCAGTCAGCCCACGTGGGGGGAGGAGGGCGGGCGGGTTTAATTAAAAAGCAGACAGTCTAATAATTTACTTACTTTTTCCCTAGGTTTCATCATTTGAACGATTTTAAGTGAAGCATGTCACCTGGATACACTAGGGTCTCTAAATGAACAAACATTTGTAAACGCCGCTCAGAGAAGACAGACGTAAAAGGCCTCCACAGGTCACCACATCTCAGGATTCCAATCATGTCAGGCTGGCAGACAGGGTGGGATTAGATTTTTCTTAACAGCAAATCAAGACAACGAGGGCACGGATTTCAAGCTCTGTAGGCATGCTGCTGCGGTTCTTAAGTGGATCATCAACATCCAATCCAAGAGCGAAAAAGAAGCTTGGGCATTTCCCCCTTCGCTGTTTGGCAAACTCCTATTCATCCTTTAAAACCCATGGCAGACATACCTCCCGTGAAGCCTGCCCTTATGTCCCAGATGGAGTTAATTTCTCCCTCTCCTGGGTTACTTCAACAGGTTTCTGTAATTGCACTTAACACATGGCACTGAGAGTTCTCTGTATGGGTATCCCAGCTGACAGCAAGGGCAGAGGCAGGGTTCTGCTCAAGCCTGGGTCTCCAGCTGTGAGCCCGGCGAAAGGCCTGGAGTAGGGGCTTGATAACGTGCGATGAATTTAACGCAACAACTGCTTCACTCGAATCTGGGTTTTGCATCGCCAGTGTCAAGGCAAGGATCGAACCATCGGGCTCAACTCTTAGCCCAGAGCTGGAATTTTGTTGCACCAAAAATAAGGCCCACCCATTTCCTAATATTTTTTTTTAATGTTTATTTTTGAGAGAGAGAGAGAGAGAGAGAGAGAGAGAGAGAGAGAGAGAGAGACAGAGTGTGAATGGGGGAGGGGCAGAGAGAAAGGCCGACACAGAATCTGAAGCAGGCTCCAGGCTCTAAGCTGTCAGCACAGAGCTCGACGCAGGGCTCGAACTCCTGAACCGTGAGATCATAACCTGAGCTGAAGTCAGACGCTTAACCGACTGAGCCACCCAGGTGACCCCCCTAGTATTTCTATAGAGAAACATTTCTGAGCAATTTCTTGAACAACCTCCTCAGAATTATTTAGGGGGAGAAGAGAGCAGCCACACTGGAGTTCAATTCCTGGCTTTGCAATGTCCAGCTATGACTTTGGCTACTTGACAAAAGCCTTAGTTTGCCTGTGGATCAGGCAGGGATAACACCACTTGCTTTATAGGGCTGCTGGGGAGAGTAAATTAAATAACACATAATGCTTTGCACAGTGCCTGGTAGATGGTCAGTGCTTTTAAATGGAGGCTACTTAGGGGAGGCAGGACAGCTCAGTTGTAAAGGCCATGAACTTAGGTTAGTCAGATGGGTTTAAGGCCTGTCAGCCATGGTACATTGGGATAGTCAACCACCCTCTCTACGCTTCTCTTTCCTCATCCAGGTGGAACAGCAGCAGTGCCTTTAGATGGTTTCAAGGAATAATTGGGAGTGTCCGTACAAGTACCTAGCATAGTCCTTGCACGTAGTAGGCCCTCAAAAATGGCTTCAGGGAGCCACGGAGACTTCAGCATCAGTTTTCACCTCCTGCCTCCAACATCCCAACACCAAGTTCATTCCTGTGCCAGTCACCAACGTTATCTGTGCACTCCTGAAAGGCTGCCAGGGAGATGACTTTTTAAATTTTTTTTTCAACGTTTATTTATTTTTGGGACAGAGAGAGACAGAGCATGAACGGGGGAGGGGCAGAGAGAGAGGGAGACACAGAATCGGAAACAGGTTCCAGGCTCTGGGCCATCAGCTCAGAGCCTGACGCGGGGCTCGAACTCACGGACCGCGAGAGCGTGACCTGGCTGAAGTTGGACGCTTAACCGACTGCGCCACCCAGGCGCCCCGCCAGGGAGATGACTTTAAATGTCAGCATCTGGAGAGCTCCTGTTGGTAGGACTCCTGCAAGGCTCACAAATCAGCGTGGAGAAGGCGTGGCTTGTATTGGGACGGGGTTCTCCTTGAAATGCACCTCAAACAACTCCAAGCGTAACCAGGGGTCTAGTCACCTTCCTGATATCTGTGCCACTGTCCCTGCCATTCTCCCCCAGCTCCACTTCTCTTCCAGGCCAGAATGATCTTTCTAAAATGCAGACCGGATCTTGTATTTCCACTGACCACAGCTCTCCAGCGGAACTCCCCATCTAAAGTTGGCCCCACGGCATCAAGAGGTCTTCTGCTTCAGAAGGGTTCAACGGCCAAAAGACTGAGCAACACTGGGTTAAACCAAGTTTAGCACACATGACTGCTGAGGTGTACGTATTTATCGTACACTGTCTACTTCTAAAAGGGGAACTAATTCAACTGCATTCCCAGAATCTCCAAGCCACAGAATCCTTTATATTCAAAGAACGCTCATTACTACCAGTTTGAAAAACATCGAGCACACACCTTAGAATGGAACTTGTAAGAGTTTAAGATTTTTCACAAAGCCTTCCTTTCTAGTTTTATTCCTCCCTCGGCCCAAGCCCATGTTCCGATAGTGCAGAACTTACTGCTTTGCCCCCACATTTCTGTGTATCTCTGCCTACAGTGAACACCCATCTCCAACTGGAAAAACTGCACTCACCCTTCAAGGTCCAGCCAAAATATCCCCACCTCTGTGACACCTGCCCCTCGTCCCATCTCACCCCCCACTCCCTCGGTCCCAGAGTACACTTTTAATAAAGGGCTGACCTCTTTACTTGCTTCTCACTCCCCTGTCCTCTGCCCAGCAGATAAGCTCGTGGAAGGCAGGGCCGCGAATAATTTGCCTCTGTACACCTTGCACTGGGCGTGCACAGAATAGGTGCTCGATTACGCTGAGTCAATGCCCACCGAATGTCAGAAGGAGCCACTGCACGCAAAGTCATAGATTTTTTTTTAACGTGGTTTAAATGCCTTAGGTTTTATAGTCTTAAAGACTTTTTATTTCTCAGAACATAAATCCTTAGCATCTGACTATAAATTCTTAGTGGATTTAAAGTGTCTTGTACTTTCTGCTCTACTGAATGCAGAATCTGAACAAGGCAGAGCCAAGGGGCTTTTCAGGGATCCACTGACCCTGCTCAGTGATTTTAAAGATGAAGAAACGGAAGCCCCGAGATGGGAGGGGCTTGCCCGGGGGCGGGTGCCCTGATGTCCAGGCCACCCTCTTTCCCTTTAGCGTCATGAACTACACAGTCAAGTCTTCAGAGGTGTAGAGATGACCCATCGGGGTCTTGCAAGCCAGACGCCTCCCTCATGCCCAGCTGAGTGAAGAGAACTTCCCACAATGACACTGAAATGTTCTGCTTGGTAATTATGAACTCAACAGTCATGATGGGCTGCAGCACATATAGAAAAGGCTACAAAAAAGTGACAGCACGACACCAGAACCACCCCCCCTCCGCCACCCACCCCCCCAGAAGAGTTGGCTGGTGTTCACTCTTAATGTTAAATGATGAATTCTTTAGACAGTCACATATTTCTTCAAGATAACTCTGAAGGAACTCGGTGATAATTTGGCATCAATATCCAACTTATGTTACCTAACATATTTTAGCAGCTACAACTCCCTGTGTGAGATATTCTATATGGACAGATCTATGGTGATTGGTAAATTACAATATGTACAAGTACAAATGCTTCTAGGAAATGGGGCTTTATGTAAATATGTGATATTTTATATAGAACCCATGCTACCTACATACACAGGTTGCCGTGATAGATGTATCAACAGATAAGCCTTGAAGATGTTTGTCTTTAAAATGACTTGAACTTATTTCTTCTCTAAACAATAGATTGTGAGGTGGGCTTTACAAGTACCCTCTACATCTTGAGGCACGTGGGCAACACAGCTTTAAAAGAGTTAACATATCCCTACCAGAAGTCCTAACAAATTGAATCTTATTTAATTAGATATTGTATTTGGGGGGAAAAAATGAAATAAAATTCTTTCATTAACTAAACCAAACTCCCTTAAAGGCAACAATATGTTCCTCTCTGTCAGGACAGAATGGAATGAAATCTTTATTTTAATTGGGGTCAGACGAGGAGCCATTTGGTTTCAGATGCTTTGTTTATCAGCCCTGAGCTTTATGGCTGAACCGGAACGTGAAATATTCCATTACACAACCGTTCCACTTAAAAGCCCACTTTCCCAATGCTTTTTCATATGCTAAACGCTGTAAATATAGTTCAAACTAGCTTTGAAATTTAGAAATAGCATATTTAGAGACTCCCCAGTGACATGATGATCCCAGATAGCCTTGGGTCAGAGGTGCTATTTCTTCTATTCAGCAACGTGGCTTCCCTTGGACGAGCGCCTTGTGGTCACCAAGAGTGGGCTAGAAATGCCATCTATCGTGCTACTGCCCCTCAGCAGGCAGGAGTATGCCCCCTGTAAATGCCTGAGCTGGAAGGTTCCAGATGCGACAGGCACTTATCAAACACCTCCTGCATGCCAGGCTCTGAAAGACGACGTAGTATGGTGACCAAGGGCAAGGACTCTGGAGCTAGACCCTCTGCGTCAGAATGACAACCCTAATGCTTACCCATCGGTGCGACCTTGGGCAAGTCATTTTCTGCTTCTGCTGTGGTTCTCTCATCCGTACGATAGGAAAAATAATAGTGTCCACTTCACAGGGTTGGTGTGAAGCTAGATGGGTAACGTGTCAAGTGCTTTGAAGAGTGCTCGGCACCGAGTAAGCGTTGTGACCACTATTGTTTTTAATAAATATTTCCACATTTGTCCTCACGACAGTTTACTGAGGTACGGGTGAGTACAGCCCTTTCACAAATGAAGAAATAGGCTCAGAGAGGGTGAGTTATCTGTTCACACAGCCATTTCAACCCAGACTTGTCTTCAGTTCAGTCTCTTTTCCACTAAGAGATGTCGCTTCTGGCATAAAACGGAGTAAACACCTATTGAAACTTCAGAACCCAGAGATGGCTCCAAATTTCCACATATGCTGAAACGCTTATAATATTTTTGTCTGGGTAACTGGGCAGAGAGGAGTAAGTGTAATCACTACCATTTTCTCTTGCGAGATCCATAACTTCTGTCCAAAAGGAAATTCCAGTAGATTTTATGATCTCCAAAAAGATGACCTAAGTCATCTGATGTAGCAAATGATTCAAGCACAAAAACTGGCCTCTTTATTATAACGGAGAAGAACAATAGTTACGATTAAGTGTATTAACTCCTTCACTGTGCGTTTATGGGCAAGGCTCTAGGCTGAGAGCCACGCAAGTTGATTCTGTGAGATTAGGATCTTCTCTCCCAAATGGATGAAAGCAGGGAAATATTAACATAGGAAAATAATTTTTTTTTGTCTTAAAATAACTAGTGTTCAGAGAGTCAAAAGACAGTTTTCCATTTCTACAGTGAAATCTCGTTCCATTTTGTTCGGTTTCCCTTAAACTGCGTTCACTCAGAAAACAGCTCTCTTTCTATCTTTCAAGTTCTAGCATCAAAATCCATCTGGAGTTTCAGAATTTTTTGTCAAGCGTGTCGGCAACGGGTTAATGACGACATTATCTGACAGTTCCCAAACAGCAGAGGCAAAGAGGGATGGAACTAATCAAGAAAAACATTGCCTCAGTTAGACTCGGCAAACCCAGAGCCAACATTACACAAGACAAGCCTCCTAAAATGAGACTGGGAAAGTAGCAAAAGTTTTGGCAAAAGGCACATTTTTTTACTTTCATTCTCAGTGAGGACGATAGATTATATTATCTGCACCTGATAGGAAAGAGTTGCATCCCAGTAGGTCTTGAAATTTGCATTCACACACGCTTACAGAAGAGAGAGCCATTTTCAAATAAATGCGTCATTCATGGTTTGTAAGTTCCAAGACGACACCCATGAAGTTCTCGCTCTACATTTTCCCATCTTCCGTGAGAGGCTCTGTTCTGGGAAATGTAATAAAATGAGCTGTTTCTTGCAACGTCACAGCAGGTATTCTGATTTGATGGTAAATCACTTTTCTTTACTATTTTCACATAATTGTGCCGTGATCCTTTGACACGTTGAAAGAAAGGTAAAGGGATGTCCACATGTATGTAATTCACTAATTGCATTTCTGCAGTGAAGAAAAAATGCTTATGTTAAAGTTATTGATTTTCTTAACCAGAGTTCAAAGCGAAGGTGCCATGAACATCTAAATAAATATCAAGGAAGTGTCAGAGGTAACCAAGGAGGGACCAGGTGAAGTGTGAAGTGTTAATTGTATCTAAAAAAGTATAAAAGAATAGAGGAAAAAGACAGATATACTGAACTTCCAATTATCATAATGTTGCCTTCTTCCTAACACATTTTCAAACTTGAAAAAAAACCCACAGAAGCCAGAGGAATTCAGAGTCGGGGACCCCCGACTGTGGCCTGCATACATCTTATGTTCCGTGTGCACACAGTTCATTTAAATATAAAGCAGAATTACGACTTACATAACGCATATTGACGTCACGATCTACCATTAGCCCTCAGAAGGCGCAGCGAAAGAACCGGACAGGAAATGAAGGAAGGAAACAGATGGGGGAAGGCCGTTGTGCGTCTGTTGGGCTGTGCAGTAGGGATACCGTTTCAAAGGTGAGCAGGGGATGGTTCGCCTGATGATCTTCACGCTCACGCACACACCAGCACATGGAGATAATTTGCAAAAAGAAGGTGCCCGCTGGATAATGAATACACACACGGAATCGCGGACTGGCTCGGCTCTGGGCAAACGTCAGGAGCTTCAGTCTGTCGAAGGCGCTCACCGCTAGACAGCGCACGAGCAAGTACAGCGGCATGGCGGGGGGGGGGGGTGTCTTCTAGGCACCAGTCGGCTGCCTAAACTCGTCTGGACCTCAGTTTCCTTATCTGTAAAGTGGGGATGGCAACACTCACTGGGAAGGGCTGGGGGGGGGGCGGATTAGGGGCGCTGCAGCGCAGCATCTCACACGCGGAGGTGCCCGCTCCACAGAGGGACCTGGCAGGGACCGCCCCATCTTCACCACCTTCTTCCCAGACTTCTCTCCGAGCTGCCGACGGATGGCACACTCCCAGGGAGCGCACAAGGGTGCCTTCAGTACTCCTGGGTGGCACCAAACAGGCCTCTACAATGTTAGATGAACTGACGAGGGATAAAAGCCTTCTGATTCTCCAGCTCCAGGCCCGACTTTCCTCTGAAACTCCAAGGCCTGTCTTCCCAGCACGCTGAGCGCCACCCCTGGGATGACCCACGCGGTCCTCAAACCTGGCACTCCCGTCACTGAAGTCTCTGCCCCGCCACTCAGCCTGTAGGCGTTCCGGGCCTCGGCCAAGAAATCTCCACTCATTCACTCGCTGGGTTCTGTGTTTGGCCCCGTCTCCAACTTGCCCGTCTCTGCTCCTCCTCCACTTCTGAGAAGCCACCTACTTCGGATGAAACCACCTGCAAAGTATCTCCAGCTGTCCCTGCCTCCTCACTCCTTTTTCCTCCCCCTCTCGGGTCAGCAGAGTCGGCCTCTTCAAGGACAGCTCACAAGTCCAGACAAACGTGCCAAGCACCGCTGTCCTCCCCACAGCCTCAGCAGCACTGCCTGAGGCCCTGAGCGTCCCAGAGTTTCACTCTCGTGCCTCCTGCCACACTGAGAGCTCCTCATGTTCCCTGCATCTACCCCGGCACTGCATCATTCCGAGGCACTTCCTGCCTTATTAAGCATGCGTCTACCTGCCGTTAGTGAACGGCGGCCACCTGAGATGGGTAGAGTGGGGGGGGGGGGGGTTGTTATTCCCATCCGACAGGGGAGGAAGTTAAGGGGAGGAGAGTAACCCATGTGAGGTCACACGGCAAAACTGACAGAGTGAGATGCAACCCAGGGCTTGGGACGCCACTTGGCTGGCCTTTCCGTATTTCCCTCCCCGCAGCCAGAAATGCACACACCTCACCTCCAGCTCACATTCCAGCTACTGTTGTCAACTGCTTCCAAGGAGCGTCGTGGTCCTGAGGCATTCTCCGACCCGGAGGGGGTGGGGGTGTGTGTGTGGCGGGGAGAGCCTGGGTCCTTTTCACTAAAATAAGCAAAGCTTCCTAACAATAGGAGCATTTTAAAGACGGAACAGTTGCGTCAGAAGAAAGCCAGCTTCCTGGCATGGGAGGTGTGCAAGCAGAGGCTGGAAGGCCTCATGGTGGGGTTGGGGGCGGGCTGTGGAGGATTGTCGTGGAAGAGACTCAAGTGTGGAACAGGTGATAAGATCCCTCTAGTCTTAAGATCCTCAAACGCAAAATACGGATTAGGAAAACAAGGTGAGCCCAGAACAGGTCAGGAAGCAGGACGCAAAGAAGTCATCTTCTTCCTGTGACTGCCGAACTCCTACTCAGCCCGAAGGCCCCATTCGAATATCCCTGCCTCTAGAGAGACTTCCCAGACTCCTTTGCAAGGCAAGAATCCCTCTGCTATGCTTTGTTTCTTTTTTTGTTTTTGTTTTGTTTTTTTAGTTTACTTATTTGAGAGAGAGAGAGAGAGAGAGAGTGTGTGTAAGCAGGAGAGGGGCAGAGAGAG
Source organism: Prionailurus bengalensis (assembly GCF_016509475.1). Lineage (NCBI taxonomy): Eukaryota > Metazoa > Chordata > Mammalia > Carnivora > Felidae > Prionailurus > Prionailurus bengalensis. The sequence goes on from NC_057359.1 coordinate 82,847,118, forward strand.
AGGGGGAGAGTGACAGAGAATCTCAAGTAGGCTCTGCACCGTCAGTGCAAAGCCCCACATGGGGCTCGAACTCACAAAGCATGAGATCATGGCCGGAGCCCAAAGCCAAGAGTCAGACGCTTAAACGACTGGGTCACCCAGGCGCCCCCTCTGCTATGCTTCTGGCTCTCTGCTAAGAGCCCAGATGTCAGGGGGAGCCAGACCTGGCCCCAGTCCCGGCCGTGGCATTAGTAGGGTGGCCTCAACAAAGCTCCTCTGCCGCTCCGAGCTCAGGTTGCCGCGAGGGTCTGAGAACTAACGTAGGCGAAGAAGTCGGCCCCGTGCCTGGCACGGAGCAAGTGCTCAGGAAGTGGCAGCCGTCCCGGCATGGGCAGCTTCGCCGGACAAGCTCATGCTGGGGACAAAGCAGCTGCTCGGCCAACGTCGGCCGACAATGGAAGACACTGACAATCGACCGATGACAGCAGCGGTGGCACCGCAGAACACAGCCTGGCTTCTCAGCAGACCTGGGTCTGCTCCTAGGTTGGCCACTTTACGGGCTTGAAACGCTGGGAAAGTCACCTCGTCCTTCCAAGCCCCAGTTCTTTCCGTTGAGAAACGGGACCAAAAACTAGTTCTGTGCACCTCCCCCCTTAACGGCGGGCTTTGTGGACCACAGAGCGCCAAGCCATCGGCGACTGCATGACGCAGGGCGAGGCTGGGATGGGGGACAGAAAAGCTGCCGCCCAGCTTGGCTGGGCGGCTCGGGGCTGGCTGCAGTCCAGGGTCCCTGGGCTCTCAAAACAAAACCCCGCAGTTATCAGGGCCTCGTGACTGGAGGGTCTCCACTTCGCTTGTATGTGGAAGCTGTGTGCGGTCAATCACACGGGAAACCAAAATCAGAGAGGAAAATGACAAAGGGAGAGAGAGAGAAGAGTATAGAGGATCCAGTAGGTCAAAGTGTTCCTGGAAAATAAAAGCTCCAAACAAGAACCAGCAGAATGGCAAAAAGGCAAACAGACGATCAAAAGCAGGAGAACAAAATGCAGGACGGGAAGTCAGTGCCAAAGAATTGATTAGTCAAACATATGAATCTCTCATGCTGAAGCAGAAATATCACAGCCCCGGCTCCTCACTGTGGAGCCCTCTCGTCATAATGGGAGCTATGAAGAGGCCGGGGAATAAAGCAACTTTCATTTTTCCTCTGTGAACGCCGAGGGCCAGGCCCCATGAAGACCTCGCCTTGTGCTAGCTTCGGGGGGGAGCGTGGCCCCTGGCCACGGGAGTGGGGTGCGAGTGAATGGGCCGGCACTTGGCTCACTTCACTTGAAAGCTCAGAGGCCTCTATACATACAGATCTCAGGCAAGAACAGCATCCTGGGACGTGGACTTATAGATTCAAATGACGAGAGGTGAGTGTCCTCGGCATCACGGGGACTAGAGTTCCTTCGCTCCTCTTTTCAGCGGCCTTCCTTGCTGCACGGCCCCCTGGCTGTCGCAGCAGCCGGCGACGACAGAGTGCCGCACGGCTCAACAAAGCCGCAGGCAGAAACTTACCAGAAGCAATACAACTGGGAGACTCCCAAATCTGCGGGGTGGCCCCAGAAAGGGTGTACGTAAACTGGGTTGGCAACAATAAAGACCTGTGGGCAGCTTGGAACAGTGGAAGGAGGAGTCGATTCGGAGCCAGCAGATGTTGGTTCTAATACCAGCTCTGCCAATAATGGTTATGTGATCTTGGCTAAAATTATCTCATCCCTCTGAGTCTCGGTTTCCTAAACCGGAAAACGGGGATAATGACACACACCTCAAGAGCTGCTGGGGGGGTGAAGCTAAATGAGATGGGAAGATGCCCGGCAGGGTGTCTGCCTCACAGTTGTTCGGTCTAGGCAATCTGAAGAAGTCATGCTGCCATATTTGAAAACATGTCTGGTATTTCTGGAAACCAGAGAACGAGCTGCATCACTTGTGGCTCTTCTCTGAATGGGCTACAGGAACTTGGATCTTTCAGGTTTATTACCATTGGAATGTCATTCTGAGGTCTGTTTACCTTTTGGCCTTTCTTCTCCAGCGCCCTATGAGGCGGCCCTGGACTGAGCTTCGGAGGAAGAGCTCAGGACGAGTCTCTCTGTCGACTCCTATTCTCAGTGCAGCCCAGGCTTCCTTGTTTACTCCACAGCCACAACAAGAGTCAGCCTGGCACAGGGGAAGGAGCTCAGGCTTTGGGGTCAGAGACTCTGGTTAGAGGCCCAAAACTACCCCTGGCTCGCTGTGGTAGAGGTTGTTTCTCGATACACATTGCATGCATGTGGTACCAGAAATTTCAAACAGGAAATACTTTTTTTTTTTTTTTTTAGGGTGAGTCCTACTGGACAGAGGAGATCCAACAAAACTAATACAACCAGAAGATACTCTATAGACTCCAGTGCTACACGATAATTTTCTCAGTCAAGATCTCTACCTCTTTTCCTGGTTGCTAGGAAGCCAATAAGGCCCAGGGTCTAAGGATGTCAGAGCTGGAAGAGTCTCTGGATTTCATCAAGTCCATCTCTTTCTTTAACTATTGGAGCAAGGGAAGCCCAAAGGGTCAGGCAATTTACCCCCAGGTTACACAAGGAACTGGAAGTATTGGTTGGGGTTGGGGTTGGGGTTGGTGCTGCCCTGCTCTGCCTCTAAAGACAACATACAGAGCCTTGCCCCTGACCACTGGTAGGAAGGGGCTGGTTTGCTGCTTCATGGACAGGATGGGGTGATCAGTACAGCCGGGCTTACTGCTGCCTGGAAGGGTAATGGCCGTGCAGAATAGAGAAACATCTCCCCGCTAATGATTTCCTGCACTGCCTGCTATAGTGTCTGCTTGAGATAGATCCTGGATGAGAACTCAGAACCTTCCACACCTCCTCTCTGTGGCCTTGCCCAACACCTACCCCCAAAGCCTCTATTCTGTAGGATGAAAAAGATAGGAAGGAAACAGTGGGGGTCAAACAGAAGCTATATATATATATACATATGTGTGTACATATATGTATATGTATATATGTATATATATGTATATATGTATATATATGTATATGTATAATACTCGAGAAATGCAAGGTCAACAGTCGTTTTATGAATTCCCAGCCTGAAAAAAATATTTGTCATCTGTATCGTAAACAAAGGCGTATTAATCCAATACATAAAAAGTTCCTAAAAATCAAGAAAAAGAATAAATACTCCATAGAAAAATGGACAAGAGAATCCTATAGTTCACAGCACAAGAAACACAAATTACCCTTAAGTGTAAGAAAAGAGATTCAGCCCCGCTTGCAGTAATAGAGCTATATGAAATTTCCCTGAGACATCACTTTGTACCCATCAGATTGGAAATAATCCATAAATTTAGCAACACACTTTACCGGTAAAGCCGCGGGATAAAAGGACAGAATGAAAGAAGATGCAACCCTGTGGAGGGGGATTTGGCAACATCCAGCAGAGTTATATATGCAGTTGCCCTCTGACCCAGCAATCTGACCTACCCCAAACGTATACTTAGGAAAATAGAAAATGATTATATGTAGTAGCTACCTTGTGTGTGTGTGTGTGTGTGTGTGTGTGTGTGTGTGTGTGTTTAAGTAATGGAGAGGGGTTAGGAGGGAGTGAAGATGTGGGGTAGAAGAAAGTGGGATGAAAGCCTGGTTTGAATGAACCTTGTTATATATTTAAAATCATGTTGGGGCGCCTGGGTGGCTCAGTTGGTTGAGCGTCTGACTCCTGATTTCAGCTCAGGCCATGATCTCACAGTTCGTGAGTTGAAGCCCCACATAGGGCTCTGCGCTGACAGTGTGGAGCCTGCTTGGGATTCTCTTTCCCTCTCTCTCTCTCCCCGCTCCTACCCCACTCGTGCGCATGCTCTCTCCCTCTCAAAAATAAATAAATAAACATTAAAAAAAATCATGTAAAATGTTCACAAGATCAAGGACTCCTAGTTGTAGCCCAGGGGCACTGTAAATGGAAATGTAGATAAGAATGGATGGCAGGGGCGCCTGGGTGGCTCAGTCAGTTAAGCATCTGACCCTTGATTTCAGCTCAGGTCATGATCTCACGGTCATGGGATCAGGCCCCACAATGGGCTCTGTGCGGACAGCATGGAGTCTGCTTGGGATCCTCTCTCCCACTCTCTCTGATCCTCCCCTGCTTCTGCTGTCTCAATAGGAAAAAAAAATTACAGACGGTAGTAACAGTTATGGAAAATAATTTGGCAAGTATATTAAGAACCTTAAAAGTATGCTGGTCTTTTAATCTAGTATTGGAACTGCTGGGGGTTTAGTTTAAGGAAAAACTCAAATGCTAAGGAGTCTCTGTATACAAAATTGTTCAAGCAAAACGACAACAAAAATTTAAATTTTCCTCGGGAGGGGCACAGTTAGGTACATTGTTTCACAACTAGTCAAAGGAATTATACAACTGTTTATAAAGACGCTGTCTCTAGGTCGGAGAAAAATCCGTATGAAGAGGGCCACATGAAAAGGGAAGAAAACTGTACGGACTATATGTAAGCTCAATTATGTAAAGAGGCATAAAAACATGTGAAAAGATGCACCAGAACTTAATGCTGGTTGCCTCGGGGTAGTGGGAACGTGAGTGACCTTTTTTCACACGTTCTTCTGCCTTTTTAAAATTTCTGCAGTGAAAACATATTACTTTTATAATCAGAAAAAACAATACACATCATGATTTTTCAGATGTTGTCTCAACCTGGCCCTTCGCCCTGGTGTAAATTTCTATGATTGCTCCTGTTATTATACCAAGAAGATAAACTTCGCAACTGACTGGGTAGCCCTGAGTGGTATTAGGGCTACACCTACGTGGGACGGATTTTAACTAGCAGAAAGGACCCTCTAAGTAGGAACACTCAAAGGCAATTAGTTGGTAACAATATTATAAGTAGAAAAGGAGCCAAATAAATGTTTCCTGGATATCATTAATTTAGTTGTAGAACAGATTCAGAGTTACTCTGATAACCCCATACCGAAGAAGGCACTCATTATAAAGACAGCCGTGTGTTACACAAGGAAATGCAGACACAGACATGGTTCTGCTGTACCCAACGAAGATTCCCACGGAGACAGCAGTGCTGAAAATCACCCTTGGAAACAAAAACTCCATCCAGGCAAATGAGCCCAGTGCAACACCGATTGAGTGGTCCCGCCCACCTCTCCCAGAACCCAGCTCCTCTCCTCCCCGGGCTTGGTCTGCATGCTATGACCCAGTGCAGGCCACTTCTTGGAACTTTCTTATTTATAAAGTGGGCATACTAATTTACAAAAAGAAAACTCTGTACACGAGCACAGAGAAGACTGGACGAGAGAGGCATAGGGATGCACTTAGCACAGTGCCTGGCGAGTCTTAGGGACCCCATTTCCCGAAGAACTTTTCCCTCCGTTCCCACTCTCGCCACGAGAGTCCAGGAACCCTCATCTCCTGCCTGGGTGATCACAGGCAGCTTCTAATTGCTCTCCGTGCTTCCATGAAGGCCCCCGCCTCCCAGCAGCCAGCGTGATTTTTTTTTTTGTAGAAAGCATACAATTGATTGTGTTACACCTGTTTTAAAAACCCTCACGGCTTTTCACTGACTGAGAATAAAGTCCCAACTCTGTGTGGCCTGTAAGACCTTATGTCATCCAGCCCTGCCTAGATCTCTAACTTCAACTCAGGCCACTTGCCTCTTTGCTCGCTCCATCCTGGGCTCCCCAGTTCCCTTTAGTCCTTCTAAGGCGCTGGGTTACCTCCTTCCCTCTGCTTGGAACATTTTCTTCCCTCACCCAATTCATCCTTCACCTCTTGGGTGAGATGTCAGCTCCAAAAAGACTTCCTTGACCACCCCGTCTGAAGTAGAATCATGGAAGAACTCAGATGACACGTTTCAAATGATGTGTCTGTCTCCCTGTTTTCTGTACCTATTTTACCAGAATGTACTCTGTTTCTAGTCCCTACTGTTGGCTGCCTCCCCAACCCTCATTCTCTCCCCTCTCTTTCCTAACACAACCCCCAGTTCGTTCATGCCACCATCCCCCTCTATGAGGACAAGTCATTTAGGTCCTATCCCAGAGGCAGGGGGTGGGTCCTCACAGCCAATCCCAGTGGTCTCATGCCCTTACCAGTGATTGGTCAGGGTATGGGCATGGGACTCAATTCTGGTCAATGACACATGAGAAGTCACCAGGAGAGTTTCGGGCAAAGGTTTTCTGATCTTAAGAGATACCCATCCTTTCCCGGCCTTGAAAGATTGTTGTGAGGAAGTAATGCATTGAAGTGACATAGTCATCTTGAGACCAGGAAGGAAGACTGCCTGATGGCATGACCAACAGGCTGAAGTTACGAGACTAAAGAATAAAAGAACAGAGTTCTTGATATTATCAGTCAATTACTAAAGCAGCCAATCACTGAGCTGCCTACCTCTGACCCTCCCATGATCGATCATAAAAGGCCACATTCTTTTAGCCACACCTGCAGCTGAAAGCTTCTTGGTACAGTATTCTGTTCCTCCATCTGGTGTAGGGTCTAACACATAGTAGGCTCAATAAAACTTATTTGAATGAATGAAATCAGTGTGCACTGTAGAGTATTAAGAAAAAACAATCCTGGGGCGCCTGGGTGGCTCAGTCAGTTGAGCATCTGACTTCGGCTCAGGTCATGATCTCGCAGTTGATGAGTTCGAGCCCGGCGTTGGGCTCTTTGCTGACAGCTCGGAGCCTGGAGCCTGCTTCGGATTCTGTGTCTCCCTCTCTCTCTCTGCCCCTTCCCTGCTCATGCTCTGTCTCTCTCTGTCTCAAAAATAAACATTAAAAAAAAAACCAATTTAGGAAAAAAAAAATCCTGCTGCTAAAGTAGGAGTCATACCATTTCTATGAGACACGTATTCAATTTTTGTTCCTCCTTTTTATGACACCAACTTCATTAAAGGAAAAAGGAAAAAAAAAACTGTAAGCACAGTTCTACCATCCTAATGTAGTGCAGAACTGAGCTGTTAAAGTGAAGGTTCTTCTGGAAACACAGACCCCATGCACTGGGGCAGCTTACAGAATGCAGTTTCCCAGGGGGTACTGGCAGTCCCTCTGTGTGCAGTCTAAGTTTCAAGTAACTTTACACATAGCTCAGGAACAGGAAGAAAAATTTCCCCTTGGTGATTAAGCTTCCCGGAATATTCACAGGAAAAGTTTTCCGTGGATACGGAGTGAGTATCCGTTTCCGAATCAGCCCCAAGGGAGGCCGCCTCTTGGTTATGGCTTTGCAGTCAGACCTGGATTTGAATCCTGGCTTTGTCACCCCTAGTTGCTGTGACTTTGGGCAAGTGACTTGCCTTCTCTGAGCCTCAGCTTCTCCGTCTATAAAATGGGAACGATATCAAATTCATAGATTTTTGGGGAGGCGTAAGATTAACTGTGGTACTCATATGGTACTGAGCTTGGTATATTGCTAATTCTCAAAAAAAGCTTTAGTTACAATGAAGCTGCTCCTAGGGCAATCTTTAAGTGTCACGATTCCTTAAAGAAGGGCCTTACATGTTGAAGGACACGGGAGTTAGCAGAATGTCACGTGCCACAAGGCAGGTGAGATCTGGATTCCCAGTGTTGCCAAAAGCTGGCCTTCCTCCTGGGAGACGGCGTGGCCCAGTGAAAAGGGCATAGGCCTTGGAGTCAGTCATAGTTGGGGGTCTTATCCCAGCCGTACACTCAATGGCTGTGACCTTGGGTTTGACACCAAATCTCTGCTCTTCAGTTTCTTCACCCGTGACGGGGATCATACCGCCCCCACCCCCAGCCCAACGTTATCAGTGGACTGAGTAACAGCGTACATGGAAAGTGTCTGGGACAGTGCCTGGCACACAGGAGAGCCACAGAACCTGCTAACTCCTGCCTCCGTTCTTCCCAATCACGTTCGGGTTAAAACCAGAAGTTCTCACTACACAGTGAACTGGGTCCCCTGGCAGGAGGGCACAGGAATGGTACCGGTGGCTTGAAAAAGATGACTAAATTGCCCAACAATGGCAACTACATATAATAAACCTATCCCACAAATGTTTTCTTTGGTTTCAAGGCCCTGCTGTGCCTGCATCCTGCCACCCCCTTGAACGTGGGGGTCTGCGCCTCTCGCTCACACAGAGAAAATTGGCAGACCCCTCTCCCCTACTCGGAGCTGCTGCTCGTGCCCTCTGCCCGAGGATGGCAGTGTCACAAGAGCAAGGGAGCTGCACAATGCCCAGAGATTTATGAAAATACGCATCTGAAAAAGGGATTGCTGTGCAGAGAGTGGTCGTGTGGGCAGGCCTGGTGCATGGGAGCAATTAGAGCCGGTTTGCAACAACTCAGTGCTGTTCTATTCAACTGCTTAAAGAATTGCCATAGCAACAGCAGCCACACATAGTAAAGTGGCAGCAAGATGGAGCAAACACTTGAAAAAGACTCTCTTGTTAAGCCCCCTCCCCTCCCCAAAAATGAATAAAGGGCCATTTTGTTTCTCTAAAATAGTCTTGCAATCAATGTCCATGCTTCATGCCAAAGTGGGTGACTAGATAGATGCCTACCTTCTTTTCCTTCTTCTTCTTCTCTTCTCTCTCTCTCTCTGTCTCTCTCTCTTTTGGTCCTAATAATGATAACAGCAGCTACCTTTTAATGAGCTCCTACTATGTCCTGGGCCTTGCGCTGATGACTTCACTTCATTCCATCAGCTGGCATCTACTGAGTGCAAACTCTATCTGCTCTGGGGACATGAGACATCCCGGATGCTGTCCCCACCTGCAAGGAGCCTGAAGTCTAGTGAGAGAAAGCCATAAGCAAATCTGCTTAGGGGAGGGGGCGGCATCTGAGCCAAGTCTTGAATGAACACTCAGTGGGCATCCACCAAGATGAATAAGAAACTTCCTTTTCCTTCAGAAAACTCACAGTATAGTATGTGTTCCGGGGCGGGGCGGAGGGAAGAAACATGGAGGAAACATGTGAGGCCACATCTAATTGCTAACATATGGAGTCAGGAGACCACAATCGGTAATTTCCTTAACAAAACAGATTTCAGGACGACAATAAACCTCCTGTACATGTTACGGCACCAGTAGGCTAGTCCCCAACCGCAGGCCACATGGTCTGCTCAACACTTCATGTTCCTCATCCTGTTGAGGCCTTTCTCACCAGAACCATGGGAAGTGATAGTTCTTATTCCATGTGAACAACAGGATATGGAACCAAGGCTAAGTTGTGACTTGCTTTCAGGGTCATACAGCTAAGAAGTTACACAGTAGTGAACCCAAGATGTCTTGGTAAAACACCCGTAGTGTTTATTTGGTAGGCTGAACAGATTTCAGGCTGACACGTCACTCATTGAAAAGGTCACAGCTTGTTCTTGGAATAGTTGAGCTGAAACTGAAAGATACCTCATACCATTAAATTAACCTACTTCTAATGAAAAGGAGGACTAGTTAAATGGTGGGTGGGGGGGAAAGAGTGGCAACTCAAAAGAGTGGAAGAGATCTCATACCAGAGATGCTAAGTGGCTGGGCGCCAAGGGCTCTGCTCCTCAGCCTGCTTGACCTGGAAAAGGCGAACTGCATCCCGGGGTCAGAGTTTAGAATGAATTTACCTGGAAGTACTTCAGTGTATGGGATACTTGTAGAAACTATCTGGGTCTGCTCTATGGAATCAACTTTGCATTCGACAAATTAGAAATTTAGGCCACAAGCTGGAGCTTCTGGGAGGTGATGAAAGCAGGAGCCCGAGACTCCCTAAAAACTAAGGAAATGACAGAGCAGGCCCTTTGCACCTGTAGAAACAGCATGGTGACAGAACGGGTGATCTGAGCATGCAGTCTGAGAGAGAAAGAGAGAAGGATCCGGTGGCGTCTTGGGGATGAAAAGATATGTAAATGGGGAAGTTGACTTGGCAATGAATTGCACCTATCTGAAAGAGGCCACTTATGCTGGGCTTCCGACAGAGGGCACAGAGATGCTGAGAACAGGGTATATATCATACTTGGCACATAGTAGGCATTCATCCAATAAACAGACTTTGAATGAATAAGCGAATAACATCCCCAACAATACCCTTTGGCAAATACAACAAGAAGATTAAAAAAAACTCAGTGGTGTCTGTGGGGTTAATGGTCAGGCTTACTTCAGGACTGAAACTAGAGTTGATCTAGAAATAAAGGCTGCAAACTCAAAACGTCCTCACGGACCCACAAGGAGCATAATAAACGAGATGAGTGATGGAGCAGGGCGTAAGACAGCAGCGAGTGGTGTAGACAGAGCCGTCACGCCCCGTCTCCGTGTCCTCCTATTTGCAAGCATCCCCCCATAAAGGTTAAAATATAAAATACCACTTGACAAACTACCACCCATAAGTGGGTTTGTTGAATGTGGCCCACAGGCTGCCAGTTTTGACCTCTGACAGAGGAGTGGATGGACCACATTTGTCTTCCCATCAAAAATGCCTCTGCGATTAATGTCTTAGATTGGCCATGGACAGGGGCCTCATCTCAGAGAGGGAGTCTGAAGGGCCGTCACTCTGTCGTACTGATGAAGCATTTGTACCTTTGGGTCCTTCAGTGCTCAGATGAGCGGATGGCGGTGTGCAACCTCATTACGGAAACTGAGGCGCATAACCAAATGCTTATCTCTGACTTAGCCACCTAGCAGGAGGCAGATGGGGCTTCAACTCAGTATGTTCCCACCTCTGAAAAGCCGGGGATTACTCTTTATTTCAATAACTGGAAGTGGGGAAAGGACAGGGAACAGTCATGAATTTCCCTGAAGCATGCTGGGAAATAGGTATAATCACTCCATTTTACAGATGATAATACTGAGACTCAGGAAAGGGGGAGACACATTCAAGGTCACGCTGTGAATGAGCCTCAGAGCCAGGATCTGAAATTAGGCAAGGCTTCCTTTTAAACACGTGTTTTATTTCTACAGGGAGACTGGAGATGTCGGTGCAGGAACCTGGCCCAGGAGAGAAGCCCTCTTCCGGGAGAGGTCTCTGTAGGAAGGCTCTTCCCCCATGCTCAGGACCTGCCATTACGTATGACCTGGCCTCCTGGGTTAAACTGACCCTTGCTGGGGGAGTGGGGGGTTGGCCGAAGGAAGGAGAAGAGCAAGAATTGCAGCCTCCCGTTTTGAGGGCATCCCTGATATATGTGCTAACTGTTTAAACTCCAAGAGAGAAGACACGATTCAAGAGTTCACCTAAACTGCTGTGTACTAACGTAGGTGGTGGGCAAATGCCACACGCCAGAGGGCAGAGAGAAGACTACTTTAACTGGATCCTTCTCTCTCTGATTGATAACTCACTGAACAATAATCAGCCGGCATTACGACCCTTCTCCACAGGAGCCACAGGGGAAAAAAATTTGAGACCGTGTTGCAAACCGGACAAAACGAGACAGATCATGGAAAGTCTACTTCCTCTCCACAAGTGGGTAAACCCCCCAGCATTAGGTCAAAGAAAACCATGAACCTTCCAGGTTCACTCGCCTAGTGTTCTCCACCATTCTCTGTTGAAACCTGCTCCACTCTCCCCAGCCGCTGACCCCTGTTCCTCTTCGTCCTCAACCCACCCCCCCCCCCACACTCTTCACCTGAGTGTCACAAACTAGAGCCATCAGATGAAAGCCCCTCCCCCCTCCCCCCCTGTCCTTCCTGGATCTCCACCCCCAGGCTTCCTTCCCCAGTGATGCTCAGGCAGAGGGCCTCTCCCCTGCTCCAAGGCCAACCCACCACTCTGCTTTGCCAAACCCCTTCCATCTCAGCGCCTTGCTTCGTTCTCATTGCATTTCGCTGTGCTCGAGTTTCTTCCGATGTTAAAGCAACACACACACACCAACCCTCCTCCCCCAAGTTTTCCCTCATCCCTATAAAACCACATGGGTGTCACCATCTTTCTCTCTGCCTCCTACCAGTCAAACTGCCCACACAAGCTATCTAATTTCACCCAAGGTTCCCAAGACCTTGTGGCTAAAGCCCACAGGAGATTCTCTCTTTATCTCATTAGCCTCTTTTCAGTGGCTGGACACACATAATCACTCTCATCCCTTGGCTTTGGTATGTTATCTTGGTTTTAACCCCTCTCTCTGGATGGACCTTTCCTGGTTCCTCTACTGCCTCCTCTGTCTTTGGTATTTTAGATACGGATGTTCTCTGGCATACATTCTCTTTACTTCCTACTTTACACCCTTTCCCCAGTTAATTATTTACCATCCGTATGCTGACATCTCTTAAAACTGTGTCTCCATCCCACCCCTCTCTCCTGACCTCATGGAATCATATCCAAAGCTGCCTCACAGGGCGTTTCTTGGTCAGATGTCCACTGACATACTCAGCATGAATAAAATTGAACTCCTCGTCCTTCCCAAGCCGGTTCTTCCTCCTTCATCCCAGTGAATGGCCCCACTTAGTCTTGAGGGCCAGTCTTGCTTTACTTTTCTGTCTCCTCTCTGTCCCCTCGGGCACCAAGACCGGTGGATTCCGCCTGTCACGTCTCTCAAGCCCATCCACTTCTTCTATGCCTGTGGTCGCTTCTGCAGGCCAGGTCACCATCCTCTCACCCCTGGATCACACGGTAACCACCTCCAGGGTGGTCTCTGCCTTCATGCTTGTCGTTTCCCTTTGGACACTACCACCACAGCCACCTCTGAAAATGCCTACATATTCATGTAACTTTCCTGCTTCAAAACTCTTCCAGAGCTGCCCCAACTGACATTAGAATTCATCTGAAGCTTCCTGATTTGGCTTATAAGGTCCTCCCTGATCTGACCCAAATCTATCTTTAAATTCCATCCCCTGCCATGCCCTCCCTGGGCCAGTGTCCGCTACTCCCTGTGCCTGGGGGCTGCTTTCCCTCCCGCTCCTGGCTACCTCTCACTCACTCCTCAGGTCTCAGCCTGGGTATCACTTCCTCTGGGGCACCTTCCCACAACCCCGGTTCCTGGTTGGGCACCCCTCCTAAGATCTCCCACATCATCCACTGTTTCCTCTCCAGAGCACTCGCTAGACCATATTATAATTGCCTATTTGCTTGTCATCCTCTCCACTGGTCTGTCTCATTCCTTGTTGCCTATCCAGTGCCTAATCTGCTTACTGACACCTAAGAGGGGCTATTTGTGGTTACAACAGTGAATGGACGAATGAGAGAAATCCCAAAGATGCATCTGATAATGAAAAGAAGTTCGAGTTCTGAGTGGACAGCCACAGACTGGTAGAAAAAAAAAATCCACAGATTTGTGGTATGAATCAGCTTCCAACCTTGATTCTGCAACTGATTGACTTTGTGACCTGGGATTGATTATTTAATGTCTTGGAATCTCAGCTCCTCATCTGTAAAACTGGTGTCACTACCTATCTCTCGGGTTGCAGTATTAAATGAGATGGCACATGAAAACTCCTGCCACCATGCAGGGTGCATAATAGGCATCAGAGATGTGTGTTTTTTTAAAATTAAGTGAAAAAGTCTAATTATTCAAAAAGAACATTTTGAGGCACATGAGAATAGAGCTGGCTGGTAAGACACATGACCAGCACTCCATCTGCAATGATGAAAGAAAGCTAAAGGCAGGAGTCACGAACTCAATATCAAAGCTCTTCTGTGCAAAGGAGAGGATTCCTCCAAAGACGTTAAATCAGAAGAACTAAGTTTCCACACGTTGTTCTCATTACTTTCTTAGCAAGCAGCTGAGAAAGTGAAGCCATTTTTTCCCTCGGGCGGCCTCTCCAGGACGCTGTTCTTGTGGGAAAGCAATATTGTTGGTTCCCTCCAGGACCGGGGATCGCTCGTCAGAAACCAGGGTGCAAAGAAATACCTGTTGGATTTCCTGCTGGAGGCTGATGGTGTCCTCCATCAGGATGGATGTCCCAAGCCGGAGCCCTCGAGAGCATCCTAGCCCACTCGCGTTCCAGCTGGCCCCTCGTTTTTGACAGATTGACTCCACCTCTTCTCATTCTCCTCACATGTGTTCTCTTTGCTCCATTTCCACTGTTTTAGAGTTCTGGGTTGTTTTTCTTCCCAGAGCGATGACAACAGCCTTCTCACCGGTCTCTGCCAGGGTCTCCCCTCCTTCCAGCCAGCTTCCTTGATGCCCCCAGAAATGCAAATGCTCCCTGCTTAAAATCCTCCGCTGTCACTGCCCACAGAAAGACACCCAAATTTCCCACGAAGCAGAGAATTCCACAGACTGGCCCCTACCTCTTGGTGATGTCTTTCAAAGACAGCCGTATAATCCAACCATGCAGAACAGCTGGAGTTTTTTCTAAAGGGTTGCTTTGCTGTCCTCTCAATTTAAAGTAATATTTTGCTTTTTGGGAAACTCCTTCAAGACCCATTTTGAGTGAGTATCTCCCCCTGTGGGAAGCCACCCCTAACCTATCCGAGCAGAGCTCATCATGTCTTCTTTTGTGCCGCTCTCTTATCTAGCACGTTTCTTCATTATGCTGCACTGCAAGTGCTTTTCGTGTTTGTTTTCCTTATGGGACCGTGAGTTCCCCTGTCAAGTAACAGATGATCAATATAATATTTTTTTTAAATGAGTGAATGACAAATTAATATATGTGTCACCCTCCTCTTTGGCTGTAATGCCCAAGCTGGGTGGTGTGAGCGCCTTCAAAATGTTACCGAACGACTTGAAATAAACAACAGATATAATATTACAAAGAAATTTTAAGGGATGTGATTTGCACAGAAAAAAAACTTGTGAGCTTGGACCCTTCCTCCCTGCCACCCCCCACCCCCACCCCCAGTGATATTCAACACCCAACACTCTGTGGGCGCTTAACAAATGTTGAATAATAACAACAATGGACTCTTTTATATTTATAGAATAACATTGTAAACATTTCATCACTTCCCTGTGGTTGAAAAATTCTAAGTTTAACAACATCTGCCCAATAAAACAAAACCAAAATTCTGCCACTGAGAAGAGACAAGTGGTATACAAACAAATCTTGGTAAACAATCTATTTAGACGGCCAAAAGAATGGGAAAGATGGAAATTTGTGTATCATAAAAGACAAAGAGGAATTAAAGTTCTCTTTCTCAGAAACAACTGAGGGTGATGATGGGAAAGAGGCCAAATAAAACTCTTAACCACCTCCCAGGTCTTCCAGCACGTGGCATCCTGCTCAGTCTGGGCTGAAGTCACATTCATCCTCCCAATTACATCCACTCACATGACAGGATAACACAGTGATCTGAAGCGATTTCACTGTTCTGGGGTTTTAACTTTTGGGGATGAACTTATTAAGTCACAGATGATAGAGCCTAGGTCAGAAGTTAGGCAGACCTGGGGTCAAATCCAGGTTCTCTATATTACTAGATATTTTACAATCTCAGGATTTTTTAAGTCACAGAATTAGAAAATGATCACCTATTTTGGAAGATACCTCTGAAGAGTTCAGTCGAACAAAGCAGATCAAGAGGAAAAGAAGAACACTTGAAGGCATGGCTAACAGGTTGGGAAGCTCCAACATATTTATATAAGAGTCTCCAGAATAAAAAAAAAAAACAAAGAAACCCTAGGCTTGGCAGAGAAGTAATATTTGAAGAGATCGTGGCTACAAATATTCCAGAATTGAGAAAATACATGAGCTCTCGGATTGAAAAGACACTATTAGTACCAAGTAGATTAATAAAAATAAACCCATTCCTAGATATAGTATAGTAAAATTGCAGAATATAAGATGAAAAAGTTCCTAGAGAGAAAAGATGATATTTTTATAAAAAGAAATAATAGTTGTATTGATAACAGACTTTTTGCCAATAAAAACAGATGAGAAAAGACTAAACTTTAAAGGGCAGCAGGAAAGCTATTAATATATAGTTTCATACCCAGATAAACTATCCTTTCAAAAGTCATAGCAAAATATATTTTCAGACCTGCAAAGACAAAAATCACCCCAAGGAGAAACAGTAGTGGACACACTGATAAATTATAAAACTAATTACAGTTTTATTGGTAATGTTCTTTTAAAAAGTGAAACTAATATTCTAATAATGATAAGATTTGTACACGGGGGTGTCCAAATAAGTCTAGTAATACAGGAATTCTGTATTATTTAGGAAGAGAATAAAGATGCTAATTTAGAATTGTTAATTTATGTGATTTCCATATATGTAAGTTTATTCTGTTTTTCAGTATTCTGGGCTAGACTCCCAAAAAAAATCTTCCTGGAAAAGCAAAATGTCTCTCTTTTCCATTTTGTAGATGTAGTCTTCCTATAATATTTTATAAATGCTTGCTTCAAACTCAGCTCATGTTTTAATCTACTCTGTGGAAGGTGTGTTTAGGATCCTCTCCCCCCATCTGCTTTGCTCTTTTCCCCAGATGAGTCCTTTTCCCTTCCCTTTTAATTTCCTTCCTTTTCACATCTGAACTTCAATTAAAACAAAATTTCCTGGGGTGCCTGGGTGGCTCAGTCCGTTGGGTGTCTGACTCTTGATTTCAGCTCAGGTTGTGATCTCAGGGTCATGGGATCGAGCCCCATGTCCAGTTCTGTGCTGAGTGTGGAGCCTGCTTAAAATTCTCTCTCTCTCTGGGGCACTGGGGTGGCTTAGTCATTTAGTGTTTGACTCTTGGTTTCCACTCAGGTCATGATCTCACAGTTTGTGAGTTTGAGCCCTGCACTGGGCTTTCCACTGACAACGTGGAGCCTTCTTGGGACACTCTCTCTTTCTCTCTCTCTCTCTGCCCCTCCCCCATGCTCTCTCTCTCTTTCTCTAATAAACTTAAAAAAGATTCTCTCTTCCTCTGCCCCTCTTCCCAAGTGCTCTGTCTCTAAAATTAAATTAAAAAACATTCCCCAATACTCTACTCTTTTTTCCCCTTTGAACCTTTTATTTAACATTATTTTGACACAATTTCAGATTTATAGAGAAGTTGCAAGAATAGTATACAGAATTCCCATTTACCCTTCACCTAGATTCCCCAAATATTAACATTTTACCATAATGGCTTTATCCTTCCTCCTTTCCCTTGCATGTGCATGTGAACATATATGTACAATTATATATTATAAATACATTTTATCTGCATAAAGTATTTTTTTGAACCATTTGAGAATAAATTTAAGACATGATATCCTACCCCTATATACTTAAGTAGAATCAGTTATGCTACAGTGTAACATACATGCTCCTAAAAAGCACCATGCTTAGGGGCATACTGCTCAAAAACTTCATTGGTGACATGTTAGAAAAAGACCTGAAGTTCACTGTGGAAGTGTGTGTCAGGAGGACCGCGGCATATGGCGTGGTGGGAAAAGGATGGAGGGATATAACACTGCTGTGGACAGAACGTGTGGCTCATAACACATGCGGTAAACTGAGGCAGCCAGCAGATACGAGGGGTGTGTGCCGGTGTGCGTTCTGTGTATTCCTACACATCTTGGTTATTCTGGGCACAGTCTTCTGCATTCACCTGGTATTTCTCACAGGTGAGATCGTGCATAACCAAACATGAAATTCACATTATGCTGCAACTGTTCCCGAATCTACCAGTTGCATTAGAACAATCTTGTGTTGTCAAAACAGGCATTATAGCAAACTGACTCTATTTCCTAAAATCAAGAACATATCCACAGTATAATGATCAAAATCAGGAAATTTGACATTGATACAGTAAAAATCTCATCTACGGACTTTATTTGGAATTCACCAATTGTCCCAATGATGTCTTTCCATAGCAAAAGAAAATCCTGGATCATACACTACATGCAGCTCTCCTCTCACTCTCCTTTTATCTAGAATAATTCTTGGGTCTTTCTTTGTTGCAAGACATTAACAGTTTTGAAGAGTACTGGCCAGCTATCGTGTAGAACGTTCCTCAACTCAGGTCAAACCCTCTACTCTTACCTCAAACTATCACTGTTGGCTAAAGCACTAGGAATGCCTAAAATCTTCTGAATGTGATTCAAGTGCGGAGGTGGGGTCTGTAGCTTCTATCATAGCTCTCTTTGAAAACTCATGTGAAATCTGCATCGGGGAACCTAGAAAATAGCAGTTAAAGTAAAATAACTGCCCTGAAAATAAAAATCCCTTCTTTTAAGAGAATTAAAAACTAAAAGACACACAGAAAACCTGCTCACGCCAGAAAGTCATTGGCTTAGCATCACCCAACATGTAGGAAGTACATACTCTCCACTGGCCATTTTCCTAAATCTGACGTTCGGATTAACATTCCAGGAAGGCTGTGGTGACTGACTGGGGAAGGAAGACTGGAAACTGACATTTTCCGAGCATCTACAATGTGGTGATTATACACGTTACGGTAATATGCACTTCATCCTTCTTAACAGCTTCTGAAATTGCTGGTAAGGTTCCACTTTGATAGATAAGGAGACTCAGCCAGGATGGACTCCTGTCTGTTCTCTAAATCTTGCACTCTTTCTCACTGTATCTTCTAAGAATTGCAAGGGTTCTTCTGTGTATTAGTCAACAGAAAAGGAACCAGTAAGGCTGCAGTCCAGGGCGGAAAATGAATCAGAGAAGCAGCATGTGAGATATGGATAAGTAACAGGGAGTGGCGGCCACTGCTTTACCCAGAGGTGGCACTCACCCACGCACGAGTACGTCTAGGGCATTTTTATGTGGAAATTGCAGGGCTACAAGTTAACGTTTGGGTGAATTCTCTCATGTGGGCTTCCTCGGTTTCTGCTGTTGCAATGTGTTTCTCCGGCAAAAGGTAGAGCACATTTTCTCCACAGCCAAGTTCCGTATCTGGATCACAGTTCTACCTCTAACGTGCCATGTGGCTGCAAAGTGCTGAGCTGTGTCGAGCACACAGTAGGTACTGAACAGATGTTGTAAAAAAAAAAAAAAAGCATTAAAAAATGCTTTTTGGGGCGCCTGGGTGGCTCAGTCGGTTAAGCATCCGACTTCAGCTCAGGTCATGATCTTGCGGTTTGTGAGTTCGAGCCCCGCATCGGGCTCTGTGCTGACAGCTCAGAGCCTGGAGCCTGTTTCAGATTCTGTGTCTCTCCATCTCTCGGCCCCTCCCCTGTTCATGCTCTGTGTCTGTCTCTCAATAATAAATAAATGTTAAAAAATTTTTTCTTAATGCTTTTACTCATTTTAGTGGTGGGCTTTTTTTCCCCCAATGGGATTCTTAGCTTGACTAAAAAGAAAATGGCACAAATCCATCTATCCATCCATCCACCAATTCACTCACTTTCCTTAGCACTCCAAGAACAAGGCTAAGGAATCTATAGGAACATTCTGTTATCCTTTGGCATTTTTTTTTTTTTTTTTTTTTTTGAGAGAGAGCGCAAACAGGGGAGGGACAGAGAGAAAGGGAGACACAGAATCCCAAGCAGGCTCCAGGCTCTGAGCTGTCAGCACAGAGCCCGATGTGGGGGCTCAAACTCACAAACCATGAGGTCATGACCTGAGCCAAAGTTGGACGCTTAAGCAACTGAGCCACTATTCTTGGCATTCTGAGGTTTAGAAGAGGACAGTTTTAAACAATAGATAAAAAGAAATGGTGTAATAATACTGTAACTTCTCTACAACAGCGAATTCCTTGTAATTCCTCTAGCTGGCGCCACACTGGAGTCTGACTTTCTCAGATTTTAAAGTTGACTTGCCGTTCTCTGTGCTATAAATGGGTTCAGAAAGATAGACTTCTTGGAATTTTGAGGCTGGTGACCATGATTTGCATGGATGCGTCCTGTGGGGTGTCTGAAGTGTTGGCAACTTGAGAAGAGTCTTCCAGTGAGTCACGTAGTCTTAGAATAGGAGACATGACGAGGCCGCTATGGAGAGGGACTCAGCAGATCATTCTGAGACTTTCTGTTCAAAGCTGCAGGGAGCAATTCATCTGCTGAAAGTATTTCTGAATTCTTTCTTGCTTTTGGCTTTTCTGCGTTTGGTCACCGAAAACCTGGGAGAGAACGTGTACTCACGTTCAGGTTGGGCCACCCCCTCTTTCACAGCCACGAAGGAGATCCACAACCTCAACGTACCGGGGGTGGGGGGGGGGGAGGCCGCATTTTGAGATCCTTTAAGAGGTCTGAAACGTTTTATACTAGAAGGGTCCAGATCTCACAGACTCTGAGCTGGATATTAAACATCATGGTATGAGATTATGGTATTTGGAAATCATTAATACTTTACCTACTTTGTAATTCCACTGAATTTTATTTATCGTGCAATTTATATTTATGCACGAAAGACTATATGTAACCTATACTGAGTTGTGCAGCATAATAATAAAATGAGCATCTGTGAACCCACGGCTGAGATTAAGAAAACAGACGTTATCATTGCCTTGTCTTGGTATCCCCTCCACTGCCTCCTCTTGTCCCTCTCCCCATACTCCACAAATTCCTATCCTCAATTCTATGTTTCTCATTCCCATTCTCATTAAAAAAAAAAAGTTTTAGCACACATTATGTGGCCTAAATAATAATTAATTTTACTTACTATTGAGCCTTAAAAATTGGTATCACATTGCAAGTTGCTAAGATTCATCCACGTTGCTGCTTCACTAACTCACTGTTTTTCATGGTGGTATAATAAATACTACACCATATAGGGGCGCCTGGGTGGCTCAGTCAGTTAAGTGTCTGACTTCAGCTCTGGTCATGATCTTGGTGGTTCGTGGGTTCGAAACCCGCATCAGGCCCTGTGCTGACAGCTCAGAGCCTGGAGCTTGCTTTGGATTCTGTGTGTCTCTCTCTCACACATTCTGTCCCTCTCTCTCTCTCTCAAAAATAAACAAACATTTTTAAAAATTGGGGAAAAAAACTCTGCATCAAATAAACATACTGTACTTTGCCTGCTATCCTTCAATGGCGTTTGAATTGTTTCCAGTTTTTTTGTCGCTGTGGCAATTTTTGTGCGTGTCTCTTAGCCTAAATGAGCCAGAGTTTCAGTTTTATAAAATTCAGGTACCGATTTTATGCTTCAACCAGCAAAATAAGAGCTCCCATGGCTCCACATAGTCACAGACTTCCTAATTTTCGCCAGTTCAGTAGGTGCAAAAAGTGATGGTGGTCTTAATTTCAGTTTCCTTGATTTATTATTATAAAGTTGAGTATATTTTCAGTAAGTTTATGGACCACTGATGTTAATTCTCCTGTATAATGTCTGCTCATACCTTTGCCCTGTTTTAATGTTTCCTGGTTTACAGAAATTCTTTATATACTCTACCAAGGCTCTGTTCAGTTGCAAATATCTTCTTTCAGTCTGTGGCTTGTTATTTTTCACTTGCTTTATAGTATTATCTATTTATTTGTTCAGGAGCAAAGTTCTGTTGGATCTTCTCAGAGAAATAAGATTCAAAAACACAAAAAACTGAGGGTGCCTGGGTGGCTCAGTTGGTTGGGCACTGACTTCGGCTCAGCGGTGATCTCACGGTTTATGAGTTTGAGCCCCGCGTCGGGCTCTGTGATGACAGCTCAGAGCCCGGAGCCTGCTTCGGAATCTGTGACTCCCTCTCTCTCTAGCCCTCCCCCGCTCACACTCTGTCTCTCAAAAAATAAATAAATGTTAAAACAAATTTAAAAAAAAAAAGACAAAAAACTGGAAGTAGACCAAGAACCTAGAAGAATCCCTGATTCTTCTCTTACCCTCATCCAACCCATTAGCAAGTCCTGTCACGAAATTATACCCCAAATCTGACTACTCCTCTCCATCTCCACTTGGCCACAGGGTCTCTCCCCAACAGTCGGACTCCTTGACTGTTCCCTGACTTCTACTCTGGAGCGCCCACAGCATTTTCTCCACACAGCGGCCAACAAGCTTCTTGAAACTTGAACTGGTCATGCTACGTTTCTGCTTAAAGTTCTTCCGCTGGCTTCCACTGTACCTGGCTCAGAATCCAAACTCTTTCCTGAGCCCGAAAGGATGGCGATTCCTTCACGATCTGGCCCTGGCTGCCTCTCTGGCTTTGTCTCCTGGGACTCTGCCCGTGTTTGCTCCACGTCAGTCACACTGCCTTGCACTCTGAGCCTCAAATGGGCCAAACCCACTCCTACCTCCAGTCTCTGTCCTGGTTGTTTGTTCTGCCCAGAACACTCTCATCCCGGGCGCCTGTATACCCGTTACCTCCTATCATTCATGTTTTAGTGCAGATGCCCGCTCCTTGGAGGAAAAGCACCGAAAAGAAGAGCACCTCCCTACACCCCTCACACTGATCACTCGCTACCTGTTCTGGTGTTTTCTTTTCTTCACTGTCTGAGATCATATGCTTCCATCTTTTGTTCATGTTTACTACTGGTCCTCCCCCAGTGCAACGTAAGTTCCACAAGGGCACGTCCTACACTTGTGGTGATACATTACCTCCCCCGGACTTCTCAGGAAGAAATGGGGAATTCTGGAAATTTAGTGGTGGTGATAATGGCAGCAGCACAGGTTTTTTGTTTGTTTGCTTGTTTTGTTTTTTTAGTGTCTTCAAATCCCCACCTTTAAAACTAAGGTACCACTAGGTAGCAAAACCTCAAAGGTGCAACACTGACGACAAAACGAGATGAACAGTGGGTCCCAGAAGGCAGGCAGGTGAGTGCAAACCGTCAACACCGTGAATCTACAGACCTGCTCGGTGCCAGCATCGTCGCTGACAGACAGACACGAGAACAGCTGACAGGATCTTGCAGAAAGCTCGGTGGGCCAGTCTGAGAAAAGTCGGTGAAACTGGGATGGTTCTGACCTCTGCGACAGCAGTCAGCACAAGGGGCCGGCAGGAAGAAGGACTGAGCGTTGGATGGGTCCGCCCCAACAAGTCTTAGAAGCCCCTGTGGACACTGGACAAAATGTGTCAGGACCCCGTTTCAAGAAAGGGATCCACGCTGGGGAGAGAAGCTTCTGGGAGTGGAATCAAGAGTGAGCAAAACTGAGCAGGACGGAGACACGAGAGAGGAAGGGAAAAGAAGAGCTACATCAAAGTGGGAGAAGGGAACACAGCCAGAAAAGTTCAGAAAGCAGCTGCAGAATTTTTGAACGCTACCAAAAATGACAGAAGAGGGAGCTCTATGAAGTTAGGAAAGCGTTCTTGAACTCCATCTCATTCTCAAGTCAGGAAAACGAAGTTCACGTAAAAATTAATAACATAAAGGCACTGAGGTCAAATCCTACAGAAAGTTATAAGAAAAAAGAAAGAAATGTCCACAAAAATATATCCTGAACATATGTCTACAAAATAGATTCAAACTGAAATCTGCGGTGTCCAAATGTGCTAAAGACATTAAGAAAATATACAAAGCATCAAAGAGCAACATATATCTGAATCATAAAAACTTAGAAATGAGAAGATAGAATGCACAAAAGGATTAGAAACAAACTTAGAGGGGATATAAGGGCAAATCAACTGGCCAGATCATGTTTTAACAAAAGAGAAAAATATTAAAAATAAAAATTAAAGAGAAATTCTACTTCAATAATAATATAAGAAGTTAAAAAAAGAAATAAAGAGAGAAAATTTTTAAGTGAAAAATACTGAAGATAGGCAAGTATGATCAAATATAAGAATTGAGGGGCGCCTGGGTGGCGCAGTCGGTTAAGCGTCCGACTTCAGCCAGGTCACGATCTCGCGGTCTGTGGGTTCGAGCCCCGCGTCAGGCTCTGGGCTGATGGCTCAGAGCCTGGAGCCTGTTTCCAATTCTGTGTCTCCCTCTCTCTCTGCCCCTCCCCCGTTCATGCTGTCTCTCTCTGTCCCACAAATAAATAAACGTTGAAAAAAAATATATATATATAAGAATTGAAACCCCTGAAGAAGAAAAATTAAGAACAGAAGCTAAAGCCTATCATTTGAGAACAATTTTCTTGAAATTAAAAAAGAAAAAAAAAAACTTGAAACTATCTGCTTCACATACATTGTAAGACATTATATCCCTGTAAGACCCAGAATGACCACCCAAGATAGTTTAATAAAATTACTGGACTTTAAAAGAAAAAGAAAAAATCCCTGGCACCTAGTAAAAGAGAACATGTAACTTAAAAAAAGTTTTTTTAATGTTCATTAGAGAGAGAGAGAGAGAGAGAGAGAGAGAGAGAGAGAGAGAGAGAGAAACAGAGTGTGAATGGGGGAGGGGCAGAGAGAGAGCGAGACACAGAATCCAAAGCAGGCTCCAGGCTGTCAACTCAGAGTCTGATGCACAGCTCCAGCTCATGAACTGTGAGATCATGACCTGAGCCGAAGTTGGATACTTAACTGACTGAGCCACCCAGGCCCCCCAAGAACATGTAACTTAACGAATGTTAGGATTATCATCAGACTTTGACAGCAACACTTTCTGTCAGAAGAAAATGGAATAACATATTTAAGATCCTTGAGGTAAGAAAGTATGAGCCAAGGATTTTATATCCAGCCAAACTGACTCATGTGGAAAGGGCACAGGAAAATGATCAACCTTTAATAACAAGAGGGAGTACTTGTTCTCATGAGCCTCTCCTGAGGAATCCACCAGGGAGTGAGCGTCTGATACAACCAAAAATGACTGAAGAGACATCACCATTCAAACTGGTTACTACGACCTGAAGACTAAGACCAGGAGGGCTGAGAGGGAGAGCGAAGGGCAAGTAAAGGCTGAACATTGCAGCAGTGGAAAAACAGTACAACTAGCCAAAAGCTGGGGAGACTAGGGACAGAATATGCAAACAAGGATTAAAAGGTTTTCTGTAATCGTGCTGCTGCTAGCGTTAGTACTGTTTACTGAGGCTGCTGTGTATGAAAACAAATTAGTAATTATGGGATATTCTAATTCTATTATCCACTGTGTCCTTTTGAGAACCAGAATTCTCAGTATGGAAGAAAGGAAATACAAACCTAACAGAGAAGAGGTTAGGCAAAAGTTCTATAGTCTTGAATTTGGATTGGAAGCATCAATATATATACACGTGTGCATGTGCGTGCATGCGTGTGTGTGTGTGTGTGTGTGTGTGTGTCCTAACTCTTCCACTGAAGAGGCCTGGAAACTGACCAGTCAAGGAGCAGCAAGTATACTTAGCACCCAGGTTTTAGTCTTGAGATATTCTTTCCCACTAAAACAAACCCAGGGCTACCTGAAGAAATGTATGATTCCAGGTTTGGGGGTGGGAAATGTCCACGATAAGCCCTGGAACGTCTTGTAATATCAGATAACAAGGGAGCTATCAAAGACTACTAGGATCACGTTTAAAAAAAGAAAAAAGTACTCAGGCACAAACCTGAGTTTGAATTTTATTAATAATAACAATTGTAAGAGACCCCAAACCATCAAATGTTTAAATCCACCAGGTCATAATCTACATATAAAAAAGAACTGGCCCATTTTGAGGGTGTTAGAGAACTAATTCATTATATTAAAACTGGCACATAAAGGGAAAGAACCAAGTATTTATCTTACCTTTGCCATATGAACTGTACCACTGGGTAACAAAATGGTAAATGAGGGAAAATGTCTCTTTATAAAAATATTCCAACCAATAAATGAGAATTAAGTGATAAACTTAGAACATCAATCACCATTTTGCAACTCCCAACGAATAAACAGAGGTAGGCTTAAGCATCACTGGCTACTAAAAACACTACAAGAGACACAACCAGACTTTGACATGCTTCTGATCGTCTTCCTAAATACCACCCACAGTCTTGACAAAGGGAGTGAACCATACTGTATCCAATCTCAGGATCCAGTTGCCAATTAGCAAGAAATACAAAAGACAGAGGAACATGGTGAACAGCACCATGATTATACAACTGGCAAAACCCACCCTGGAAATCTGTAGGTCAGGGGTCTTCAACAGATAAATTGTAATGAAATGAAAGGGGTGGAGGAGGAACATATAAAAGGGAATCAAAAACCATACTTTTTTTTAAAATGGCCAATACTAAACTATAGAATCTAGGAATAAACATTTGGGTAATAAAACTATTTTTAAAAAATAGGAAATTTAGGATGGTGGTTACTTTTGGCAAGGGGGAAAGGGCATTCAGGGAAGGGGGTTTCTGTGATGGGTAGTAAAATCTTATTTCTCATCTCAGGCAATGTTAGTCTTATAAAAATTGGTTAAGCTATTTGCGTGATTAAGGCAGTTTTCTCGATCTGTTTTACAATACAGTACTTTTTTTTTTAAGCGTATAATATCTATCCAGTGGGAAGAATTGTAAAGATTGAATATCAACATGTCTTTATAAACTGTCATCATGATGAGAATTTTTACCATCGTTTTCATTAAAACACGTATACGGTCTTCACTATGAAAAAGGATACTTCCTATCTACTCTACTGTTTCCTCATAGGATAGAAAGTAGAGAGAACTCAGCTATAAATTAAAGAGTTATTTTTATATAAAAATGAGTATTATTAATGGAGGAGGCTATGCATGCATGGGAACAGGAGGGATTTGGGAAACCTCGATACCTTCCACTTAATTTTTCTGTGAACATAAAACTGTTCTGAAATATAGTTTACTTTTTAAAAAGCCCAACTAATATGAAGTTCCTTTCATATGCCAGGCACCATGCTGTACTACATTGAATCTTCTAATCCTCTGGGGCAAATAACATTTGTTCTGCCCTTTTACAGATGAGGAAACTGAAGCACAGAGGGCTTAATTAACTTGTTCAAAGTTACATAAATAGAAAAGTGGAACCCAGGTCCAGCTGAATCCTGTGGGCAGGTTCCATACTTGGTCCATCTCTTGGTGCCCAGTACCTACTCATGGAATTCAACTGCCTTACTGAATACTAAAGATCAGGAAACAGAAATTAAGACTACATAAGCTACTACCTGTGACATCACTTTTTGGAAGTAGAGAGAAAAGAGGCAATGAGTTCCTTTGAGCCAGCAGTCACAGGGACCCTCCTCTAGGACAGACTGGTCTGCTCAGAACTAGGGCTTGAGTCCAAGCCGGCAAGATGCTTTCTGCACCAAGATGAAATGTGTTTGGGAAACCAGAGAGATGAAGGAAAAGGCTACATGCGGCTGACAGCAGGGAGTGCAGCAAAAATGTCTTTTGTACCCTTGGAATGCAATGTCACCGCCCCGAAACACTGAATTGTCAAGTCCAGACTGAGAAGCAAAATGTCCCAGTTTATGGTGCTTCACTGAAGCCATCACCAAAGAGGACCAGCAGCAGACTGGGACCAGTGGCAAAAACATGAGTTCTACAGGCAGACAGACCTGGCCTCAATCCAGCTCTCTCTCTTATTATAGCATCTACCTCATCCGGGGCTCTCTATCCCCTTCCACGGCTTTCCTTTTATGCACACTTATCACCACCCGACACATTACATACTTTCATCTTTGTTTCCTGTGTCTGCCTAGAATATAAGGGATTCAGGGGCTGGGACTTTATTTTGTTCACTGCTCTATCTCCAAGCATCTAGAATGCGTCTGGGAGAGTAGGGTCTCAGTAATGTTTGTTCCAAGTTGCTGATGTAAATTATTTCAAGTCTCTCTGCTTTAAGTTCCTTAACTATCAATTTGGGGATAATACCATACACGTTTAACCAAGAAGATAAAAATAAAAGGCAAGAAGCACGTGTTCAATAGATGGGCTTCCCCCCCCCACTTTTTTTTTTTTTTTTTTTTTTTTGCTTAACACTCATCAAACGAGGATAAAACTAATGAACTCAGGATAAAAGTTCCCCTTCAAAGGATAATGACCTTTTAAGCTGACAAATGACTTGCTCAGGACAGTCTCAAAACCTACAGACCATTTTGAAAGGAGGAGAAGAGGAGACTAAAAATGCATCACAGTGGGAATATGGGCAAAGAAAGTCTTAAGCAAATGGCTTATGAATAATGCCAGTGAGCTGTGACCGACGAGAAGAGCAGGAGCGGAGGCCTGCCAGGTCACATCACTAACAGGGACAGCAAACCAAACACAAATAATCTCCCATTAAGGCTTCCCCCAAATCCTGCCACACCAACGCGCAATGTGGCTGCTGGTGAATTGGACATTCGCTGGATAAAGTGAAAGCTGCCTCCACAGTTTGTTGCGGAGGGCAGAGAACAAGTACTTTACATGTGCCATCTCATTTAATTCTTAAAGTAATTATAGGGGCGCCTGGGGAGCTCAGTCGGTTGTGTCCGACATTGGTTCAGGTCATGACCTCACGGTTCGTGAGTTCGAGCTCCGCATCGGGCTCTGTGCTGACAGCTCAGAGCCTGGAGCCTGCTTCGGATCCTGGGTCTCCCTCTCTCTCTGCCCCTCCCCTGCTTGTTCTCTCTCAAAAATAAATAAATGCTTAAAAACATTTTTTAAATAGTTTTATGAGGATAGCATTTTTCTGCTCACAAAATAAAAAATCTGTGGTTCAAGAAGGAAGTGATTCCCAAGGTGCAACATCTCTTCAGTGGTCCTTCTCCTGGAATCTCAATTTTCTTTAGCTCGTACTGAACTGGTAACAATAATACACGCAGAGAACCTCTCCAGCACGTGAACGTTCCAGGGCACATTTTTCAAGCTTCCCCCCCATGTCCCCGGGATGTGAATACATTAAGATAAGAAATAAAACACCTACTAGGTAATGACTGCTAGCTAATAAAACTTCAGCCAATTCACTGAAGTTCAGAGTGGTCAACCGACATACGTGACTTGCAAAACACTCCCGTTAGTTTCACGCTAAGCTCGAAAAGCTGTAAATACCTCGTTCGTATTTCATCATAAAACAGGAACCGGCCACGAATATGTCAAGGAGGCCCTGTGAAGGTATCGTTTCAGTGGAGATTCTTCTTCCTATTTCACAACTGAAGAACTAAGGTTCAGAGGGGCAGAATAATTGGCCCAGAGTCACACAGCTGAGAAGAGGCAGGGTCCAGGTTGGCATCAAGTCCAACTAGAAATCAGGGGTTTTTAACTTTACCGGGTTGTACATTATTTGCCAGGGGTGGGGGTGGGGAGCGTGCTACTACAAAGATTATCTGGGTTCTGGTTGCTCCCTGTCTGACCTCGGACCAACTCTCTGCTCTTCGGTTCTATTCTGTGTAGAAGGCAGGCTGATACCCGGGCGCCCAGGTCGGCTGGCTTCCTGCCCGGTTGGGCCCATGCGAGGGCCTGTGAGGAGTGATGAGGAGGGGGAGGAGGACAGGAGGGAGAAGCTGTGGTTCGCCTCCTCTCTGACTCAGGCGCCCAGTGCACACACCCAGAGGGTCCAGCTTTAGTCCGGTGACCCTGACCCTGACGCTGGAACTCAGGTACACCACCTCCGTTGTTGCTGATCTCTGGATTACCTCCCTGCCCTGAGTCTCATCTCCTCTATCAGCTGGACGGCCATTCCTTTGAATTATTTTCCCTCTTGTAAACATCTGAAGGGGTTTTTGTCGTCCTGGATAGATCCTGACTCACACCCTGATCGAGGTGCTGGACTGAGGGGACCAGCTGGCAGCCTGTGATCCTGAACTGAGAGAGTCTAGTGATGGCTGGGCTCTATGTCTCAAGGCCACATGTTGGCCACAAACCTCTGTCTGGCCAGACAAAAAATGCTTTGGAAAAGGAGCACGCTTTTCTCTGAGGTTCACAGCAAAGAGACAGGGGTAAAATGACCACAGTTGGCATCCTAATTCCATGACCTCAGAGTGAGGAAAATTCATCATCAATCATTAGCTACAGAAGTGTTTCCCAAACTGTGGTGAGGATAGTAGATGCGTGCAATGCTAATAGGTATTTTGGTCGGGGAAAGGGTTTTGGAAAAATGCTAGGTTAAACAAAGTTAACCAGATTTCTTTACAGCAAGGCTTCAGTAACGTGCATAGCAAATATCTTAAAGAAAAAAAAAAAGGAGTTACAGTATGCGTTGTGCGACAATCCCAAATTTTATGTGATCAGAAAACATAATATCTTGTGGATCTAGTATTTCCAGGAACATTGTTCCAGAAATGCTGGTCTATGGTATTGGTGCAAAGGCTCTTTTGTGACCATCTAGGTCTTTCATGGACTGGACCTGACCCCTTCTCCACTTTACCCTGGGTTAACTCTCCTGTCCACGCTCCAGTCAGGCGACGGTCCTCGGCACTCAACCATGCCGTGGAGTTCCAAAGCTCCTCGCCTTTGCGTGAGCTACTCTCTGCCCTGCTCCTGGGGAACTAACTGCTCCTCCTCTCGTAGTGCCACATACATGCGTCCGTTCCTCGCAAACTTCCCCTTTGCACCCGGGCGGAGCGATTCGCCTTGCATTCGGATGCCTACCACCTCATACGACATTCTACCGTCGCAGTTACCACGCCTCAATGCAACTCTCTCTCTGCCCCGCACTGTCTTTAAGCACAGCGATCGAGTCTTAGGCACGGCGTGTGCGAGCCAGTGCCCAGGGCAGGGTGGTTACTGGCCAAGTTTGGGGGGGGGGGGGCAGGGAAGCGTTGTTTGTCCCAAGAATTTATATTTCTTTTTTTATTTACTTAATTTATCTCTATGCCCAGTGTGGGGCTCAGACTCACAAACCTGAGATTAAGGGCTGCAATGCTCTACCAACTGAGCTAGCTAGGCACCCCCAGTACACCAAGATTTTAAATACTTGTATGTATCACTTTCAGCTAGCAAGGCTGGATTATAATTAAATCTCACATTAAATCAAATAAAAGTTCCATTGTTATGATTCTCCCTCATAAGTTAACTTTATATGAATGCAGCTACTTTTATGATGTAAATAACTGATTTTTTAAAAATCCTAAAATCAACGGACTATCAAGAAAGTTCAGCACCCGGATTAACACTGCCATGACAAAACTCACCACTAGGTGTCAGCCCAGGAAAAGAGGAGGGCGGGCTGCCCTTTCAAATGTTTTACTTTTTCATCCAATTATCACCACAAGTATCAAATATTTAAACAACAAAATATTAGGCAATTAAAATTATCTATTAAAGGAATGTTTTTTTTAAAAGACGTCTAAAATTTTGACATTTCCCCTTTGCAAAAGAATTTATAAATGGTGTTAGTTTAACCTGTATTTTTCAAGAAACATTTGCACAGATTGGAGACATTGACTCCTAAGAGGGAACCAGCTCAGTTTGCTTCTGAAATGCCCTCAAACTGTACGTAACATGGACCATATGGTAATCACCGTTGCGGCAAGTGGTCAGAGGAAAGAGCACGGTTGCTAGAATCAGACAGATGGATGGTCCGAATCCTGGCTCTGCCACTTCTTGAAAAAGTGACATGACCTTTCTTAGCCTTGGTTTCTCATCAGTAAAATGGGGACACTCTCTCCATATGGGGGCTGTAAAAATCAAATAACGGACAGTCTAGCATATAACAAATGCTTTATACTGTTTTCTTTTAAGACTTCAGGTCTTAATGATTTACTTAACCAAGCTATGTTTCAGCTCCCAAACAACTAAGGACATTATAGGTAAGGACTATTATAATGTCACTCCCTCCACAGATAATTATTAAGCCCCTTCTGTGTATCAGGCTCTGTGCCAGGGATACATGAGTAATCATGACACTCTACTGCCTTCCAGAGGTTTCTATTTCTTTGTGAAAGGGCAACACAAGACTGAATGTGATACAGCCGGGTATTTCTGAGAATACCCACATCCCACAGAAAGTTAGCGTGGATGCATGTCTGGGAGGTGGGGAGAGGGAAATAAATCCACAATGTTATCTTCTAATCATCACAAACACCATAATGTCCTCCAGAGAACAAATCCATCATCACTCTGTCTTAGGTTACTGAGCCACTACTGTGTGCCAGGGGTAGAAGAAACAATAAGACAGAATCCTGTTCTTAAGCTCACAGTCTGCCTAGTTCACGGAGCCACAGCTCACTGTTGCAGGCTCTAAATTGTCAAATGTTATCACTGCTTGGAAATGGATCAGAAAGGTTTCCTTTTCAGAGTCTCCATAAAAAAGTAAAAGACCCTCAAGTGAGATCATTTGACTTAAAACTCCAATAATAGCAACCACTTCTCTTTGCTGCTGCTTCTGCAAAGATACAGTATTGAAAACTGAGTTTATTCCATTAACACACTCACCTCTCGAATGCTCCTAACTAGAACTGAGCATTTACTGCACATGGTGATTTCGTGCAGGGCGATCTTCTGCAGACCCTAACTGCCTGTGGTTAGCTACCAGGTAGCTGATGGGTTGTGCCTTTGTTTTACATTTATACATTCACAACATGGTGTTTGTGTCACATTCTTCTTCTCACACTCTAATGGAGCTGCGTTTTGTTTTGCTTTTTAAACTAAGCATCTCTATTATGTAACACTGGAATATGACCACTAGTCTTCCCGATGCACAGCATGGGAAAACAGGTACCATTCATTCATTTGTCCATCGACACATTCAACAAATATTTAATGAGCACCTGCTAAATATCAGACTATGTGAGGGACCCCAAGGAGTACAAAATGTGGTCCCGTCCTATAGGAACAAAGTAAGAAAGGAGCCAGGATTATGATAGGAGATCAAGTGGAAGCACAGAACTCCTCCTGGATGGTCTAAGATACACTCGCTGTGGTTTATTTTTTCAAGTATTTTAGGACATACAGGAATTTCATTTTGGTCATATTCAGTGATGCTTTTCGAACTCATTCAGATAAGCTCGGTTATCGTGTTTAAGAGGATTTCCTTCCAGTTCTCATCTTCTTTAACGTAAGGACCTACGTTGTCCTTGGGCAGTCTAGAGCAATGGCTCTCAGACCAGTGAGCATTTGTGGTGTGGCTTCAAGATGCCAGCAACATAGGGGTCCCTGCCCTGGGAGGTGGACCGTGGAGATTGGGGCCAATATCGAATGACGGTCATCTTCTCCCAAGAGGCAAGAAACGTTTGAATGAAACAGAAAAAATATTAACTATATTTTCTCTTGCACATTTAAAGAAAATCGACTCTAATGTATTTCTTAATTTTAAACCCTTGGTACCTACCACCCCCGTATTTGCCTGTAAGTGCTGGTGAGCAACACCATTAATAATTATTTCCTCCAGTATTTATTTGATATTATGTGTCTTCTCACACATCCTTTATGTAGCATTTGAGATAAAAGCCAAACTTTCAGTTACTTCAAAAGACAGGAATAAATGGGCCAGAATCTCACTGTGTTGTGACTGGTTTCAGGTAATCTGACACTTAAGCAAGAATGGACCCCACTGTTCCAGAAGATGGCATTCTCCTCTTCCTCCTTTACTCCCTTGACCCAGGAATGGTCGTCACTATCATTTAGTTAATATCTACTGTCAGCAGAAACACTGTGCTGTGCTTGACATACATTACTGCTGTTTTTCTCAGCAGTCCTGTAAGGTAGGCATTATTTGCATTTTACAGATGAGAAAACTGAGGCTCAGAGAAGTTAAGTGGTTTCCAAGGCCATCTTCTGGCAGATGACAGAGCCAGGACAAAAACCCAGGTGGCTGAAGACATCTTCTGTCCATCCCACTCTGCCTCCTTGGCTGCTCAGACCCACGGAGCTACAGTGGTGGTCCCTGGGGTCCCGGAGGTGGTCACACCTCTCCTCTCCCTGCTTCATTCCCAGGGTTGTGATCTCGACCTGGGATGAACACTACACGGAGAAAAAAACGGTGACTAGTAAGTCACTAGCCCCTTCTCTAGTCCACTCAAGGTTCCTCTCATCAATGCATCTGTGTAGCTCAGGACTGTAGGTTTTGGCTTTAATTCCCTATCTGCTTGCCTAAAATAAACTGGAAAAATAAAATCTTTCACCAACTTTTCCTACAGAATATTCATGGGTACATATCCATGCTTCACAAACACACCACTGTCTGCTTAAAGACAGCATGGGCTCTGTGTGGAAAACAATTTGGTGGCTCCTCAAAAATAAAATTACCATATGACCCAACAATTCCACTCCTAGGTATATACCCAGAAGAACTGAAAACAGGGGCGCCCGCAGATAGATGCACAGGAATGTTCACAGCAGTATTCGCCATAGCTAAAAGGTGATAGCCACCCAAGTGTCCATCAACAGAAGGATGGATAAGCAAAATGGGGTATGTATGTATATATGGTAGAATATCACTTAGCCTGAAAAAGGGATGAAGGGCTGACACGCGTTACAACGTGGACGAACCCTGAAAATGTTACGCTGAGTGAAATAAGCCATACACAGGAGGACAAAATACGGTCTAATTTCACTTACATGATGTATCTAGAATAGGAAAATTCATAAAAAGTAGACGAGAGGTTAGCGAGGGCTGGTGGTTTGGGGGAATGGGGAGCTATTGCTTCCGGGGCTCAGAGTTCCTGTTTGGGGTAATGAAAAATGTTGAAAACACATAGTGATGGTGGTTGTACAGTATTGGGACTGTCCCTACCGCCACCGAATGGCATTAGCGATGGTTAAAGTTAAAAAATTTATGTTACGTTTTACCACCAAAAAAAAAAAAAAAAAAAAAAGGAAGAAAAGAGAAAACCGTGGCTTTGGAAGACAGACGTGGGTTCCACGTCCAGCCCTCTACTCCCAAGCTGTACGGAGAATCTGAGAGTCAGCACAGAGGCGCACACACCGGCCTCTTCCGGGCTTTCTCCTCCCCCCACCACCCCCGCTTCCCTCACATCCCGACTCTTGTCTTGCAGTACACATTGTTTTGAAGGGTCCTCAAACCTTTTTTTAGCACAAGATGGAGGCATAACTTAGTAACACCCTTATATGTGTTCTGGGTGCCCTCCGCTCGCCTATGTGGAGAGCAGGCCACTCACACCACAAAGCGCTCTTCATGCTTCCGCCCCTCCCCCCCCCCCCCCCCCCCCCCCCCCCCCCCCCCCCCCCCCCCCCCCCCCCCCCCCCCCCCCCCCAGAGCTGTTAGACGGGGTCAGTGCAAATCTGCTCCTTCCCACGTGGTGACGCACTGGCACCCCGTCAGGTCCCTGCATCTCACTTGTATTTCTTCTACTCGGGAGCCCTCGAAATGGTGTTTCAGAGCTTTATTCACAAAGATGTTCAGCGCGGTATTAACTATAGCGTTACAAGACTGGAAACGACCTAGAGGTCCGATGTGAGTAGTTCCAGAAATTATGGTAGCTATGCCTGAAGGAATGCTCTGCAGCTATCCAGAAATGCGTGGGAGGTGATGTTAAACGGAAGGGAAACAAACTTCTCACTTAGATTTGACAGCAGCTATGTAGACGCTCTGCAAAATGAAAAAATAATTTAAGAGAATATTATGAAAGGTGGTTGAGGTAGTTGGGCTAGTTCAGTGGGACGGTCGTGATGTTTTAATTTTTCTGGTGTCTAAACATTCTTCTATTTTCTGGCACGCTGAAAATAAACACACACACACAGTTGCGCTTTTTCGAAACCATGAGATCAATGGTGTCACTCAACCAGGACACAGATATTCGTGGTGTTTTTCCGACCCGTTCCGACACAGCCTCACCCGCTCATGCTTGAAAGCCAGGCTATCAATCTGCTTTCATCTTAACTTCTCCGTCTTTAAGGGGTTTTTTAGGTGGATAAATATGACTCAGCAGAATCACGTGCAAAATCAGGGGCTGTAAGGTGGATGATGCCAGCATACCCACAGCTGATCTGGAAGCTGGGCCTCTTGGGCTAGACGAAGCGAGCAGGATGCCGCCCGCATGGCCTCCTGCAGAACATACAACAGTGATCTCACTCGGTTCACCGCCTCCACCCCAGCGCCGGCTCCCTGAGGGCAGGGGCTGTGCTCCATTCATGGGGAGGGGGTGCGGGGGGTCTGGCTGGCAGGCTGGCCCAGAGAGAGCCGCACCGGCTTGCCGAGTCAACAACTCTCATGGCGCTCCATCTATACCGGCCTTTCGGCAGATGACCGGCCCAGAACAGGAGGCGTCAGTTTTGCTAACATTTACCAAGACGCGCAGCGGGCCGGAGGGGGGAGCGGCTACTTTCAAATGCACTGCCTTAAGATGACTCCATGTGTGAGCTGCGAGAAACTCTGAACAGGAAAAGGGATGAAATGAAAGCACCCAATTCTCTTTTGGAAAGTTCTTTAAAACTGAGGCCACTGTGGTTCGTCTTCCACAGGGAGGGTGGTAGGGTTAGTCTCGTTCAGATTTCGCGATGATATAATTTTAAACAAAGGAGTGTGGCAAAAGTAAGAGTCTTAAAAATTCATTCGTTCGAGGCAAATTAAGAACCACACTGCTATCACCTATCCTCGAAAAGTTGCAATCTTCCACCAGGCACAGAAAGGATCCTTGGGCCAGCAATTAAAATCATTTGTCTTTCATCCCCTTCTTGCCAAAAAGGACCCCAGCCCTAACTAGTTAATCCCTAACACACACTGCTCCTCCCAGAGTTGCCTGGCAACTGCTAGGAGGCGTGTCAGAGAGCAAGAAAGGCCTAAATAAATGAGCTGGAGCCTGGGCCGCCGCTTGACATGGATAAAGGGGGTTTTTCCGAACGGGGCTGCCTCGCCGCTTGTGGTTCTGTCCTTTAAGTGGAAGAGAGCAAGTTGGCATGGCCGATACTGTTAAATATCTTGGGCCTTGCGCCTCATATCCTCTGGGTGACGGAAAAATGGGTCCCGTGATCTGCAGACACCCTCCCCTCTGCCAGGTAGCACCAACCTCCAAAGCCTCAGAGACAAGGCAGGATGCGGCGGGTTTGTGTTGAGCACCCTGAGCACAATCCTGGCCTCATACACTTCTCTGTTTCTTACTTTCTTTCAACCGTCCTGCCACCTGCTATTCCAGAACATACTCATTGATGCCTGCACCGTGTCATGCCCCGGGCCCAGTGCTGGAAATGCAGAGACAGAGTCGTTAACACGGAGCATGAGGAAACCAGAACAAAGACAGGCAAGAGGGTGTGGTGGAAGGAACCTGAGTTTTGGAGTCAGGTCGACCTGAGGCTGCCTCCTGGCTCTACTGCTCACCAGGAAGTCGCTGGCCAGCTGGGCCTTTGTTCCCGCACCCCCACCCCCCACCCCCGCCCTGTAAAATGGATAGTAAGGGGGCATTTGTAGGGAACTGTTGACATCACAGATATGGACCGACTTGGAGATGAACCGGGCTCCAGCCTCGTGGGAGGCCGCCGAGCAGGTAGACTTGGCTCTAACTGGACACCCTTGGTGTCTCAGTCTCTGACCCTTGGGAGAAAGACTTCACGGGGGCCCTGAAGAGACACCGCCAGGGAGCCAACACAGGCCCTCCTGGCCGGGCACAAGCACACGGCAGAAGGCATGGACGGGAGCAGCCTAGCTCTGGCATGTGGCCGGCCTCAGCAGGGGGCTGCCTCCCTCTTCCCTTCCGGGCAGGGGAAAGAAAACGAAGCTCGAGATTCCCCAGCCAGCTGCATTTTGAAATTTTTCCAGTAGGAGAGACAAAAAAAAAAAAAAAAAAAAAAAGGCCAAAGAGTTAAAAGTCTCCAGTGAGCTCTGGGCCCCTCAGCCTGGGGCTCGCCCTCCTCCCAAAGCCAGGGGGGCACCAAGGGGCACAGCAGGAGCTGGCCGCCAAGCAGAGTAGAAAGGAGCACAAGTCTAGTCTGTCATGTCTCGTGTTTTAAAAAACCCAAACGCTGTGACTTTGCAGTGACCCAAGTCCCGCGACTACGCGGGTCGGCCCAGGGTGGGAGGCCGCCACACCGTAGCAGCGTGGTGGTCACCGTGGACATGCGACAAAGTGGCCATAGCAGACAAGCCACAGGAGCTCCCAGCAGCTGGCTGTGCCCTCCGTCTCGCGGGCTCTCCTCTGCCATCAGCCATGGAATGTTCTCCGCACACAAGGCTGCTGCTTGGGCCCTGTGCTGCAGTCTGCCTCAGAGGCTCTCCCCTCCAGGCTACCGCCTGCTTCTGGCCACCAGCTTTCTCCCCTCCCCTTATGTATCAAAGGCCTCAGTGTACCCCGATCCTTTGACCGAGTGAATCCACGTCAGGGATTCTGCCTGAGGAAATGATTCAGCCCGTGCACGAAGATTTATATAAAGATGTTCATCACAGTGTGATTTAAAATGGTGAAAGGTTACCGACGATCGAAAGAACCAGCATTAGGATAATGTGGTGGGCCTCGGAACGGATGGCAGCCTGTGGGGACTTGACACAAACCTCAGACACTTGCCTTTTTAAAGAGCCCCACAGATGATTCTGATCCACACCAGGGTGGAGAACCACTGGGGTCATCTGATGAGATATGTGCCACCATTACAAATGATGTTTAAGAAGAGTTTTTATATAATGTGAAAAAATGCTTGCAATATACTAAAGGCATAACCAAATTAACTGGGAACTGGACAGCCTTGCCAGGAATATCTCAACTGTCTGAAAGTGAAAAACCAAAAAAACAATCAGAATGAAACAAAAAGGACCCCCAAACCCTAAAGCCTAGGTAGAAACATGCTGACATGTCTTAATTCCAGATGATGGGATCACGGGTGTTTTCTCATTTCTAGTTCTCTGTTACTTTAAACTTTTTTTTTTTTTTTTTTAAACCAAGAACAGGTGCTATTTTTATAACCAGAGAAACAACTAAAAGACAAGTGGCCCCGGGGAGGTCATCCTAACCTCCCTCTCAGCACTGTGCTGACTGCCACCCAAGGCACCATTCCCCACGCCACCCCCATGTGGCCAGTGCTCCCTATCCGTCATCCCTTCTTGGGCTCACATGTGCTTTGCAGTCAATATTTTAATTAATCCCCCAAACAATCTTGCATTGAAAGTGTTGTTATCCCATCTTTCAGATGAGAGGAATTGCCTAGAATTAAATCTATGGTTCAAAAACCATCCAGGTAACATGGTGATGATTCTTGGCCAGAAAATTTTAGGCCCTCTGGCTTCCCTCCCGGCCTTCCAGAAAAAACCTCTTTGGGAGCAGATGAATGGGACAGAAAGCACGACAAATCTGCCATATCTCACTGATTCTAGGGCGCAGATTTCTTCACACAGACACACACATCTCTGGAATCTGGATGTGTCTTACAACTGATGGCATCCAATTGTCATCGGCAGCACCCTTTCCTGTTTCGTAATGGTACCTAAAGTAAGGGTGCATTTTACGATCGAATGGCAGCTGAGACTCCACGAAAGGTACCATGTTTACAACCAAACTCGTTATCCTATCCTCAAAACACTACTTTTAGCGACTATGTAATATTCTAGCAGATGGATATTTTTAAATTTATTTAACCAGTTGCCTATTCGGAACACTTAGTCTGTTTATGATTTTACCATGATAAATACAGCTACTGGGAACACGTTTGCATTAAGTTTTTTCTTTTTCTACTTATGGGCATCATCATCTTCTCCCAGAAGTCTTGGGAAGCATTTTGACGTTTCTTGCCCCATAATTTTTTATCTTTGCCCTTTATTTTTTACCTTTGTAGACCCATCTAGACATTTCTTCTTCATGGTACCTCTTCCCGGTGTCACCACCAGAGGGCTCTCTTCTGAGTCCCCCTGCCGGTCTCCTGGTCCTGCTTCCTGTATTTACTGTTCAAACACATCTCTGCTGAAAAACTAACATTCCCTATGGGGTGAAGTTTACACTTCTAGTCTAGCATCCCAGGCTCTGTCAAATTTGGCTCCAACCTCTCTCCTGCAGCCCCCTCTCCTTACCCAAACTCACGGCCCCAGACAAAGTGGCCGTGAGGGGTACTGCCTCCGAGCCTTTGCTCGCTCAGTTAACTCCACAGCCACCACACCAACGGAGGCTCTTTCTTTTTCCAAACCTAAACCATCAGACCCAGGTCAAGTTTCACCTTCCCTATGAAACGTTTTATGGCTTATTTGATCCTTATAACCATCTGGGGATGCAGAATGATAGGTATCCTAATCCTCATTTCACAGGTGAAGACACTGAAGTTTAAAGAGATTAAGTGGCTTGTTCAAGGTCGTACCGCTTGGAAGTACACAGCCAGGCTTTGAACTCCAGGGCTTCCGTCCTTAAACCCAATGCCTTTTAGAGCCAAGTGCAAAGTACAACCATAAACTTCTTCTGAGGAGCAACTTGTGCCCAGATCATATATCCAGCAATGCCTACCAAGATCCAACAGCCTTCGGATTCTCGACACATACACGACGATAACGAGATCGTTTTAAAAGTGGAGACACCGCACGTCTGTCAGTTCCCAGCAACACAGGGGAAGGACCGGGCCAGTTATCCCATTCTCCTTCTAAGGATGGGAAGACAGCCAAATTTTTCTTGAATTATACGGGCGCTCAAATCAGCCCTAAACCTGACTGGTTTGGCTGGGCCCGAGGTCAGGACACAGAAGGAGAGCTGCCTCGCTTGGAGACCAGGAGGCAGACCTAGAGAATGTGCTTTAAGGGCTTTAGAGGACCCCAAGGAAGTCGTTCACAGGAAGCACGAAGAGAGTGCATCCCTTATGTTACGTGACCATGACACTGCCTGAGGCTGAGGCAGCTCAGCAAGTGAGGCCTCAGTGCGAGACGGGAGACAAGGAACAGGAGGCTGGTGGCACGAGGCCGCCGCTCCCTGACCCCCACTTTGCGGACAGTATGTCCTGGGTGAAGGGAAAGCAGGTGTTTGCTCCTATTCTGGGTCTCGCTGAGACACATGACCGAATCAAAGTGGTAAAAAAAATAAAAATCTTAACATGTAACTGTGGCTCATGGGGAAGCATAACCGAGAGTCACTATCAGAGTTTGCACACGAAATGTACCGTCTGACATATACTCACCTGCTGTCATTTAAGACAATAAAATGCTACAAGTTAAAACAAAAGACAGAAACAAACAGGCCTGGCCGACAGACAGCGCAGCCTAAGCTGGCCCCTCATCCCCACTCCGACCGGGGTCGGCTGCCATCACCCGCCGGCTCAGGATGAAGGGAACTCTGTGCTCCTGACAGAAAAGGGCTGTCGGCAAGGTTGCCCTCCACGTTCTCTCCTATACAGAGTGACCCAGGTCCCCAAGCCAACTTCTCCGTTCTCCTTGGCCAGGAGTGGGCCGGGTAGAGGGGTATTAGATGAAAGCTTCCCACTGAAGCTGGGACAGTGGGTACTTTCTTTGGTTTGACCCGATGTCTTGATATCTCCACAATAACTTCTCACCTCACAGGGCAGGCGGGGGACATGGATGAGGCAACTGAGGCTCAGGAAGGCTGAAGGGCCATGGAGGCGGGTAACACTGTTTCCCAGTCCTCTGCACACTCCACCTTGGCCACACCTAAGAAGTGAATCCCCAGGACACCTTGCTTTCTCAAGGGTGGAGTAGAGGCCCCTTTAAAGGAAAAGGGCACTGGGACAGAGAGGGAAAGCACAGGCTTTGGGACTATCCGGCTCCTCCACTGGTTAGCAAGTCGTGTTGCTTCTCTGAGCCTCAGTTTCCCCATTTGTTAAGTGGAGAGGATCCGCAGTGAGAGCAGGTGAGTGTGAGGTCTGGGCACCGTATTTACATGCAGCTGGGGCTACCCGGGAGGGGAGGGATCTTAAGAGTCACAGGGGCA
Source organism: Prionailurus bengalensis (assembly GCF_016509475.1). Classification (NCBI taxonomy): domain Eukaryota; kingdom Metazoa; phylum Chordata; class Mammalia; order Carnivora; family Felidae; genus Prionailurus; species Prionailurus bengalensis. Next base: position 82,888,372 of record NC_057359.1, read on the forward strand.
GTACGACCTCTTTATGCCAAGAGGTAGGGTGAGGAGAGGGCGCCCTCCTGGCCTCACCACACACACACACACACACACACACACACACACACACACTCTTCTAGGTGAATTCAGCAACCAGATGAAGAGCTGGCTTCTTGTGACCCCTGCGGTACATTTCTCAGCCCTGACCAAACATGGATTTGTAAATGCCAAGAAGCTACTCACCGGCTCAATTTTCAGAGCGTTTCGGTAGCTGCCAAAGAAAGCGGCCTGGGCTTTGAGGAAGGCCCTGGCCACACCATCCCCCGTAGTTGTGGAGACCTTCTTCAGCCGGTTCTTCAGTGAAGAGATCTGGTGACAGAGAGAGAGGAGACACAGGTTGAGGGCAGGGTGGGAGCATGGCCAGCTAAGCCCAACACGCACGGAGCTCCAGCAATTCCCCGGGCGGGGGATGGCTTTCATATCGCCGCTGCTGGGAGGACAAAATTGCATTCAGTATTAGGGTAGGTTCTCCAACTGGAATAGAAGGTCGTTCCTATTAGAGGGTATCAGATAAGAACAAAAACAAAACCACTTTCTAAGTAGTTTCAGTGTACCAGGTAAGTGCTTTCACATCAATTTTCTAATTTAATTCTGTCAATAATCTTGCAAGGGAGGGATTAGTGTTCCTGTCTCACAAGGGCGAAAGAGTCTCACAGAGGTTAGAATACAGGTCTAGGAACAAATCCAAGAAGTGGTTAATTGGAATATGAATTGAAAGTCTTAGAATCTGAGCCCAAACCACACACATTATCTTGGTGCCAATTCTACTTCCTCTTCAAATTACTTACATATTATTACTTACTTATATATTAGAAATAAATGGCTTATTTAGAACATACAATATATATCTCACACCTCATACTCTATATGTTAAATAAGTATATTAATAATTGTTTATCAAATGTATACAAATATATGTATAATACAAATTATTATATAATTCATACTCTGAAGAAACAGTAGCAGCTTGTAGATATTTCCTCAAGAGATTTTAAAAAATAGACAAGAAAGCCATGGAACTGGGAAAAGCCGCCAGAAATACTTAGTATATAAATGTAAGCTATAAGGTCTTACATGGTGGCTAGAACTACATTGCAAATTTGACTTAAGGGCCTCCTCGTGGTCAAAGCAAAAAGAGAAACACGAGTTGTGAGATTCTGTGCGTCCATGTATTACAAACAAACCAGCCGAACAAATGAAAACACGTTTTCCTGGAAGTGGGAACTAAAAGAGATTTTTCCCTGTGAATCCTCAACGCGGGAAAGACTGTGTAACATGGTGGCTGTTGCCCCCAATGACAGAGACAACATCAAGCTTCCTGGTCTGTTTTGAACATGCTTTCCATCCCCCTCAGGATGCCACACTGCACAACTTCTGGGCACACCATTCACACTGTGTTCCATATGAAAAGTACCCCGGGAACATGGCAATATGGTAGCCTTGAGTCAGTGGTGAGCAGGACCAGACATGGGCCCTGCCCTCATGAAGCTGACATTCCAGGAAGGAAAATACCAATCCGTGTGACCTTGCTACTGTGATGTGTGTATGACAGAGCTCACTAAGGAGGTCAAAGAAGGCTTCCTAGAGGAAATCAGGCTTGAACAGAAATCTAGAGGGTGGGGGCGCCTGGGTGGCTCAGTCGGTTGAGCATCCGACTTTGGCTCAGGTTACGATCTCACAGTTCGTGGGTTCCAGCCCCGCATCAGGCTCTGTGCTGACAGCTCAGAGGCTGGAGACTGCTTCGGATTCTGGGTCTCCCTCTCTCTCAAAAATAAATAAACATTTTTTAAAAATTCTAAAAAAAAAGAAAAAAAGAAATCTGGAGGGGGAAGTATAACTTGGCAAAGAGGGGAAGGAACAGTACCAAACACAGGGGAAAAAACCCGATGGTGAGAAGGAGTTCAGTGAATAGAAAGGACTGTAGGTTCCGTGGAGAGAATGGTGGAGAATATGGCTTAAAACGAGGCGGGGGGGCGGGAGGGAGGCAGAGGTCAGAGGTGCTGTGAGTACATTAAGGAGTTTTTTCCTTCTTCTTGAGGGAAATGTAAACCTAATGACGGTTTTTAAGCACACAGGTGACATTTCAGGAAGGTGTATGGGCTTAGATGTAGGACTATGTAACGGCCTGACATTATTCACGAATAAAATAGAAAAATTAGATGCAGGTGGCCCATGAATCATCTACAAATTTTAATATGAACGAGTGATGCTCATTTTTCTGGGCATAGGCTCCACAGTTTTCCTCAGATCCCTAAAGGTGCCTGTGAACCTAAAAATATTAAGGATCCCAGATCTGGGATAGATTACATAGACTTTAGAAATGCTCCTAGGACATTATTTCTTATTAACAAGCTGCTCATAAGGGATTTTTTAGTGGTTTATGAAGATATATTTTACATACCATAAAATGCACTCATTTGAAGTATATAGTTCAGCCATTTTTAGTATAATGACAAGGTTGTAGAACTATCACTATTATTGGGGCGCCTGGGTGGCGCAGTGGGTTAAGCGTCCGACTTCAGCCAGGTCACGATCTCACGGTCCGGGAGTTCGAGCCCCGCGTCGGGCTCTGGGCTGATGGCTCGGAGCCTGGAGCCTGTTTCCGATTCTGTGTCTCCCTCTCTCTCTGCCCCTCCCCCGTTCATGCTCTGTCTCTCTCTGTCCCAAAAATAAATAAACATTGAAAAAAAAAATTAAAAAAAAAAAGAACTATCACTATTATCTAATCCCCAAATATTTTTATCACCCCCAAAAGAAACTCATCTTACTGTCAGTTACTTCTCATTCCCGACCAGTCTCCCCCACCTCCCTCCTTCACCCTGTCCTATGTACCCAGTAATCCCCCTTCTTTCTCTATGGATTTGCCTATTCTGGACATTTCACATCAATGGAATCATACAATATGCGGTCTTTTGTGACTGGCTCCCTTCACTTCGCATCACGCTCATTATAAACAAAGTTACTCCATGTTGTAGCACTTATCAATACTTCATTCTCTTTCACAGGTGAATAATATTCCGCCATACGGACATACCACATCTTATCTATCGTATGTATTTATCTAGGGAATGGGCACCTGGGTTGTCTCCGCATTTTGGCCATTACGAATAACGCTATGGAGACAGCAGAGATTTTGAAGAAACTGAAGGGATAAAAAAAATCCTCTGTTGCCAGAGCCTATGAAGATGAGCTGGAAGGGCACACGAAGTCATGGAGCACTGTGCTTGGCACACAGTAAGTCACCATGGAGGGTTTACCGAGCCGAGGGAAAAAAATCCCATGCTGTTGCTAATGGGGCGTGCTATGTGTTTGAGCAGTAAACTGAGCGAAGGTCGGGCTATGGCTGATGTCCTTCTCTGGGAAGTCAGAAGCGATGGGAATATTCACAGAGGGGGGTGGTTACCCTCTCTCTGCTTGGAAGTAGGCCAAGGAAAACAGTTTTCCTCTAGAAGGAGTTCTGAGTATGTCTCAACACCTGGGAGTAAATATCCCATTGATGGTGACCTCTCCTGTTCTGGGACACATAAGCCCCTCGCCCGTCGTGAGAGCCCATGAAGAGCAAGGCAGGCCACTCGGCACCCAGGCAGACTCTGTCACGGACTTTCAACTTGAAACAGCAATGTGAAAAAGAAACATGCTTTATTAAAATGTTAAAAAAAAAAAAATATATATATATATATACACATATATATATACATATATATGTGTGTGTGTATATATATATATATATATATATATATATATATATATGTATATATATATCGCCCACTTCCCACCCTCCCAGTAACAGAAATGCTGCCTCTCCCAGGGACTAGGGTGACATTTCCATCCTTTGAAATGGTGCATGCCACTGTCACTCTCCTAGCTCCTCAAAGGCCTTGGGCCACCTGTGCTGCAGATTATTCCTCACTTAACCTTCCCCGGCCTTTCCCTTTCATTCGGGAGGTGTTTAATTACCTTGGATTCACAACGCTGCACTTCAGGTGAGCCTCTCCTAATGGCCTCATTATCATTTTACACAAAGAAGTCGTTGCTGATTGTAACTGAGCAAATACGAGTGTGTGCCTTCCCGCCTGCCCCAGCTGGTCTGAAACCAGCCAAGTGGTCCCGGGCTCTCGCTGCCCCCATGACCACTTAGGCCAAGACTTCGGAAGACCTCTCCTCACCCGGCAACATGGAGAAGCTTCTGTCAGCACTTCCAACTTGGAAACTTCAAGCATATGTGCATCTGATAACCGGTGATAGCATTTTGTCCTTTAAATAAAAGCGAGGGCCGACGAAGGCTTAACATAACCCACAGTCATACATCTAAAACTGAACTTGCCGGGAGTACTCGCAGGGGTTCTGGTCAAATCATTAACATCGGGGTTCGCTGGGCATAATCTGGGGGCGATGGAAATGCTGATGAGGATGGCTTCCTCCTTTAATGAGGTATCGGGAGGAAGACAGAAACAAACAGAAGAGGATACTAAATCGAATGCATCAGCTTCTCCCCCCCCCCACCCCATCTTGGTCACTGCAGTGTCACCCAGCTCCTCTTTTCCAGGGCCAGAGGCAGATGTTAGATTCCACACTTCCCCTTCCTCACCCACTACCATCCTCCACCACCCCAAACAGGTCCCAAATCCGCCCTCTCCTCTCCGTGCCCATGACCATGGCACTGTGCCATCCAGCTCCATCCACCCTCTCTGGCCCAGACTGGTGGAGTAGCTTCCTAGACGAGCTCTCGGTCTCCAGTGTCCCCTCAGTGCCACCCACCCACAGCTGTCCCAGTAATGTCAGAAACATACGAATCCAGTCACTTCAATCCCTCCGTCAAGATCCTTCAACGCCCCCACCCTCGGCCATCACCACCTGCAGAAAAACATCACAATGTCTCAAGAGTCGTTGTTGACACTCTGCTCAACTGGCCTCACTTCCCTCAGCCCCACTTAACGTATATTGGACGGGTGGTGAATTACTATCCAGAAGCCTACACCACTGTCCAGCCCATACACATGGTGACTACTCAGACAGCATGGTCTCTTGTCCCTTCCTGTCCTTTTTGTGAACATCTATGCACCCTCTGAGAGAGCATCCAGATGCCCATAAACGGGGGCCAAGGAAGTACATTATACCCCATCCTCACGATGAAATATTGCATAACTGCTAAGAAGTATGTGATAGTAGTTGAACTGATGTGAAAAGATGTCCACCAAATACTGCCAAGTGGGAGGAAAAATGAAAGTTGCAGAGCAATATATACAGCATGAATCATTTAAAAATTTATATATGCATATACATACATATATGCTTATATATGTAGTAAAAATCTAAAATGCCATGTATCAAACTTTAAGTATGCAGGGATGCTTTTGTTTTCCGTTTTATGCACTTTTGATTGTTTTGATTATCCTTTATTAAAAAGCATATGTTCCTTTTATAATAAAGAATTTAAATGAGGTATTTTTCCTTAATGGTCAAATGAAAGATTGCCCTGGGTTAAGGGAAAAGAGGGAATCCAGATGTCCCCTCATCTGCAAAGCCTTCCCTGACCCCTAAGACAGGGTTAATGACACCCTGCTGAGGCCGCTTGGACCGCAAAGGTGAACTGGGGCTACCACGTCTCCTGCTCGACTGAGTTCCCAGAAGGGCCAGCAGTGCTTGGCTGGTGTAACCATTCCGCCCTTGCTGCTACATGAAGGAACAGGCAAAAGAATGTTTTGATATCCTAAGTGGCATTTCCAGGGGCTGAGCCATTCTGCTTGGAGGAAAGTCTAGGATCACATTCTTCAAGCAGACTGATCACTACAAGAACCTGGTCTCAGTTGGGAAGGACTGGGGGAGAAACAGATACCCACCCATTCCCCTTCTGCAGAAAGCCACCACTCAGATGCAACCAGAACTGCAGGGAAAAGGAACCTCCGGATGCTGAAGCAGTTGAGGCGGACAGCCAGCCCAGTCTTAACACTGTAAATGCAACATGTGCAATGGCAAAAGCAGTATTTCCCACCCCACCCCCACCCCCGACCCCTGTACCGTGTTCTTGCTTCACCTGGTCACGGAAGGCTCTACCTCACAGATCTTGATTTCATCTGCTTCTCTGTCCCCATGCACTCCTCAGGTGGCAGGGTAGCCTGACTCACCGAATTTTAAGATCAGAAACCTGGCTTTCCTACTTTCTTAACCTTTCTGAGCTTCCATTTCCTTTGCTGTAAAATGACGTATCTGCAACTGCAGCCTACTTACGTTGTGAAGATTACAATACGATGGGCGTAAAATGGATAGCGGGTGGAGCGGATAGCCTAATTTGCTTTGGTATTCATGCTTCCTCTTACCTGGACTATTGCGACCATCTTTCAATTGGTGGCCCTTCTATTTTCACCCTGGTCTCAGACAACCTTTGCGTGAACTTGCCTTTCTAAAACAAGAGGCTACATCGTATCACTCCCTTCCTCTAAAATTTTTGATGGCTCCAGTGGTGCTGGGTGGCTCAGTCGGTTAAGCCTCTGACTTCGGCTCAGGTCATGATCTTGTGGTTCTTGGGTTCGAGCCCCATGTTGGGTTCTGTGCTGACAGCTCGGAGCCCGGAGCCTGCTTCAGATTCTGTGTCTCTCTCTCTCTCTGACTCTCCTGTGTTTGTGCTCTGTCTCAGTCTCTCTCTCTCAAAAATAAATAGACGTTGAAAACAATTTTTTAATTTTTGGTGGCTCTATAGTGCTCACATAATCAAAGTCCAAATTTCTTAGCACAATATTCAAGGCCCTCTATGGGCTCGGCTCAAGCTCCATTTCCAACGCTGCCTTCTACTGAATTTCAGAGGTCTCCAAACCACCCCTAAGCCTGGGATATTCTTTATCCTATTCTTGAACAAAATCCTTTCATTAAAAAAAAAAAAGCCCCTTTCTGTGACACCCTCTGTCAGAACAAATAACTCTTTCTTAGGGCACAGTAGCTTACTCCTTCCATTGATCCTAATCTTCGCAGGCCCCATGCTGGAGATGTGCCGGGAACAGGTGCGGATGGCCAGGACCCAGTGCAGGAGAGCTGTCTGTAGTCAGGCTCCCCCAGAAGAGCCACAGGCAGCTTGCTACTACTCCAAAAGGGGCTCTCGGGTGGTATATATCATCATCCTCATATTCAGCTTTCTGAATAACCAGTATTTTTACATATCTTCTTCCCCACCAGAATGAAGATAACTTATCAGCGCTCAACAGATATAGGTTTCTTTTTATTTTATTTTACTTTTTTTAATGTTTACTTATTTTTGAGAGAGAGAGAGAGAGAGACAGTGTGGGAGCGGGGGAAGGGCAGAGAAAGGAGGAGACACAGAACTCGAAGTGGGCTCCAGGCTCCGCGCTGTCAGCACAGAACCGAACGCGGGGCTCGAACTCACGAACTGTGAGATCATGACCTGAGCCGAAGTCGGACGCTTAATCAACGGACCCACCCAGGCGCCCCGGATTTATTTTGTTATTACTCGGTTGCAACTTGTAGGCGGGGAGGCAGGAAGGTGGAGATAAAGACGGCCCACGATTCACCTATCCCCCTCTAAGACGCTCCTATCCACTTCTGACAGGAAAAGGGATCTACAAAATACTGCCAGATGGGGAAAAACGCAAGTTGCTGAGCAGTATATATGGCAAAAATCGAAAGCGCCACGTATCAAGCATGAACTATGCAGGGATGCTTTCACTGTCTATTTTATGCACTTCTGATTGTTAGGATCTTTCAGTAGCATCCCCACTGCTTGGAGGATAAAGACTAAAGTCCTAGCCTGGCCTGCAAGGCCCGGGGTGATTGGCCTCAGCCTCTCTCAGATTCGAGGCTCTGCATCCCCTCCATGGCGTCCACCCTCTGGACTCTGGTCACACTGGCCTCTCGTGCACCCCAAGACCTCTGGTGGGCCTGGTCCTCCGGAATGCTCCCAACACCATGACCCCCTTGCCCACAACCCAGCGCTGTCCGATAGGCCTGTCTGCCAATAATTTATTGTCTGTGTCGTCTGCTGTGGTAGCTGCAACTGAGTGCTCGAAATGCTCCTGGTGTGATTGAGGAACTGAAGTTTTTATTTTATTCCATTGTAATCAATTAAAATTTAAATAGCCACATGCGAATAGTGGCTGCCGTACTGAACAACGACCTGTCATCCTCCAGGTCTCAGCTCAAATATAATCACTTCCTGGGTCTGACCCCTCAGAGTAGACCAAGGTTCCCTGTCACATACTCTCCTTGTACCGTTCCTTCAATGTGAAATGGTGCATGTTGCAACAATCCCATAAATGTCTCTTTTCTATTAGGCTGGACGTTCTAGGAAGGCAGGAACCGTGACCATCCTCAGGGCTGGCACAATAAACACTTCAAGCAGAGAGTTTTAAAAAGTCTGACTCAGGTAGCCTGTGCAAAGGGCCCCACTTCTCGCCTTAACTGCCCAGTGTTAGAAATGAAGTCAAAAGGGGGCGCCTGGGTGGCTCAGTCGGTTAGGCGTCTGACTTCGGCTCAGGTCATGATCTTGTGGTCTGTGAGTTCGAGCCCCACGTTGGGCTCTGTGCTGACAGCTCAGAGCCTGGAGCCTGTTTCAGATTCTGTGTCTCCCTCTCTCTCTGACCCTCCCCTGTTCGTGCTCTGTCTCTCTCTGTCTCAAAAATAAATAAACGTTAAAAAAAAAAAAAAGAAATGAAGTTAAAAGATTTTTTTGTTTTGCCCAGACATCCAGCAGCACATGGAAAGAGGCACTAGAATCACACTTTCTTTCTCCCTTTAAAAATGGCCTGTAAGGGGGCTCCTGGGTGGCTCAGTTGGTTAAACGTCTGACTTCAGCTCAGGTCATGATCTCCTGGTTCAGGAGTTTGGGCCCCATATCGGGCTCTGCGCTGACAGCTCAGAGCCTGGAGCTTGCTTCAGATTCTGTGTCTCCCTCTCTCTCCGCTCCTCCCTTGCTCACACTCTGTTTCTCTCTCTCAAAGACAAATAAACATTAAAAAACAAATTTTTTTTTAAATGGCCTGTAAGGACCAAGCCACATTGATTTTTCCTTTCCTGAACAGACTAGATATCAAGGCTGCTATAAGATCCCCCGCGCAATTCTGGGTCTGGAGAGGAGAGAAGGAACTAATTGCCTTGTTTTCCTATTTTCAGGGACACAGATACATTGGCTCTCTCTACTACCTTCACATGGGCAATGAAAAATGGCAGTGTATCTACCAATGCCTTCGTTCTTGCCTCAAATTTGAAGCACAAAGTCTTGATGTGTAAAGGCAATCCCACCCGACTGTCTGAAACCAGGAATTCATTAGGAGAAAGGAAGAGGAATTAGTATTTATCAAGCCCCTGACTAGGTACCAAACACCATGGCAGGTGTTTTCATACCCAGCATTGTATTAAAAACGTTATAGCTGGGGGCACCTGAGTGGCTTGGTCGGTTAAGCGTCCGACTTCGGCTCAGGTCATGATCTCACGGTCCGTGAGTTCGAGCCCCGCGTCGGGCTCTGTGCTGACGGCTCAGAGCCTGGAGCCTGTTTCAGATTCTGTGTCTCCCTCTCTCTCTGCCCCTCCCCTGTTCATACTCTGTCTCTCTCTGTCTCAAAAATAAATAAACGTTAAAAAAAAATAAAAAAAAAAAGTTACAACTGGGCTAGACAGGCATGGTTATCCCCACTATATAGATAAGGAAAGTGAGCCACAGCCCCATGTCACATGGCCAGACCAAAGTCAAGCCCAGGTCTGTCTTACTCCAAGTCTGTGCAACTTCATGGATTCTCACTGCTGCCAGGATTTCTTAAGACCAGCAAATTAGATTTGTCCTTGATACTGGTTTATTTCTTTCCCAACTTAAATCTATCTCCATTATTGCTTCCTCTCATTCCTTGTTTTTCTGTTTCTTTCTTGAGAACATGGTTGTACCTTGACCTCAGTTGGCTTTAATTGCTTCTTCTGCATCCCATTTTCCCCTCAAAGATCCTGGTTCTCCATGGGGGAGTGGAGACCGTGCTAGTTACGTGGAGCTCCAAGCAGGAGCTGGCTATGACCCTCGGGGCCCAGGCTGCTGCTCCCCTCTGTCTCTCTCCTGACATCTCACTGGTTGAGCATTAAGTCAGAAAGTTGGAGGCAAGCCTTACAATCTAAGCAGTTTCTGTTAGACAAAAGGATCAATTTTCATTATGTGAATGGCTACTTCACTATAGGCTATAATGGCTTTGTTGAGCATCTTAAGAACTATCAAGTCCTTAAAATGCCACTCTTGGAGTAAAAAAGTAGAATTTTGAAACAAAAAGGCCCATTTCCACTATCTGCCTAACAATAGTGCGCCACAGACTAGAGCCCTCCAGCCCCCCAACCTCATGCATTTAATCTAAGTACCCTGGCATTTTAAACTGAAACACAGAAGCAACAACTTTACATTCTTCTACCTATTTGTAATCTTCTTCTTCTTCCAAAAGCCCCCCCCCTTTTTTTTTTTGCCCAGAGGAAGTGAAATTGTCTTTGTTTTCCCTATAAAACAATTTAGCTTTAACACACACACACACACACACACACACACACAATTAATGCAGCTGAAAATCCTGCCCAAGCTAAAGGAGGCTACAAGCAAGAGCTGAGCTCTGAGTAAATGTGTATTTATATTATTAGGTGGTCATTCAATAAAGGGATTATTTCTAACCAAATATGTGCATGCGAGTATGCCTATATATATACATGCATCCGGGGAGTATTTTAAAAGAAGGGTTTTCTCCCCCATACTTCTGGCAGTTTAGGTTTAAAGGTCAGATTTAAACTATCACCATGTTTCACAATGCAATCTGTGCAGTGCCGCGTAATGAAATGGTTCAGTAAAGGTGCTCGTGGAAATTCTTTTAATTAGGTCTAAGGCTTTTCAGTTGTCAACATGAATAAACCAAGAACCATTCTCTTGCAAACACAAGGCACAAAATACAAATGTAAGTTACCTTTGAAAAAACAGATACACACTTGCAAAAGGGAAGTTATACGTTTTTTTTTTTTTTACAACATATTCTCTGCCGATTTTTTTTTAAATGCCAACATCTTTCAACAACAAAACGGACTGCAAATCAAAAATAAAGGGGTTGGTCTATTTTTAATGAACCAGGACACTAATGCCTGGTTCTAATTTGAAGTATTTGCAGGAAGACTAAAGTTAATCATAACTAAAAATGTTGATCAAGAGATTAATGACGTTCTTCATGGGCAAAAGCCATCTATCCATTTAACTATAATTCTATAGATCAGCGGTATTTCAGTCAGACATGTGAACGTCTCAGAATGACTCCTGCAAATTGAATGATATCTATTAAAAATGTACCAAAAGGCACTTTTGCCCTCACCACCACTATCTGAGACCTAAAAGATGAGTATATCACAGCAGGAACATCATCAAGACTCCTGCCTTTCAAAGTGATGTTGACAAACAAAACTACTCGGACTGGGAATCTTTAGCCATCAGTTCAAAGCTAAATCTAGGGATGGAAATTCTCAAAATGAAAACTGTAAGAACACGGTACCGTTGCTTGGGGAAGTTGGATCATATTCACACTGAGCTCTGATGGAAAAAGCAAAATTAAATAAACAATTCCAAGTACCACCAGCAGCTCAGATTTAGATGGATGGATACAAAGGTGCTTGGTTGCTAAAAGCCAACTGTCTTTTGGACTTGAGGAAGAATGAGGCAACTCAAATGGAAGGACCGCAGCATGTAACATGCACGTGTAATGAATCAGTGCGTTGATTGACCAATGAATGAATGTATGTCTAGCAAACCCTGAGCATGAAGGTACCATACCCAAAAGTGTGTTGATTTAGTCTGGGGTCAAATTCTGCTTTAGATGCTGGCTATTTGCTGGTGACTTAACCTCTTCTCTTCATCTATAAAAAAGGGGCAAAGTACCCCTCCCCCACCACATTTGTTTCAGAACTGTTACGCAGATTAAATGTCAACATTTTCTGAGCCTCTAGCACAGTGCCTGGCACAGAGTAGGAGCCTCATAGATGGTGACTATTTTTCCATACAACTCCACTCCAAAGCCAAAACAACCCTAGCCACTACTGTAGCATAAAAATAAAATAGCGGACTCACAATTAACATTTTCTAGGGCATCAATTACTGAAATGTCACTCATTATGCTATGCTAAACCCGGTGGGTTTATTTAGTGACCCAAACTCGGTGTGTATTTGGGAGTTAATGAAGTGCATGGTGTTTACAAAGATAAAAGCGGGATTTGTCTCAGCAACAATCCTGGGCTGGATGGATGTAGATTTCCATGCTCAGGGATGCAGCCAGGCCGGATCCATGGTGGATCACATGGATACATCCCCACAGAGTGAGCTATCTTCCAATGGGATCTGGGCATCTCCACCTCCTCGGGGGAGAAAAAACACAGGAAGGGGGGGGGGGTGGGAAGTGTGTATAATAGATGTGTTTCACAGTGTCCCTGCTGTGATGAACAACTTGATCCACTTACAGTTCCAAACACATGATGCATAAAAGAGCTGACAGAAATTCAATTCTTGCAAAGAAAAGCATCTGCTCTCTAGTGGGAACGGCCAAATATTAAGCAGTTTTAAGGCAGGGCAAAGACCTAGAGGAGCGCACTTCATTATCTGGATAGCCAGAGTAAAGAAATGAAGAGGATTACAAACGGACGAACGAAAAAGTAGCCGAGATTCCAAGCGTTAATTACCCGGAGTACAAGGATTCAAGTTAAATCTTTGTTACGACAAATATTAAACCCAGCTGTGTTTATGTAGCAGTTGTGAAAAAGGAGAAAAAAAGAAACCCGTGTACAATATCTGTGAGCTCTGCCAGTTAATTGAATCCGCTGGCAGCCCTTCCTCTACCACGAGCCAAACATCCTCAAAGATAAAATGTAGCTTTTAAACAGACCTGGGGAAACGGAATCAAGAAATTTCAACCAATAAAACACAACTCTTTACTGGTATAAAAGTAAAGTAAAATTCAGTAATGAAAGGAAGGAAGTCTTTTAAACATTTACTGCATTCCAAAGCTTGGAGTTGCGGTTTATTGCTGAGGTCTCTTCTGATGTCCCACAGTGCTCCTGCTCCAGCATCTTTAATGAAGTCCCATAAACCCCCATAAAATACTTGATTGTTGACAAATCGTACGCACACACTCAGGGCAAGGCCCACTGGGTCAGGATGCTCCTGCCCTCGCTGCATGAAATTTACAAGTCATGGAGTGGACGCCGTCAAGGAGAGTGGCCAACACAGAACAGAGTCCTACAGACAAGGACTTAAAAGCATGAGGGATGAATGGAGACAGGTAGACACCTGAAGACATACAAACCAGGAAGCCCAAAGCCCAAACATTCAAGTGTTTCAGATGAGGGGAAGAAAGATGATTTTTCTATCATAAACCTGGTGATAATATCATAGAAAATTTAGAAAAATAGAGGAGAAAAATGTTAACTCATAGCTTTACTATCTTTTTTTTTTTTTTTTAATGTTTATTTATTTTTGAAGGGGAGAGAGACAGAGCATGAACAGGGGAGGAGCAGAGAGCGAGGGAGACAAGGAATCCGAAGCAGGCTCCAGGCTCTAAGCTGTCAGCAAGAGCCCAATGCGGGGCTCGAACTCACAAACTGTGAGATCATGACCTGAGCCGAAGTCGGACGCTTAACCGACTGAGCCACCCAGGTGCCCCACAGCTTTACTATCTTAACACCCTACTGCTGGCAATTTGGGAGATCTTTTAAAAAACTTTTACTTCTGTGTATATGGCTATTTTTCTTCATTGTCTCATAGTAGATGTGACATTTATTCTGCTTTTTTTCACTGAGTTGCATCTTTAGCATTCTCTGTGTTGCCCAGTCTTCATAACCATCATTTTTAATGACTTGTAGGGTGCACTCCACTGAATGGCAAACGGATACATTACCTTAATTACTCCTCCTAATTTTGGAGATTAAGGTTGCTTCCAACTTTGGTTAACAAAACATCAACAATGCTATTTGGTTAGGTGGCTTTCTCCATTTAGAAAAAAAATCTTAGAAGTCGAATTATTGAGTCAAAAAAAGAATACACACCTTAACGTCCTATTTAAATATGTCATGATATAACAAAGCCTGTTATAAAAGAGCATCACTCAGGCTACAAAAAGCATGGAGTGAAAAAAGGAAAAGAGTAAGCAGACAGTAAAGGCCTCCACATACATGTGCTTACACAAAAGCCTACAAATTTCAGGCCAAAGAATATTAAAAAAAGGGCCCTAACTGAGCCATGGGAAATCTTGTTCCCCAGTAATAAAATGTGGTACGTCCACATCACTGGAAGCCTGGAAGAATTTGAGTTCCCTTTTATCAAGCTTTTTAAAAGCTCTCCAAACTATGTACTGGCCAAGCAGCCTATACTTACTTAATGCTCTTGAAGGAACAAGAGATGTTATTTAAAATTTAGGAGAGAAACAGATGAAGAGTGTTTCGTTAAATGGCTGCGGAGGGAGGGGACATTATGTTTCTGTTCTCAGCATCCACATGGGCTTGAGATAAACATGAAGTCTATAAACAGGCGTGGAAATCAATAAGAGACGTACTATCTTTGCAACATTCCTCCTCTAAAATCCACAGCTGGGGAACAATACAATATTGTCAGTGAGAACGGCAAATCTGCAAGTCTCATGGAACCCAGCAAAATACAATAGCATTAACCTGGTCAATCTGTTTTTCTTTCTTTCTTTTTTTTTTTTTAAGGTAGAAAAAAGATAACTGACGTAAGATTACAGAAGTTGAGACCAAACTATCTAGGTACCTACTAGAAAGCCAGAACCACCCTACCTCCCAAGTTACCCCTTTCCCCATGTTCATAGATCACATGAAAATCAAGAGTGATGTTCTGAAAGCAACTCGATATTGGAGCCTCCTTTTTAAACTTATTTCCAAGTCCTCTCGTTTTTAAAAATGAACATAAGTCATAACTGATGTATGATAGAATGCATAGAAAGTACAGCTGGAGGAGTTCTGACAAATGTATGGACCCGTGTAACCACCACCAAAATCAAGATACAGAATGCTTTCTTCACCCCAAAATGTGCCCTGGTACCCTTGTCAGTCACTCCTTGCCTTCTCCAACCCAGCCCAAGGCAACCACTGATCTGCTTTCATCTACCAAAGACTAGCTTTTGCTCTTCTAGAATTCTATATAAATAAAATCATATAGTATATTCTCTTACACCTGACTTCTTTTACTCAGTGTTAGGTATTTCAGATTCATCTATGTTGTCGGGCAGATCAGTTGTTTCTTTTTGTTGCTGAGTAGTATTCCATTTTATAAGTATATCACTGTTTATACAATCACCAGGTGAAGGACACCTGGCTTGTTTCAGTTTTTGGCGATTATGAACAAAGCCGCTGAAAACATGTACAGATATTTGTGTGCACATAAGTTTTAATTTTCTTGGGTGAATACTTAGGAATGAAATAGTTGGTCAGATAGTAAACATATGTTTAACATACACATTTATAAGAACTGTAGTCATTTTATTTGGGTTATACCAGTGGGTATATGGTGGTACACTCATTGTAATATTAACCTGCTCCTTCAAGGAGCATGTTTTTGCGTATTCATTGGCCATTTGAAGATCTTTTACTGTTAAGTGTCTCTTCAAGTTTAACTGGGCTGTCTCCTTATTACAGGGTTTAAGACTTCTTCATATAACCTGGATAAAAACCCATTTTCATATATAGGTAGGGAGAATATTTTCTCTCAGGCTATGGTTTGCCTCTTCATTTTTTCAATGGAGTCTTTTGAAGAGGGGAAGTTTTTACTTTTATTAGGTTTGATTGATTGCTTTTGCTTTTATGATGCGTGCCTTCTATGTCTACGAAATCTTTGCCTACCCCAAGCTCATGAAGATTTTCTCCTCTATTTTCTTCTGCTCATTTTATAGTTTTTGCTTCTATATCTACGTCCAGAATCCATTTTGAACTAGAATTTACGTGAGGTAAAAGTAGATTCATTTTGTTTCTGTGTGGATATCCAGTTGCTCTGGTAACATTTGTTGAAAAAACCTAACATCTCTCTATTAAATTACTTTGGCATATTTGTTGGAGATCAGTTGGGTCTAATTCTGAAATATTTATTCTGTTCTATCGAACTATATATGTACACTTATTGTAATTTTATAGTAAGTCTCGAAAGTAGGCAATGTAAGTCCTACAACTTTGTTCTTTTTCAACATTGTTTTGGCTATTCTAGATCTTTCGCATATTCATATACATTTTAGAATTAGCTTGTCAAATTTTTTTTTTTAAGCCATCTGGAATTTGGGTTGGGAATATATTGAATCTATAGATCAATTCAGGGAAAATTAACATCTTTAAAATGTGGAGTCTTCCAATCGAAAATATGGAATATCTCTCCATTTGTTTAGGTCTTTTAGGTTTTTTTCTCAGAAATATTTTATAGCTTTTAGTATACAAATCTCACATGTTTTGTTAAATTTATTCCTAAATATTTTCTGTGGCATTTTAAATGGCACTTAAAATTTTTCACTTTTCAACTGCTTATCACCACTATATAGAAATATATTTAGCTCCTGTATACTGACCTTATCCTACGTGCTTGCTAAATTAATTTACAAGACTCCTCCTAAGGATCTTCCATACACATGATCATATCTGAAAAAAAGACGATTTTACTTCATCCTTTTTTTCTTCCTTGTCTTAGCAAGCTGGTTAGAACCACTAGTACATTGCTGAATAGAAATGGGAAGAGCAGACATTCTTTTGGTTGTCATTCTGAGAGGAAAAAGCATTCATTCTTTCATCAGTAAGTAAGATGTTAGCTGTAGGTTTTTCCAAGATGCTCTTGATCACAATGAGGAAACCTCGTTTGTAAAGAGCTCTTAACATGAGAGGGGTTGAATTTTTCCTAAAATATGTGGTTCTATGAGGTATTGGCCTTTTTATAGATTGTATTCAATTCGTCAAAATTTTGTTAAAGATTTTTACATCTGTATTTATGAGCCATATTGGCCAGCACTTTTCTTTTCTTGTAGATTCTTCATGTGCTTTTCATGTCAGAGTAATGCTAACCTCCGAAAATAAGGCGGGAGCTGTTCCTTTCCACTTTATTTTCTCAAAAAGGTTAGTGTAAGGTTGCTATTTGTTCTTCCTTAAATGCATGATAGAATTAGCCAAACTATCTGGCACTGGAATTTTCTCTGTGGGAAAGTTTTAATTACAAATTCAAATTTATTTAATAGAAATAGTGCTACTTTTTCTGTTTTCTATTTCTTATTGAGTAACTTTCAGTAATTTGTGTATTCAAAGAATTTGATTATCTAATTTATCAAAATCATAGGCACAGAGTTCTTTATAAAACTCTCTTATTTCCTTTTTAAAAAATATCCTTTTGGGGCACCTGGGTGGCTCAGTCAGTTAAGCATCCAACTTAGGTTCAGGTCATGATCTCACGGTCTGTGGGGTCGAGCCCTGCGTCAGGCTCTGTGCTGACAGCTCAGAGCCTGGAGCCTGCTTCGGATTCTGTGTCTCCCTATCTCTCTGCCTCTCCCCCACTCATGCTCGCTCGCTCGCTCTCTCTCTCTCTCTCACAAAATGAATAAACGTTAAAAAAAATTTTTTTTAAATATCCTTTTTATTTTGCAATATTTTTATACTTCCAGAAAAGTTGCAAAGATACTACAGGGAGTACCTATACACTCCACGGTTTGTTTCCCTAGTAGATCTTATATTACGAGAGCACATTTGTCAAAACTAACACCAACTCCGGCACATTATTAACTAAACTCTAAACCTCATTGTGATTTCACCAATTTTTCCAGTAGTGTTCTTTTTCTATCCCAGTATCCAATCCAGAATTCCACCTTGTATTTAGTTTGTCATTTCTCTTCAGTCCTCTCTGGTCTGTGACAGTTCCTCAGGCTTTGCTATGTTTTTTATGACCTTGACAGCTTTTCAAATTTTATTTTAGGGAAAGAGAGAGACACACATGAATGGGGGAGAGGGAAAGAGGGAGTGAAACTTAGGCAGGCTCCACACTCAAACCTACAACCCTGGGATCATGACCTGAGCCGAAACTAAGAGTCAGACACTCAACCAACTGAGCCACCCAAGGTGCCCCTGGCCTTGACAGTTTTGAAAAGTACTAGTCAGGTATGTTATAAGATGTCCCTCAATTTTCGGTTAACTGAAGTTTTTTTGTCATTATTTGGGTTTTTGGAAAGAATGCCTGAGAGGTCATGTATCCTTCTCATCATATCAAGGTTACATAATCTTCACACAACATCACTGGTGACATTAAACTTGATCACTTGAAGAAGTGCTTGACATCTGTCCATTCAAGTTACACTTTCTCCCTTTACAGACTCTGTTTCTTGGAAGTAAGTCCAGCCCCCACTCAAGTGTATGTGTGTTGCAGGGGGGGGGTGGGGTGGGGTGGGGTGGGGATGATTAAACTCCTTCTCCTGAGAGGACAGTATCTACAGATATTTGGAACTCTTCTATGAGCAACATTTGCCTCTCATCTCCCACCAACTCTCTATTGGCTGGTATTTGCATGGTGTACCTCTCCCATGCTTTTCCTTTTCATCTGGCTGGCTCTTTGAGATGAAATTCTTGTGGACAGCATCCCACTGGGTCCTGATTATTTATATAATTACTCTCCTTTAATTGGAATATTTAGACCATGTACATTTAATGCAATAATCAATATAGTGGGTCAATCTCTCATCTTGCTAACTTTTCTACTTGTTCCCTCTGTGTTTGGTTCTGTCATCCTTCCCCCTCCCTCTAAATGGTTTGGATCTTCAATATTGGCTTATTGGCTGTACATCTTGTTTTCCCCCTTAGCGGTTCCTCTAAGGTTTACGGTATACATCTTTAACTGAAGAGGCTACCTTCAAACAATGTTATACCATTTTACATAGAATTTAAGAATCTGAAAACTATATGCTTCCTTTCTCCATCTACACACTGTCCTCTGTTGTTACCGCTGCCATACATTTCATTTCACTTCTACCCATGTTACAACACACAATACGTTAGTTTTTTTTAATTTAAATACTCAAGTTATCATTTATAGAAATTAAAAATGAATAAAGAAGTCTAGGGGCACTTAGGTGGCTCAGTTGGTTAAGCGTCCGACTTCGGCTCAGGTCGTGATCTCGCGGTCTGTGGGTTCGAGCCCCCGCGTCGGGCTCTGTGCTAACACCTCAGAGCCTGGAGCCTGCTTCAGATTCTGTGTCTCCCTCTCTCTTTTCACTGCCCCTGCTTGCACTCTGTCTCTCAAAAATGAATAAACGTCAAAAAAATTTTTTTTTGGATACAAAAAATGACGAAAGAAGTCTCTTATATTTACCCACATATTAACTATTTCTGGCACTCTTCCCTCCTTTATTGTTGAAGTTTCTCAATGGTTTCACTTTTCTTTTATCTGAAGAACTTCCTTTAATATTTCTCGTAGTCTTTGCTGACAGTG
Organism: Prionailurus bengalensis; assembly: GCF_016509475.1. Classification (NCBI taxonomy): domain Eukaryota; kingdom Metazoa; phylum Chordata; class Mammalia; order Carnivora; family Felidae; genus Prionailurus; species Prionailurus bengalensis. The sequence goes on from NC_057359.1 coordinate 82,907,843, forward strand.
ATTTTTCTCTCACTTTTTTCATCTGAAAAGGTCTTAAATTTTGTCTTCAATTTTGCAGGATATTTTCATCCTGTTGAAGGATATAGATTTCTAGGTTGATAAAAATTTCTCTACATTACTTTAAAAATGTCATTCCATTACCTTCTGGCTTATGTGGTTTCTTATAAGAAGTCTTCAGTCATTACTTCTTCCTTTTACGTAATGTGTCTTTTTTCTCCAGCTAATGTTAAGCCTTTGTTTTTATCACTGGTTCTGAGTAATTATCGTTCTGGGCTCTGGTTTTGTGTGGATCTACTATGCTTGAGGTTCCTTGAGCTTCTTGGAACTCTGAATTTACAATGTTCATCAAAAGTAAAGAAAAATGCTATAATTTCTTTAAATATTTTTTCTTCTGTCTTTCCCCACCTTCCTCTCCTTCTAGGATGATAAGCATTTTAATCCTCTTGATATTGTGCTATGGGTCCTAGAGGGTCTATTAATCTTTTCCAGTGTTTTCCCTTTCTCTGCCTCACAGTGGGTAGTTTTTATTCCTAAGTTTTTAAGTTCATTGATCTTTTATGCTGTGGTGTCTAATATCCTCTTAATCCTATCAATGAAATTTTCATTCCAGGTATTCTGTTTTTCACCTCTACAAGTTCTTTTCATTCTTTTTATGTTTTCTATTTCTCTTCTCAAATAGTTCAGGTCTTCCTTTAAATTCATGAGCACATTGATTTATAATCCTTTACATCTCAAGACCTTTGTCTAATTCCACCATTTCTGAGCTTGTTTCTTTACTGATTTTTCTCTTTGTTATGGGCTACATTTCTTCTGATCTCAACACTTCTCATATATTTAAAATAGGTTGCCAGATACTGTGAATGTTACACTGTTGTGTATGGATTTTATTGGCTTTTTTTTTTCTTTAAAGTAATCTCTACACCCAACATAGAGTCTGAACTCACAAACCTGAGATCAAGAGTGGATGCTCCAGTGACTGAATCAGCCAGGTGCCCCTACTGTCTTCTTTTAAAGAGAGTTGTAGTTTATTTTGATGGGAAGTTAAATTCCTTGCATATGAGGTTGAACCTTTCAAGGCCTTTTCTTTTTAAAGAAATAGTTTTAAAACTTTTACTGAAGTTTAAATATACAACACACACATAACATTGGTGTTCAGCTTGATGAATGAATTCCTGCCCACGTAACTGGTACTCAGATTAAACAAGAGAGATTATCTTCTCAAGGCTTGCTTTTAACCTCGGTTAGGGCCAGGCTAAAAGAATCCTTACTCTAGAGCGAACTTAGAGTCCTACCAAGGCATGGTCTCCGGCGGTCTCTAATGACTGTCCTCCTTGAACAGCAAGATCTTACTCTGGCTGGTCAGAGCTTGTGTGAGCGAGAGTCTGTATGAGCTCCACCCTACACAGGGGCAGGTCAGTCTTTAGCACATTAGTCAAGAGGACTTGAGTCAGATTTCTAGAGCTCTTGTGATGAGTGCCTTCTTCCAGTCCGGTACTCTGACCCACAAATTTAAAAACCATCTCGCCCTTAAGCTCAGCTTTCTGACCCCTCGACTCAGCAAAACTGGTGTGCTTTGCTGGGGACCCCCTCCTGGCACCATGGTCCAGAAATGCCTCAAGGCAAAAAGCCAGGGGAATGGCAGGCCTCACCTCACTTGCTTCCTTTCTCTCAGGAATCGAAGTCCTGCACGGCCTGTTGTCTAATATGTGAAAACTACTGTTTTTTAAAATTGTCCAGACTTGTAGTTGTTAATGGTGGGAAGATAAAGCCAGTTCCAATTATTCCATCATGGCTAGAAGCGGGACAGAGGCCTCCTTCAGTAAAATTTCCAGCACGGGTGCCACATTTTGCAAGATTTCATCTACCAAAATAACCCAATCCATGTGTCCCTTCTGCCCTTCTATCTATCTATTCAGTGGCTGCTGCATCTCTGGGAAACAAAGATGAATAAAACCTGACTCCTGCCTTTAAAGAAGTCACAATTCACAGGAAAAGCCAGAAGTATATACTCAATTATACTGTTGGGTGAGAAGTAGAATTACACAAGTATAATTACACAATTATACAAGGGGCTGTGAACACAAAGAGCAAGATATAGTGAAATGACCTGTAGAGGTGACGAAAGGTTTTATTTATTTATTTATTTATTTATTTACTTACTTACTTACTTCTTTATTTATTTAAGTAGGCTCCACATCCCATGTGGGGCTTGAACTCACGACCCTGAGATTAAGAGTCACATGCTCTACCAACTGAGCCAGCCAAGTGCTCCAGGGAAGATTTTATAGTTTTACATTTAGAGTAAGTCTTGACGATTGAGTAGGAGATTGGCGGGTGGGGCAGGATATTTGGGGCGGGGGGCGGGGGACTATATGCAAAGTTTGAAGTTATAAAATAACATGCAAGGTTTGCAGAACTAGTAACAGTTCCAATTATGTACGGAGTTTGGAGCTGGGAGGGGAGAGAGCTAAAGCTATCAGAAAAACACCCAGGAGAGTCAGAATATGAAAGAGGACCCTGAATGCCATGCTCATTGTAAATATCCATAAATCATCATCCATAATCATCATCACTAACTACCATCTATCACACTCGTAGGATGTATGTTTTACATATATTATATACATTACCTTCAATTCGCACAACAACCTATGAGGAAACTAAGGCTCAGAGAGCCTAAGTAATTTTGATCAAGATCACACGGTTAGTACGTGGAGAAGCCAGGATTGAAACACGCGTCTGTCTGATTTCAAAGCCAACAGAAGGAATTCGCCTCTAAGCTATAGGCACTGGGAGGTAATGGGTTTTTGTTTCGTTTTGTTTTTTTGCTTGTTTGTTTCCGTTTTTTAATTATGTTCATTAATGGAGTAGTTTTAAGAGGGAAATACAGTTAAATTTATTTTTGGAAAGGCTGCTCTGGTGCAAGAGGAGGACAGGCTGGAGTCAGAGGAGCAAGTTCACGGGCTGGTGGTTAATGGTGTGGGGAGAAAACGAAGAGCCTGGATTAGGTGGTGGAGGGAGAACACGAGAAGAGAATTTGACAAACGGCTGAAGAAGCAGAATCTGTCAGACGCCACAAACAAGCACCTCCAACCAAAGGGGAAATTGTGAGGTCAGCTGTGGACATGGCGGTGCCCTGCAAGTCCCGGCTCTGTGCTGAAGGCAAGGGACACGAAGATGCACAGCATGTGGTTTCTTCTCTCAAGGATGTGACAGTTCACACAGTCTTATGGGAGCAAACCTATGCATTCCCCAGAAACACAAATGCCTTACGGACCACATTCCCTATCCATTATTTGGAGTCTTTCATGGCTCTGGAGCCCCATGCTGAACACTGTGGTAGAACGTTCTCAACCCTGCCACAGACCTCGTTTTTGTGTAGGCAGAGGACTTTTAGGGAACATAACTGTCCTCCAACTCTGGCTGCAATGATTAACAACAATTTTATGAAAAACAAATGCAGGTACCATTTATTGAACACTAACAATACGTGAGCACTGTTCTAAGCATTCGAGGAACATAACCATCTTGTTTATTTGCTACAGCAATCCTAACTACAGGGCTCACACTCCTCCTTCCAACACGGGAGCCTGAGCTCAGAGAGAAAAAAAGAACTTGCCTACATTCCTTTGGTTCCCCGAGACCACTGCGACAATCACTTAAAAAGCATCTTGGAATGTGCCATCTTCAGGAAGCCTCTATTTCCGTCTCCCAAACTTTGTCATCCCTGGGCCCTTCTGTGCCTGATTCCTATTTCCCTTGTGACCCCTATTATGCTACATCGTGATATATATATATCTATATATATATATATATATAGATATAGATATAGATATAGATATATATAGATATAGATATAGATATATATTGATATATATATTTTTTATATACTTATATATATATATATATATATTTTTTTTTTTTTTTTAACATATCTGTTTCCCCTACTTTCCTCTTTGAAGGAAAGGACTAGATCTATTTCATCTTTGCTGTTTGATGCCCAGCACTGGGCCTGCACACGGCAGATGGGACCAGTCTACCCCACTGTTTCCTAGCTATCAGCCAGTCATTCTGGGCTGCCCCAGGCCCCTGGCCATTCCTAGCATCTGATACCTCAGGCTCACTTACAAAATTCATTCAGGAACTGACAGGTCCATACATATGGCACCCATGGATTAAGGGGAAAGCTTTTCCCTAGGAAGGAACCAGGGTGGAAGCCACATATTCTTTGGACCAATGATTCAAACTATGGTCAGGAGGCCCTGAGATCCCAAGCCCATACCTTGTCCTGACACGAATAGGTAGCCTCATGGTGTCTGGTCCTTTCCCTTTCCCTGCTTCTGCCATCTGTTTGCCTCAGAAGGGGGCGGGGGACAGGGTACAAGGAGAGGAGGCAGTGTGGGCTTTGGTGCCGTCCAATCTCAGCTCTGCCCCAGCCAGTCATATGACCTATAGCAGGGCACGTGCTCTCTGAGGCTCATCTGCCCTATGTAAAGGAGAGAACACCTACTCCACTGGGCTATAATGCTAACTGCATGCGATCCCTGAATGCAGACGGCCCCTAGAGAGGATGTGGGGCTTGGCAGCTCTCAGGAGAGACAGAGTTGGGTTCACTTCCTGGCTCCTCCTCTTTCTAGCTCTGGGCATGAAGCAGGAATAAGGAAAATGCCTTCCTCAGGGCAGTGTGAAGAGGAAATGAGGGGTCAGTACGAGCTCTTAGCATAGAGCTTAGCACATAGGAAGTCAATGAATGGTAGCCATTGTTTAATTAGACTACAAATGGAACATCTTTAAATTTTGTGGGTTTTTTAAAGTTTTATTAGAGAGAGAGAGAGAGAGAGAGAGAGAGAGAGAGAGAGAGAGAGAGAACGCACGCACGCACAAGAGCAGGGGAGTGGAGCAGAGTGGAGGCGGGAGGTGGGGAAGACAGACTCTTAAGCAGGCTCCACGCACAGCGCGGAGCTGGACACAGGGCTCAATCCTGTGACCCCGGAATCATGACCTGAGCCAAAATCAAGAGTCAGACGCTCAACTGACTGAGCCACCCAGGTGCCCCAGAATATCTTTATGTAGCACAAATGACTTCCCCAAATCTTACACTGTTAAGAGTAGAGGAGTTTGAAACCACGTTGCAAGTTGTTCATCAACAAACAGCAGCATCTCTTCCAGACAGCTAACCCCAAAGTGCCACGGGGACCTCCGGCAGGAATGGAGCTCCACTTCCCATGACACAAACCCAGCAGCCCAGACCCGATCCCACGTCAGCACATGGGGCCGGGAACATCTACCCCCTTCAGCCTGGAAGTCAGAATAACTTTATAGATCCTCCAGCAGACAGAGCCATGGAGGTCACACCAGAAACATCAAAACCCTATTTCCCAGTGAGCCCCAGTCCTCCTCATTCCTGTGGACGATGGGGGAGATTGGGTCTGCTTCGCACAGCTGCCCATGAGGCAGCCTGAGTAGCAACGTTGAGACAGGTAGGTGGTCAGGTGTCGGCATGGCAAATGTGGCAGCCGGTTGCTTTTGCTAAAGAGAGCCCACTATCTGTCTAGACGTTAGGTATTTAAGATTTATGGGACAGAGAGCCACATTCAGAGCACTGTCAGCAGATATCTTGCTACATGGGAAAATGGCTGCTTGATGATGGTCCAGGAAAGACATACAGATCTGAAGTGTCCCATATCACGCACACAGAAAGCCCTCCGGGGTTGCTCAGGGGAAGCTGTGCTGTCCTTGGGAAGCGGCAATATGCTGGAGAGGGGACGCAAGTCCCCGAGGCTCCCACACAAAGAGGAGCTGACTAGACGCTGGGATCACTACACAGCCCCCCAGATGCACGTTATGAGAGCAAAGCCACTAAACAAAATGAACCACCCTCCAACTTTCCTTCACTGAGACAAAGGTGGCAGACGCAGCAGAGAAACAAACTGTAGTTCTTAGGCCAGAAGAAAACCACGACCGTCTCCCCTCCTTTCCGTTCCCGAAAGTCATGTTCATGTCCACTGCCCGAACTCACAGGAGTCAGACCTCAAGAGCTCATTACCCACCACATCATTTGGGAGGCTCTGGAGGTCATCAAAGGGAGTTTCCAGGGTGTTGGTGTCCACGTTGAGGATCACGACATCATCCAGGGCCATGTTTCTGACTTTCTGCAAATAAAAAAATTCCGAAAGAAAAAATAATTGAAGCACCATGAGGACACGGATATTTCCACTGGCCCTCTCCGGGGAAGCAGAATAAGGAAGAACAGTGACATTTGCCAAAGGCTCATTTTGTGGCAGGCCCAATGCTAGGTGGGTCACATCTCTTAGGCCTTTTAACTGTCACAAAAACTCTGGGGGCTCTACAGTCCCCCCCAAGTCGCAGCAGGGGAAAGGGTTTCACAAGAATGAAGATGACTAAGTTAATATGCTCAGGTCACACGGTTAGGAAGAGAGATCTTTACACCTCAACTTTTTTTCTTTTCTTTTCTTTTTTTAACCCTAGGAGCTATAGTCTAAAACTCTGGCTGCAGGAATTCTGATGTACAGCTAAGCCCAAATGACACCCTTCAATCTGTCCCCACTCACTTACCAAAAGCCACTTGCCCATCTCTCTTTTGGATCTTACCATTCTTGGGATGGAATATGGTAGATGGACTGGTGTTACCATGTCAACATTTCCCTTAAACATGGAGTAGGGAGGTCACGCTTTCAGTTGGGTTCCATTTTCCACAGAAACCTAGCAAGTCAGTCAAGGCTCAGAGGCTCTGGCCATGAGCCATTACTCTACTGGCGCAGTAATGGAAAAGATAAGGGAGACGTGCTTATTAGGTGCGCATGTTTGTGCGGGGAAGAAGGGATAGGTAAAATATGGAGAAAGGAAAGGCCCACCCTCTGGGAGCAGCTCTCCATAGTCTGCAGAAGTACAAGATTATGTGTAGCTTGAGTTTTTAATTTTTTTTTTTTTAATTTTTTTTTTTCAACGTTTATTTATTTTTGGGACAGAGAGAGACAGAGCATGAACGGGGGAGGGTCAGAGAGAGAGGGAGACACAGAATCGGAAACAGGCTCCAGGCTCTGAGCCATCAGCCCAGAGCCCGACGCGGGGCTCGAACTCACGGACCGCGAGATCGTGACCTGGCTGAAGCCGGACGCTTAACCGACTGCGCCACCCAGGTGCCCCTTGAGTTTTTAATTTTTAATCACACTATTCACCCACTGCTAGAATCCTCCTCCATTTTTCTCCCGCCTACCCACCGCTCCCCAATCTCATTCAACCCTCTTCTCCTGTCCAATATCAAAGCTCATTCCTTTAGAGTCTAGAACTTCACAACTGTTGTCTTTATCTCACTTGGCCCAGTTAATTAGGAAGACCTTATCATTTGTGGTCAAAACTGGAACGCTTGTTGGTGTGAAAGAGGGCATATTATGCTAGGGCAGAAGACATCCAACGGGACATACAGTCACCTTACATATATAAGCGATCAATTTATTAGCTACTCTCTGAGGCACTGAATATATCCGTGCAGGTATGTACTGCCCAGGGACGTCCCACCAGCCACCTGGGGCTGAAATCAGCTAAGCCGTGTGTCTGGGTCAGGGGTGGTGGCCGTGGAAGAGAGGAGATAGACGCCTTTTCCTAATTCATCGAAGAGAACTGCACAGCCTAGTGATGGGCCTGGATCATCCCGATGGCTGCTAAACCCCAGTCTCTAGGACATAGCCTGTACCTAAGTAAACGTTTTGAGATTCCTCCCAGCAGGAGGGTGGAGCTGAGCTGGTCAGAAGCCTCCTAGGGTTGAAAAATGGTCCCAGGTGGCAGAGTCCGGGAACCCTTCCACTTAACACACCTAAGAGCCTCAAACTCCTTTTGCTGTTGAGTTTTCCATGCCACCAGGGGCTAGCCCGCAAGCCTTTCAATCCATTCGTCAACATTTCCTAAGTGCTCACTATGGGCTAAGAACCGCAGAGGAGAGACAAGATTCCCTGCCTACTTACAAGTTTATTCTCCCCTCCAAACATTAATTACAGAGTAAAACTTTTACAGAGTAAAAACTTGGCAGCAAACAGCCTTGATAATAATACAAATCACCAGGGTTTCATAAAGCACAACCCCCATTTTTCAGATGAGAACGTTAAGACTCCTGGTGAACTGTCCGGGGCTCCACTGCCACCTCATTTTTCAGTCCAAAAAGTTTAAGACCTAGCAGTGTGCTGGCAGGAAGTTACAGAAATAGCCTCAACAACAATCTCTTTCACTCATATCACCCGTGGAGCTCACACACATTCTTTCATTGTCAACAACATAGCTGGAGGCAAAGTATCACCATTCCTGTTTGCAGGAATGAGAAACTGAGGCTCAGAGAGGTGAAGTGGCTCGCCCCGGATTATGTGGCTACAGTTTGGCTACCTCATCCGTAAAACTGGTCCAATGACTGTGACAACCGTCCTCTAACCCCTGCCCCCTGGGCTGCTGTGAGGGAGTAGAGGTAATACGTGCACGGTGCCAGGCACACAGGATTTATAAATAGTGGTTGTTGTTATTACTTTCATAATTCACACATCTGCTACAGCAAGTCTGAAAGCCGTAGTGCCAATGGCCTAAGGGCAAAAACCATCTGGCCCCTTCTTGGAGGCTAATGGGCTCTCACCTCAAAAGCTGAAACACCAGAAATGGAACTGGAGAAGAGGCCACAAGGAACCCCAAAACTCAGCAGGGGAGACTCCAGGCCTGGAGGACTGCGCTGAGGGCCACTGCACCCCAGAACTGCCTATTCTGTCTCATCTGACCTTCTAAAATAGTCCCAAACAGAAGGGGGCAGGGGGCTTGGCCACTGGAGAGAAGCCTCAGGGGCTGAAAGGCCCAGCAAGAGGGATGTTGATTCTGGACCAGAATTGGGCGTTGTTTCTGCGTTCCCAGAGGGGCCCCAGCAGCACAGACCAGCCCTTGTGGGCTCTCCGCGGCCTGGGCTGGAACAGGCTTTTGATTTCTTCCCACTCCTGACTGGAGGGCCTGCCGGTTAAGCTGTGTGGAGTGTTTACTTTTTCAACAATGGCAGCAGGCTGAAGAAGAGGAAAAAACCTGGCCCTTTTTTCTGACTTAGCAGGCCAGGGTCCCCTTAGTAACCAAAATGCCCAAGCACCAGGCTCCAGGCAAGGAGCTGGGTCGGCACAGTTTCCTCTTACAGGACAAAGCTGCCCTCCTGGCAACAAGGCCTCTTCCAAAGAGGCTGGCGTAGACTCAAGGGCCTTCCTGAAGCTCAGTGTTCCCAAGGAAAGAATCGGAGGCCAGCTCAGCCGGATGGTGCCTTATCCCTGAAAGGCTCAAGGAAACAAGAGCAATGAAGAAAGGCCAAACCCTCCCTCGTCAACACACACACACACACACACACACACACAAAACCAACCCCACAAAACCCTTCAAACTGGGGTGGGGGTGGGAAGAGCTGGTGGAGGAGGAAGCTAGACCATTACTGGGAGCCAGCTCACTGAATCTCACTGAATCCCGACCACGCCAGGAGGCAGATATTACCATCTCCGTGGTAGGGATGAGAAAATAAGGCTTGGAGACGTCAAATAAACTGCCCCAAATCACACGGCTGGTGAGTGGCAGAGCTGACTTTTGAACCCGCTCTGACTCGAAAGCCTCGCTATTTCTGAAGACGTCCCAAATCCAATTGCTCAGACCTCAGAACGAGTACCTGTAGGGCATGAAGCTATATGGATCCTCTCAGGGCCGAGCTTGCTCTTACACACAAAAAAACCACTTGCCTTTTGTATCATAAAAATCACATGGGCCTGTTCAAAAAAAAAAAAATACAGACAAAAAATTTCAAAGAAGGAAAGTATAGTGACGCTCATCCCTCCATTTGGAGATCGTGTTTTGATGTCTCCTTCCATATCCTTTCACCTCAATCCCTACTTCTAAAAACATAGTTAAAATAGTTCTTAATATTTCTTCCCGATTCTCTCTCATTACAATATAGGAATGCTCCACTTCATTAAAAACTTTGTAAAGATCACCGCTAATTGCTACAAAATGTTCCACTTCGTGGAAACAAACTCGACCAAGCCCCTCCCGTTGGCCGTTACCGCCGGTTTTTAAATAATTTTTATATATGATATTGTCATGAAATTTGTAGGCATAACGCCTTGGGCTTTAGGACAGGTTCCTAGAAGTGGAATTTCCTTTCCACTTCTTAAAAAGTGTCCCTCTCAAATTCGACTTTGAGGGAGATATCTTTACTTCCAATTATTTTAAAGTCATTTTATCCACAGCTTGTGTTTCCTACTCTAAGTGAAGAAAAATCAGCAAAGACACGAGCAGATGTCAAAATAGTCCTCCAAAAACCCTACCCAATTAAAACACTTACGAGTACCGCGGCACACCGAGACAGCTCTCCGGTAGCTTGTCCCACCAACACGTTCCCTCTCTTTTTAGTTACAACATATGCCAAAGCTCCTGCCAGCTGCAAACCCTCCCCCCACCAGACTCTATAGGCTTTTTCTCAGAATGAAAAAAAAAAAAATACTGACATGCACACCGACTTTCCAAATGGCATTTCTTGCACAGAGAAACACACAAAAATGGCATCCTCCCATAAATATTGTTAATCAAAAATGTCTTTCTCTTTATGCTTTGTCACAGACAGACTCAGCCTGACCCCGGCCTTTCAGGACAGGGGAGGGGAACATCATAGTCGGGAGGTGGTGGGGGCAGCAGAGGGGTTGGGTTCTAACACACAGGCTTCACTTAAGGCTTGCCCCCTACCTCCAGGGCTGCCTTAAGGCAATTCACTCAACCTCCAAAATCCTCCAGGTTTTCATCTGTGAAATGGGGTTCAAGATAGTACCCCCTCACAGATCTGCTGGGAGGATTGGATAAGCGAATGTACGTGGAAGAGTCGGCAGGATTCCAGGGACACCCGAACAGGCATTCATCAAACAGTGGCTCTCCTGCCTGTCTGTTCCCTTTCCTTTGATGGTTCCTGAGAACTCAGCAAAGCCTGGCCAGCCTCACTGCAGAGGGCCCCGGCTGGCAGTAAGTTTGCCTTTCCCTGTGCTGCCCTGAGGTCATTCCTACAACCAGAATAATATGCCAACCTAGAGTTATTTATAGAAGTATTCAATTCCTCCCCTAGTCCACGGGCTTCTTAGGGTAATAAGACAGAGAACTCTACACTGTCAGCTCCTACTCCAGCACTTGGCCCACAGGAGGCAATTCCTGAACGAACGAATGAATGAATGAATGAACGAACGGGAGGCACCAGAGGCGAGAGGTGAACACAGGATCTGGAAGCCAGTCTGTGAGTTCTAACCTAGCTTTAACACTCACCAGCTGTACAAATGTGGGCATTTCACTCTCTCTGTGCCCCCTGTGTCATCCTCTATATACTGCAGGTGACAACAGTGCCTCCCTCATAAGAATGTGGTAAGGATTAAATGGGTTAACATTTTTTTTTTTTTAACGTTTACTTATTTTTGAGACAGAGAGAGACAGAGCATGAACGGGGGAGGGGCAGAGGGAGAGGGAGACACAGAATCGGAAGCAGGCTCCAGGCTCTGAGCCATCAGCCCAGAGCCCGACGCGGGGCTCGAACCCACGGACTGTGAGATCGTGACCTGAGCCAAAGTCGGATGCTTAACTGACTGAGACACCCAGGCGCCCCAACATTTTTAAAGTGGTACAGTGGCACCTGGCACACGAGAAGCTCAAGATAAGTGAGCTTTATTTTGTTAAATAAAAATGAACAATCACTTAGGGCACCTGGCTGGCCCAGCCGGAAGAGCACGTGACTCTTGATCTCAGGGTTGTGAGTTCAATCCCCATGTTGGGTACAGAGTTTACTTAAAAATAAAATCTTTAAAACAACAACAACAACAACAACAACAACAATCTTTTGAGGGTGGTGGGAATATTCTATATCTTTACTGTGGTGGTGGTGATTTCACAAATGTATGAAACTGTCAAAATTCATTAAATTGTGTGCTTTAAATAGAGGGTCTGCACATAAACTGTAACCTAATGAAGTTGATAAAAACATTAGTACTATGTCCAGAACAGAGAATAAAATCAGAAAAGACGGCAAAAAATTAATAATGCACGAATGGTGAATGAATGCTATCTGACAAGGTCATTTGTCCCTGCTACATTCAGATTTGCAGCTGAGTTTGGCTCCCTGTTCCTTCTTTTCTTTTGTCTAGCTCAGGAATTTTTTTTTTTTTTAACTTTGCTTTTCCACTCATGACCTCTTAGGATAAACATAAAAATCCAATGCCCCTAGAGATTCTAGTATACTTCTCTACATAAAAGTGGAATCTATTTGAGAAACACTCTACCTTTGGTGTTTCCCCTGAAACCAAGACTTTATTGAGCCTCACTTTCTAAAACTGGTGGTCTGAAAACAATGGATTTCCTCCCCTAACATAGTAGTGACACTAGTTCAAACCACACCAATACCCCCCACAGATGGGGAGGATCCTGCCTGTCCAAGGAAGGGATTGAACAACTAGTGACAAAAGTTAGGACCCAACAGAAGCCTGTAAGATGAAAAGCAAGGGTTTGCACTGGCAGTGTAATCCAGGGGATTCCAAGAGTGGTCAGGAGAATGTGATACTTCCCTGGCTGAGGAAGCTAGGAGCAGGATGTGGAGGAAAGCTGGTCCTAGACATTGAGGAGCAGGGGCCCAGCTCCACTCAGCCTCTTCAGCTGAGCCTTGGGCTGGCTCCCTATTTAGGGTGGAGGCCGGCGAGCCAGCATGCAGTGCATTTTTATTCTTGTCCTTCCAGTAGGACCATCGCCAGGGCAGAGCCGGGGCATATATGTCTCTGCCTCTCCAGTGCCCAGCGCAGTGCCTGACACAGGGCAAATGCTCGTGAACTGGAGAATAAACTAATACTGTGGCTGGACCCACTCTGCTGGGAGGCAGCCGGGAAGCAGATGTCAGTGTAAAGCCCAAATGGACAACGTAAGCCCAAAGTAAGCAAAATGGAATTTGCTCAGGGAAGTGAGAGGGGAATAAGAATAATGATGGCAATGACAATAATTATGTGAAATTATCATGATTAATTAGTGTAGAATTAACTCACAGTTGACACAGGAAGTAAGATAGGAGTTAACACGGTGGTTAAAACCGTGGGCTCCGGAATGAGATGGTCAGATTCAAGCCTTGTCTCTGTGACTGTGTAACCTCCAGCAAGCTCTTTACCTCTGAGCCTCAGTGTTCGTATCTTTAAGATGGGAATACTACCTACCGCACAGGCGACCTGTGAGGGTTAAGTGATACAACGTGTGTAAAGAATTAACACAGCACCTGACTGCAGCGGGTGAGCAATACATGGGGGGTGGGGGAGGAACAGAAGTGAGTTTCCATCCTTGCAATTTCAAAGTTATGCCAATAAAATAGATTAGAGCTGCAAGACTGTAAGAATTTAATTTTTTAAAGCATGTTTATATATTTATTTTTTGAGAGACAGCGAGAGAGAGGAAGCTGAGGAGGAACAGAGACAGAGGGTGAGAGAAATCCCAAGCAGTCCCTGTGTTGTCAGCACAGAGCCCCATGTGGGGCTCGAGCTCACCAACTGTGAGATCATGACCTGCGCTGAGATTAAGAGTCGGACGCTCGGCCAACGGAGCCACCCAGGTGCCCCAAGACTGTAAGAATGTAAACTGATTTTCAGACCAAAGGCAGAAGCTAGTAAGATTTCAGTCTGATGATTTTGTGCTATTACAATTCAAACCACCACCAATCTAGTGTTCTTTTCCTGGCTTGGTCTCAGGGATATGAGCACATTCTCTGGAGCGTCTGCCTCAGTCTGAATTCCCAACTCTGCCAGTTACAGCTGTGCTACCACGTGCAAACCCCTTAAGCTCCCTGTGCCTCAGTTTACTCATCTGTTCAATGCGATTCAGACAGGACACCGGGAATAATGGTTACTTTTGGGTCAGAGGGAGAATGACCACAAGAGGACACAAGAGGAGCCTCTGGGGGACTGGTAACGTTGTTTCTCAATCTGGTGGTGGTCGCACGGGTGTACCTGCCTCGTAAACACAAATCTCGCTGTGCACTTTGGATGAGTGTACTTTGCCCTATCCATTTCATATTTCAATAGTATGTAAACAAAAAGCAAATAACATGGACTTCACTGGATTGTTATGGTGATTAAATGAGTTAAAATACGTATAAGTACTTTGGATAATGTTTGGTATATAATAAACACTGGGTGTTTATTATTATTATGAAAAACAAAGTAACAGTAATTATTCTGATAAAAAGGATTCACTCTAGAATGTATTTCACTGTCAGAAAAATCTATCCGTAGGGGCGCCTGGGTGGCTCAGTAGGTTGAGCGTCTGACTCTGGATTTCAGCTCAGATCATGATCTCCTGGCTCGTGGGATCAGGCCGTGCGTGGGGCTCTGCGCTGACAGCACGGAGCCTGCTTGGGATTCTCGCTCTCCCTCTCTCTCTACCCCTCCCCTACTCACACTTTCTCTCTCTCAAAATAAATAAACGTTTCTTAAAAAAATTAAAAAAAGAAAATCTATGTGTAAAAGTCGACACCTCCAGGGTACATGTTACTTCTTCAATCTGTCCTGTTGCTTCTCCAGGGAGGATCGAAGCAGCAATGTTATCTGCGTACCTTCTGAGAGACCCCCGTGGTCCTGTGACAGCTCAGTTTGGGGGAGCAGCAGGACCAAGTGGAAGAAGGAGTCATGTGGACTGGGCTTTGGGTTTTATCTTCTTTAATTACTGCAAATGGGACCCAGGGCAGGGAATTTAAATCTCGTTGAACCTCAGGTTCTTCGTTTATAAAATGTGGTTATCACCACATACTTAGCGTTGTGAGAAGATTAAATAACCAGAAAAAAAAAAAAAAGAAATATTTGTTTGCAACAGCATGTCCATGTTCCCATCTGACCTGGGCACTGGCCTTGACCACAGGCAGGCCTAATCCCTGCTGCAGTGACCTCTGAGGTCTGCAAGCCTAGTCGCCTCTCCCCAAGGCTGAGGCAGCACCTCTGAGACCAGCAACTAGAGCACCAAGCAAAGGGGACAGGTCCAGACAAGGTCCTTCCTGCAAGGACGTCTTGTTTCAAGATGACGCAGCATCTTCCCGGATCAGAACACAAAATGCTCTGCTTTGGCTCCAAGAAAGTCTAGTCTTTGTCCCTCCGGGAGGGAGGCAAACTGATATGGCTTCTGACACTATGTCTCCCTTAAGCCTGACTGCTCAGCCACTGTTTTAATTTTGGAAGGTAGCGAATATGGCTCTTCAGTCTTAATAGGGTGTTAATCCAAATGTTATACCACATGATCGATGCTGGGTTCGTGCAGTCCCCTCTTAGGCCAACCATGCGCCTGACGGGCCAAGCCACAGCTAGGCCGACAGAGGGCCGGCACGGGCCGGGGACTGGGGCACACGCTCTGCCTCCATCATCGTACGGGCTCTTACAACAACGACGTGAGAGCTGTTAGCTGGTGTGGTCCTCCCACGGCCCAAACCTTTCTGAGTACCATACAATGCAATGCTCATGACACTCCCGTGGAGAGAAGGAAATTGAGGCTCGGGGAGGAAAAATAGCTGGTCCAAAGTCGTAGGGCTTAGAAGCAGTGGTGTTACACACTGCAAGCAGCTGAACACCAACGCCCAGTTACCCAGTGCATCTTATTAATTGTTCTGCCACTGTTTCAACCAACAAGCATATTGAGCAACTGTAACTTAGCGGAAGTTTGTCAAGCACGTAGCAGAAGAATCAAGCCCTTCATAGCTCGAGGGTTGGCCCAGACTCCATTAAAATTCCCCAGGGAGAGGGTTTTCTGCAGAATATCATACCCATTTGATGGATGAAGAAACTGAGCCTAAAGAGAGTAAATGGTTTGCCCATGTTCTTACAATGTGGTGTGTGTCAGAGAAAGGATTTGAATCTGGGTTCCACGTGCCAATGTTCTTTCCACTATACAGCACATATAAAATGTGCTCAAATGCATGCGCATATATATGAGCACATAACAAAGAACAGCATGGGAGCTGGTGGCCTCCTAGGAAGAAAGGAAAGAGAAATAAAAGGGAAAGTGGAAAGGACAAGAAGAGGAAAGGCAAACCTTCAGGTACTCTAAACTCTTTATTCCCTCCTGAAATCTCAGATATACACAGAGGCAAGAGTGACATTTTCCTTCCCTTCCTCAGGCCCCAAAGGTCACTGAACTGCCAAGCGGTTGATAAACGCAGTGGTTTTTCTTTGGAGCCAGGAGTCACTGATTTGCTCCTTCCTGCTCCACAAAATTAAAAATCTAAGCCCGACAGTTCAGAGGACCCCTGAAAACACCGCTGGAATTTCCCAGTGTGCTTTAAACAGAAACAGAAGCTTGACAGGGGAGGGAAGTGGTGTAAGCCCCTCACAGGTCAGGCCAAATCCACTCCTCACAAGGTAATAAGCACTGACTCTCATTAACAAGTCCAAGGATTTTCAACCCGGGTCAGCACAGAGCTTTTTCTCCAATGGGCCATTTTTCCTTTCTTGACCATACATCTCCTGGGCATTCATTCACTCCCTCACCCATTCATTCACTCATTCAGTCAGTCATATGTCAGTCGGTCATTCACGTCAACTTCATGCTAGGTTTTAAGGACAGAGAGATAATAAAGCATGATCTCTGAACTGAAGAGGCCCTCGGCCTACCTACGAGATGGCCTGGATAAGGAGTGGTGAGGTAAACTATAACCAAATGGCCTAAGAAAAGGCACAGCCGGGGTGCCTGGGTGGCTCAGTCAGTTAAGTGTCTGACTTCGGCTCAGGTCATGATCTCGAGGTGTGAGAGTCAGAGCCCCACGTCGGGCTCTGTGCTGACAGCTCGGAGCCTGGAGCCTGCTTCCGGTTCTGTGTCTCCCGCTCTCTCGGCCCCTCCCCCGCTCGTGCTCTGTCTCTCAAAAATAAACATTAAAGAATTTGAAAGAGAGAGAGAGAGAGAGAGAGAGAAAGAAGGAAAAAGAGAAAGAAAAGAAAAGAAAAGAAAAGAAAAGAAAAGAAAAGAAAAGAAAAGAAAAGAAAAGGCACAGCAATGTATAGGGAAAGAGAGCATCTCTATTCACACGGAACTTGCTCGATTTCCTCTGCTGGATGGTCCAGAGCCCAAGGTAAAAAAGTCACGAGGTTGGTGTCCTGGCTCTTTTGCTCACTAGCCAGGTAGCTGCGGGCGTGGCACTTTACCTCCCTGGGTATCAGTTTTCTTCTGTGTGACACGGGAGTCACTGTCCTTAGCCTCAGGACTGTCGAGAAGACTAAAGGTTAAGCAGGGCACGCATCTCACAGAGGGCCAGCTAGAAGGCAGGTAGGTACCAGCAGCCTCTGTTGAGACCCCGGTTCTGCCAGTTCTCCCGGCAGCACACTGGACAAGTCCGCCCTTGGGCTGGTGGTGTTTTGCCTCCAACTGAAGCACCCTCCCTATGCTGGAGACTCCGCTTTCTCATCTGTGAACAGAAGACGAGGAAGGCCTGTTGCAAAGCACGAACGAGAGATGAAGTGTGGAACCCTGGGTGAGACGTGAAGACGGCCCGAAGGTCGCCGTCATCATCTCCGTCCCACGAGGCCCTGCTCTTCCACAAAACCTTCCTGATTATTCCTGTCCCACAGCACACTGCCTTCTCAAAGGCCTAAGCGCCAAGCACGGTGGACAACACGGGGCTGGGCCCTCAAAAAACGAAAACGAAAATAAAACTTGTTTAGTGACGTCTCCGTTTCATGCTGCCCCTATCACTTTTCCTTTATTTTCATTAACTTATTTTATTTATTTTAGAGAGCAAGAAGGGGAGTGGGGAAGAAGGGCATGGGACAGGGAGAGGGAGCAGGAGTGTGTGTATGTGGGGAGAATCTTAAGCGAGCTCCATGTTCATCGTGGAGCCCGACATGGGGCTCAATCCCAGGACCCTGGGATCATGATCTGAGCCCAGATCAAGAGTCAGACGCTCAAGTAACTGAGCCACCTAGGTGCCTCTTCTTTTTAGATTTTATTTATTTTTTATTTTTTCCATTGTATTTATTTTAGAAAGAGAGAGAGAAACCAAGTGGGGGAGAGGGGCGGAGGGAGAGAGAGCACTCTGCCTTTAAAATAACTGTTTTGGGGCGCCTGGGTGGCTCAGTCGGTGAAGCATCCGACTTCGGCTCAGGTCATGATCTCACAGTTCCTGAGTTCGAGCCCCAGATCGGGCTCTGTGTTGACAGCTCAAGGCCTGGAGCCTGCTTCGGATTCTGTGTCTCCCCCTCTCTCTCTGCCCCTCCCCCGCCCACTCTGTCTCTCTCTCTCTCTCTCTCAAAAATAAGTAAACGTTAAAAAAAAATTTTTAAATAACCGTTTCAACCTTACTATATCCACAGATACTGTACTAAGGCTTACTACTGTCATCTATAAAGTATAATATAAACACTATTATTTTAAGATACCTTATTTCATCTGATCCTCAGAGCAGTCCCATGGAACAGGCATGATTATTCCCATTTTATAGCACAGAAGACTGAAACTCTTGCACCAGGCCCCGGGGTAACAACAGAGCCAGGACTAGAGCTTGGGGCTGTCCGACCCCAAAGCCCAGTGGTCTCCTTCTCCTGTCTGTGCAGCCCCTTCCACTTTCCTGGCTTAGCAAAGACCGGACAGTGACGAGGTCACATATTTATTTTGTAACCTTCGTGGATAGACTTACCAGAGGCCAGACACCTAACAGCAAACAGACCCTAAAAGTTGGACCAGTATCATGTTCTTCTTTTGTATACACTAAACCACTTCACACAATGAAATAACTGGGTTTGGATTCTGGTCCTGTCATTGTTAGCAATGTGACTTTGGACGGGTCACTTAACCTCTCTGTGCCCAAATTTCATCATCTGTAAAAGGGGGCCACCACTATCGGAACACAGGCTTGCTGTGAAATTAAATAATGTGTGCAATGTGGCTGGCAGTATTTCAAAAACAGCATCCGTCCAATTTGAAACCGTGAAACTTCAATTTAAGAGTTTCACTGGGGGTATAAGGGGACGTTGATTCCCTAGTCCCAAAATGGTTTGGGGTCACCCTCCCATAAAACAGGACCTCATTCCTCCCACACAACTGCCACTTGCCATCATTCATTCATCACTAGGCACAGAAAACCCGGACTCCCATCTCCACCTGCCTTTTATTTGAAATGTCAATTTTTAAAGAGTGGAGAGGTTGGAAACCCAATTTAACAAGCACGCTGAAACATTGTTTATTGCCCCCATAAACATGGCTTAGTGAGAATTACGGACTTAATCAGAGTGAACTTATCTCCCGGTGAAAAGGAACACTTTAAATTTCAGAAATGGCACCTTCACTGTGAAAATCTCTTAACTTTTCAAACAAACTACAGGGGGTCTTAAACATATGGGCAGTAAAGGGGCAGCCATTACTGTGATTTGTCTTGCCCAAGAGCCAAGGAGCCCTAAAGGTCCATAACAACTTTAAGATCTAGGAAAAGTGTTTGGAAAATCATATTCAGGAGACACGTCTCTAAAAACACCCAAATGGTCTGCCGAGTGGGAAGTAATGCCCGTAGAGAGGCTCGGGATGGCCCAAGAGGACGGACCCTGGAGTCATTAGAACAGGGGCTATTTAATACAGCACTGAGAAAGCAAAGCTTTCCTCCTACGTGTAAGATTAAGCATTCAGCAATACGTAATACTTTGGTGACCTGCTTTTCGGAAAAGAGGTGTTACATAAATCACAAAGGCTGCTAACCGGTCTGTGCGTGCGTGCGTTTAAACCATTCCAGAGGATGAGGTTCTGTGAACCCCAACTTCCCAATGTGAAGCTTCACCAGGGCCGCTCTGATCATTCCAGGAAAGCTTTTCATAAAGACGCCCCATTTTGCAGAGAATGTATCAGCCTGGCTGCCAGAGGCAGGAAAGGCAACAGATATAAAATTTTATTATTTCAATGCCCCAGTAGCAGCCAGGAGGACTTAATGAAATCGCCAAGATTTACAATCTGAAACAGCTATTGCACAGACAGATATGGTTAAGGGAGCTGCGCCCTCTGACCTTTCAACCCTTTGATCCTCACCCAGCAGGTGGCCTAGAGCCCCCTCCTGGGCATCTTCCCTCTCTTCCGACACTGCCGAACCTTGATGTGCAATAAGCCTGACCCTACACAGGTGACTCTCACGGTGCTTATCACCAGCAGCTGCTGCTAATGGAATGGCCCAAATCATTTGGCCTCGAGATTCTAGCTCCGAGACGGGGGGGAGAGGAGTCGGCTGCTCCGTGTCCAAACGGTGGGTGCCAAAATGATGCTCGATAATTCTGCCCCGAGTCCAGTTGTTTGGCAATGCTTAACGATGTCATTACAAAAAAGCTGTCCTAGAAATGGAACTCTGTCTCCTCCGATTTATACTTTGAGTTAGGGGAGAAAAAAAAAATCACCTTTTAAAAATAAATCACAAATCTCAAAAAAAAAAAAAAAAAAAAAAAAAAAAAAAAAAAAAAGAAAATCAACCCCGAAGTCCCAAATGCATCTCTCAGAACTTCCCTAAAACCATGTGCAGCAAATTTATACCAATGAAAATCAAAACAATTTTTGGAAACCTAAAATTGACTGTTTTCAGTTCCATGAAATTTCATTTAAAAAGCCCCATATGCCAAAATGTCCAAATTCTCTTATTTTTAAAAATTGGGATGACTTCCAAACTCATAGCTATCTTTTTCTTCCTTTTTTTTTTTTTCTTCTAAAGCTAGGGATGGGTAATGTGCATATGTACTTATCAAGCTTCATAATTTAACCCATTCGGTCAGTACAAAATATCTGCAATAAAATGCTGAAGAGGCGGGATATAAATTTATTACCATCGAATCATTTAAAAACAATAGATGCCAAAGCTTAACAGGTATTATATTTGGTTAAAGCCATGTCCAGGCCCCTGGGCAGCCCCAGCCTGCGGCTTTTAGTTTCTGTCAGATATTTGTGTCTATGGAGGGAAGAATTTTACGCAGGACACATAAACCACTCTGTGGGATACTGATAACTTCCAAACACACAAGGAAACTTTAGCGCCACTGTTGATCAGGAAGAGCTCTGAGCCAGTGTTTTACTTCTAACAAATATAATGCGGTGGCCCCACTCTACCTGCAAAGGCCAGAGCTTAGGTCATTAATGTCCGAATCCAAAGGCAAAGAAAAAACTCACTCCTTGTGTAGCCCACATGGCGTAGATCTTAAATATTCAACTTTAAATGCATTTTGAAATCAGCTGAGAATCAAACAATATGTAAAGAGAGGTTTACAGACTCCAATTTTAGTCACACTCTTCTCTATGGGCGTTTAAGTTTAGTACAGAAAGCAGTTTATGGAGAAATCAGTTTAGCAGGGGGGAAAAAAAAGGTACGGTTACTACATCAGAGTTTGACCGCTTTGCACAAAATTAGTACTAAGCTATCTTCTTCACAGATGCCTACTAGAAACACTTTATTAATAATAATATCTACCATCCAGTGAGGGTCTACTAACATGCATGGAACGTCAGCCATGTTACTTCTAGCTGTCATCACTTTAAGGCAGGTGTCCCATTTCACAGATGGAGGTGTTAAGGCACACACGCACAGGAGTTCAGTGACTTGCCCGTGTCACACTTAGATAAATGGTGGAGCTGGGATTCAAACTTAGGTTCACTGCCTGCCCCAAAAGCCCATTGTCCACCCATGTCTTCCCCCTAAAAGCAAAAGAATAACACGCAATAATCTGTGCAGAAAATGCCAGATTCCAGCCTGCTCACCTATTGCCACGGCCCATTTAAAGGCCTTCCGAATCAATTATTTTAGGTCATTAAGAGGAAGTTTAATTTGGTTGACAAACACCCCTACTGGGGTGACCTCACATATCAACAACAAATGTCTGATGGTCACAAACTCGGACTGTGAGTCTGTGGAGCATGGTGTTAAACAAAACCACATGTGCCCGGATTCCAAGTGGGATCTGCCTAGGCCAAGGGTACGGCTCTTCAATCATCACGAGACTGGTCTCTGAGCTCCCACAACAGCCCCGCCCCTATTCACTTCCAAGGACTTTAAGAAGTCACCAGTCCCATGTGGCTCTGCTCAGTTAAAAGTGCCTTTGAGTTAATGTCGATTTAGAAAAAGTCACTCTCTAAAAAATACAAAAGGAAGCTGAAAAAGAGGGCAGAGTCAAACTTAGGTAGATGCCTTTTAACTGGCTTTAAAGAAGATTTCTCGGTTCTACACAAATATCGATACACATATAGCCCCTTCCATTTATTTGGCACCTACCATGCGTCAGGTACCAATTCCCTCACTTGCTCCTCATTAAAAACTCCCACAAAGTGGGGAACGTACCCATTTTATGAGCGACGTGTCTAAGGCTCAAAGAAGCACCCGACCTCCTACAAAATCTACACTTCCTTCACGGGGGTGACAACTAGAAACGACAGGGCTCAAGTGCCACGTACACTGGCAGACCTTCACTCAATGGTTGATATCACTGAGTACTTCCAACACGCATCTCTTAAGAAGATAACACAATAATCCTTTTGCACAGAGTGGTCCAACTGTGTGATGCAATGACAACACCCTCCCCGCCTGCCAAACTGACCTCTCAGCTCAACAAAGGAGGTTGTTTAAAGTCATCTGGACTCTAACCAGACGTTAACTAGGGCTAGAATTTGAATCCAGGGCCATCTAACTCTAGAGCCCAAGAGTCCGTTTCACTCCGCCACACGCCCCCCTGTGTGCAGCTCTTTCTCTTAACCTGATAGGATTTTGATTAGTTCAAGCTTTCTCTTAGTAACAGTTTATAAACTAAATTTTCTTTGAAGTCGGTTTTCACATTGCTAAGCGGAACTTACATATAATGACTGGCTAAGTGATGATAGGAAAATTGGCAAACAAGAGCATCAACGATGGTTTCACATTTTCTACTGGGATTCTCCCTCATAAATTACTCAGTTTTTCTAATCTATAACAGAGGCTTATCTCATCTCACAAGAGAACATTTCAGTCACAACAAATTAGACTGAAAATGTACTGACTGCAAGAGATACTTAAATCAGCCAGAATTACTTGTTCCCTTTGATTACATAAATTACTACTAGAGCTTTAAATTGCTTTGTATTAACTAATTCAACATCAGGATAAGTGACATTTAAGAATCGCATTCAGGGGCGCCTGGGCGGCTCAGGCAGTTAAGCATCCGACTCTTGGTTTCAGCTCAGGTCATGATTTCACGGTTGTGGGATTGAGCCCTGTGTTGGGCTCAGTGCTGAGCACTGAGCCTGCTTAAGATCCTCTCTCCCTCTCCCTCTGCCCCGCCCCCCAGCCCATGCTCTCTAAAATAAAAAATTCTTTAAAACCTAAAACAATTCAGAAACAAAACAAATCCCACTTATTGTAAATGTAGAAGCCGCTGTGAAGAGGAGAGAGCTTCTGGGGGAAACTCATCAGGCACAGTCCAGGACCTCCTTCGGGCCCAAAGTTGAATGGAGCTTCTGAATGGTCACCCTGAATGCTGCGCGTGTGACAGACTCACATGTGACGATTCTGCCGGATAACAAACAGTATGCTGAGGAAATTCCAGCAAAGCCGAGCTACTGTCTGATTACTTTTTTTCTTTATATAATAAAGCAAGTGCCAGCAAGTGACCTAAACGTTGCTCTTAACTATAAAGAATCATGTTTGGCGTGGTATTTTTTTTTTTTTACATATAATTTATTGGTGTAGTATTTTTATTTTTTAAAAAAAAAAATTTTTTTTTAACGTTTATTTATTTTTGAGACAGAGAGAGACAGAGCGTGAATGGGGGAGGGGCAGAGAGAGAGGGAGACACAGAATCGGAAACAGGCTCCAGGCTCTGAGCCATCAGCCCAGAGCCCGACGCGGGGCTCGAACTCCCGGACCGTGAGATCGTGACCTGGCTGAAGTCGGACGCTCAACCGACTGCGCCACCCAGGCGCCCCAGTGTAGTATTTTTAAAAAGCCCTTCACATCTGTTATATCACTGAATTCTCACAACTCCTTGAGGGAGCAAATACAATCCTAATTTTACTGACGAGAGAATGACATCGTGAAGAGGCTAAGTAACCCAGCCCCGGGTACAAGTATAGTCAGAGCCCTTCTCTGGACACACATGAGGCCGCCAGACACGAACTCCCGGGTCCCTTGGCCACCATCCCCCGTCCGTGCACGGCATGGAGGCCACCCGAGAAGGAAAACCTCAGGTGAAGCTGGGCCTTTGCTCAAGACTGAGGTGGGGTTAGGCATGATCCACACGGCCTGAGTAGATGGCGCGCAGGGCAGAGTCTCTGGGTCCTCACAACCCCATCGTGGCCGAGGGACTAGACAGAAATTATTTTACCTGAGCCTCAGCTTCCCCATTTGCAAATGTGGATACCCCTTCCTGGCGGAGAGATTCCGAGGAATGCTCCAAAGTGAAAATGGGTAAAGTACCTGGCACCGTGTCCGGTGTTGAGCAAGGACTCAGAAGATGTCCCAACCCTTGGCCTCTCTTGCCAGAGCTCTCCCCGCGAGCCTGCGACTGAAACTCCCAGGTGGAATGTTTCAGGCAAATATCACCTTCTTACAAAGCAGGACAAGGACTACTCAGCACTAACAAACCTCACCCGGGATTTCTCAACTCCTGTGAGGATACATATACAGGTCCCCACTCCCATCTAGAATAGAATTGTGGCTCCGAGCTCTGCACCAGTCTCAGCTTTAACAAGGGTGAACTACATCTCATTACCTCTACCTGTGGAGTCCTGCGAAGAAGCAAATGGCACGATGGTGAACAGGAAACACTCCCCACTCATATGAAACTGTTTAAAGATAAATATGTATCTATTAAAAAAATGAATAAAGGATTAAAGACTTTCTCTGCTGAGGGAAAAAGGGAAAAGAAAGAACTAGTTAAAATTGTGCCTACTCATTTGACAGAAATTCAGATTCTTTGAGATGCAAAGGCAGGGGGGAAGGGTTATTTTTCTTTTCTGTAAATAAGGAAATCCTGTTATTTTGTGCAAAAAGCCGCTACTTACACCGGGAGCCCCTCTGGCTCCCAGAGACTGAAAGGAGCTCTGCCTTGGCACCCGGGTGTGGCCTCAGGAGCGCTGCCTCAGGGCTGTGCCAAGCACCTGGTGCATCTGCAAAACCAGGTGTCTTTCTAGGAGCTCCCGCCAAGCCTCCCCAGGGAGAGGATGGCGAGAAAGAGAACAGAATGCCGGAAGCCTGGTCTCGTGCCCTCGTGAACCCATCACATGCCTCTTGAAATTGCGACGGTGGCAGAGGTAGCAAGGGGCCGGGGAATTTGGTTTCTGGGTCACATTCCCCCTGTTCCGACTGCCAGTCTAAATGTCTATCCTCTGGGCGCCTGGGTGGCCCAGTTGGTTGAGCGTCCAACTTCGTCTCAGCTCATGATCTCCAGGTTGGGGAGTTCGAGCCCCACGTCGGGCTCTGTGCTGACAGCTGGGAGCCTGCTTGGGATTCTCTGTCTGTCTGTCTCCCTCCCTCCTTCTCTCTCTCTCTCTCTCTCTCTCTCTCTCTCTCTCTGCCCCTCCCCCGCTCATCACACGCACGCAGGCTCTCTCTCTCTCTCAAATAAACAAACATTTCATGGATTAAAAAATAAATTTATATCCTCAAACTGGGCTGTAGAAAGAATATCTAATTCATGAAAAGTACTTAGAAACGGAGAGGAAAAGACAAAATCTAGTAAAAGCGGTGCTTAAACCCTCGAAGAAAGTCATCGCTGCAAACACCTCGGCCACAGCATGGTAGCAAGGGAGCCGTTCGGAAGCTTGGGTTTGGGATGCCAACACATCTGAATTTTATATATATGGTTGTGGTGTGTAATTTACTTAAGAATTACCTTGATCTTTATAAATATCAATTTACTTTATTAACATGGTTAAGCAGTTTCCAAGCATTTTATATGGAAGGACTGTGTTTCTAATGGCCCAGAAGGAGAAGGCCTGACCATGTCCCTCCCCTATTTACACACTTCAATGGCTCTCCATTGCCCTATAAAGTTCAAACTCTTTAACAAGGCTTACAAGGCCCTGGATGGCCTGGTCCTTGCCTGCCTACCTCAGCTCTGCTCTCTCCCTTCGGCTCTGTGCTCCCGTCACACACTGAACTACTCCTACTTCCTGGAAAGCTCCATGGTGGTCATTTTAAGTCTTTGCAGATGCTGTTCCCGGTTTCCCTGGCTTCAGCTTAGGTGTTCCCTTCCTGTCAGAGGAACAGCCCTCGAGGCTAGATTTGGTGTTTCCCCTACCGGACCCATGGCCTCCCAAATTCACTGTAATTACTTTCTACTTGCCTGCATCTGCTCTAGACGAAACCCTGTGAAGGCAGGGATTATGTGACGCTCACCATTTCGTACAGAACCCCTAGCAGGATGCGGTAGTTGGTACTCAGAAGGCTCTCAAAACATCACCGTAGAAGGGGACGTGGACCGTGTGCCCGGCACAGACCAGGCACTCACGTATGCTGGACACACACAGGACTCATGTATTTATTTAATCCTTCCCATGATTCTAAAAGATGGGTGCTAACCGCTATTACAGATGAAGAAAGGGAGAGACAGAGAGACAACGTATCTTGCCCGAAATTACTACAGCAGGACAGTGGTCAAGCAGAGGGTCGAGAGCGCACTCAAATTCTACAAAAGGACCGCTCCCATCCCCGAAAAAGTGTCTCTAGCACTGCAGACCAGGAGAAAATAGGGCGACCACAAACTCTCCTTCCCTAGGTAATGAGGACGATGGCCCTGGTAACCTAAGAGTCTCTGAAACGTGCTCCCAAAGCTACCGACTTAACAACGTAAATGGCTTTAAGCCCACTGAGGAAATAAAAACATCAACGGTTGTTGATCTCTGTTGAACTCTTTATGTGCCAGGCACTATGTGAGGCACCCAACAAGCATTAGCTCACTGGATCTCCCAACAATCCTGTAAGGGAGATGTGGCCACTGTCCTCGTTTCATAGGTAAGACAACAGACGTTAAGAGGTCATTACCTTCCCCAGGATCGCGTAAGCAGGAGGTTCGGAGGGCTAAAATCCAGAGTCCACGTTCTAACCACTGCACTTCACCGCCTCTGTGTACAGGTGGGGTATGATACACAGGCTAACCCGAGCCTCTGTCTGCAACTGTGCCATAGCTATCGCTTCTCCTTCCTCCCTCCTGACCACCGGGATACATGCATACGATATTCTGCCGACATCCCTCGTAGCACTCTGAGGCCTGGACACAAAGCATTGTTTGTGAGGCTTGGAGAGGAAAGTCTTCCTTTATCAAAACGGAGAAGCACCATCCACCAGATGTAACCTGGCACCTGCCACCAGACCAGGCACAGAAGAGGGGCGGCAGAAACGTCTCCTGAACTGAACCGAGGTGGAGAGAACGAAAGGAAACAGGCCCTGTGGAATCTGGCCACGTTTCGGTATTTCCTAGCTGCCAGCTAACAAGATCACTCTCTCCAAGAAGAAACTAGGTCCATGCCAATACCCTTGGCTATCCTGCTAACTTACCACTAGCCTCAAATTAATGTTTGCTTAAATGAGAGAAAGAATATAAAAAGGCGGAAGGAGGGGTAAGAATCCGGATTGACTATAAACTTGTCACTTCAGAAGGAAGGCAGACTCTTGAAGGTGACTGGGTTACCATTCAACAAATAGCAGGGGCACCCTGTTAGAACGGAAGACCAGAATGAGGTCTTTCCCCAAAATAACCTTTTTTTCAAATGAGAACACTAGGTTATAATTTATATTTCCTTTTGTGCAACAAATTTGAGTGTCATAAAAATGGTTAAAAAGTCTTCCTATGGTAGCTTTTTCTAAACTTTTATGAACATCTGCCACATTCATTTGAAGTTTAAAAAATTCTGGCACATATGCAAAGGCATAATAAGGTGCCTATAGCTTTCAAGAAAAAATAACAAGACAGTCAAAAATAAGCCTTTTGCTGAATTGCCAGTAAGAAAACTAGTGTGCGAGAGGAGATGGGCCTTCCCAAGCTCCTTCCTTAAAGAGCTTTCCTTTGGCCCCAGGTACGAGCTCCTCCCCAAGCGTTACAGCCCATGGTGCCTGGAAGAAATCTCAGGGAAGCATTTCTCTCCCTTGAAGAGTATAACAGAACCAGATAAACCCAGTCAAAAAGAATGACTAGAGCATTCCGAGTCTGAGCTGAAATCCACGGGAGGAGATTAAGAGACTAAATTCCACGATTTGGTAGTTCACGGCTACCCAACACACCCGGGAAACACGACTTTGCTTGGAAAAGTGGTTTAGCTGGCCTCAAGAATGGGGCAACGACTGATCTGGCTTTTCTTTTACTGCTGATCACACAAGAATTTGGCATGGCAACCCCCTCCCCAACTTCAGTCAAACAGGTCTAAGACTGATCTTGCCCAATGCTTCCTGAACCTTCTCACGTAAAATCCCTCAAAGGCTGAGGAAGGAGAGTGGATTTGCACCCATTCACCTAAAGGCAAAACTGTCTCAAGTTTCAGCTTCAGAATTTACGTATATTTTGCATTACATGTTTTACTACCAGAGGTCTTTTCAAAAATTCCTTACGATCATATAAAAAGTAAAAAATTTACTCCACCTTTAAGTAAACTTATGGTGCTGGTTCCCCGGAAACAGTGAGGCTCTGAATGTGTCCTGGAATCCAGTTTTCCAAGCACGCACTCAATCCTTCTTTTCAGAAAGTACGTGCTCGGCGTCCTGCTAGGTGCTGAGGCCACCACATGAATGCAGCACAGTCTTTGTTCTCAAAGAACTCATACTTCTAGGGATGACGGAGAGGACAGAGCAGCAGACAGCTATCATCCGGGGCAAGAAGTACAGTACGTGAAAGATGACAACTGGGGACTTCCGGGAAGAGGTGGAGAAGGGCAAGCTTAGCCGGAGGGATGGGGTGTTGAGGAGGGATGTGGGTGTGCTTATGGATCAGGGAGAGCACTGGCTAGCAAGGGACAGTGAGAGGACAGCAGTGAAGACAGCAGGACATGGGGGAGGGCAGAGAGAGGCTGGAAGGCAGGCTACGGAGGTACGGCGGCGAGGCAGAAGGCACCCCACCACGTGTCGGGACTTTGGCCTAGTTCATGTCCGTCTCCCTCTCTCTACGGCCTAGCAAACTGTTCAGAACAGAGAGGCCTTCATTTTGCTTATCAAAGGAATGAATAAGGCTTCACAGGAATCCAAGAAAGCAAAGAAAAAGGTCATCGAAGGCAGTGAGGAAGGAACAGGTGGAGAGAGATGTCAGAAACCTGGTGACTATTTCGAGAGAAAGAATGAGGAAGAGAGGAGAACTCAGCCATGCTTGGTGTGTCCCACTTTGGTGCCTCTGCGGGCAACGGTGCCACTCACAGACCGGGAACACCAGAAGGTTGTGTGTGTGTGTGTGTGTGTGTGTGTGTGTGTGTGTGTGTGGCGTGCGCAACGCATTGTCTGGGGAAGACTGAGTCTGAGACATCTGTAGTCCATTAGGTGACAATCCATCAGCACTTGAAACTTGGCATCTGAAGTTCAGAGAAAGAGAAGCCAGAGGAAGTTCAGAGCTGAGAGTCACAAATATCACGTTGGTAGCTGAAGCAAAAGCCTTACGAGAGATGACTAGAGGGCATGTGGAGAAGAAAAGCAAGCTAAGACTAGAAACGTGGACAATGCTGAAGGTAAAGGGACATGAAAGAGTCTGAAAAAGCCTGTACTAGAACAGCCTGGAAGGCAGGAGGAGGGGCCGGAAAGAGCTGTGGACTCTGATAGACCAAATGGTCTTTACATTTGTGTCTCAAACTCTGCAGCGACTGGCATGAAAGGTCGGTTAGAAAAGTATTCACTTTCAATTTTTCACACAGGAGCCTTGAATACACCCCTAAACTTGACAAACAAAGGTAAAACACAGAAGAAATCTCTTCAATCTGATCTAAATACACCACCCGAGATCGTCCATAAACTGTGTACTGTATGTGCTCAGGGCTGGGTGACGACAAGGAGGAACTGTTAACAGAATGTAGGAGCCACATGGCCGTCCTGTCAAATTAGAAATTTGAGCAGATTTCTGTGGTCTATTTTGATCAAGATTCTCAATGTCAAACAAACAGGTTTTTCGATAACCAACTTGTTTCATTTTCGTAAGCACAATAGCACAGTGTGCAACAGTTAGTGAAGAAGCAGGTGGTCCTCGTCGACGTGAAATGAAGGCAACAGAAGAAGAGAAGTAGCACTTCCTTTAAGACATGCAAAGCATCATCACAGACGGACAGGGCTCTAGATTTTCCCTCTGGGAGCTTATCTCCTGTGCAAAACAGGCAAGCCCCCCACCTCCCACCCCATTTTGCTCTAGTACAAATTTAAGCTCTCTCTCTCGAGGAGGGAAAAGCTTAAGGTTCATGTCTACAAACCAATGGCACTTACAAAAGCACACAAAAGCCCTTTAAAAGAACTGCTATCTAATTGGTACAGCCATGCAGAAAGCAATCTGGCACCAGATTCCTAGCTTTGACCAAGCATTTCTACTTTGGGGCGGGGGGGCGGGGGGGGTTCTGTGCTAAAGAAATAAGTCAGGGTGCGGAGAGAGCCTTATGCATAAAGATGTTCACTGAAATGCTATTTATAATAGTGAAAAATGATAAACAACCCAAGTGTCCAACAATTATAGGAAAATGGTTAGGTTGTGGTATATCCAAACAGTGGATGGACAGGCAACAAATTAAAAATTATTCATATTGAGAGTGGATTAAAATATGTAGAAATCTCCATGCCATAATATTAAGTGAAACAGACCTAAAACTATATATATAATATGTATACATATATATGTCAGTTATGCATATTTATACAAAATATATATTCACAGAATATAGACTAGGAGGAAGAATAATAAAATGCTAATAGTAGTTGAGTCTGAAATAATGGTATCGTGGACACTTTTCAACTTCCTTCTTTATATACCTACCTACTTTTTTATACCATGTTTTTGACAATGAAAAATGTCATACTGTTACAGTGATTTATAATAAACATCATTTGGAAAAGCAAACAATTTCCCTTCCCTTTCCTCCTGCCTCTCTGAACCTCTCTCCCTCACCCATGAAAACTGACAACCTCCAAGCAAAGCGGAAAAACACTGGAAAGCAGAGCCCAGGGGAAAGGGCCTCCGCCGGATGCTCAGCTCTGTGCACCTGCGAGGGGGCTGAGCATGAGGTGTTGGTTCGACACGCTCCCATGTGCAGAGCTGTGAATCCCGAGACTGTGTCTTTTCCACTGCCGCATAGCAAAACAAAGCCGCGAGTAGAGAGATCTGGGGAGGAAAGGCGCCAACTTACCTCCATTAAACTTAAATGGATTCCTATGAGGTAGGGCATGGGAGCACTGTGAAGAGAAACAGAGACACACAGCTGCTTTAATGTCTGTTGCTTCCGACAGAAAATTACAGATGGTTCACTATTTGGAGAAAAACTGTTTTAATAAACGTATGCACAGTTACATTTCCTTTCACAACAAAAATCTTAATGTGACATTTTGTTCCCAAGCCTAGAAACTTCAGAAGAATTTCAAAACGTGGGCAGCATTAGAGGCAGCATGGGCGGTGTGGGAAGAGCACTGACCTTGGTGTCAATCCCTAAGTAGCCCCATGTGAGCACACAGCCTCAGTTGCCTTATCTTTAAAATGGGATACCGGAATCAAACTGGCAGCTTGTGATCAGAACGAGAGAACATACACGTAAAGCGGTTAGTAGAGTTCGTGGCACAAATGGACACTAGTGACAACAAATTGCCACAGTTACAACAGAAAAAGCAGTTAACAAGGTTGGACGCGAGGTATAATAGGTTTCAAAGAAGACTGATTTTTTTTTTTTTTTTATTTGATGTTTCCTTCTGACCTCAAGAGATGTGATCTAACTGTCCATTCTGACTGGCCTAAGTACATGGGGAACTTCGAGCAAGCCTCCCCTCCCCGACTGCACACACACCACCCAATTCAAAAAGCCCCTTCCGACTGCTTCATTCACAGCGCAATGGTTCCCTAAGTCATCAAATGAGCAGAAGATGAGAACCCAACTCCAAAGCTCTTAAAACCTGGGCACTACGGATTGATCTTCTTTGGTTTCAGGAGCGCGCGCGTGTGTGTGTGTGTGCGTGCGTGCGTGTGTGCAAGCATGCTCGCACACATTGTGTGCATCACATTATGATGCTACTTACCAATAATAAATGTGCTAGGCGTTATGTGAGGAACTGCAAATTCATCTTTCCTAATCCACACCAACAATGGCATCAGGTAGGCTTTATCCCCAGTTGACAGAGGAAAGAATAGCCCCCAGAGAGCTGAAATCACTTGTCTAATGCCACAAAACACAGGAAGCAGCAAACCTGGGGTGGCTCTGAATTTCCTCCTTCTGGGCCACGCTGACTTCATAATACTGAACCTAAAACCCCGGGGCTCACCTCCCATGCATGTATTTCCTGGGGAGTAGGGGACGGCAGTCAAGGAGTAGGAGGAACGGAGTGTCTCTCCAGTATGCGACACATCCTATGAAAGGTCAAGGGTGTTCTGTGGGCGTCAGGGAAGGGTACCTGGCTCCAACCAAGGTGACCAGGCACCTTCCCTCTGGGGCAGCCAGGAGAGCGGAAGTGCACCTACAAGGATGGCTTTCTTGGGGACAGCGTTGGGAGAACCACAAGGGTAGAAATGAGAAAGGAGAGGGGTGCATCCACTTGAATACTAAGGAGTTTAGGCTTTATTCTGAAAGCAATCGATAGGGAATGAAGGTTTTTAAACATCAGATGTGCATTTTAAAATTGCTCAAACATTTAAAAATAAGAGAGGGCACAATTCCCTCATTACCATTCAACAAATAAAATTCTTCAAGCAAAAATCCTTCCCCAGAATATAAAATGTCCTCCTCACTACAGATCTCAGCAGTAATAGATCTTGGGAGCCTGTAAAACAGACTTGAATATTAGCAGCACAGTTTGGGAACTATTCTTCTAGAAGACTTTTTGTGTTTGATAATAGCCAAAGAAAGAAT
Source organism: Prionailurus bengalensis (assembly GCF_016509475.1). Classification (NCBI taxonomy): domain Eukaryota; kingdom Metazoa; phylum Chordata; class Mammalia; order Carnivora; family Felidae; genus Prionailurus; species Prionailurus bengalensis. The sequence continues at coordinate 82,940,873 of NC_057359.1, forward strand.
TATGCACACAACTGCACTGAAAGTGGAGTTGTCTTTTCTGTGCTTTCTTCTTCTTCTTCCTCTCTCCTTTTTAAAAAAGGTATCTGCTGTGCACATTCAGCTTCTCTTCGCTTCTAGGGGCAAGGAAATGCCCTGCGATATTTTTTCCCCTTAAACTGTAAACCATTAGTTTAGCTGCCAGTTACACAAATACTCGAACTTCCCAGTGTGCCGGGCTCTGCTGTCCAAGCTTTCTCCAGGGTACGCTGAAATGAATGTGTTTCTAATTAAGTAGCTTCAGGAACACGACAGCTTCAATGTCAAAAATACAAAGTCTGAACCCTGGCAGGAAGTCTTAAGACTGCAAATGTCTCATCTCGTGGAACCTTGCCTAATGTAATGAAAGGAAGCAGGAAGAGAGAATTCCAGAAAAATGGCCACTTATTAATTTGTCCAGCCGCACAGCCTAACACATAGAAGGGAGGAAAAACTCCAATCTGTAACATTTAACCGAATCTTAGCAACTTTTCCAGCTCCTGCATTGACTCATGCAATTGACAAATGACGTGGGGTTTTCATCAGAATTTCAGAATTGAAATTCTAGCTGGTGAGTTAATGTACAGAAAAAGACCATTCAAACAACTGTGAGGAAAAGGTGAAAACGAATACGGAGCAAGTCTCCGTCTACCCCAAGTCTCTTCCCTGAAAAAGAAATGTTTTCTAGAATTTTAAATGCATAGGTTTTAATGCCATGCCCTTTTGTCCTGCAATAAAAATCAACGATATTTTGAAAGACAGAAACAGTAGTCTTGCAGAAGTGACTGCACGTGCAAAGAGGGACAAAGTGAGACTCACCATTCAGGTATCATTAGGTAGGCATTTTTTTTTAAGCCCAATAATTTTCCAAAGAGTAATCACGGCCTATCATAGAAGTGCAATTTTTTAGCCAAGTATTGCTAGGGCTGCAGCAGCTCTGTATTTAGAAAATATTGAAAGCACACTTACTCTGAAATCACAGCAGCCCCAGCTTTTGTATAAATGCAAATTTGGACAAATACCTTTTACACTGTCATCATTTGCTTACAAAGCCTCAAATACTTCCCTGAATTGACTGCATTTTCACTAGGCAAAGATACTAATTACAAATTCCAAGTGGGGAGAGGAAAATGGAAGAAAAAAAAAAAAGGAAAAAGAAAAAGAACAGAAAAGAAAAGAAAAAAGAAACCCAGAGTCCGCTTAACATCTCAATGTGGCAAATATGTAACTGGGTAATCCTAGGTGGGTCCTGAAAGTTTCTGTTCTCCATAAACCTCAGTTGTTACTGCAGATACTGACTCGTTTTCTTTGGAAATCTTCTTTTCTTTGACTTTTTATGGTAAGGAGAAATTTAGAGGAGAGGGGATCACATCACCTGAACGGTACTTTTGTTTTCACGTTTTCCTCACCCAACATCGGCCCACAATAAGGAACAGATTTCTATCTTTGAAATTCTAGAGTGCATATAATTTGTTTTTTCTCTCTCTCTCAAAAATAAACAAACATTAAAAAGGAAAACAATTTTTAAATAAATAAATAAATAAATAAATAAATAGGCAGGCTCTGTTAAGGTGGGAATCCTTCAGGACTACTGCAATAACGCACGAAGTGCCAGGCACAGGAACAGCACGTGGTAGGCTCGGTAACCTATCAAGTCCAGATGGGTTCTCTTTGAGTCCCTGACATGGCAGGTCCCACTGGACCCATTCTCTGAGCGCCCAAAGGATGGTTTGATTGTATCTCAGGAACAAGATGCAATCAAACCTCATCTAGAACCTGTCTTCCTTTATTAGGTCCCCAAAAGAACTTGTCCGTTGCTTCTCAAGAACACAGCAATGCAAACATCTGCTCAACAGCAAATGAACACCATGCTTATCTGCTGTTGGTGCCTTTCAGCATTCGCAGTGACTTTACATTTTAATGGCGATTCTAAGTGTGATGTTGAAGCCATTTTAAATGGCATTTAGACGCAACGTGTGCAGAACCAATAATGCACATAATTAAAGCGGTGATAATGTTAACAGCTATGACCAAGTTCACACAGAGGCAGGCCATGACAACTGTGTCACAACGACCCTATGGCCGATGGCAACTGTGGGATGCATCGTGCTTCTCCGAATAGCATAACAGGGTACGTCTCTATTAGGCCTTTGTTCTCTGGGAATTACTGCAGTATCTGACTTCATGAGTTACATTCTGGAAGAATAAAAACTATTCTTCCTTCCTTCTTCCCTGCAAAGGGAAGCTGGTGTCAAGGCAGTGACCTTTACCTGAGAGGTATGTTTAATTTGAATCCTACTAAGGGGGAAAAGAACTAGTATTTATCGAGCTACTACAACCCAGCCGCTTTTAGGCGTTACTTACACACAGTTCTCAAGACAACACTGCAAGGTAGCACTATTATCCACATTTTCAGACTGGGAAACGGGCTCAGAAAGGTGAAGTAATTTGTCCAACGTCACACAGCTAGTAAACGGTGAACCTGGAACCACAGTTCCAACCTGGGGCTGTTGGGTGGCTGTGCCCATGCTGTCTCCCGAAACACACTTGGTACCTTAAGCCAAAAGAAGTGCTGATGTCCCAAGGGGGCTACTCACCCAATCCTCCTATGAACTCAGGCCTTTCTTACAGCTGAATTCTACGCAGGAGCTCATTCCCCACACCGCTATGGCTCCCGCAGACTTAGGAATGGTGCTGCGGCCCCGTTCACGATTACTGCACTTCCACAATTTGTTTCATTCCCTTCTCCAGACAACTAGAGCCCTCTTAATTATGTTCCCCTGAGGTGAGTGGCTACTAATTGGAAAAGAGTGAGGTTTACTAAAAGAAGGTTGGCTGCTCAGAGACACAAAACAAAGCTTCCCAGGACAAAGGGGGAGGGGCGGGAGGACCCGCGGAGAGGTGGGGGGCCCCCCCACCCCCAGGTGAGAGACACCTCTTCTTCGACCTCAGGAAGGAATCAGCTACTAGCCCCTGGGGCTGGAGGGGGTGGGGAGGGGGGATGGAAGGTCTGCTGCTTTGCTCATCCCCATAAAAATGCAAAGTCAGCACTGGAGTTCGCATGCTGCAGGGCCCAGTGGACCTCTGCGAGGCACACACCTCCTCAATCACATCCCGGACGGACCGGCTACGGGGAGCCCAGGCGTCTTTCCTCAGTCTACTACTTTGAAAGGAAAGGCAAACTCTGAAAGAAGTCTTAATCATTTGAGCTTCTCTTTCTTCTTTGGAAAAGAAACAAAAGCGCAAATACAGCTTGCCAAATGGTTTCCAATTCTGCTCTGAAACAGCGGGGCCCGGCATGGGTGGGCAGGTTAAAGGACAAGAGGTGGGAGAAAGGGCTCGAGCGAAGACCTCACAGCACATCTTATCAGAGAGCGCACACGATCGTAGTTCTGGTCTCCGACGGATGGCGTGCAGGCCGGTATAAGGGCCAGTGTGCACAGGGAGTCGACAACAGCGGCCACCGTTCACCGCACGCCCGCCAAGAGCCAGCCAGCATCAGGCTAGGGGCTCACCAGGCATTTTCTCGGCGGCTCCTCGCGGCAGCAGTGTGAGGCAGGCACTACCGCTACTGCCACCATAAAGGTGAAGACGTGAAGGTCATGCAGGTCACACAGCTGGCAAAATGACAGAACAGACCAGAACCCAAGTCTGCTCTGCTGAGACAAGATGTTTCCCAGAAGCCTAGCCTCGGCGAGGCCAGTGGAAGGAGGAGGGGAAGGAGATTAGATCTCCTCTAATCTGTTTTCCGAGGGCCGGTCAGCAGCTGGACCAGGTCTCAGCCGTGTCACATCATGTCCCGTCAACGCCAATCCCCACCTCCCCTCACCAGAGGAATCCTCTTGTTCCCAGCCTGCCTCTGAGCCCTTAGTCATACGGTGTCCCCTGGGCCTCAAGCCCTCTTCCTTCAGGTCCTCCTGAACCTGCGTGCCCATTAAGCACCACTTCTCACAGAACCCCAGTGGTTGCAAACACCCCCCTTCTTAGAGGCTTCTGTGTGGGTTGCCCACTTGGCATAAAGCACAGGTTAATTTGCACAGTTATTCTAGATGGTCAGCCACAGGAGAACCCAACTGTTTCCTGTTTCCCGGAGTCAGAGGGCTGTGCAGGAGGCTTTAGCTACCTTATCTCATTTAATCCCCCAAAGAATCCAATTTATACCATCCATTTTACGGATTAAAAAAAGGATTCTCAGAAACCTGCCCATGGTCACAGTTAATGGTGATTCCAGCTCAAATCCCTCTACTGCAAAGTCTTTTATACTACTCCTGCTAAATATGAACCTCCCTTAACCATTATGCTAACTTAAAGAAAAAAAAGTCACTTGACAACTGTAATTGAAAAATAAAACAGCAACTAGATACTCCACAGAATAAATCCGTTAGCCTTACTCCCTTAAATGAATTGATACTCTTTTTTTTTTTTTTTTTTGTTCTAAACAAGCTTTAAAGCAGGTTAACACAGCAACAAAAGCAGGAAAGGAAACAGGGGCAAAGGGAAAAATCGCAAGCTGGGGTGAGGTTTCGCACACTGGCTGGGAGGGCCACAAATCTGGCTGTGACACTCCAGCTGCCGACACCCACCCAGGAAAATAAGATCGTAACAGGATTCACGGCGTCCGTAGAGAAAAATAAACTAGCCGCTCAGGAGCTTGAATTTTAAAAAGGCAACTGGGGACAGAAAAGAGAAAACTAACATCTGATGGCACATTTATTATGTGCTCAGTGTCTTTCATATGCTGGTCAGTCAACCAACAAATATTACTAGGTGTCAGGCATCACATCGGGCTGGGGACACAGGAGAGAACAGTTCTGGTCCCTGCCTATCTGGAATTTACAGTTAAGAGTAGGCATTAAATAAGCGTATTAGAGTATGTGTATAAAGTGCTATAAGGAAACATACAAGGCGTGGTGGGGCGGACCTCAGATGACCTCACTTCATCGTGGCAGCAGTCTTGAAAGGCTGATCTCCATAATTTACAGAGGAATCTATGGCTCAAACAGATTAAGTGACTCGACAAAGGTCACAGCTGGTAAGAGGCAGAAAATATGGCTTGAAAAGTGGAAGGGGCACAAATGCCATGAGTTAATCAAGGTTCTCTTAGGGGAAAAAGGTATTTAACTTCGTGCCTGGTTTCCACCCCACCGTCCCTGATTTATGAGCAATAGCCCAGGATGAGGACCCGTGAGAGGACAAGAGCAATCCCAGACCGGGAGAGGAGGCACAGACCGTCCACTTTCATGTGTGCTTGGGTAGCCAGAGCACAGGGCTCACAACAGTGGGGGAGCTGGGTGTGCATGGTTCGGGCGCCAGAGATGGTTTGCTAATGCGACACATGTCTATCGCTGCAGCTGATGCATGAAAGGGGGGAGAGGGGACAGTGCCCTTCTGAGTGGGGCCCTGTGGCTTCCTGGGGTAACCCTGGAAGGGGAGGGGGGAGATGGCTTTCAGAGCTTTAAGCCCCCCGAACCCAACCTAAACGAATACATGAGCTACAAAGATAACGCCTGGGTGAAAACCTGGAAAGGTCAACATCAAAGCCTGAAGTGGTCCGCCCTTTTGTGCCTCCTCAGTCTACCGGAAGGAGACATACTTGGAAAACATCAAGCAGGGCTCCATGGCTAAGACCGCTGCAGCAGGAGAAGTTAATCACAGAAAAAAAAGGTCAGGAGACAGGGCTCTCTATTGCCCCAGAGAGTTCAATGAGAACCATAACAGCCGGAGCCAGATGCAAAGGGAAATCTCAAGTTGGGATCCACCAACAGCCTGTGAGACTCTCATAGAAATGCAGGAATGAATGAGGGAGGTTTGAAAGAAATGAGGAGAGAAAGAGAGAGCGTAAAAGAGGTTTATGGATAAATCAAAAGAAAGCAAGCCCCTCTTGTCAATGTAAAAATTCAGAATGCAACTAATAAGTGGGGAAAATTTCTTCTTTTTGTCTTTCCAGGACTAAGATATGTCACGTGTCAAGATGCACAGCATCCAATTACTTCTTAGCCTGGCCTCTCAGTCTTTCAAATATTTAAGGGCGATCACAAACCCACTTTGGTTGAGAGATTATGCTGAGCCTAGCACTGTGCTGGTGGCCCCACGGACTCTCCCTTGTCCCAACAATGGAGAGAGGCAGGGGCACTTGTCCCCAGAGTCCTGCCATGAGGTAACTTCCTCCACTGCTGAGGCACGACGGCACTACTGTGGCTCCTGCTCTATTGGTGTCCAGGAACGTGTCTAGAATCTTTTTGCTATAGAGACCGCTATGCTGTGCCACAGAAGTGCCACAATCTTCTAAGTACTGGGTCTAAGACAGGCTCCATGTCAGGGAGGAGTGAGGAATCAGACACAGAATGTGTCTCAAGAAATGGAAAGCCAGGCCAAGGCTTGGTCGTATAAGCAGAGGTCAGGGCCAGCTGTGTTCCAGGGAGGCCAGTCAGACACCGGGGCAAGGGAGGCAAGCTGTGCTGCCCTGTAACACATCAGGCAGCAGGGCGGGGACTGGCAAGGTGGGCCCAGCAGGGCGGGTTCTGCCGCTCAGAGGTATATGTGGCAGCAGAGGAGATGGAGGGCAGCAGGGCGGGTGGGTGAGCCGACAATCCCCACCCCCAACTGCGGAAGGGCCAATCCCGTGGTAAAGGGGCACGATGTCTTCTCTAACCCTACAAGTCTCTGCCCCGTTGCGGGCACACGATGCTGAGGCCGGACAAGCTGTTCCGCTGCATCCCTAGCGTCTGGGCCAACAGCAGCACCCTGGAGGGGCCAAGTAAAGGGTCTGATGCCAACCACCTACATGGATTGCTCATTTTCACAGGACATTTGCTTTCTGCTGGATATGTTTGTGGAAGGTTAAAAAAAAATGTATGTTTTAAAATAAGGATGAATTACCTTACTAACAATAAAGAATGTATCAAATTTCTAATGGATCCAGGTCAGGATCCATTGATCACTGAGCTCAGGTCATGACCTTGTTTCATGATCTTGGTTCGTGAGTTTGAGCCCCGCGTTGGGCTCTGCGCTGACAGCTCAGAGCCTGGAGCCTGCTTCAGATTCTGTGTCTCCCTCTCTACCCCTCCCCCACTTGTGCTCTCTCAAAAATAAACAAACATTAAAAAATATTTATTAAAAAAAATCTAATGGACCTGGAAATAGTGATGATGGTTGCACAACCTTGGGAATATACATAAACCCACTGAATTGTAGAGTTTTAAAAAGGGTAATTTTTGCAGTATATGAATTACATTTTAATTAAAAAAATCAAATGGGGGGGCGCCTGGGTGGCTCAGTTGGTTAAGTGTCCAACTTCGGCTCAGGTCATGATCTCACAGTTTGTGAGTTTGAGCCCCGTGTCAGGCTCTGTGCTGATAGCTCGGAGCCTGGGGCCTACTTCGGATTCTGTATCTCCCTCTCTCTCTGCCCCTCCCCTGCTTGTGCTTTCTCTCTTAAATAAATAAATAAATAAATAAATAAATAAATAAATAAATAAATAAATATTTAAAAATTTTGTTTACATCAAATGGAGAACTTGAACCTATAGAACCTACAGAACCCTACCTTCCTACAGAATCTATAGCATCGATAATACAAAGAGCCCAGTCTCTTCTCTCTGCCATTTTTTCACCAGGAAGACACTTTACTCATAAATTGTCCAAAACTTCCTCCAAAGGCTCTCAGCATTCTCAGTCTTGGGTACTGCTGAAGGAAATGCACGTGCATCTTGACGTAGGGCTCTGATGGTGGACAGCAAACAAATTTTCAGGTTGTCAGTCTTTTCATGGACAACCATATTTTTAGCTATACTTTGGTGGATGAGGAAACTGAGGCTTGGAGACGTTATGTGATTCACCCAAAGACATATATTCAGTGGGACCAGAGCCAGAATTTGGACCCAAAACTTAACTTGTCTCCTACTCAGCCTCTCTGTTCAAATGTCAGGGTCAAGTTTAGCCAATTCTTACTAAGAGATTTATCTGGAAATCTATAATTTCCTTTTATTCAACCAACACACACGGTGCATCTCCCTGCTTCTTCTATCTGGAACTGAAACCCTGGCCCTTATCCCGTCCTCCTGCTCCCAGAGGAGCTCCTGGTGTGGTGTTCCACCCTGTCTTGGTGACTTGTTGCTTCTTAGCTTAAAAAAATCTGTTCTCCCATTCTTGCCTGGAGACCTGAGTTCTTTTGTGAAGGACTGTTTTCTCCTACCTTTCTATGCCCAATGCCAACCCAATGGGTTGTAGTAGGCACTCATAAATACTTGCTGCACAATAGAAATGACAGTTTTTGTTCACTTATTGGAATTCAATCTTTAAAATCTTTTTTTTTAACATTTATTTTTGAGAGGCAGAGACAGAGCATGAATGGGGGAGGGGCAGAGAGAGAGGGAAGACACAGAATCCGAAACAGGCTCCAGGCTCTGAGCTGTCAGCACAGAGCCCAACGCAGAGCTCGAACTCACGGACCTTGAGATCATGACCTGAGCCGAACTTGGACGCCTAACCAACTTGAGCCACCCAGGAGCCTCTAGAATTCAATCTTTAACAAAACCTACCTATCCCAGGGTTTGGTATATATAGGAGAATTTTAGCCACACCTGTCTACCTAATCTACTCCCATTCTACCTGGGGGTTGTGTATTTCGACTGGATTTTCTTGGGCCATTTATATACATTCGTATTAATAGAACTATAAATACGTATATGTAGTTATTAATAACAAAAAATAGTACGTACTATTTATAGAACACCTGCTTTGTGTCAGTAGTAATTACTATCCATGTTTGACAGAAGAGAAAGGAGGCTCAGAGAGGTTCAGAGAGGTTCAAGCTAGTGAATGGGGAAGCCAGAACAAAGCCAGGTTTTTCTGTTTCCACCACACCACACTTCATTGATTTTTATTTCTGTCACTAAGAATATCAAGAATCCCACTAACTTGAGAATCAATTTACTCCCTATGCAAAATCTCATGGCATCAATGAAGACAGAGATTCGACTGGGCCTAGCTCCGGTCATCCAGAAATCACTTCATAGCTGTGTCCAGACTGATGCCCTCCACCCACATGGACCGTGCACCCTGGCATATTTCAGACCGTTTGCTAAAAATTCTAGACGGAATGCATGATGCAGCATGTGGGGACCGATTCAGAACATGACAGGCAGCATGGATAAAGGATCTAGAACTGGTATCTCTCACAGAGAATCTGAGCATGCCCAAGCTGAGTGGAAAAACGGCTTACAGAATCCTCTAGAAATGTCAGGAAATAGAATGCATTTTACAAAGACAAATGCAAAATTCACACCTTAATTGTACACATAGGATATAACTTTTTGGTTCAACCGTGTCCTCAGAGAGCATCAGAATTAGCTACTAACGTGGCTCTTGATCTGGCTGGCCCCTGGGGGACAACGTGAACTTGCCCTGATCTGCTCTGGAAATATTTTGTCACAAAGGTGGGTCCACAAGTGTCCAGAATAACCCAAAGACACAATTCAATTTGGGAACTGACTGGAGTCCTTATTTAGGACTACTTCTGAAAGAATAAGGCAGAAAAAGGAATTTATGTGGGAAATACCATGTGGTTTCTATTGGGACCTTTTATTAGCAACATTTAATTAGCATAGTGCCCAGTACACAGTAAGGGCCCTATAAATGTTTTCTGAATGAACAACGTAAATCTATAATTAGCAAGTTATCAAGCAGCCTACATGAAAAAATTTTTCACCAAATCTTGGTGATGGGTGCAACTTATTCTCTAAAACTTTGGAGGATATTAATAAGGAAAGCTTTAACATGAGGAAGCCTTACATTTCAAGGGCAAGCTCTACCATTTCTTAGCTGTGTCACAGTGGCTGAAATCACTAAACCTCCCTGAGGTTCAATTTCCTAATCCATACAGTGGAGCCAGTACTATTTACTTTATGGCCTGATTTTGAAGATCTGCAATAGTGTTTATAAAGAGTTTGGTACACACTACTCAAGAGATGGTGATTATTACAATGAAAGGAAATGCAGATTCTCATCAGCAAGTTAGTCCTTCTGTCCCAGAAATGGGCAGGCTCTCCCAACACTGGCCAAGGTCAGGGCTGCCATCAGCCAAGGTAGGGGAACATTCTCATTTTCACTTTCAAAGTCAAGAAAATGGTACAGATCTAAAGTAGAAAGGAACCAGCAGCACATGTTTTTAAATATTCATAAGGGCTGGAAATGTCTTACTCCTTTCGTTTTCTCTGCCATCTGCTTTTGTTTCTTTTCTTTTCATTCTTATGCCACAGCTGCAAATGAAAACAACCATACAATAACTCAAGTTAAATAAAAAAAAAAATCAAAATAAAAACAATCTGAGGGGTAAAAAGAAAAGATGAATTATAAAGTTTTCCCCTGAGCTCACAAAGCAGCAGAAGCAAGAATGTTTGATGTGAGTTAAACCTTCTGGAAACCAAAAATCCATGTCCCATGTTTATAATAACCATGATAAGAACAACCACCATTTACTAAATAGCCTGTGTACCACTGGATGACCAACATCTCTGATTCCTAAAGCTGCTCTTCAAAGTAGGTAAATTAAACCCACTTTACAGAAAAAGATATTGAAGATCAGAGAGATAAAATAGATTTTTAATGGTGACACAGCTAATAAGAGATGAAATTGAGATTTGAACCCAGGTCTGTCCGAATCCAAAGCCTCAGCACTTTCTTTACCACCCTCTCCAAAAATGGGAAGGGAGCTGAAAATTTTAATTTGGGAAATATTCAGGACAGACTATTTGTACTAAACTGATTTATTCAGATAATTAAAATCTGTGATTATACCTCTAATTAAAGTTAACTCAGATAATTGGTTGCTGTATTTGTGAATGTGCAATTAGTCCACATAATTGCGGGGATTTCAGCATCATACTTTCCACACATTCACCACATCCCAGAGCTTTGGGCTCCTGGCCTCTGTTCTACACTAGGCTGCATTAGAGCTCTTGGGGGCTCTGGGCCCAAGCACCATGACTTGCGATACCAACAGCAGGATCTGGACTCAGCCTCATTTAACATGTCTTTGTCCAGAAGTCAATGAACACCTCATCTTCAAGTGCCATGTAAAAAGCTCTTACAGCCTACACTGTTGTCCTGAAAACCCCGAGCAGCATGTACCTGAAGAAAAACTGGCAGCAGTGGTCCTCATGTGTTAATTACACTTTCGAAGTCTATTATGCATAGAAAGGGCACCTGCTGGCAGTGAAAATGACTAGAATCTGCCCTTCCTGTGCAGTGAGTAAATTGAGAGTTCATTTCTACAGGAGATAATAGTTTTCAGATTCCATTTCGTGTATCCCCTGCATGGGGACGTACTTAACATTTAAATCATCTGCAGAGGAACAAACCTCCTTCAAATTTACATGTTTCAAGCTCCTAGCACTTTACTCAAAATGCTAGTTATCCCTGCTGGCTCTTACCACCAAGGATTAAACTCAACAGTGGTGAAAGTCACCGAGCACAATAGAATAAAGTTATTAGCATTGACTCAAATTTCAGGACATTTGTAGTTTCTGACCAAAGCAGTTGGTAGCAGGCTGAAGGTGATCAAATCAAGCCTTGAATGGAGGATCTGTTTTTCCTCTTGGGGTCTTTTATTTCATCATTCTTACATCTTGTAGTTAACAAACAGATACCAACCCCCACTGGCCTGCAATCATCCTCTGGTCAAATGTCAAAAAAAGTTCTGTGAAAACAAGAGACCAGGAGAGGCACCGCGATCACATACACAGAAACCTCTAAGATGGAGCCTAATCAAAAAAACCCACTCAGGCTCTGAAAAAGACAAGTCTTCACTTGGATTTTTTGGAGTGCAAGGTGGGGGAGACAAGGGCTTAATAGTTTTCATTGTCAAGTCTCCCTCTTAAGGAAGACCTGTCGGCATCGTCGCTCTCGGACAGGCCGCTACCACAGCTCATGAGAGGGCTGGCGTGAGAGAGGAAGTTGGAAAGAGGATCTGGGATCACCTTCCACAGCAAAGAGCAATACAGCCGATAAATCCTTTAAGCAAACAAGAATGGAGGGCTGGAAATAACAACTGGCTAGAATAAATGATTTTCTTAAAGGGAAACTTGTAAGCTATGGAAACCATACTTTTCGCTGGAGAAACAGAATAAAATAAAACAAAAATCATGCAGCATTCTTCTCCCTCTTCCCCATCACCAATCCCTGCCAACACCGTGGTGTATGTCCTCTTTGATTTCTGCCTGTGTGTATCTGTGTGTGTCTACATATATCCACATTCATACATCTACATATGTACATATATCCACATTTTTGAGTTTTATATGCACACACGTTTGTTTTTATAAAAATGGAATCATACAGTACACGCTATCTATGTTGGAGCAAGTTACTAAACCTCTTGGGGCCTTGGTTTACCTATCTGTGAAATGGAGCTAATAATACCTGCCTTATGGGGTTGCTAGAAGAATGAAGTGACATCACAGACTGGGGCACAGGAGATGTTCAACAATGGCAGCTACTGTTATCGCTGTAACTGACAAAGCATTTTTCTCTGCACGGTTCTGGGAACGTAAGCTGCTAGTTTTAAGCTAGCTGACAATTTAGCCACCAAAGCTTCCCAAATAATGGAAAAAAAAAAAGTTGTACTATTTGGGAGGCAGAGGAACTGCAATGACTCCGCCCCCTCCTACCAATACCGTCACTCAGAAGCCCACCAGTGCTCCAATCTGAGGCTCAGCATCAAGACACACGGGGGTGTCTCTTCCAGGGATAACATGAGGGCTTCTTCTTAGAGCACGTGCCTGAGCTGAGGTGTGCAGGGAGAGTCGGGGGGGGGGGGGAGGGTGGGACCAGAGACACAGGCACAGGGAAGGGACCCATGTCAGTGTGTATGTATGGGTACAGGGGGCCCCCTGTCTGTGTGGGAGTAGGTGCCTGTGACACTATTACATGGTGGGGGGCAGGAGGTGTGCTAAGGAAACTGGGACTCACTGTGTGAGTCTTAGGGAACACATGTCCCCTTTCTACCTTTTCCATCTACTCCCCTCACCATCCTCCTCCACCTCCCCTGGCTCTGTGTCTTGTCCTCTTCCCCCCTCTCACTCCCCCTACCTCTTTCTTCCTTTCAGAGCCTCACGGTCCTCCTCCACCCAGCCCCCCAGTCTTTCACTCAAACAACAACAAACTACTAGATAGGAAACACAGTCCTCTCCTCTGAGATATGTGGCAGAATGGAAAAACCAAGAGAGTTGGTTTAGAAGCTCAAGAGGAAGTGGCAAGTCTAAGCAGAGGGACAGTCCCTTAATTTCTTAAGAGGTGGGAGAAAGGCACAGATAAAAACACCTACCTTGATAAGGTACTTAATGCCCTGCACTGCCCTGGAGAGGGTGACTGATTTTTACTTGATGGCTCTGAGTTACATCTTGGTTGTACACATGACTTGTTGGGATGAGAGCGAGCACAACACATTCAGATTAGGAGTCCTGCGGAATACCTTTAAGCTCCCAGGACAATTTGACTACCTCGACGAACCTTTTCAGTGACAGGATTGCAAAATGGGCTGGAAGAACCCAGCAAGAATTATGACCTGGACTCAATGTGAACTGATGGCAAGTATCCTAAATCACCTTTTTTTTTTTTTTTAATGTTTATTTATTTTTGAGAGAGAGAGCGTGAGCACACGTGAGCAGGAGAGGGGCAGAGAGAGGTTAGGAGAGTACCGAGGATCCAAAGCGGGCTCCGCGCTGACATTAGCGAGCCTGACGGGGGCTTGAACTCGCAAACCAGGAGATCATGACCTGGGCTGAAGTCAGACACTCAACCAACTGAGCCACCCAGGTGCCCCCTAAATCATCTGTTCTTAAGTGACAGGGCTGTGATCCCTCAATGGGTCCTTTCCTCCTGAAGCTCTTAATTTCTCTCAGGCGGTATTTTTTCCTATACGTGTACAGTGCTCCTTTATCAACGTCTGCTGACTTGAGCTGTCTGGAGACAATGTCTTTAGTAACATTACACCAGAGAAAGAAATTATTCAGAAGAAAAACAGATCCAAATCAGTTACAGACACACTCTTTTTTGGTAATCCGTGGAGGACAGATAGTGACAATGTATCTGCAGAAACATTTTGTGAGTGCCTACCATGAGTCAGGTTTTCTACATCATGTCCTTTATTCTGCTGTATCATTTATCTTCATATATTATTTATGGCACAACTTCATTTTACAGATGAGGAGACAAAGGCTCCTTAGGCTGAGTGACTTGCCCAAGGTGGCAGAGCGGACTCTAAGGCCGCGTGCCTTCCACTAAAATACATTTCCCCTGAACAGCGAAACTCCCGTCAAAGAAGTGCAGAGGGCTTTGAGGTCTGGCTGGTGCTCCCCAACCACAGGCAGAGCGACTCCTACAGAATGTGCCAGGGTACGGCCGAAACGTGGAGACCTCGGGTACCTCAAGTGTTCTTCTCACCAGTCCCCAGTCCACCTTGGGGGGAAGAAATCACACCACTACTTGGTGCTTTGGTTTCCCCAAAGTGAGAAATGGGAAGTATGATCTACTGCCTTGAACTTTTAAGAATGCCATCACATAGATGAGAACAGTTTGGAAACAAAAGGGCCATGTGATCGCATGGTCGAAAATCCATGTCATTTTCCAGTTACTATTTCTAGTTTAGTCACCAGCTGCATCACAAGTTACAGACCTAACATCCTCATCAGTTCCTAGAGAAGGAACAGCAGAGGACAGGGGGAGTAGCAGCCTTACCAGCAGTAGTCCAACAGGTGTGGAGGAAGGACGGGGATGTACACGTGCTGCCAGAACATGGGGTAGAGCATCGCGGCAGACCCGTGGATGCAGGCAGTCAACTGCAACAGAAGCAAATCAAAGAATCAGAGCTAAAAAATCACAGTGAGGGGGCACCCGGGCGGCTCAGTCTTTTAAGTATCCGACTTCAGCTCGGGTCACGATCTTGTGGTTCTTGAGTTCGAACCCCGCATCGGGCTCTCTGCTATCGGCGCGGATACTTTGTCTACCCCCCCTCTTCCCCTCCCCCACTCATTCTCTCTTCCTCTGTGTGTGTGTGTGTGTGTGTGTGTGTGTGTGTGTCTTTCTCAAACATTTAAAGAAAATCAAAGTAAGGAGATGCTGTCACTGGAGTTGAGCAATGAAATTAAATACATACTTTTCAACATATTTAAAATTGTAAGCTAATCCAATCACTCTAATTCAAATTTAGTGAGAGCTTGCTTTTCAAAAGAAATCTCCCCCCACCTGCCCCGATTATGAGGCTGATGCACAATGGACAGTAAAAGTTTTAGAAAATGGAGAAAAGGGATAAAAGAAAATAAAAGTCTTCACCATCTGAAAATAACTTGACATTTTGGGGTATTACATACATTGGCACTTTTATTTCCTTTTCTAATAAAATTAGGATTACTGTAAATACAGTGCTCGTTTATCTTTTTTTAAGTTTATGTTTATTTGCTGGCATTTTCCCACGTCCTCAAATATTCTTAGAAAACATTATCTTCTAATGACACTCAGTGAATTTCCCAAACTACATTTAACTACTCTCCCACCATTATGTTATATAATCAGATCATGTCCATACATTTTTTTTTAAATTTATTTATTTGAGACAGAGAGCCTGAGCAGGGGAGGGGCAGAGAGAGAGAGAGAGAGAGAGAGGGAGAGAGAGAATCCCAAGCAGACTCCATGCTGTTAGCACAGAGCCTGATGCATGGCTCAATCCCACGAACCAATAAGATCATGACCTGAGCTGAATCAAGAGTCAGACGCTTAACAGATTGAGCCACTCAGTCCGCCCCATGTCAATACTTTTTATGCATGGTTCCTAAATATAGGATTCAGAGACAAAGGTTATAAATATTTTAAGGCACTTAATAACTATAATATAATAAATGTAATAATATAATAAAGAATGGAGTCTCTTTGCACTCCCACAGCCATGTACTAGAATGTTCTCTCCATACTTCACCAGCACTAAGAACGTAGTCAAGTTAGTAGCTTTGAAAGTGTATCTATCTGGATTTTCTTCTTATTCCTCTGATCATGACTAAGGCTTAACCTCTTATCACTGTTCTTGGTAATATTTCTTAGGTAAATATGGTCTGTTCGCATTCTTAGTATTTTGAGCATTAGTATTTTGAAAAAGTAATTTACAAGCAAACACTGGATATACAAAGGATGCTAATCCTTTGTAACATTCCTGAAAATAATTTATCCTTCTGTAATTTCCTTTGCGCTTCTGGGGGAAGAGAAGGCTTAAATAATTACACAGACAAATCTTTTCCTTCATGATGGTTTCTACTGCTGTTATACTAAGAAAGTCCTCCAAATTCTTCCCCAGTATTTAACTCTTTGATCCATCTGGAATTAATTTAGGTTTAAGGACGGAGGTGAGAATTTATTTTTTCCACACAGTTAATCAATTGCCCCAACACTGTTTATTGACTAATCCTTCCGCTCCGTCTTCTTTTGACATATTCCTTCTTTTTCTTAAGAGCTAGACACATCATCTGAGGATTTGAGAGATTTAAAAATTAGGGACAAAGATATAATGGAATAAAATTGCTACAAAATTCAATATAGAAGGAAAAAAACCCAACACCTTTGGAGATATGGCTATGAAGCGACAAAAGCCAACAACACATGTTTCTTTCTGCCTTTCTTCTTTAATGTTTCTTTGGTTTCTGGGAAGCCTGTTCCCATGAGGACTTTGCTTCTTTTGGAAGCTGTTAACTGGCCTTTGCTGACAGAAGGACATTTACGTGGCGAAAGAGTGACGTGCCAAGGCCCAGTTAAAAGAATCCCAGAGGTTAGTGTAACATGAACAGCTTTAAATTGGATATTCTGCTGATGTTTCACAGTTGTGAGAGCTGTGTATTAAATCCAGGGCCGCTACTTTCTCCCCCGCCTCCTTTTCCCTCCAGACCCTGTTCTTTAAATCAGGTACATGTCATGAACAGGAGCTGATCCAGCAAGCTCTCAAGAGCTGTTCCCAGCGACTCCGCCAAGGCTTGTAGGTTTAATCCATCCCTTCTCAACCCATTTCAGTAGGATTCCAAATAAAGAAGGCTGTCACATTTTACATGACTAATCTCTTCAGGGTTAGAAGAGATGAAAAATCTTTGCTGGTGTCGTATGAATGGAAAATGAACAAACTTCACTCCAACTGCACCCTGAAGTCAGGCCGGAGGGCTACCCTGGCTTTGGGCCCCAGTTCTTCCTGCCCATACTTTAACCAGCTGCCAAAGTACTCATCCTAAAATGCAGGTCCGGTCATGTAACATCCTACTTGGAGTCTTTGGGAGCACGTCTGGAGCAGGCCTGTCTCCATCAACTTTCAGTCTACCTGTAGAGCAGCTCCATGGTCTTTACTGCCTTCTCCAACTTTATCCTTTGAATAAATCATTTCAGACTTAGGAGTAGCTATGTACTCCTTTCCTGGATCTGTGCCCCTAGCAAACTCCTCCTCTTCTGGGTCTCTGCGAAAGCACTACGTTCTCCTCATGGCTCTCCTGGGTGTAAGCCCCCATTATTAATGGGACTAGACCTGTCTGCATATTTGTCCTCTCACTGTAAGGCCCAGAAAGACCATGTCTCTCTTCTTCCCCATGTTCTCTCAGTGGCACAGCACAGATGTAGCTGGAAGTTAATGCAATGTTTCTTCCATAAATAAAAAAACAATTCCAACTTAAAATATATTCACAATATAAACATAGTGGCCTGGCTTTCAACTATCGGACCAACATTTCCATGAGTCTCACAGACTGGGGTACATGACTCAAATTCCAAAACAATAAGGGCAAGCCCAGACACACAAATATGCCACTTTTGGGAAATCGTGTCAATGGATTCATTCATCCATTCATTCAACAAATGTCTATTCTGTAACTCTGCAACACATCAAATAAGTAAGTAAAAGCCCTTCAAAATCTATAAGGTGACATACAAACATAAGATGTCCTCATCACACGAATTCACTTGTAATTCTCTTTGAAAAAGTCATTCAATAGAATGTTCCTGGGTTGAGATAGAACTTGATTCCCTGCCTCTCTTTAGCTTGAGTTGGTTTGAGTCAAAATCCTATTTCAAGCAATAAAGTGGCAGAGATCTTAGCTCCAGACAATGTTCTTTTCATGTCTCCTTTTCCCTATAAAAACAAAAAACAAAAACCCTAAAAGTTAAATGTCAAGATTTTAAAATTACCTATCTCTCATAAAAATCAAACTTTTAAGGTGTTTCATCATCATCTTCATTGGGAGTTTTCTAAAGGCCAAATCTCTGCAATTGAAGTAAAATGCATTTACCCATTTGATTATGAAAACAAACAAACAGGAAAACGGTTTGACTCTTTTCCAAAACACTAAGTGGCAAAACAATGTACATCGTTACTTAGGAATAGTGGTGAGGCAACCACAAGAAAAGTGTTGGGATTTATCAGAGCTTCATCAGAAATAACATTATATCCCATAAATTATCATCAGCCACTTAATTTAAAAACACCTCTAAGGCCAACTCCATTTTCAAAACTAAGGTTCCTAAAAGCCTATGCTCATTCCTTACAGAATACAAAATTTTAAAGTAATGGAAGTATACAATTTGGATTATAGGCAACAAAGGGGCATTGTGAATATTTAATTGAAGTGCAAGTTGAAGAAAATGATCCTATCAAAATCTCACTCAGTGGGAGAATAGAAAGATAGTATGTGTAAAATTTGCCCAAAGTCATTAGTCACAATGAATATTCATCAGAAGCCAATTATCAATCCCATTTAATGACACCCCAAAAGATTTTGCCCTGAAGCAGCTGAATAGTCTAAGACTCCAGACAAAACTAGACAAATTATACAGCCAACAGCCAGTCTAGCCAGGACACAGATTGTAAAGTAAACCACTGGTGGGTTTCTAGACGCACTTTTAGTAAATTCTGTCCTCAATTAAAGGTGCACAAGGTCAGTTCTATCTTGGAGCTTTCTGTATGGCTCCATTAGTTTTCTCTGAGGCAAAGGGAGAGAAAGAAAGAAGGCAATAGGGATAGGACATGGAGAGTGATCAATGATAGAGCTGGAAAAATCACAAAGAGAGAGAGAGAGAGAGAGAGAGAGAGAGAGTGTGTGTGTGTGTGTGTGTGTGTGTGTGTGTGTGTAAAGATTCCTAATGGCAGCTCGGCAGTTCAACATGAAACAAAAGTAAGACTCTCTCCATGGAAAGAAAAAAAAAAAAAGGAATCCCAACAGTGTCATGTGCCAGGTACCATGTTGGGGATTTTAGGATATTGCAAAGTATTGTTTAAGAAGTGTGCAAGTTTACATACATATACAGTCATCACCACATTTCAGATACGGAAACAGCCTCAAAGGTGAAATAGCTTGCCCAAAGCCACACGGCTCATAAGTGACAGAACTGGGACTCACATCCAGGTCTGTCAGGCTATAATAGCCGCTGTGTTTCCACAACATGTAAGTTAACTAAAAAAATTTCTGAGTGTCCACCCTGTGTCTACACATCATACGGAGGATTCTGAGTTAGGCAAGATACTGCTCCTATCAGTATAGCCACGTTATGTAGAAATACATTTGCCGTGCTGTTAGATGACCAAATCATCTGGTAAAGTGCCAATTAACAGAAAATAATCATTTTTAAAACAAACACAGATGTGATAATTTCCTGGGGATTAGTGATACTTAACTCAAGTGTTATACGGTCTTCAATCCACTGGAAATTCTAGACAGTGGCATAATGATTGTTGGTCAAATGGAAAGGCTTATACCCCAATCTGGCACACCTATTTGAAAGCCCGGCTTTCTGTCATGTTCCCTTTCATATACTTCCATGGAGCTTCCATTAACTCTTTTTGATCTGAGCAAGCTGCTTCCTCTCCTGGGCCTCAATTTCACCTACATGGAAAACGAGAAGTTGGACTCTGTAATCTCTGTGCCCTCTTCCAGCTCTGACAATTTCTGATCTAGAGGAACTGCCATCCTTTGACGTGAAGAATGTGCCCCCTTTGCCCCAGCTCACCTTCCTCAGCTATACTAAGCTATGACTGACTAAGTAAAACAGGGTCTGTCTCAAAGCTAGTCTTGCTTTTTCGTGTCTACAGTTATAGGGGTCCACCTGGAATTCATGTGCTACCTCAGAACCACTGCAGCCTTATCACCTGACTGTGGAGGGCACAGCCTTCCTCTGTGCTTGACCCCCAACACTCTGGATATCTCAGAGGTAGATGATCTTAGGAGACCAGGGGCGTGAAACCAAAGATGTGAGTTCCTCAAGGGCAGAGACCACATTGGATTTCCCTTCCTCTTCTCTTACTATGCTGGACACAGAGCAGGTGCTGAGCAAATGCTGGGGAATGTTAGGATGCCTTCAGCTTCACACCATGAGGAACGGCAGGCACAATTACCAGACATTTAACAAATTGTAATTGCTTAAGAGATCACAATTGAAGCTGCACATCTCTAAAAGGTATTGAGATTCTGAGTTCCAAAGGCTGACAGACAATCAGATGGGCACAGTCACTCTTCACAGCCTAGAACTCAGGAAAGATCAAACTGACACCTGCTTCATCACGGGGTTAGTCAGAGGCAGCATCTGGATCTCCCCTCTGAAGCCAAACACCAGGAAATTGATTACAAACGAACAAACACAGAGTACAGAAAGAATACCAGATTTCTAACTTTAAAGATAGGTCATTTTTAAGTCGACTCATTTCAACCAAGAACTTTCCAAAGCAGGACAGTTGCAGAAAATGTTGTATGCCTTGTAGAAGTTGTCAGCTCTCTCAGTTTGAGAACTAGATTCTTCTGTTTAATTATAAACCACCTTTGTAGTCATCAGGAAATAAACGGTGCCGTGAATCAAGTAGTGTTGTGGATTTCGTTTGTTTTTGATTTTTACTTATTCTCAAATAGAAAACCCACAATGAAATCAACAAAAAGGTTTTTTGCAGGGACTATGAAAGTTAATCTACTCAACCCTTCCAAGGGTATAAGAAAAACCTTTCATTACAAACGGTTCAGCTATGATCACATTGTGTTTACTATATTTAGTGAGGGAAGAGTTGGCTTTTAAGAAACTATCAAAGATGCTTTAACATAAAGACAACTTATAAGGCCTCAGAAGTCAAAGACCTTCAGCTGGTCTAGACAGATGCCAGACATGTGCGTGGAAAGAGGGAAAAGAGCAAAGAAAGTCCTGCTTTCCTTAGAAGCCAAAATGTAATGCTTCTTTATTTTATTTTTTTGCAGGGGGTGGAGACAATCTTTCTTCCAGTAGTTTTCTCTTTTAGTTGGATGGAACTCATCCTACCTCTTGTTTCTCCACTATCCTCTGGGGAAAGGAAAAAAAAAAAAATCCAACCCACCAACATGGAATCAAGCAGAGTGCATTCCTCTGAGAGCAGGAGCAGCCAGTCAAGAGGAAGCTTTCTCAGGCGATGTCCTGCTTAACTACTTCTGGCTTCCATTTTTTTTTTTTTTTAAGCTATCTACTAGGTAAAGTAATTAGAGTAAGTTATTAGCCAGGACGATAAGCTTTTGTGTCAAGATTTGACACTTCAAAATAGCAAAGCAGCTAAAACTGCCAGAGTAAAGCTCTAGCTTCCAAAGCAGGGGCAGAAGCTATGGTATGGTAAACTATGGTAAACTATTATGCCAATAGGCCCCTAGCACCAAGAGTGAGGAAAGTGAAAGAGAAAAAGGCAAAGTTACATGGGGATTGATAATTCATTTAAACACAGGGACAGCAAGGTGCTGTCTTCCATTCTGTGCCTGATGGACATGAGTAACTACGGAGTCAGGCCACGGCCTGAAGATTCCTCCAACCACGCAACCATTGCCAATGGATCCAAGCTGGCACTCAAAAAGAAATGTGCCGCCTCAATTCTTGGGTAAGTGGATATTAACAGTTCTTTGAAAATATTCCTAAGCTCTTCATTTATGTTTAGCCAATTTACACTAACGCTCTAATAAAGGATCACATTTTTTAAAAAAGAAAGATGGTGTAACTGAACATGGAATCATGAGTACCCATCTCTCAGGTAGCCATATGTGAAGAAACTGAGGAAACCTCAGGTGGTGGGAGTTACTAGATATGAAGGCATGAGGGGGTGGGGAGAATCGCCCCTGTAGCATTTTTTCAGGCAAATCCAACCTTAGAAAGTACCAGTCAACTCAGATAGATTGAAGCCATGCTCTAGCCACCACGACCACTTCCTCTGTATTCACTACCGCCAAGCACTGTACTAAGTGTTTCTATATACTCATCTCATCTTCATAATACCACTGCAAGGTGGGTAGCCGCAGTGTCCCCACTTTACAGATGAGGAAACTAAGGTGACTACATACTTAAGGAGCTTGTGCAAGGTCACAGAGCTAGTGCCAGAGCTAGGATATGAACTTAGGGAGTCTAGCTCTGGAGCCTGTGCTCTTAGCTCACAGGAAACTGCCTCTGTGCTAGGATCTGTATTAATCTGACAATTACTGAGAATCCACTATGTGTACAAGCCATGCCCTCAAGCAATTCAAAATAGAGAGAGAAAGATCAAAATGCCAACAATCAACTTCAACACAAAGGCATTATGAAAGAGGTGCTATGATAGAGGTTCAAGTGTGTTAGCCTATGAAGAAGGAATCATTAATTCTGCCTGGGGCAAGAATCAGGTCTACTTCAGAGAGAGAGAGAGAGAGAGAGAGAGAGACAGAGAGACAGAGAGACAGAGAGACAGAGAGACAGAGAGACAGAGACAGAGAGAGACAGAGAAATCAGAGCCTGGTAGGATGCAGACAGGAAGCTGCTAGACCTCTCCCTGGGAGCCTGGTCATGTGGTAACACTGGGTCAAGTAAATAGAGCAACTTTTTAGGCCACTCAATCTCTATGTAGTCATGACTGTGGAGACTTGAACAAGAAATGACAATTTAGTCAATGACTAAGTGACTAATGAGAAGTGGGTAGATACGGAAAACCTCATGAGTTGCCATGACTATCCTCTGTTGCCTAGATTCATTCAACATCTACTATTACCGTTTATACAAATTAAATCCTCACAACACTTCCAGGATCTCTACAGCCTTCTTTACTTCTAAAAGTCAAATCAGAGTTGGCTGCCCTTTGGAGCCCACTTACTTCTGCTGACTGGGCAGTATGTAGCCAGCACTGGGCAGCGTGCTTTCATATCTATGACCACTGAATTCTTTCAACAACCCTAACGTGGGTGTTACTACTGTCTCCATTTTTATTTTATCTCTTTAAAGTTTATTTGAGAGAGACAGAGAGAGCTCAGGGTGGGGGCAAGGGCAGAGACAGGGAGAGAGGGAGAACGCTCTGTCCGTGTGGTCAGTGCACAAAGCCTGATGTGGGGCTCAAACCCACAAACCATGAGATCATGACCTGAGCCCAGATCAAGAGTTAAACACTCAACTGAATAAGCCACCCAGGCGCCCCAATACTATCCCCATTTTTAAAAGAAAAGGACAGAAAGATTCAGAAAAATCAAGTAAGTGGCCCAAGACCAGATGGGTAGGCAGGATTAAGTACACAGGTAGGAACTGAACATCACCATCCTGATTTGAAGTCTGGTACTCTCTCATCCAGCCCTGCTGTCCTTTTTCTTGGGAAAAGATCACCAGCACGCTGGCTGAATCATCTAGCTGGCAGACTACATAGCTATCAAGATAGCAAAAGAGAAAAAATGTGAGTTTTCATAAGATCTGTAGCAACCCAACAGCACAGCCTAATCTCGCATCAGGCTCTAGCTCAAAGGGACCACACTTTCAGCCTACAGACACCGCAGGAAATCAGGACTCCTTGTTCTTGCTGACTTAGCACCTGGTAGGTGCTCAAATTTCTTTAACAACATCAATATGACATCTGCCAACATGGGTGCCATTTAGGGCTTTTCAAGCATATTAAGATACCAATGACTTGAATACATTACCCATTAGTGCTTTAGGGTAGAGATTTGGTTCAGAAGAGGCATAATAACAAATAAGCTATAATCAGTCCTATAACCTAAAGAATATACTATTTCACAAATTGACCACACCACTAAAATAATAAATAAAATTCTCTGCTGTGCTCTCAATGCAATGGCTGGAAAGAAATATCACCTCTCTAGGTCTCCTTTATACACATGCACCCCAAATTATAACCGCGGAATGCATCAGCAACCAACATTACTGACAGCTTAAATAGGTTATACTTAGCTGTGTCCTATCCTAGACTCACTAGTGCCAAAATCAAAGCTCTCCTAAAGAGAAACATGGAAACAAAGAATTTTTTAGTGCTAGTCTATACTCACATCTTCTAAACAAACTTAAATGGCCTCCATTATGCAGTCTCAAAATGCAAATTAGTCTAATGAGGCAAAATAACAGTATTCAAAGAAAAAATATTGTTTTTGTCTTAGAGAACAGTCTATTCACTGTTTCCGAATCTGGCTGTGTATCAATCATTTAAGGAACGTTAAAAAAAAAAAAATAGACTTTTGTGATTTCATGCTAGACCTTATGAACCAGAATGTCTGGAGATGGTGGCCAAAAAACTGAATTTTTAGATGAGTACTCTGGGCCATTTTAACACAAATAACCCACGGATGAGCATTTGGGAATCACTAGCAATCTGAATCCTGTACCTCGTCTAAAGCAGGTGCTTGATGCTTACCGAAGCAATGGGAGCAGAAGCAGGAGAGGTGCAGCAAAAACTAGTCAGGGATACCAGGGTTGGTTGAATCACAGCAATTTTTTTTTTTAATATTTTCTTATTTTTGAAAAAGAGAGCGTGAGCCAGGGAGGGGCAGAGAGAGAGGGAGACACAGAATCCAGCAGGCTCCAGGCTCTGAGCTGTCAGAACAGAGCCTGAAGGAGGGCTTGAACTCAAGAGCCGTGAGATCATGACCTGAAGCCAAGTCAGACGCTTAACCGACTGAGCCACCCCGGCGCCCCAGAATCACAGCAAATTTTCAAGTCTCACAAATTAAACGGTTGATTCTATATTACGTAGCCGCTGTAACATCTCCAGGTTCTTCTTTCTAGTTACAGCTCAACATGAACAGGAGAAAACCAATGCACACGTAATTAAATGAAGAACACAGTTCAAAAAGCAGGTAATTGTATTTACGTTTCAAAACCAGAGAAAAACCCACATAAAGAAAACATACCAATCTTTTCTCTCCAACTTCCTGCCAGTGGAAGTTCCTTTCATTTCTTTCTAAGTTTTTAATATTCTCTGAGCCACAATAAAATTTTATGTGATGAAGATTAGAGAGGCTACGCTGTTTGAGAGTTTGGCTGCAGAGTCTGTATTTCACGCCACTTCATTACATTTTGTTAAGGATTTCCCTCTTCACCAAGAGGATTAGTTTTCTTCTCACTTCTTTGAATACTCTTCTTAGGTTGTTAGTGTGAACTAGGTTAATCTCTCTTTTTTTAACATATAAAAGATGAACAAACAAAATGTTCGATTTTATTTTATTTTTTAAATAGAACACTAAATTTAGTCTTAGAATTCTCTGTTTGGTAAGTTTCCAGTTACAAGGTCTTGGCTTCCCTTGAGCACAGTTTGAAACAAAATAATGCAGTTTGTTCCTACGGCTGGAACATGCAGAGTGGAGTGTGCAGGCAGAGAGGGCCTGGCTCCGGTCCAGCATTTCCAACCTTCTTAAACTGCCACTCTCCTCTCTGCTTCAAGAGCTGCAGATAAGCAAACAGGATTAGTTATTTCTAGGCCAGGAGAGCTAGGAAAGCTTTACACACATCATTCGGGTACCCGTCCCATGACACAGGCTGGCATAGTCAGGAACAGGTGGAGTTCATCAGGAAAGGAGCGAAAATGAAGCCAGGTCTGAAAAAACAGCCTCGTGCACAAACTGGCCCTCTTAGGTGACGAGACCAGGCGGCACCAAGGTAAATGGATGCTGTTAGCGGGAGTGGGTGGGGTGGGACTGGGGCAAGGTTGGGAAGGTACCCGTCTCTGCACACCTACGACACTCAGTATCACTCACCCACGTCCTCCACCACTACACTTAGGAAGAAACTGACAGGGAGAAGACATTTGGCGGTTTTTCTCCCCTAAATGAGGTACTATCAGAAAAGTAACCATTCTTTTCATAGTTGTGAGTACTACATAAATAATTAGATGTGGAGGCTCAATTAATTAGGTGATGGTCTTGTCACTCAACTGTGCTTCCTTCCTCAGAAATTGTTTTAAAAAACGTCTGCTGAGGGGCGCCTGGGTGGCTCAGTCGGTTAAGCGCCTGACTTCAGCTCAGGTCATGATCTCACGTTTTCGTGAGTTCGAGCCCCGCACTGGGCTCTGTGCTGATAGCTTGGAGCCTGGAGCTTGCTTTGGATTCTGTGTCTCCCTCCCTCTCTGACCTTCCCCTGCTCACGTTCTCTCTCTCCCAAAAAGAAATAAACATTAAAAACAAGTCCGCTGAATAAAACAAACAAATTAATTAACTAAAACAAATAAAATACTTTCCTTTAGAAAGTAAGTATGCCTTTGTCATCATTTACTGGATATTCTCGGTTTACAAAACTTCTTGCACTACCCCTAAATTATAGAAGGAGCGATTAGGGCCAAGATGCCCAGGGGCTGACAGGAACTGCAGTAATAGAGGCCTGAAGCCACAGTGAATTGGGGAAGACACCGCCCAGGGACCCACCAAGGCCGCGCTCATGGCTGGGGTGAGGCCAGGGGACGGGTGAATGTAACAACCACAGACACAGTGGGTTCAATCTGAGCAGTGCTCATGGGCGAGTGCGTCAGTTAGAAATTCACGTATCGCCCTTCTTTTTCCCTGGTGCTGGGTGGGGCCGGGCATATAGCAAGTGCTTACAAAATCTGAAATAAAATGTTCTGAGTGTGCATTCAAAGGTGATGGGTTTCCATCCCATCTCTGCTGGCAGAGACAAGCATCTTAGACAAGACACTGCAACCTCCCCAGGGCCAGATACTCTCATCTGCAAAGGGAGAAGAGAACCAACCAACTAGCTCCTAGGGTTGCTGCAAAAACTAATGAACACACACACACACAGGATTAGCACAATGCCCGGCACATCGTAGGTGGTTGAAAAAGGTTACCTTAGGAGAATTTTAACAGGGTGTGAGGGAGAACTGGGGACCTCCCTTATAAAACACAGGGGTATGAATCTGAATGAGGGCGTTCTACACACTTAGTCCACTGATGCGGTCAACACACCTCTTTGGCAGTCTTGGAACGATTTACAAGCTACACAAGAAGTTCCTCTAATTACTATACAATCAGGGACTTATTTTTTACCCAAACCAGTATTAACCAGCTGCATCAGCCACCTTATCCTTCGGACTGGGCTCAGACTATTTCTTTGGCTCTCTAGGAGAATTCTCAAATTCCCTCAGTGGGAGGATATTTTAACAATGTGCCTCTGGCTCCTTTGACAGTTCCCACGGCTAGGGTTCTGATAATAGTTTGAGGTGACACCCAATAAACATACCTGATCCCCAAGGCAAGCGCGGTGAAGGGACTATGAGTCATTTGTATGTGTCATCCTCCTGGCTGTTTCTCCCTTTCCTGAAGCCACACAGCATCCTAAGGCCCTAAGGTCCTAGGACCTAACCTTGGTCAGTTTACTTCATCTCTCTGAGGGGATGAACCATTCTGTGAAATGGGGATAATACTGATCTTCCAGGACTCTTCTTGGAATTACAGGACACCATGTCCATAAAGGTCTTGTCTTAGACCGACCTGCTATCCATAAGACTTACAAAAAATAATTTAAAAAAAGCACCAGGAGTTAAATTCAGTTATAAAAATCTGGAAGAAAAATGGGGCCTTTGTGCCAGAAGAGATCACACTGAAGTATTTACATTAGAGAACAAGATTTAGGTAAGCCTTCCCTATTTATCATTTATAAAGGAAAACAATCAATATGCATTAACTGAGCAAAGAGAACAAAAACTCACATTTTTCTTATATAGAGTATCACATTATTGGCCAAGAAAAGCCCGAAATGAGTATTACTTGACTCTGAACTAAATATTGCTGGGTTCATCTCTATTGACACAGTCATCTATACAGAAAATGGCACTCTGGAGTGTTCGACAGTTTTCATCTTTCAGATGCTTGATGGTCCTGAGGAGGATCAAGCCTACATCTTATCAAACAAAATTGAGAAAAATGTGGTTTGCCAAGGTAATGATAGGCCACATCTTGGTTTATCAAGAGACGGCCATCAGAAACCTCAGGCAAGAGGGGCACCTGGGTGGCTCAGTTGGTTAAGCATCCCACTTGGACTCAGGTCATGATCTCATGGTCTGTGAGTTCGAGCCCCGTGTCGGACTCTGTGCTGACAGCTCAGAGCCTGGAGCCTGCTTCAGATTCTGTGTCTCCCTCTCTCTACCCCTCTCCTGCTCATGCTCTGTGTCTCTCTCTCAAAAACAAATAAACATTAAAAAAAAAAAAAAGAAGAAGAAGAAGAAACCTCAGGCTATTAAAACAACCTTTGCATTCCCCATGTCATTGAAAAGACAATGAAAAGTCACTACTAAGGAAATAAAAGGCAACAATTAGAAAACTTTAGGGGCACCTGGCTGGCTCAGCTGGAACAGCAGGCAACTCTTGGTCTCAGGGTCATGAGTTCAAGCCCTACGTTGGGCACAGAGATTACTTAAGTAAATAAAACTTAAAAAAATTAAAAAAACACTTTAAATTCTTAAATTGGAGAAGTACAAAGGCTTGGATAAAATTGATGTCTGCTCACCTACTGTATCCCGGGAGAAATTACACATTGGGATGCTGTTGACCACATGTGAGATATAAGAAGAACCACCCCCTTCTTCCTAAAGAGGTTTCTACTATGAATCATTAAAATTCAGAAGTTATTTAAAAATCAACTGTTTTTAAACAAAAAGTTTAAGTCAAAGTGATACATGTGTATAGCCTTAAAACAAAACTACAAAAAGCTCAAAAAAAAGTCCTTAACCTTAATTCCTAGTATTCACATTCAACACAGTATTTATCTATTTCTAAATAACGATTTCCTAATTTTAAACAGTATTTTACTTCCCATTATAGATGTTATTAACTTCTTATAAATATATATATTTATGTATATAATATATATTTATACACACACACACACACACACACACACACACACACACACACACACTATAGGCCAGACTCCATTCTAAGGACTCTGTAAGCACTAATTCATTTGAATTTTACTTGATATGAGGTCATCGGTGCCCTGAACAAAGCGGTTTCAGTGGAAAGGATGAGGCTAAATCCTAACAGCAGACTGGGGAGAGGGGAGGGGGAGAATTAGACACTTAATAGAAGTAACTCTCAAGGAATTTTGTTCTAAAAGGGAGAATAAAAATGGGATAAAGGGGATGTGGAAGTTTTGAAGTTTGGGAGCTATTCCACCATATCAGCAAGCTCCTAAGAATAGCCAATAGAGAAGCAAACAGACACATCAGAGAGGAGCTCAATGTCAGAGGAATTCTCTTAAGGTAGTAAGAAGGAACCTGTAGCATCACCTTCCGAATAAGGCATTCTTTGACCATCTACCTAAAAATGCAATGCCTTACCCTTCCCAGTCTCCTTCTTCATTTTATTTTACTCCTTAGTATTAATCATTAGCTACTGTACTATATATTTAACTTAGTTTACTGAAGGTCTACCTACTAGAACGTAAGCTTCGTGAGGACAGGGATTTTTGTCTGTTGTATCCCCACTGCCTTAAAATGGGGCCATGAAAAATACCAGTTGAATGAAGTCAGGTGGATCAGCAGAGTGGTTGGCCCTCAAGAGAACTGATGGTGTATCCACAACCGAGAAGGCAGAGTGGAGGAACAGGGACCTCAGGAGGTTGATGAGGTATGGTAGCGGCTTCCATTAGATACACATGGAATTTCAGGTGAGAAATCATTTTTCCCCGAGAAGCACCAGATACTGCTGCACCATCTTCTGGGTTCTAGAACTGCCCCTGCCAAATCTCATGCAATTTTAATTCTTAACCTTTGCATAAGAACTGCTTTGTCTCTATGGAAACCAATTTGTCAATAAATTTCATATATTTAAAAAAAAAAAAAAAGAACTGCTTTGTCTCTCTCTGTGTTGTAACATTTCATGATGAAGGGGCTTGGTATCTTCTTTTTCAACTTTCCAAAAATTCTGAAATATATATACATATAAAATGATGTATATCATATAATCAACGTAAAAAAATTTTTTTTAAGTTTATTCGCTTTTGAGAGACAGAGTGCAAGTGGCGGAGAGGCAGAGAGAGGGAGACACAGAAACCAAAGCAGGCTCCAGACTCCCAGCTGTCAGCACAGAGCTCAACGCAGGGCTCAAACCCATGAACTGTGAGATCATGACTTGAGCCAAAGTTGGACGCTTTATCGACTGAGCCACTCAGGTGCTCCCATATAATCAACTTTTAAAACAAAAAAAAAACACTTAAGAATCTGAAATCCAGCACCCTGGCTTCATGGTTGGCAAACTACAGCCTGAAGGCCAAGTCTGTCCTGCCTATTTTTGTAAATAAAGTTTTGCTGGAACACAGGCTCTCTCACTAG
The DNA here is from genome assembly GCF_016509475.1 of Prionailurus bengalensis. NCBI lineage: Eukaryota > Metazoa > Chordata > Mammalia > Carnivora > Felidae > Prionailurus > Prionailurus bengalensis. Next base: position 82,971,452 of record NC_057359.1, read on the forward strand.
TTTACGGAGTGTAAACTATAAGGTTGTAGTCCAGTAATTACAAGACCATTTGGATTACAAAGCAATATTTACTATTGGACGCCTGACAGAATAGTTTGCCGATTCCCTAACCAAGCTCAACACAGAAAACAATACTGTTGATGTCCCTTGTATGCCTCTTTCTGACTATACTGCTTTCACTCCTTTTGAGGAAACTGCTACCTAAATTTTGTGTTGTCATATCTTTTGCCCCCATGCAGTTTGTATGTATCCGTAAGTAATATCCCTTTTAATTTCTCTTACTTGAATTTTATGTGAATGAAACCATACTGTATATTCTTCAGTAGCTTCTTTCACTCAAAAGTCTGTATTAAAGACCTAATCATGTTGGTAGGTTAGTTCTTTTTCAGTGATAACAGGACTCCATTGTATGACTATACCATAATTTATCTGTTCTCTGTTGGTGGTCATGCAGCCTCTGTCCAGTTTAAGAAACAAAAGCAAAAGACCCAATGCTGCTATGAACATACTTGTACATGAACCCTACTATAAATGACCAATGAGTGTGTGTAGGTAGGTGTATGCACACACACATGCATGCACATGTACACACACACAATTCTACCCAGGGATGGAAGTGCTGAGTTTTGAGTGTATGCAAATAATTGTGCCACATACTTTTCAGAGTAGTTCATGAATTTCCCCAATGCAATTTCGATAGAACACTTGACTTTATCAGACATCGCATTTTTGCAAACCTAGTATTTTAATCATTGTAATTTTAATTTGCTTGTCTATGATTACTAAGGCAGTTGAGCATCTTTCCACATATTTTATTAGCCATTTTCTTCTGTGAAATGCCGATTTGTGCTTTTGGCCAATGTTTCCATTGATAGACTTGTCTTCTGCTTTTCAACTGCAGTAGTTCTTTATATATTTCAGATATTAATACTCTGTCAGTTGTTACATATGGCAAATATCTCAACTCCAGCTTGTGATGTGTCTTTTCATTCTCTGAATATTTTTTAATGAACAGACTTTCCCAATTTTAATCTTTTCCTTTATACAATGTACATTTTGGATTATTTGGTTAAATTTCTCCCTATTCCAAGATCACAGATATTATTCTATTTTGTCTTCTAGAAGTTTTAAAACTTTGCCTTTCACACTTAAGTCCTTGACGCATTTGAGATTCGGTTTTGCAGAGAGTATAAGATAGAAATCGTCTCCCTTTTCTTCCCCATGTGGATAATCAATTATTGAAAGCTCCATCCGTTCCCTCAGATTTTACAATGCCACTTCAGTTGTCTATCGAGAGCCCCACACACATGGCCTGTTTCTGCAATGTCGATCCTGTTCCGTCAAGACGATTTGTGTATTCCTGTGCATTACTAGCATCTTAATTACTACAGCCCTACAAAAAATGTTGATAGCGGGTAAAGCAAGTTTCCATGACCCATTCTTTTTCTTCAAGTAGGTCTTCGCTCTTCCTTGGACTCTTCTGCATTAATTTTAGAATCAGTTTGCCAAGCACTGTGTAAAATCCTAATGGGATTTTCGATGGAACTGTATGCAATCTAGATAGATCATTTTAGAGTGGAATGGCATCTTAAATACATTGTCTTCCTATTCATGAACTTACCATGCTTCTCGGTCTATTGGTGACCCTATGAATCTTCCCTTTTAATATGTTAATGTGGTAAGCTATACGAACAGACTTTTCTAATATTATCAACCTTACATTTCTGGAATAAACCCAACTTAGTTATTATGAATTATATTTTTCATACATTTGCTACCAGTTTGTTTAAAACTATTATGTTTATGACTGAGATTGGCTGATAAACTTTCTTTCCTGTATTATCTCCTGTGTGGCTGAATGTCAAGGTTACACAATTATCACAAGAAAAGGTGGAGTGTATTCCTTCTTTCTAGACTCTCAAGAAGTTTGTCTAAGACTGCAGGGATCTATCTGTTCCTTGAGATGTTTGATAAAACATATCTGTAAAACCATCTGAGTGTTTCAGAAAAAAAGAAATTATATACTGACTCAACTTCTATAAATTAAATGACCTATTCAATTTTTCTTTCTTGATTCAATTTTGATAAATTATGTTTTACTGTCCATTGCACCTTAGTTTTTAAATATGGGCATAACACTGATAATAGTATTTTCTTATTATTTTTAAAAATCTCTGCTTCATCTGCTCTTTGTGCTTGTTGATTTATTCTTGAATTCATTTTAGTTTTGGGAAACAACAGAAATAGTTTTGTGTGTTTAATCTATTATATTTACCTAAATAGAAAATCACACAGAAGGTACATTCTTCCTTATCTATAAAAAGGAGGCAATACCAGAACCTACCACACACTCTTTTAGTGAGGATTAAATGAGTTAGTAATTGCAAAGTGCTTAGCACAGTGCCTGGCACATATTAAGAGTTCAAAATATCATTATTTTATTATAGGGAATTTAAATTAAATCAATATGATGCCTTTTTGTTCTACTGAAATTTAATACTCCAATATAACAGTAACTGGTTATGGACTACACTTCAAAAAAAATTTTTAGTGTTTCTTTATTTTTGAGAGAGACAGAGACAGAGCATGTGGTCGGGGTGGGGGGGAGGGCCAGAGAGAGAGAGGGAGACACAGAATCCAAAGCAGGCTCTAGGCTCTGAGCTGTCAGCACAGGGCTCGAACCCATGAACTGTGAGATCATGACCTGAGCTGAAGTCGGACACTTAACCGACTGAGTCACCCAGCCACCCCTAATGTTTCTTTATTTTTGAGAGAGAGGGAGCACGGCAGGGACATAGAAAGAGGAAGACAGAGAATCCTGAATAGGGTCTGTACTGCCAACGCAGAGCCAGCCCAATGCGGGGCTCGAACCCACAAACCATGAGATCATGACCTGAGCCGAAATCAAGAATCAGATGCCAAACCGACTGAGCCAGACAGGCACCCCTGGACTAGACTCTTTCAACTGTACTTCTATTCTTTTTTCATTTTTTTTCCAAAGTTTTATTTAAGTAATTTCTATACCCAACCTGGGGCTTGAATTCACGACCCCGAGAGCAACAGTCACAGGCTCCTCCGACTGACCCAGCCAGGTGCTCCCTGACCGTACTTTTATTCTAATTGGCCTCATAAAGACACAGCGGCAATCCTCTAGTTCTGAAACTCAGTCCGGGTGTTCAGGTCCTAAGATTATGAACTGCACTCCTACTTTAAAATAAAATGCAAAACAAAGCAAGAAGTCTACTCTGGGATGTTTTCCCCTTGAGGGCAAGGGCCATGCTTTTATCACCAAGCATATGCTATGAGCCTGGCACAATGAAAAAACTGTGAGTTCTTGACAAGCAAACAACACCAAAGAAATAATAAAATAATGAAGTTATGATGAAAATCATAAAGAAAACTCTAATAGCCTCACAAAGTTTTCATTATTAGGTGACTTATAGTAATATGTAAACACTCAACTGATTTTATCCATACACCCTTCATTAGGGAAACTCACTATAAGAAGGTCTTTCTACCCTCTCTAACAGAGAGGTACCTGTTAGGCATTCCACTCCCAGTCAATTTCTGTATGTAAGTTTAACCTCAAAAGAAAAATAATACTATAAAGAGATATTGAACTTCAGTTAATAATAAACATGCTCAATTATTTAGGCGGATGTATACTGATGTCTGTGATTTACTTTAAAATGCGTCATAAAATATGATGGATTGATGGATAGCATGTGGGATGGGCAGGTAAATAAATATGTGTCAAAACAAGCACAGTCAAGTGTTAATGGAAAAACCTAGACTGAATTCTATGGGTGTTTACTGTAAAATGATTTCTACTTTCTGTCTTTGAGAATTTTCCTTATGAAATATAGGGAATGATACAAACTCCTATACTTGGCAAGTTAAAAACAAAAAACTAAAATAAAAATATGAAAAAATGTTTATATTTACATATAGCAAAAGCTATTACAATATAAAAGACCTCATTCCAATTTATTAAACAACAAAAAACAAGAGTCCTATAAGATAAATGGGAAAAGACATTAACAAAATATAAACAGAAAACAAACCCATGGAAAATATTCAGTAACCTGTAACCAAAGAGAAACAAAGCAAACCTGCAATACCACTTTATACATATTTTATTAGCAAAATTAACACACAAATGCATGAACACACACACAATTCTGGCAAGACTGCAGCAGAAATGGTAACTCATATACAGCTGGCAGCATTCACTATAAACAAATACAGCCTGTTTGGCAAGTGGTCTGGCAGTCCCTAAGTCACAGTGTTCATCAAGTCCTTTGACCTGATGGTCTAACTCATTCAAATACGAACTGCATCCGTCCAAAGCAGCCACAAGATGTTCACGGCAGTATTATCTACTAAAGGATTAAACTATGAACAACCTAAATGGCCATCGAGAGAAGAAAGATCTAGGGAATGATGACACATCAATACAATGGAATATGATGCAGACATGTAAAGAAAATGACAATGACGGAAGCTTATGTGAAAATATGCAAAGTGTTCATGACACGACCAAATGGAAAACTATTTATAACTGATTGTGAAGCTATAAGAATAAATGAAACATGCACTGTAAAGAAACATGAATAATTAATGAAAATGACATGTTGAGGGGATTGTGGCTGATTTTTTTTCTAAAATCGTCTTTAATCTTTCTGATCCATCTTTCAATTACAGCAATTAAAAAGCCCATCTCATGAGTCTACTCACAGTGCTGAGTTTGCTGCAGATGATGAGAATCCGGCGTTCATACAGCATACTGGCATACAGATGTAACATGTTGTTTACATCCACAGCCACAAAATATTCTGTCAGATTTCTCTAGGAGAAACAAGAAGGGGAGATCGTAGCTTATTTTGTTTGCTCTTGTTACAGGCAGTATCTAAAAAAGCATGTGAAGCAAAAAATCATCAGAAAGTATACTCTCCTCTGCCCCTGTCCTATTCTTTCCACCTGGGAGGCTGAATCCCACTGTGTGTAAAATCATGAAATGCAAAGTTGGAAGAGACTTTAGAGATGAAGCACTTGTGTGTGGTGACTACAGTTTACGTGAGGTCACAGGCAGCACTGTGTTGCTTTTCTTATCAGTTCCAAAGGGTGAGCAGGACAGGAAGTCTGCAATCTTACAAATGAGGAAACCGAGGCTCAGAGAGGGATGCCAAGATCAAAGAGTCTCATGAGCAATAAAGACAGGACTGCAGCTCTGATCTTCTGACCCCAGATCCTAAGACTTTCCCAATGCACTGCACCATACGCGTAGTCAAGAGAAAGTACCCAAGGACCAAAATGCTTTTGGCACAGAGCCCGTTTCTGTCCAACAGATCCCACCCGCAAAGGCTGGGCACACTCCTCTCTTGTCATCACTGCTGGCGTCCCCCTCCTCCACAGTTTACACTCTCTGAAAGGACTCGGCAGGAATTGGAGCAATTTCGAAGATTTACAATTTCCAGGTATTTCACTCAAAAGGCAAAAAAAAAATTGCAGACAAGCAGCAAGTGGTGACAAAGCAGTGTTTTAACCAGCTTTTGTCTGTAGCCGGGACTTCATTTCTTTAATTAGTACTCTAGATTGGCCCTCTTTAGGTTTCAGAAAAAATACAATGTGTTTCATTTCTGCAATCCTTTCTATACCCACCTGACTTTAATAATATACATGAATATGTTAATTTCCTCAATGTTACAGGTTTTCAATGCCACACAATATAATCCTCTGAAAATGAAGGGGGTCAGGGAGGGAACACTACTGCCAAGGGGTTGCAATGTATAATGATGAAAGAGCCATAACCCATAAATTCAAGAAAACCAGGTGGATTTTCCATGCAAAATAGCATAAAGTGCTTTTCAACAATATTACGGGTTGGGAAAAAGAATGGGCACTTATCTTATGATTTATTGTTGTTTGATTGGAATACCAGGTTAACCAGTGACCTTTATAGTGAGTGAATTAACAGTTCCATATACTGACTACCTACCAAGTACCAGGTACTATAGCAGATACTTTGTATGTGTGATTTTACGCACTTTCCACAAAACTCCAATGAGGCATTTCTCCCCCAATATATAAAGTACGTCTGAGAGAGATTCAGTAGCTGGTAGAGTCAGAATTTGGACTCAGATCCAACTCCAGAGCCCATATATTTTCCCTTACGTTACATTGACCCACTTAAACATTTTTAAACATCTACAATACACACAGCTTTACATACGTTATTTCATTTGATCTTGAAACCACTCCTTGAACAGGTATTATCGTCTCTACATACAGATAAGAAAACAGAGGCAACAGAGAAAATGAAGTAATATGACCAAGGTTACACACTATGTACATATTCAGTCTTGGGTGAGTTTGTCTCTAAGCCTGTGCTCATCGTTTATATCACTAAAAATTGTAGGTAAAAGTTGTACTCAGGAAAGAAAGCACAGCACAGGAACAAAGCAGGATCAAAGTATGCCTGCTGAAAGAGAAACACTGCTGTTAAGAACTGTTATCCCATTTACTGAGTAATCCTTATGTGCTGGACAACAGGTACTTTACCTGTGTTCTCTCTAATCTTTCTCAACAACGCTGAAAAAGGCAGTTTCATTTCCATTTTACAGATGTAGAAACTGAGGCTCAGGAGGGGTAAGTAGTCTGCAAAGGTCACCCAGCTAGAAAAGGCAGAGCCCAGTTTCAAAACCAGGTCTCCTGAATCTGAAACCCTTGCTCTGACCACCATGCCGATTTGCCTCTTAACAAACTTGAAAACCAAAAACAAGAAAGGCAGTCTCAATGAGTCAACAAGTGGATCTCTTGCCCGGTGGACTGAGGAGTGCTGAGCTGATGATGTCAGGGTGGGGTTTGTTCTGAAGACCGTGACATGGCAGAGCTATTCTCGCAAACAAAAATACAAGGCCCTCAGCTGAGCATTTCAGTAAAATGCTTAACTGCTGATGAATTACATAAATTTTTCTTTTAGGAGAGGATGGAAGTAAAAAGAAAATAGAAATGAGGAGCTTAAAGAAGGCCAGAAAGCCCATTAGCACTTTTGACAGATCCAAAGATAACTCTGAAGCCACCAAAACGTGGCCTCAAGAGTCTGCCAAGAAGCTTCACGCTGGGTAGAAATATGTTACACAGCTTGCCGTCCAAATAAGGAGACACAGCGTCAGAGACAAATCCTGCACCTTATTTTGGTGGGAGAAAAAAAAAAATCATAAGGATACTTTTGTGGATGGGGAAGGAAACATTTCTGAAATAAAAACACCACTTGGTTGAGGCATAACCCCCAGGCCCAATCGGGTTCGGAGGGATTCAGGTGCTTGTTCCAAAAACTCTACACAGGTATGTTAAAAATATGTAACATTTAGCCAAATTCTCTCTAAACTGTCATGTACTTTTTTTGGTATTTCTCATCCCATCTGTGCTGATTACCAAGATATTTGTGTCTAAACAGAAGCTGTCTTTCTTATCTGCTTCCTCCCCTGCCTCTTTCCTTCTGGGAAGCCACCCGCCCAGGCGGGTGGGAGTGGGTGGGAGTGGCGACAGCCCCGGGAACTTCACTCAGCCTTGGGAGCACCTGTGGGGCAGAGCAGGCCATGGGAGCATCTGTGGGGCACAGCAGGCCTTGGGAGCAGCTGCGGGGAACATTTACAGTTTCCACCATGCTTCATCTCCGAAGAACACCCCTTGGAGAAAGGGGTTTTCTCCCTTGTGCCTTAAAGGATCCAGTGGCTTAAGCCCCACCAATCCCCAATTTCTCAAACCTGCCATGCCTTTTCTTACCCTCAGGTCTTTACTTCTGTTGTTTCCTCCTCCTAGAATGCTCTTCTCCTCCTTGAGAACACCCATTTACTTTCCAAGACCCAGCTGAGATGTCACCTCCCCCTGGAAGTCTTCCTAGATTCCTCATTTGTCAAGCTCCTCCACTTTGAGCAGGCATGGTGATTGGTCTCTATCTTATAACCACTCAGTTACAAGTAGGTTTCTGTCACTTCACTGAGGTCCCTCTGGGTATAATGACATATCCCATCACCTAGCAGTTTGATGAAAGAATCAATAAGTAGAGAAAGCAGTGACTAAGACTCCTTAGCTGGACTAAGAGGAACACACCAGCCTGGAAGACAGACAAGGTGGTGTATTAGGAAGAACACAGCATTGACGTCAGAAAACCTGGGTCTGGGTTGGATGAAGGGATCAATGGTGAAGGGCTCATGGAAAACAAAATTGACACTAGCAACTCACAAAGTCAGATAAAATGGCAGGGGGGTGGGATTGGGACTTGTTTAAGGTGTGTGTGGCTCTATTTATTAAAAGTGTAAAGAAATAGGTGGTTTGTTCATCAGGTAGTGGGGGAGGGGCTGCATGCAGAAGCGGGTGTTTATTTCACAGCCAGCTCAATCATGTATGTCTGATGGGTAAGACAAGAGTGTAGAGAATAACGAGAAGAGACGACTTCCATAGCAAGTTGTCCTAGGTCAAGACTGCAGCCAGAACATACTGTGAGCTTATATTTATAAAGGACACAAGGTATACCACTCTCCTAGCACTTTCCTTCAGTGGGACTAAATCTTCAACCTCCCATTTCTGTCTCCTGTAATCAGCCAATCAACAAACGTATTTAACTCCTACTATGTGTTTAGTACCAACCTGGGAGCTGGGCCTGCAGAGATTAAAGAAAAGATGATCCCCATTTTCCAGGAATTTAGCCTGGGGATGGCAATGGCATCAGTATGGTGTGCAAAGTACTGTGGTCCAGGCCGCACACACTCCAGGGCCGCCTGAGAAGGGCAGATTCAACTTTGCTGGACCGATACGGGAGGAAGGCTTGACAGAGGAGAAGATATTAGGTCTGGGCCTCCCACCAACGGTTCACTCAGTGGACACAGGAAGAAGCGTATTCCAGGCAGAGACAGAGGCAAGGAGGAGAGAAGAGCTCTTAGCAGTTCAGTAAAATGAAGAGCGGGGTTTAGAGCAGGGGACATGCTGGGGCAGGGGAACTGGGTGCAGATTCTGTGAGAGCCTAGACTTCCCTTGTGGGTCAGAGAGAGTTGCTGAAGGATCATGATATAATCACATATGTGTTTCGGAAAGATCTTCCTGGAGGTCCTATGGAGGATGCACAGGAGAGGGCAAGCGGGAGGCAGCACAATCAGTTAACAGGCTGGCGCCATATTCCCAGAACGAATGACTACAGCAAAAAAACTATTGAGATGAAAGCTTTGGATATGGATGTGACAGATCTCTGTAAAGTGGAATCACAGGACTTGATAATGAATTAGACCTGAGAAGTGGAGGGGGGAGGAAGAATCTCAGACAACGCTCAGGACTTCCAGGTTACGGAGTACCACACTTGTCCACTTGCCCGGTTTTTTAGAGGGAGAGTCCACTCACTTAATGTGGGATCAGTCCTCCTTGTAAAGAACCATCAATCCTGTCAAGCAAGGTGTTGCCGCTCACCTGGTCTTGGGCCTAGTCTCCTGGATTATAATGCCACCAAGGCTAAGTCTAAATCACCATTCCCTTTATTCCCTGACAATGAAATCTCTGTGTGACTCACCTGCTGGGAAGGAAAATCTTGCTTAGAGGGACTATTTCCAGTGTCCAGACTCAGAAGGGTTCAGTTTTCTCAGTGCCAGTACGTTTTTAGGTTTAAGGACATTCTGTTTCCATTCATAGAGCTCAAGCATTATTTCAGTTACATATCAATGATGTGCCTTGTGAGCATTCTCCTATCTGCCTAGCATGTATTATGGGCCTACTCTGTAGGGCTGGGTAGCAGGGATATGAAGCTGACCACTACTTGGGCTGGGAAGGGCTCAGGTCCAAGGAAGGTTTCTAGTCAACAGGCCCAAAACAGCCTTGAAGTTGAGTTTCGGAAAAGGCGTGTGCTGCACAAGCTCCTTAGCCTCTCCAGGCTCCCGTTTCTCATCTCTACAAAGAAATGACAGTAAAGGTCCCTTCCAGCTCTAACCCTCTGTGGCTCTAAATCCAGACAAAGAGGAGGGGAAGGCACCTGACAAACCTCATTTCCCCCAGGAGAAGCCCCATAATAGCTGCTGACTTCTAGCCATCCCTGCTGGCTCCTGTGCCGATCCAGGTGGCTGGGGACTTCAGGCTCACTGTGATCCACGCCCGGGGTTAGGAAGCAGGTGGGGGTTTGGGGGGATGGGCCAAGGATGGGAGGGGATATAGTGGGGCTTAGAGAAAAAGCGTCTTAGGTTCAATACCTTGGGGAAATGAGATAATCCCCAAACCAAAGAACCGACTCTAAGCTGGGTACTCCTTGGAGCCTTCGAAACAGATGCTAATCCGCCCCACGGTCTGTCATTTTATTAGTCTTTGTGACTTTCAGCTTCATACACAGTACACATGATAAAGACTTACTGTACTGTGTCTGGAGGAGGCTTCTCAGGCAAGAGGCTTGGTTTTGCCAATGGGCTTACTTCCTGAAATAACTCTTGCTCAGATTATTTTCCCATAACGTAAACCTTTAGAATCCTCAATTGATTTTTTTTTTTTTTTAAGAATTTAGGTTACTTTAGTTGTGTGGGATTCTTAAGAGGGAATTATAAATTTGCATTCTAAAATAATCTGTCTAAGAATTCCACAAACTCACTTAAGCAATCACATCAGAGAAGTATATTATAGGAAAGAAGGCAGGGTTTACCCAGAGGTCAACTTTTATCCCTCCTGTGTGAATGGAAAAACCATTAGAATAAACAATTACCTGACAACCCTTAAGAGCAACAATGGAATTCTCTACAATCTCAGTACTTGATAATAGGCCTTCTAGTACCACCTCAACTTTGTTTATTTCTCAAAGTCACGATGAGTTCATAAATCTTTTCTATATCATGGTACATCTTTTGACAAAGTGGAGCCTGGGCAATGTTATATGTAACTGTCCATTCTAAATGCTTTTCCTACATCATTAACCACTCAGTATGACACTGACCAGATAATTAAGACAGGTTTGTTTAATATCCCAAATGAAGGTCTATATGATTATCCATTAATCAAAAGTAAACTTCAAAACCTGGGTGCTTAAAAAAAAAAAAAAGTCCCTTATACAGCCAGTTTACAATGTTATTATTACTACCCATACCTATTATTATTGTTCCTGATCTGGGATTTCTTTTTAGTGCAGGTCAATTGTTTAAAATTTATAAAGATTTATGCTCATTTGACTATTGCCTGTATAAAATTCACTCCTACATGTGTTATCTTGATGGAGAAAAACCCTGATGAACAATTACCTAGTGATGCTTTTTCAGTGAAAAGGAAGAAAATATTTCGACGCAGAAATTGCAGGATTAATGAGAATTAACTTCAACAGCGATCTAAAAGTGGAAAGAATTTTCTATGTTTGCTTTTCATTAATGTCTTGCAGACACACTGACCCAAAAGCCAAGTGAGAAGAATTGTTATTTTCCCCTTTCTGCGGGGTGGCTGCATTGCTCACTCATTCACTCAGCCAGCCAGCCAACCATTCAGTCATTCTATAAATATATATTGACAATCTACTATGTTCTAGGTAAAGTGCTAATTACAGAGATGCAGCGACAAAAAAATACTAATCCCTCTCATTCTGGAAGGAGAAATGACATTAAACATGTTCACAAAATTAATGACAGAACTGAAACTGCCGATGAGCAATTTCTTAGAAGGGCGTAGGAAGCCATGGAGCCTAAGGCCCAGGGCTCAGCAGCATCTCAGCACTGGGATCAGATTGACCTGCGTGTGATGACCGGTTTTAGCATTTATTGGCCGGCTGACTAGGGGCAAGTTACTTCAGGTCTCTGGGCTTCATTTCTTCTTCAGAGCAGGGAGAGCAACCACACCACAAGCTGCTGTGAAGATCCCATGACATAACAAATACTGCCTGAACTGATCCATGGTAGGTGTTATCTCTTTCTTACATTAACCGTTCTCTGAAGCTGTCCAGAGCAACAGGATTCTCTGGCGGCAGAATTAAGTTCCATGTGCCAAAGTCCTTCCATCCTTTTCTTTGCTTATTCTCTTAAGTTCAGTATGCCCCTTAGAGGAGATAGTCAATAAATGTTTACAGAACCCCCCATGTGGTAGGCACTGGAGTCCTGGACTTCATTCCTGGCACCATTTCTAAGCTTCAAAAATTACGGTGTCATTGGAAGCTGCTAAGAGACTTGTGTGGTCAGACACACACTCCATGAAAGGAAATGATCTTCACAACCCAGAATGTTAGCAAAAACCCAGAGAAAGACAAGCCCCCAGAAGTAATGTGCCCTAGCCCGTAGCCACAACACAGACCTCAAAAGAGGTTAAGACTAGGATTGTAGGAAAGCAAAGAGAAGAAGGGAAAGAAAAGGACCATCAAAAGCTGTATCTCTCTTGCACCAAGCATTGAACTTGGAACTTTACATTCAATGCTTCATTTGTTCCTCCCATTTTTTTTTTTTTTTAATTACATAAGGACACTGAGGCTCCGAGAATATATGTAAGTAGTCCAAGGTCCCCAAGTGGTGGAGCCCAGTGTCTGGCTGTGTCCACAACTCATGTTCCTTCCACTACCGCAGACTATGTCATATTAACAACCCCGTGGTTATTGCTTGTTTCAATCTGCAATGCACCAATTTAGTCATTTTAAATTAATCCTTGAAAAATCACCAAGAGATTAAAATGCAAATTTCAACATGGCTAGAGCTCAGTACTGACTCTATGTCAAAAATCACACAAATTGGTCCTACAAAAGTTCAGATTCTCCTTAGAGGAAAAGCGTTCCTGCTTCACTTCATATTTGAGACATGAAAAATAATTTTTTTCTCTTTCCTCATGAATATCAAAAGCCAACTGCAGGGAGGCAGGCTGGCGTAATGAAAACAAAATGCTTGGTTTCCTTACCAACCTCAGTCACTACACCCCACTTAGGTACAGACCTTGGGCTGGTAACCTCAGGTCTGTGAGCCTCGGGTCCCTACATATAAAATGGGGCTCACGTCTACCTCTCACAGAGGAGCTGTAAGGATTTAAATGGAACCATGTATGTTAGGAGTCTGGCAGATTGTTTTTATTATTCCCGCTTAGAAACAAACAAGGCCAGCCTTTTACCGATTTGCAAAGGAGGATTTAGGGGACAATGGGTCATACACAGGGAATTGGTTCATTAGTGGCAAAACCAGCAGAGGGAATGCAAAAAAAAAAAAAATTTTTTTTTTTTAATGGTGGGGGCAGTGCAGACAGGAATTGGAGCTGAGGCTATGAAGAAGACAGGTTTGTTTTTTCTTCCTAACCTATTTCTAACCTTAGTTATAGCAGTTTTGAAAATTAAGAAATTATCAGAACTTTCAAGTACCTTAAATTTAAGTTCTGAAGGAATTCTCAGTCCTTAAAATTTTAAAAAACTAAAATAATGAACCTCACCTAGGCAATAATTGTTACAACATTATTTATAATAGCAAGACATTAGAGACCATCTAAACGTCTATTAGTAGGAGAGGTACAGTTAAAACACTAGAGGGACTTCCAGTAAAATATGGCAGACTAAACACACATATTTGTCTTTACTTTCTGATACCATCCCTCCCCAATAACCCCCCAGGAAAAGTCACACTGAAAGAATTTTAAAAGACATAAACCCCAAAGAACAAGAGAAAAGACATTACTGGAAGAGAGAGGTCAAATTTTCAGAAGCCAGAACGCAGATGTTACTAAAGAAATGGTTCTCAGGCTGGGTCATTCATCCCAAGAGACATGTGGCAATGTCTGGAGACATTTCAGCTGTCACAGCTGGAGAGGTGTGTGCTACCATCATATCACTACATGATCTCAGGAATGCTGCTAACACCCCACAACACACAAGACCATCCCACACAACAAAGAATTATCTGGCCCAACGTGCCCACAACACCAATCACAGCACCAACTGAGGTTGAAAAACTCATGGAGGGTGACCTGGAAGCTGACAAATGGCTGAACACGAAAGCTGGGACAGAGGGACAGGCTGCAAGCTCAAGCCCAATGCAGGCCACAGAACTCCAAAAAGGCTCGGGAATCGAGACACCCAGAACCTCTGAAGGTTGGAAAAAGGGTGCCAGTGAAAATAAGATTCTTCTCTCTCAAGAGGCTCACTCTGACACCCCTCCAGCAGAAAGGCACTGAACCTTTCTGGAGGCACTGAACCAGAAAATCTTGGGGACACCAGGTATAGTTAAGGACAGAGGATAAAGCACTAAATAAAAAATGGGAGGGGGACTTAAAGAACACATCCTAAATGTTGATATCCCATAACTCACCACCCTCCTCAGCTTCCAGAATGCTGGTAGGTGAAGCTTATGCTCACAGACACAAACAAAACTTACTAGATCTAAAGAAAAGATTCTGATACTGACATTTGAGAGCTCCCCCGTAGACCCCCTAAGTAACCAGACCTCTGATCCATCATCTACAATAAAGGCCCCAGGTAACAAGCCCCATTCATGAACACAGACCTTCCACTTAGCTTTTTAGTGCTAAACAGGGCTGGACACCCACTTGAAGAAAGCCTCTACAATCAAAGATATAGAACGAAACAGAAGAGAGAAAACATTGAAGAAAAAAACATGCAAGAAGAACAATTTTTTAAATCTATACACAATAGTCTCAAAGAGACGAGAAAAAAAATATTGCACTCCTAAAACAAGATGCCATTAAACAACAAGTTATTGAACAGAACCAAAAGACTCTTCAATAAGAAGGGAAAGAAAAGGACCATCAAAAGCCGTATCTCTCTTAGACCAAGCATTGAACTTGAAACTTTATAATCAATTCTTCATGATATCAACAATGACAGCAGAAGAAATTCATCAGGGAAGAAAGACTCATTGGAAAAAGGAAAAGGAAAAGGAAAACTAAAAGGGAATGACAGAAAACAGAAAAGAAAATTAGAGGATCAACACAAAAGTTGAACATCCTACCATAGAGGCCCCAGAGAAAAGAGAAAAATGAAGAACAATTTTTTCAGAGAAATAATGTGACAACACTTCCCAGCTCTAAAGGACATGAGTTTCTAGACTGAATGAACCCACCAAGTGCCCAGCACAGCAGATGAAAATGAGCCAGAGCAAAGCAAATCGTTGTACAATTTCAGAATACCAGAGACAAATAAAGGATCCTAAAAAATAAATCAGGAATCAGAAAGGCTTACAACTTCCAAGTTTTAACAGGAAAACTAGAAGTCAACAAAGTTCCATCTTCAAAATTCTGAAGGCAAACTTCCAACTCATTCCGGAGTAGGATAATCATTCTCAGTGATGGAAAGTTTCAAAATGTTGCCCCCAACACAATACTTTCTGAGGAAACTACTGGAGAATGTTTCACCAGAAGGGAATAAAATAAACAGGAAGATGTGAAATCCAGAAACTCTTAATTGACAAAAAGTTGTACAAGAAAGGAAACGCAATCATAATCGAATGTCTCCTTCTGCATGCTTATTTATAAACATTATGGATTTAAAATTTTTCCTGAAGATAGAGGAAAAATGGGGGAGGGAAAACATGCAAGTGATAAAAAGTTTTTTTTTCTGGGGAGAGAGGGGCTCAGAGACGGTAAAAGACCTAAACTCTCAATTTCCATAAGAAAATTAACAGGTGATATCTGAGACAGAAAAATTAAGAGGTAGCCATATACACATTGGTTTAAAACATGGACAGAAATACTGCAATTGCTAAAAACTTGAAAGTAGCTGCCTCTGAGAAGTGGAAAGTAAGGAGAATTTGAAATTTTCATCAACAATTATGTGGTACTATATGATTTTTTAAGGCATTAATAGGCATAATTTTCATAAGAATAGTAATACCATTAAATTAAAAAATCATTAAAAAAGGATGAAGTAAATATAAACAGGTTTTAGAATACACTAAACTAAAGGGGCGCCTGGGTGGCACAGTCGGTTAAGCGTCCGACTTCAGCCAGGTCACGATCTCGCGGTCCGTGAGTTCGAGCCCCGCGTCAGGCTCTGGGCTGATGGCTCGGAGCCTGGAGCCTGTTTCCGATTCTGTGTCTCCCTCTCTCTCTGCCCCTCCCCCGTTCATGCTCTGTCTCTCTCTGTCCCAAAAATAAATAAACGTTGAAAAAAAAAATACACTAAACTAAAAAAGTGAGTTGTAAAACAATATGAATAGTATCACATTTATGTCTTAAAAAAATGTCTACAACACACGCAGGTACTCACACATACGACAGACACTGCACATACATAGAGAAAGGCCTAAAAGGTCTGGAAGGACATACAAACTTGAGGGAGAATGGGACTAGGGGTAGGGGACGGACAATGTTAATTCATTTTCTATATGTACTTCTTACTTGTTCAATGTTTTTTATAACAAAGATATTCTATAACAAATTTTAATGACAAGGGTAGATGTCCATAATACACTGTCATAAAAAAAAAAGTTGACATAAAGGTATATATTTGGTATGATCCCCACTGTGTTTTTTTTTTAATGTACATTTATTTTTGAGAGAGAGAGAGAGAGAGAGAGAGAGAGAGACAGACAGACAGACACAGAATTGAAGCAGGCTCCAGGCCCTGAGCTGTCAGCCACAGAATTGAAGCAGGCTCCAGGCCCTGAGCTGTCAGCCAGAGCCTAACGCGGAACTTGAACTCAAGAACTGTAAGATCATGACCTGAGCCAAAGTCGGACGCTTAGCCGACTAAGCCACCCAGGTACCCCTCCCACTATGTTTTTTAAAACGTAGCTTCTGAAACTGTTTTGTTTTTTTTTAATCAAGAGGACACTTTTATCTCAAAGTATTATCTAATTCCCAACTTAAGTGGCTAGAAATAAACTTGCTATGAATAAAGCAGGAGCAGTGACCTGTGCTCTGGCCAGCCAGACACCTATCTCCCCCCGGCCATCCAGGGTCCTATAGCAACCTTGGGGCTCTAGGCTACATAGTGTGAAGACTAGTACTATTGTAAAGAGGAAGGGAAGAAAAATTTGGAACGTGACTTTCTCTGAGATATGGGATTACAAGTGATTTTTTCTTTTGCTTTTGTATAATACATATACGTACATACCTTTCCTATGATTTGGAACAGTTTACATAATATCTGTTCCTTAACATGCCTATACAACCACCTAAAGCTGGCACATTTGTAACAGCAGGGTGTAGAGATGGCCAAAAAAATCTTCATTAATCTTTTCAAGTTCTGGTTCTATATTCATATTTCCTGTTTCTTAGGTTGACTTCAATCACTTATATTTTTCTAGAAAATTTTCTACTGCCTGTTCCAAATTTATTGCATAATTTTAATTTTACTTTAGTTTTCTTTTCAAAAATTCAGTTTTTAAAAAGTCTTATTTTTCAATTCTACTTTAACAAAATTTTTTACCTAAACCGTAATTCATTTTTCTACTTTGGCTTTTTTATTGCTATTCATTTTCCAGCTTTTTGAGCTAAAAGTCAAGTTCATTACTTTCTAAGTTTTTCATTTATAATAAAGCATTAGAAGCTATCAGTTTCCCCCTGAGGGTAGTTTTAGCTGCATCCGTTGGCTTTTTGTTGTTTGTGTTGTTACCATTAATATCTAAATAATACACAACTTTAATGTTTTATCCTCTTTGAACCAGTCACTATTTCAAGTAGATGATTATTTTTAAATTTTTATTTATCATTAATTTCTAGTCGTATGCATTGCCATAAAAGAGACTGGCCTGTAAGACTTTGAGTTTCTCTCTTTAAAAGTTTTCAGTGTGATCTGGGACATAATCAATTTTTATAAATGTTTCATAGCATTTGAAAATAATCCCGCGACAAACAGCCTTTTGCTATTTGTCCACAGTAAGACCCTGCTTCTTCTCTTCCACAGGATTTTTCTAGTTCTTTTTTGGGTTCTTCCATTGTCTACTTACTGACTGCTAAGTATCCATAATCATTTCCTTTATGTTGTGGAAATTCCTGAAATTTTCTGGTGCATGGCAGCTCCCTCTGGAACTATATTTTATAGTTCTTTTGTCATTTCCATGGAATTTTTTGAGAGGTGAAAGGTAAAATTGTGGGCTCGAAGTGTAGCATAGCATATGAAGGCTCATCTCTAGAATCAGAAAGACCAATGTTTGAACTCTAATCCTACTACTTCTTGGCTGTAGAATCTTGAACACGTTGCTTAAATTTTCAGGGCCTCTGTTTCCATATATAAAATAATAATTATGATAGTTAGCAACTAAGCTTATTAAGAGTGGTAAATGAAAAAATGCAGGTAATCACTGAATACATCATTTGACAAGCAGTAGTACCCAGTAATATTAGCTATTGTTGCTGAAATGGGAATGACAGGGGCGCCTGGGTGGTGCAGTCGGTTAAGCGTCCGACTTCAGCCAGGTCACGATCTCGCGGTCCGTGAGTTTGAGCCCCGCGTCGGGATCTGGGCTGATGGCTCAGAGCCTGGAGCCTGTTTCCGATTCTGTGTCTCCCTCTCTCTCTGCCCCTCCCCCGTTCATGCTCTGTCTCTCTCTCTGTCCCAAAAATAAATAAACGTTGAAATGGGAATGACAGACCAAACTTTTTACTACTTAATGTCAAACAAAAAGAAAACAGTGTTTTACACCAGAGCCTGATCATATAGATAATAAATTTTATGGATATATTTGATAGTCCCAACTGACTAAGATGTTTACCTAAGGACAATTCTACAGTCTAATAACTTCATTAATAAAGCATGGTTACTTGACACTTATAATTTATCTGTTTTACAGACATTTAAAAGAATTTCCTTTCTGTGCATCTGTAGTAGTTATAAAGAAATATACCACTTATTCCAGTACTTTAATAATCAAATATATACCCAAAAGAATGAAAAGCAGGGACTTGAACATCTAGATGTTTGTACACCAATGTTCACAGCAGCATTATTCACAATGGCCAAAATGTAGAAACAACTCAAGTGTCCATCAATGGATAAACAAAATGGAGAGGGCTGTTATGCCTACAGTGGAATATTACTCAGTCTTAAAGAAGGAAGTTCTGATACATGCTACAACATGGATGAACCACAAAGGCGTGATGCTAAATGAAATAAGTAAAACACAAAAGGACAAATATTCTATGGTTCTACTTAAAGAAGATACCTAATCAAATTGAGAGAGAGAGAGAGAGAGAGAGAGAGACAGAAAAAATAGTGGTTGCCAGGGGATGAGAGGAGAGGGTAAATGGGGAGTTGATTTTTAATGGGTACACAGTTTCAGTTGGGAAAGATGAAAAAGTCCTGGAGATGAATGCTGATGATGACTGCACAACGATGTGAATATATATACACTAATGAAATGTATACACAAAGATGGTTAAAATGGTAAATTAGATATTATATTTTGATACAATTTTTAAAAAGTAATCAAGTGCCTACATGGTGGTGAATCTATATTTAATTCAACATAGTATTATTTATTTATTTTTAAATGTTTATTTATTTATGTGTTTATGTATTTATTTATTTTGAGAGAGAGAGAGAATGAATGAATGAATGAATGAATGAATGAATGAATGAATTCCAGGCAGGTTCCAATGTGGAACCTGATGCAGGGCTCGATCCCATGAACCATGAGACCACAACCTAAGCCAAAATTAAGAGTCAGACACCCAAACGACTGAGGCACCCAGGTGCCCCTACATAGTACTATTTATAATCGAAGTAAAACATTTTGGAAATATGTTTTAAGGCTAGATACATAATTCATCTTGTTCAGAGGGCAAACATTAACCTCTGCTCCCTCAGACTCAAGTTCACTGCTCCAAACTCTTTAAGAGGTGGGACTGGAGGGGCCTCACACTCATACCCACAAATATTTTCTTTTACTCTCTTAAAAGCGAATATAGAACCATAGTATAATTGTACTTGAGTAAACCTACCTGAATAAAAAAATCTTTACAGGTAAGTTCTTCATACAGAAGCATTTTCTTTATAAGAGAAAAACTAAAAACCATCTAAATATACAACACTAAGGGAAGAGCTAAGTAAACCACATAGCAAATGAAATACTATGCAACCACCAAATATGATTTTTATGAATAAGATAGACAAATGTTTATGCGATAGGTGATTTTAACTATGTGAAACATACATTCCCAAAAGAATAGAATGAGACATCAACATGTTAATAGGGGATTACCTTTGAGAAGTATGAGGAATGATCCCTCCTTGTCTTTACACTTTCTCTTCCTTTCAAACAGTCTCTATTTGCCTTTGCTTTTGTAACTCATTATTTTTATAATGGGAAAATGTATCCTTTTACTTTATTTTAAAACTAAGTAGGGGCGCCTGGGTGGCTCAGTCAGTTAAGTGTCCAACTTTGGCTCAGGTCATAATCTCATGGTTTGTGAGTTCGAGCCCTGTGTCGGGCTCTGTGCTGACAGCTCAGAGCCTGGAGTCTTCTTTGGATTCTGCGTCTCCCTCTCTCTCTGCCCTTCACCTACTTGTGCTCTGTCTCTCCTTCTCTCAAAATTAAATAAACATTAACAAAAATAAAATAAATTAAGTAAAAAACAAGACGAAAAACTTAACTTTTCTCCCCAAGTACTCACATTTTCAGGTATGCTGGGAAGTTCTCTGGTATCAGGCACAGTAAAGTAAGAATGCTGGAAAAGAAAAGCAAATGCTATTTATTTTTGTAAACATATGCCACAAGCATATTACTCAGAAATCCAGTAAGGGATCTGAAGATAGTTCCTTACTCAATTGAGAAAAGTTTCACTCATAGGAAACGACCACAGAATATTTTCTTTGGATAATGTTGGATTACAGCCAGACATGTTAAATCATCGGTTTGGTAGACGGAATTCTTTTCTATGAGAGATGAACATCTTTAGGAGATATAAATGAACAGCTCAACGAGGTTAAAGGCTAAATTCCCCTACAATGTTTGCACATTTCTGAACACATGAAAGCTGCAGGCTTCATAATTTATTGTTCAATGAGGCAAGTGGACTCAAGGGACCAAGTATCACTAGGTTCACTCAGCAATGGTCTTACCAACCAAACCTGCCATTTCATTTTAGCATCTGAGGTTATATCCATATACAAGCTGCAGGCAAAATCTGCCCCAAAGGCCCAAGTGACGTTAAGGACAGCTCTAACTGAAGGTCTGCTGCACTGAGATCACTACAGATGGCTAACAGTGGAGAATTCTGTCCCCTATGCAGGCTCTGCAAATAAGCCTCCTGACTTCCAGTGTAATCTCCAGTGAAGGGAGTGGGAGACTCAATGGAGCTGAAAGCCTGACCTGTTCAAAGAACTTTCAAGGAGGCATCCCCATGTATGTAACGAGCATATGTCCCTGAGTTAAATGACAACAGGCTGAACTGATGACACCTCTTCTGTGCTACTAAAGACAAGGAGGACAATGGCAAGCAGGACGGGAGAGGCTGGTGCTAGCCAATTAAAAATGGGATTGTGCAAAGGGCAGGAAAGGTCGCAGCAGAGAAGGTCAGCTTAGCCACGGCCAAAGTTCAAACCTGGACCCCCAAGTGACATTTCAGGAAGTCCCTCCCCTCCATTCTTGGATAATTGCAAAATAAGTAGGTCTCAAGAAGAATGGGTTGTATAGACTTCCTGAAATGAAAGGCTGGGTGACAACTGCAATAATGACAACAACAACAGTAATAGTATAAGCTACTTGCCTGATATTCAACAGATACTGACTGCTGGATACCGCTACATGGAAGGCTTTATGTCAGGGAGTTGTATAAATGTTATCTCTAATTTCCATAACAAATTTTAAGATGATATTATCTCCATAGTATAAATGGGTAAATTAAGGCTAAGGGCACACAGCTAGCAGGTAACAGAACCAGGAACTGAAACCAGGTCCAGAGAACGAGAGCTATTCTCTTCCCACTGTAACAGATTGCTATACCTACACTTTTTATGAACAAATTATAGCTAAAGCCTCTTGAACTAAAGTAAACTAAAAGGCAGAAACAAAAATTATGAAAAGACCACTTAAAAAAAAAAAAACCCTCTCTGCAAAGCATCATTCCAAAAGCTGCATGTCTGTGCCAAAATACCACCTATGAAGTCTTATAATAGAGACTATGCAGCATGAAAACTAGTTAACAATTGGGGCACCTGGGCGGCTCAGTCAGTTAACTGTCCAACTCTTGATCTTGGCTCAGGTCATGATCCCACATTTGTGAGTTCGAGCCCCTCGAACTCTGTCAGGCTCTTAGGATTCTCTCTCTCCCTCTCTCTCTGCCCCTCCCCTGCTCACAATCTCTCTCTCTCAAAAATAAATAAATAAACATTTAAAAAAACGCTAGTTAACATCCGATTCAATTTAACAATAAGTTGTAAAATACAAGGTTAAATTTGATGCTGAGATACCAACTTCTATCACAAACGGCTAGGGGGAGTCCCAAGAAATGTTCAGTAATGGATGTCCACATGGTGATGGAGTGACAAAATAGTGGCCGGCACAGCAAGGGAGAAGGAACAAGGACCAGAGAGTCACCATTTAATAGTTACGTGAACTTAGTTAACTTCGCTTGATAGCTCAGAACTTCAGTTTTTGAACCTGTAAATGGGAAACCTGAGGTCTCCTTCAAAACTGTTCTGAAGAATAAACGTTATACACGTGAAGTGCCTAGCATTCCATACATTATATTTTAATAGAAAATTATTACTTCTCGACTGCTAATTTGCATTTGTATTTTTTCTCAATTGCCTCTACCAGACACACAGAAGTAGTCTCTTCTGGCCAAAGACACAAAGTCTAGGATTGCCATTTTCCCACATGTCAGGTTTTATAAGCTGAATGTGACTAGCCCTTCAAAATCCGAAATGCAACATGGAGAGAATTCCTCCCGAATAGGAAAGAAACAAATATCTGCCTTTACAGATGCAATGGATTGTAAACAGTGAGGCAACGCAATTCCAAAACCAAGTAGTCCCCAGGCTGTCCTTTGAGATTCTGTCTTGCTCCATCACCCATGAAATGCAGCAACCAGAGGAGGTCAGAAACATTCCTAGGAACCACTGGCACGAAACAGCTGCACCTCCTCCCCCCAACAGTTTCTCCTGCCCCTGGGATGACTTGTCCTTGAGGTCTGGCAGCCACTCAGGGGAAGGAGTGGCCCTTCCTCCCCAGCAGCTGGTGACCCAGCCAGGCTACTCCACAGCTACCTGTCGGATGTCATTACAGACTGAAGCAGAGAGCTCAAGCTGCTTGAGGAAAAGGGACAGGGACAAAGGCAAGGTTGCTTAGCTATCTGGCAATGACCCGAACAGGTTTAAAGCTCATTTCTTCATCATCTTTTCCGTGCAGTCTTCCCTTCAAGAATTTCTCTAACAAGGTTCCTTTCCTTCCTCTCTTCTATTAGAATGAACAAAAACCTCTAACACCAGTTTCTTCTTTGCTCCCTTTCTTTCAACACTCATGGCCTAGTGGAAAGAACATGGGCTTGGAAGTTAGCCCTGGGTTTGAAAACCCCAGTCTTCTCACTTATTAACCACACAGCCTTGGGTGAGCAAGTACCTTTTTCTCTCTAAGCCTCATCTATGAGACGAGAATGCTACTATCTGTTCTGTAGAGTTGTTTTGAGCATTAGAGATGCATACTTGGCAGAAATTAAGAACTTAACGAAATAGAAGATCTATTATTAGTTATTGGTAGTAATACTGCTTTCAATTTGATCATTAAAAAAACCCTGTGAGATATGTTTTCTTTATGAGGGCAAATACACTAACCACTGAATACCAATGCTGCACCTGGTCCTAGTGAAGCTGAACAACAAAACTTTCCATTATTTCAAAAATAAATCTTCTTATCTACCAGGCCGGTCGGTCAGTCTGTCTGTCTGTCTGTCTGTCGGTCTGTCTATCTATCTATCTATCTATCTATCTATCTATCTATCTATCTATCTATCTGTCTGTCTGTCTAAAGAAAGGCAGACTGTCACATGCAACACATCATTTGGATGTACCTAGAGCCTTGGAAGCTTAACTACCCTATGTTCTCCTACAACACTTGAGAGCTTGTTTGGAGATTCTAGCAGGAGAGCACAGCTACTCCTATGCCCTGGACTAAAGAACGATCCTCCCTCTATCAGGGGAAGGTCGTGCTCTTTGACCGAAGGCACAGCTTTGGGAGGGACACACATGGAGAGATGAGGGAGGAAGGGGATGGGCAAAATCAGCTGGATCCTGTGATCAGCGGGGTGACAGATGTCACATCACACATCCAACACAATTTTTTAAACATTCAGATCCCACAACATAGGGAAAATAGCCCCTGGGTAATCAGTCAATAGCTGGCCAATGGGTGTCCATCTGAGAATTTTGATGAAGGTGGTGGCAAAGGTTTGGCCTGGAGAATCAGAGAACTCCAGTAACTGAAATATGAAAAAGATCCCTACACCTCTTCTGACATCTTATCCGATCAATGAGGAGCTTGGGACCCACAGGCTAAAGGTTTTAAGATCACCGAGGTCACCGGCAAAACTACAGCTAGACTGAAACTTCCCAGTGTGGAGGGTTTTCAGCTGAGCGCACCACACATCACGTAGCGTGTACTTAAAAGAGTTCAAAGAAACAATCATTCCTGTGGGCCAGGAACCATGCTAGGCTCTCTCCATTCCTGTCCTTGAGGGGCTAGTGGCCGAGACCAGAGAACAGATGCGGTGTGACTAAACACTGCAAAGCGTACAAGATGCTCGGGGCAAAGAAGAAAACCTCGTCTAAGCCTTGTGGACAGAAGGGAGGCAAGGGGAGGATTTCTCTATAAATAAAATCCAAGGTGAGTTCTGAAGGATAAATGTGGGTTACCTTAGTTAGGAGGAGAGAGGCAGTGTTGAGGGCTCAGGGGCGACAGCATGGGCTTCAGCAAAGGGGCATGCACAGCAATGATGAGAAGGGAAGGAAAGCATGAGGCAGGGGGCTGAGGAGGCGGGAAGGGGCCAGCCATCACATCCCAAGCCCGGCACCTGCCATCCAGGAGATGCTAGTGATGGGATGCCAACCAGGAAGAGGGGAGCCTGGGGACACTTGGGATCCATTCCTCATGGAATCCCAAAGAAAGGGAAGAACTTTAACTCTCTGGCCTGTCTTGAGTCCAGAGGCTTCAGAGGCAGGGCTGGGGAAGGTGCAGACAACAAAAGACGATCCTGTTCGGCTAACTCCATCTTACTGTTAATGATGAAATGGTTTCTCGGCGATCGTTAATTTTCTGCCCCAACTTACCACACTGAGATGAACAGACACTCCTGGGTCAGGAATGGGAAGTTTGTGCAGAGTTTCAAGAAGCTCATTCCACTGATTTTCCTGAAAGAAATAAAAGGCCTAAGTAACAAAAGCAAGGCTGAGCCCTCAGTCAGAGGCCAGCAGGGAGGTCTGGGCACACAGTGAGCTGGAGGCCCTCCTGACAGAGGGGGCTGGGGAGGTAGTGGCCGCAGCATAGAAACAGGCTTGATATTCAAGTAGGTTGGACAAAAGACACTGCTTTATGGCTCAATATAAGAGCCAAACAGATCCTCCTACACCAAGTTTGACATTTTCTACTGAGTAAGACACCTACCATGACCGCCTTTTATGGATCATATACCATAAGCTCTCAGCAAACCTACCCTCTCAACTCCATAGCAACAACTTTTAAATGCAAACAATCCCAGCTTACAGGGCGGGGGTGGTTGGGAGAAACAACGACGACACTATAGATCTTGTCTTCATCATCATTACCCTCAATTAATTTTATTGAGTGCTCGCTGGATGTACACAGCAGCATCCAATTATGGAAAGTTAAAATGAACTACATACAACAGCATGCAATATAGTATGGTGGCTGTGCATTTTAATTAGTGAAATTGAGCCACAGAATGAAATACAAAGCAGTACAAATTATTCTATTGAGAACAGATTCACTTTTAAAATGCTCAAAAGAACACTGCTTATAGAATTATGCAAAAGCCATTTCTCCCACTCTGTGGAATTCTCTGTGCTGACAGAATAGTATTAAGCTTGCAGTTCTATCCATTTGTTACCTGTTTGATCCTCACAACTACCCCACTTCACAGATTGAAAACTGAGGCTCCGGAGGGTGCAACAACTTGGCTCAAGTCAGCCAGTTAGTAAGTTGCACAGCCAGGAGCCGCATGCAAGTTTTCTGTGTTCAAGCCCAGAGGCCTCTCCGCTGCTCTATGGCAGTCTTTGGAATAAACTTAAAGGAGAGGGAAAGAGGATGAGTCCAGATCAAAAACCTGTTTCAGGGGCACCTGGGTGGCTCAGTTGGTTAAGCGTCTGACTTCGGCTCAGGTCATGATCTCGAGGTCCGTTGAGTTCAAGCCCCATGTCAGGCTCTGTGCTGACAGCTCACCTGGAGCCTGCTTCGGATTCTGTGTCTCCCTCTCTCTCTGCCCCTCCCCGACTCACACTCTGTCTCTCAAAAATGAATAAATGATTTAAAAAAAAACCTGTTTCATTCCGAACTCTGATAAATCGTTCCAGTCTCTCACAGATAAATGAATGTGTGCACATGCACACGTTTACTTCTGGTCTGCAAAAAATCTCGAATTTACAGAGTAATTGTAAGACAGCAATTTTTTATTTCCTGAACTATGTACAAGTGAGTTGCTGACATTATGCCCCATCATCCATATATACAAAGGACATTCTCCTGTATAACCACAATTAATCATCAAAATCAGGAAATTAATATTGATAGAACATTCCCATCTAATCCTCAGATCTCATCAAGTTTTATAAATGTGCCCATAATGTCCTTGGTTAGCAAAATAATCCAATTCAGAATCACATGTTGCGTTTAGTTGTTAGGATTCTCTGGTCTTCATCAGTCTGGAACAGTTTGAGTCTTTCTTAGATTCATAGGCACTTGACAGTGAGTCCAGTCATTCTGTGGAATAACTCTCAATTGTTTGATGTTTTCTATTGATTCAGACTTCAATTTGTTCCATGATTGATGATGTTCCACTTTGATCATTTCATTAATTCATCTGAAGTCTCTATTATGAAGGTACTCATTTTCCCTCTGTGTTTAGCAAGCATTTTGTGGAGTGATACTTTAGGTAAATATCCCATTCCTCATCAAACTTTTAATTTGTCTGTACACACACACACACACACACACACACACACACACACACACACACGTAAGGACACACAGTTTCCTATTTTACTCACTGACTGCAATCCTTTGCTATTGCTAGTTGTTTTG
Organism: Prionailurus bengalensis; assembly: GCF_016509475.1. NCBI lineage: Eukaryota > Metazoa > Chordata > Mammalia > Carnivora > Felidae > Prionailurus > Prionailurus bengalensis. Next base: position 82,998,631 of record NC_057359.1, read on the forward strand.
ATGCTTGAAATTGTCCCAGATCGGACCAGTGGGAACCTATTATGTCTTTCAAGCTCACTTTTTTGGTCTTTCTGACATGTCCCCATCATGTTTTGAGCATTTCCTTTGAGCACTTTTTGGCACAAAAATATATTCCAGGCTCATTTTATACTTTCCCTGCTCCAGCCCTGGAATTAGACATTTCTTCAGAGTTCTGGCTCCTTTTAGTGGAAAATGTTATTTAGAAACCACAATTTACACACTAGATGTGCTCACTGCTACTTGGGTATTGCTGATCCCAGACTCTCTTAGTGGTTAGAGCCAGAGAATATACCACACACAGAGAGATGCACAATATACACATCTTTATTGATTTCTATATCTACCACATATATCAAAAGCCATAGGGTTCATACTAATGGGTCTAATTCCAATCCAACATAGGAATCCTTCTAGTTTCCTTCCTTTTCATATTTGTAACTAAATTCCACAGAAGTGAACAACCGATCCTATTTTCTTAATATACTTACTAATTTGTATGTAACCTTTTACGGCTGACGCTATCCACCCAGGGGCCCTTCTTGCCCTGCTTGAATATGGCTATCCAGTGCTAGGCCACCACTGTTCACTCTTTCCCAACAAAAAAGCCCTCCCCACCCTGGGTTCCAACCCTCCAGTGCTGGGCCACTGCCGTCTCCTTTCCTTTGTGGATCCCTCTAGATCCTCCCAGCATTCGGATATCTGCTGCCAAGCCACTGCCACCACTATCCCACGTAATGAACCGTTTCATCCCTCAGGCTCCAACACTCTCAACCAGGCTGCTCTCTGGCTCAGATGCCCTCTTCGACCCCTGCCAACTCTTCCACAGGGATGCCCTCCATGCCCCATCCACAGTCTGACAACCAAAAATAACCAAAAATAACCAAAAAGGGTCAGCGACCCAGACAGACACCCTCATCATGTAGCTTAGGTTCCAACACTCCACTCTGAGCCATCATGGTCACCAGCCACACCTAAGCCCCCCAGCTGAAGCCTAACTTCCTAGTGACTTTTGGATTTGGGGAGGGGATTCTGTTCTTTTAATAAAAGCTCTTCCTCCCCGTTCTAATCTGATAACCCATGGCTTGCCGACAAGTAAGCCAGTTGTACACAGATTCCCTTTCATCTGCGTCATAATTCCTTTAACCAGAAAGAATTTAACAGAAAGAGTATTAGGTACAGTGGAAAGAGACTCCACTAAAACATATCACTGATCTCAACTCTTCACTCCAAGAGGCAGGGTCCTTCCTGGGGCAATGGCCCAGAGGACTGGTACACCAATTTTACAGGGCAATAATCCTACCTTCTCCTACGCATGGGTTGTGCACACCCAATCTTTCCTGTATCACAAGACATGTTTTTAAAAGTCCATTATGTTTTAACTGACTGGAGCATGAATATGGAAGAAAAAAAATTACATGAGTCAGTCTCCAATTCTAAGACTGTTAAGAGCTTACATGTGCTGCCATTCTATTTACTAAAGACATCTTTCAAATTTGAGTGAAAACCTGAATGTTTGAGTGAAGTGAATTGTGAACAGAAATCGATGAAGAGACCCAAGATGGCCTCTGAATTCATTCATTAAAGAATAAATCACTTCCTGTGTGACAGAATTCCCTGATACCTAAGCACCCTTTCAGAGTCATTTCTATTGGTTATTCCTTCTGTTTACTGTGGCCTCTGGAATATATTGCTGGCGAGTAAATCTAACTTGAAGGAAAGATTTGATTACACACACAATTTCCACTTTTTCTCCAAAACAGCATTTCCTAAAGTATGTTCCAGGCAACACTAGTATCTCAGAATATTATTATTTGTCATGGAATAAAAAGGGTTTGGGGCCAAACAGGATGGGAAGCACTCAGTAACATACATTTCTCCACTGCAGGACCTTCTTAGAACCACCAGGACATAAGAACCACCAGGACATGAATCTTCAGGAGACAAAAATGAAACACAACGTTCCCTCTCCCCAACCGCAGTATTACTGAACTACGGCACCTTTTTGCATGGAGCATTTCTCAGAACTAATGTTCTGTAGAAAGTATGAGGGGAAAAAATTTCTGTAGCATTGAATAATAACGTATCACCAATTAAAAAATCTAACGCCACTTACAAAAAGGAATATATAAGAGGTTAGATATATGGACAAACATCCAACTCACTAATAATCAAAGAAATGCAATGAAAACAGTGGACTATTCACTTATCAGATAAACAGTGAATTCAACCAACGATACTGGTGAGAGCTTGGTGACCAGGCATTCCTGTATGTTGGCAGCAAAGGGTATCTTTTAAGAAACTGGTACAATTCTTTTGGAAAACAGTTTGGCAAATAGTTTTTAAATTTTTTTTTTTCAACGTTTATTTATTTTTGGGACAGAGAGAGACAGAGCATGAACGGGGGAGGGGCAGAGAGAGGGAGACACAGAATCGGAAACAGGCTCCAGGCTCTGAGCCATCAGCCCAGAGCCCGACGCGGGGCTCGAACTCACGGACCGCGAGATCGTGACCTGGTTGAAGTCGGACGCTTAACCGACTGCGCCACCCAGGCGCCCCTTGGCAAATAGTTTTTAAATGTTTATGTGCACTGCCCTTAAAAGGGCCCATCTGAGATTCTCCTCTTAAGTAAATAATCCAAAATGAAGGAAATGCCTTACATTCAAAGATGCTAATGGCTAATGGCTTACAAGGCGGGGGGGGGGGGGGGGGGGGGGGGGGCAGGGAATCCCAAGTAATAAAAACTCCCAACAGTAGGGAAATGCTTCCAAGGTCCATAATAAAATGCCATGCAGCCATGAAAAATATTCACAATGTTTTCACTAGCATGGGGAAATGCTTCTGTCGCTATTGCACCTGAAAACCGTGAGCTATGAAAGTCTAAACACAGCTCCCGTCGACCCTTCACATCCACAGAAGACCTTCAGCCTATCATTTCTTCCAGAAGTACAATAAGGTACAGATAACTTTTTAAGTAATTCCAAGACCCTTAGAGAAGTTACTGAAAGAGCACAACAAAGCCTTATGGAAATGGGAACTTGGGACAGGTGGCTAGGTCACTTGCCAGTTAAGTGTTTTATTCACAGATCCGAGCCCTGCAAGCATGACATGAGCAATTCAAATTCAGCAAAATTATAATTTAATACATGTCATGAACTTTCAGGGCTGCTTGGGAATATCAGATATTGTGAATATTAACTCTGAATGCTAAAGGTCTATTTATTTTTTAACTCAAAAAGCAAAGGAAGAAACATCTCCAAATACTAGCGATTCTTATTTTAGGGAGGGCGGTTAGGGGGACATATTAGGAGTGATTTTCTCTTCCTTCCTAGTTCCCGAATTTCCCAAACGTTCTATAATGGGCATGCATTACTTTTTGGTAAACATTTTGGTGACACATAAGGCATGTATTACTTTAATAATCAAAATGTTAAAGTTACTTGCTAAAAAGAATAAAATATAAGGTAAATACCTGGCCTTTTGTCGTGTAATCCGCCAAGATGTTAAGCAGCTTATAAAATACTTCGAACCAGGGGAGATAGCTGTGGAAAGAAGGGCAGAAACACGAACTATTAGTATGCAGGTCAAAAACTTTAACCAGGAGCTAATGCAAGACTGGAAGGTTTCAGATTTTCTTCTACATCCTGCAAGAGGCTTCCCGTCATAGGCTCCTGGAAACACAGACTAGTAGAATGCTAATTATTTCTGGGATTTAAAAAAATTGTCTATGTAAGGTAGAGGATTGAATGTCCATTATAAATTATTCCCATGCCTCAGAGCTAGAACAGGTTCACAGAGAAGAAATTCAAAGCAGACTCTGCTATCAGGAACCATCTCTGAATAGGCCCCCAGGCCTCTCCCACCACACTCGCCCTTTCCAGGAAAGCCTCTAATCAAGTGCCCGTGACTGGACACACACGGACACACAAGCAAGCACACAGCACTTTGGTGTCCCAAAGGCCCCACGAGCCCGAAACCAGTCATAACATTAAATCAGACGTCCCACCTGTACCGCACGCCCTCCATACTTACTGCAGGACCAGTTCTAATTCTGTCCCCACTGGCCTCCGCTGGGTCCTCACCATGCTGCTCCTGCACTCTGAGGACAGTCTGGTCCTGACCTGACTCTACCCTCTGTGTGGCTTCAAGAATGCTCCTTCCAAAATGCACATCTAAGCGGCACGCTGACCCAGCTCCTGCAGTGGTGCCCCATCACTACCGGACTTTTTAGGTTGATGTTGGAGACTCTTCACCATCAGGTCCTCGACTGCTCTCTGGCTGCCCTCTCCACCTCCCCACATGCACTCTTCTCTCACTGCAGCCTCCCTCTGAGAATGGCCAGGCATCCTGAAACCTGCCCGACCTTGCAGACACTTGGCCCTTCCCTCCCTCTGACCTTCACGGTCTACTCTAGCGGGTTTCCACTCACCCTCCTGATGTTCCCCCTTGCACGTCCCGTTCCCACCCCTGATGCCCTAATTCCCTCTTCTCTGTGCTGCCCCGGTCACATGCATATTCCCGTTATAACATTCCACACGCCATGTGGCACTCAATGGCCTGTCTGTCTTGCTAACACACTGTGCACAAACAGACAGGAAGGATCACATCTTTCTTCACTTTGTCTTTCCAGGGCCAAGCATGGGGCCCAGCACTTGGTGTTGACTGAACAAACAGAACTATACAAAGACTACGAGCAAAAAGCACGTTAATGTTACAGAATTGTTGTTGAACGATCTCCCCGCCCCCCGCCCCGCCTCCCAAGAAGTATTGTCACTTCACTGAAATGGCTTTGTTTTCCATAAGAGACTTTTCCAAAGTGACAGAGAATCAAACGAGGAGAGTGGCGTACCAGGCAAGCTCTTGCTGTCCTGCTCACGTCCGCCCTGCTGAGCTCACAGGGTCTGTTCCTGATAGAGCTGGACGCGCAGAGAGCGCTGATCCTGCCGGCGGAGGGAACTCAGCACCCCGTACAGATTACCAGCTGTACGGCCGAGGGTAATAGATGAAGTGAGAGGCAATCCAGGGGACAGATAAAGTGCACAGTTCTCCATCATTAACGTCTGTCTGAAGCCAGCACATGCTACTGTAAAATTTAAGTAGCTTATCAAAATATACTGATAAGCAACTTAACTTTTCACTTCTATGACAGTATTATCACTTCTGTTAATATGTTTCAATCAGCCCTGGCAGCTGCATATTGACTATTACACAGCAAATGACTGCTGCCACTTTACGCAGCATTTACTTTGGCAGAGCAATGTAAACATTCAAGAGGGATTAGGGAGGAGATAAGTTTCTCCCTTCCTATTCTGTTAAATAAACCTCGGCTGAGTTAAAAGCCATTATAGTGGGAACAATAAATCCCCTCAGACGAAAACTCTTGCCCAGATTAGAGGACTCTTAGTAAACAAATTCAACCAAGGCTTACAATTTTTTTTTTTTTTTTTTTTTTATCCCTTGAAAGAAAAAATGCCACTAGTTAAATCCAGCAACTCCAAGTCAGGAAGGAAGGAGGGGAGGAGGGGGGGTGGGTAGGAAAGGAAGAAGAGAAAATATTTTCTCGCAAGGAAACCACGGCCTCAAGTAAATGAGAGAAAAGCTGAAGTCATTTTAGGAATGCTTGATGAAGTGATGGGGCAGGCCGGATTCTCTGGGAAGTCAGGACTGCAGTATTCGTGCAAGAGGCTTTTGCTGCTAGGTTCAGCTGATCAACTAGCACGGGCCCTGACCTTCAAGCCTCTACGTGCTCCGCTGCTAGGGGACGTGGCCAGACAGCACCCAGCTTCTCACGCTGGGCCTCCACCTCACCGAATCAATTCTTCTTGGCTACACTAAGCAGAACCCTCAGTCCTGGGAGATTTTGCAGTTACCCTGGAGATCAGCCATTTCTTTCTCCCTCTGGCCTGACCGGACACAACTGTTCCCCACATGTTGTCCCCTGTTCACTGACAGATGAATATCCAGTGATGGCAGTGTTAAGGTCTTGAAACCAAAACCCAGCTGTCTTCTTCTTCAAAGGATCCCTCTTTTCCCCTGTTGGGAGGCCAGGGTTCACAGCTGAACTTTATCCAGTGGCGTTTCCTGTATCGCTTCATTAGTGCTGGCACAACGGCTTTGCATGGCCTGCGAGGTTGCAGGTGAGGATATGGAGACCCTCCACTCCATTCTGTGCGTGTCTGTCATCATGGAGTAAACACTACTTCCCGGTCCAGAGACAGGAAACAAACACTCCATTACACTGTTTGTCCCTAGACATCTAAAGCAGTTCCAAACATCCCTGGGCCTGCTCTGCTCGCTACCTTTATGCAACTGCTCGAGTCTGCGATGCAGAGCATCACTGTGCGGTGGGCTCAGTCCAAGGCCAGGGCACAATCGCCAGAGGACAAACGGTCCCTGCATTCAGGAAGGCCATGGTCCTAGCAGGGAAGAGAGACATACCCAACAAAATAGTTTGGGTAGGGGGAGCTGGAATTCTTTTCCCAGGGCTTTATTCAGCTCCCACTTTGGATCAATTTATAAAGCTATCATAACCAACCAGCAGAGCCTCGATGGGACAAAGCCAAAACAGGACAAGCTCGCTTCCAAGGCACTGGCCATGATCCATGCTTCTCTCACCAAACTGTGGCTCAGGTAACTTTGTCCCTGGGGCTCTGCCGTCACTCCCTGGCCTAACAGTCAAATGGACAACAGGCTCTTGTTTTGTGTGAAGCAATACAGAGCCTTAAACTTGAGAACTCAGGTAGTAGCCGAGTATTCCTACATACACGGCCTCACTGACATGGGGCCATCACAGGCCCTGGCAGGATGTGCAGGGGTAGGTTCCAGAGACCGTGCTTAGAGTCAAATGGCCCACAGTAAAAATCACCTGTAAGTGCTCGCTTCGGCAGCACATATACTAAAATTGGAACGATACAGAGAAGATTAGCATGGCCCCTGCGCAAGGATGACACGCAAAATCACCTGTAAAAGGTCCTTAAATTACCCCCAACATAGAGCAGACATGGTTTTGTAGACACCAAGTAGCCGGCCTGAGTTTGGGGGACACGGTGAATGAAAACTCTGTTCCAATCTGTCAGCTTGGAGAGCTGCTTACCCTCCGGCTGAACTCAGGAACCAAGTCCAACTGAGGACAGATGACTTACTTTTCTAATCTCGCTCCACTGAATGGACTGTTAGGATAATCGTTCCCACTGTTTTGTGTGTGTACATGTGTCTAAGTGACCTTGTGTAAGTGTATGTATGATGGGATTCCACGCCAGTGTCGTTAAGCATTTAGATAGAAAGCCATCACAAATTTGAAAGAGCTCTCCCCACATCTCTTGCTAATAGTTCAGTTCAGAGACATCAGACGAGCCCAAACAAGGCAGGGGTGTGCGTGATAGGGAGCAACAGAGGCAGCCACTGACCAAGCTGAGGAAGGTGGCCACCTGAGAGAGCAAAAGCTGTGAGCGGGAGGTCAGAGTTCAAGCGTGAGGAGGAGGGGGAGGAGGAGAGCCTCCTTCAGGGGCAACCCGGCACAGAGTGCTGGGGTCTGAGTGGGGTGAGGAGGGTTCCCTGGCAAGGGAAAGCCAGGGCTCCAGCAAGATAAGAAAAGCATCCACACAGAAGGTGGCCTGGCTTGGAATGTCAGCACTCAAGAGGGGGTAAAGATTTAAGGAGGGGCAAAGGCCTGGTACTGGTAGGAAAGCATCTAGGTCAAGAGAAAGAGGTTGGCTAGACTGGTATTGGAACCTAAGAGGAGCGAAAAAAGCATCTGGAAGGCAGTTCAGTGTGGGGTGTCAGAGCCTGACTGGGTAGGAGGGCTTCCATGAAGGGTGGTGAGGCAGAGTCCAAGCAGTCGAGAAGAATGTCTACGGTAGGAGGAGGCAGCAGAGCCTCAGAGGTCAGAGTCCAAACAGAATAGCCCTAAGATGTCAGAGTCCAAGTGGGGTGAGGAGGGCGGCCACGGAGGAAAGGACCTGCAGCGGAGCGAGTCCGATCAAGTATGTAAATGCATAATGGAAACCATTACTACTATCAGAGAAGAGAGTTACAAATATGGACCAGGAAAAAACAAGAATGAACCTATGGTGTCACGTTGGAATTCGATGAAACTGTATGAAATCAAGGAGACAGATAAAATGAGCAGAAAGACAAATGTATGTGTGTACATAATGTGCATATACACCTTATATGTACATATATTCTCTAGCTCTAGCCACTGAGGGGGCTTGGAAGCAGAGACACCCCAATTACGATGAGCATGCTTCGTGTCCAGGTCTTGGTTTCTAAGGACCATCTGCCACAAAAAGGAACCAGAGCTCCTTGAAGAAATGTCTGACTCCAAGGCTGGGGCTGGGAAATATCTTGTTGTACTACAAAAAAGGCAGTGCTCAACACATGATCAGGGCATGCCGACAGGACACAAAAGCCAGTTGGGGGAGGGGGGTTCTGGCTGACAAAATCTGTGACAATCTGAGCACCAAAACAAATTATGATAGAAAGAGATAATAGAACAATAAATAAATTAGGAAATCGTGAGTCTGGGCTAATAGGAATAAATGAATTGAAAGTTTGATGAGGATGAGAGAGGATGAGGATATTCACAATACACTTTTGAACTACAAAGGGAAAAAGAAGGAAAAAGCCTGGGAGACATGACCTCAATCAAGTAACGGGGCGAACTGAACTGGTGTATCAACTGGCAGAATGCAATGAAACAGGACAGAATACTTCCATCGAGTTCTAGGCACGGAAGGAAGAAAAATCAGATAAATCCAAATTGAGGGACCTTCTACAAGCTAACAGCCAAATGTCAAGTTCACAGAAGCGTAGGAAATGTTGAGGAGCTCTTCCAGAGTAAGACAACGAGAGAGGCACGAAACTAAATGCAACACGTGATTCTAACTACAGCTTGCGTCTCCACGTATACAGGTGGTCCAAGTATTACATGGCAGCACTGTATCAAAACCAATACTAATTTTCTGATTGTGATGATTATAATGTAGTTATGTAAAAGCATGTGTCCTTTTTAAAAAATACACTAAGGTATTTGGGGGCTACTGGGTATTATTTTGGCAACATCTCTCAAATGGAGCATTTGTGTTGTATTCACAACTTTTCTGTATGTTATTGTTTCAAAATTGTAATAAAATGGAGAGGAGAGAATCGAAAAGGTCTTTTGTATCATCAGAAATACTGTAAGTAGGGGCACCTGGGTGGCTCTGCTGGTTAAGTGTCTAGTTTCAGTTCAGGACATGATCTCAGAGTTGGTGAGTTCAAGCCCCGCATCAGGCTCTGCACTGACAGTGTGAAGCCTGCCTGGGATATCCATCCTTCCATCCCTTCTTTCCTTCCTTCTTTCTCTTTCTTTCTCTCTCAAAATAAATAAACTTTTTTAAAAAATAGCATACGTAGACCAATTAGAGCATACAGAATAATAATATGAGCAAGGAAAATAAAAAATCTAAAACCATGGCTATCGGGAGGGGCATGCAATAGAGAGAACAGCTGCTTGCAGTGGGGGAAGTCAATCCCCAGGGCACAGAGAAGGTTGAGCGACAGCTAAGTTTTCAAGAAGTCGTTCTCCATGTATGGGAGGAAGGCTGGCAGGGGCGGGGATAAAAAGCATTAGAGACAGAAAAAAATCTCAAGAGCAATGACTCGCAGGCTTGTCCCTCAGGGCCCGATTGGAGACCTGTGCGCAGCTGGAGGAGGCAGAGAGAAGGGGGTGCTGGCTGCAGGACCCAAGGCAAGGTAGGGGTCAAAAAAGCCAGACTCCAGAGGGCCTGTCACATGCCGAACTGATGGGCCTCCCCTTCATCCCTTCATTCTGTTATCACTGGGAAACCAAAGCGACAATTAAAGAGAAGTAACAGTCGGAGGATGAGTATTTAGAACCAGGTGGAGAGTGATGGTTTCCCCCTCAGCACGGTCCAGTGGATCTCAGCCTGCCCAGATCATGTCCACTTTGTTACCCGAAAGTCTTTGATAATCTAGTTATATACCTAATTTTTAAGACAATCAAGAGGATGTTTGGGCTCCAATATAAATAATAAAGAGTACTTTATAATAAAATTTTAACATTTAAACACTGAGACACCATTATATTAGAAATACAATGAAGTAGCACCTCCCTGAGCACTCTACAGCTGCTTTTAACTGACGTCTGGAATGAACTTAACGCTGAAAAGAGTGACACAATTGAATTGAATACGCTCTTCAATTTTTCTCAGTGATTTCCACTGCCGAAGGAGTTTGTAAAACTCCACGTTGGGTACTTGAAGAGAAGAGACATATCCCTCTTTTCCCTGTTTCCTGTCAGATGTTGCCAAGATTCATCGGATGACAAAGCATCCTTTGGTTAAGGCTATCTGGCATTCAGTATGTAAAGTTTTCAAAAAACCACCCCCGGCCCACAATTAAGAAAAAAAAAAAAAATGCAGAACAGGGCGGCATGTGCTGGAGAGAAATAACCCTGGGTCAATCTCAGTTCTGAAACTTTCTAGCTGTGCCGCCTCAGGAAAGCAATCTCTTGAAGACTCGGTTTCTTCTTCCATAAGAAGATATACGCCACCTAACGAATGTAACTGAGGGATGCAGACACACCCAAGTCTGGTGCCTGGAATCTCTACCTAACGTTCTCGCCAATCTCAGCTTTGAGAAGCTCTTTTTGATTCTGTCTGGGACAGAGGTGCCTTCAGGACTCTGTACAGGAAATCCTCATGCCCTGCAGTCACGAGAGTGAACAGGAGAGCATGAGCCATTACGAGAGGAAAAACCAATGATGTGGCCACTTAAACCAGTAAGTCCCCACTCGCCCCTTCTGGTTTGGCATAGTATCTATCCCTGCTCCTCCGTCAGGGTCTTGGTGGCCAAACATCTACGATAAAATGTAAACAAAACCACAACCATTGCAAAGGATGCAGGATTTCATGAAGCCCTGGTTTAAGATGCTGGCCACGTGCTTGGATTTGAGGAAAGTAACCCACAAATGAAGACGTGGGAGCTTCAGACCAGATAACAAGGGACAAAGAGAAAAGTCAAGAAAAGCAAGGATGGAGGCACCACAGTCACATCAAAAGAAGATGAATTCAATATCAAAAGATTAAGAGAGGCCTTGGGGAAATTGATAAAGTCTTCAAATACTTTTGGAAAAATGGCTTTTTATGACTATGCTGAGAAAGTCAAACATAGAGTGTCATTTTGTCAGAAAAATCACAACCTCTCCCCTAAAAAAACAAAACAAAAAAAAAAACAAAACCATTGTGGACTCGTTAGTTACTCTTTCTAAGAAAGAATGTATCATTGGTATAAAAGCTAGGTTTTGCCAAACTCAATTTATTTCCAAAATTTGCGTTTATTTCTTTCTAGATAAAATCCTAAAGGAAGTTTCCCCTAATTTTTAGTATAAAATTTTGGTCCCCACTTAAATAGAGATTTTATTCCCAGAACGTTAGGCCCTCTGGGCTCACCCTACATGCAGAGTCACCATGGTTTATAATGTATGCTTTCTTTTCTTTGTCTTCTCCGTTAGTGTCAATTCCATGAGAGCAGGCATCACGGCTGTGTGTTGACTATTTAATCTCTAAGGTGTGCCTGGCACATGTTAGACATTCAGTAAGTCAGAAGTTCCCTTGACAGTTGTAACTCATGACTGCAGTTTCTACTAAGGCCACTGCCACTAGAGTTAACAGTCAATCAACTCTTACTGGAAGGCAGGGCATTTGGGTTAGGAAAATGATCCAGAACCAAAAATGACCCCTGCCAGTGGACTGCTGGAGTCTGTGACAAATAATTGGAGTGAGTAAAAGTCAAAGTAGATCACGAAGGACCCACAAAGTTACGATTTCTTGTCCTTAGCCCACCCATCCAATACAAGTGAACACCAGCACCTACTTTTTTTTGTTCCGACTTCAAGCACTGTGGGGAAAATGTCACAAAACCAAGCTGATTGTTTTAATTGGGCCACTTAATTTTTCAAGCACAGGTGAGCCTTTAGAATTACTCAAGAATCCTCTGTCAGGCCAAGTTCCCCAAGAGAGTCTGCTCTAAACTTTCCCTTCTTTTACCATCTCTAACCCATTTCTCCGGCTCTTCAGAAGATACTCTGGTCTCCACACTTACCTGCAGAGAAAAGCTCCACCATGAGTTTTCCTCTCTTCCACTTCTAGACTTTTCATGCCTGCCCTCCTAACAGGAGCTGGGAAGTAGAGAAGACCCTAGATCCCAACTACACTGCCTTCTAGAAGACCTATCTTCTTAGCGCTCCCATCTGTACGCATAACAAAACCACCCATGTGTGCTGGTCCACAGTTTTCAAACTACGGCTTTAGCACCAAAGAGTCCACATTCATCCTTATGAGAAAAGCACACCACATCCTCCTGAGCTAACCACATTAGGCTTCAATAAATGCTTTTCTGGAATTTAAAACCGAAGTGACGTTTACAGTCCAAACATCACACGTTTCCAGATCATTCATTCTGCAAATGTGACAGTCAATCGTCCGTCAAACCACACATTTCTCCACACTTACTGAGGCCCATCCAGTAAATGCCTGGCATTGTATCAGGTACACGGGGAAAGAGACCAAGGTCTCAGCATTTGGGGAGCCCACAGTCTAAGGAGGGAAAAGCAGACACATGGGCAGATGACGTCAGCAACACAGCGCCTGTGTGAGGGCAGAGGTGCATAAAGGGAACAGAGGAGAAGTTCTGGGAAGGCTTCCCACAGAAATGACCTTGCTGATCTCTTTTACACAGAGTGCAAAGTCAGAAGACTGACCTGGGTCTGAGTATCACTTCTGTCCCTAGCTGTGGCCTGAGGCATTTTTTCCCCCCTCCATGTATAAAATGGGGATACACTACCTACGCTCACACAACTGTTGTGAGGGTGACATATGTGAGGGTGCCTACCACTGTGCCTGGAACGCAGTAATCAATGTTTTTCCCTGCCAAGACCATACTCGTAGCGCTAGGAAGATCAGAAGTCAGAGGAACTTGACTAGGGCAACAAACAACCCCCTTTGGGAGATTAAAGCTAGTCTCACTCAATGTGAGCATTCTGCTTTGCTCACAGCTGCTAACGTCGAACTGTAAATTTATTACGGTAGCCAGTTAAGCTCAAAAATCTCTGATTTATGTCCATAATTAGCATCCCATTGTGATACCTACTACATCTATGCAGGAAAATATATCGCATGTACTGAATGAGTAGAAATATTAATTTGCATTAGGAAAAAAACACAAAAAGTTCCCATAAAACATCTGTGCTTACATAAATCTACCCAAACACACACTTGGATTTGACTTTGGTAAGAAGGCTCTTTTCTCTCCTGATGGGTATTCAATAATTGTTGCTTTTAGAGAGCAGATCTGCTGTCGTCTTCTCGATGACAGCGTTGCTGTGATTGAGGGAGATTGCTCAGGAGGAAAGCACAGAGGCACTTTTCTGTTATCACCGGTGAAGTGTTGGTAACAGAAGATCTTTGGAGTAATGACACCTGCACTGACAATTGAGTGTAATTCTCAGATATTTTCCATTGAGCCCAGAGAGGGCGAGCGCACAGGCCTTTCATCATTTTCCTAAGAGAGCTTATGATGCAGCCCGCTCCTGTATTCACACACCTACAAGTTTTTTCCCCCCATTCAGAGCATCTTATTCTATGGTTTTAAATTACTACCATAATATAATATAATGGGTTAGGGAGGTTCTAACCAAGGCCCACCTTACAGAATCTTTCATAGACTAAAAGAGAAATACATTGTCTCTACTGAAAAAAAACCACAGCAAGGAGAAGAAATGACTACACAAGAGATCCTGTCCTACTTTCAGGAGTAAACAACAAAATTAATGAACCCACTGAGACACCGTTTGATGATATTCTCGTTTCAGAGCGAAGAAGTGGAGAAAGAGGGAAAACATTTACCAAGCTTCAGGAGCTCTGAAGTATCATTCTTTACAACTCTAGAAGATGGATCATCATCCCATTTTACAGGTGAGAAAAACGGAGTCACGGAGAAGTGAAGTGACCTACCTGGGACAACACAGCTACTAAAAGCACAACGCGAGACACAAAACTAGTCCCGTAGGATTTCTGCCCTACCCGCTCCATGCAACACATTATTAATTGCACAGCACGATCCCATGCAATGATCAATCCTGAAATTAGGATTTAGAATTCTTACCTGTGGTTCTCACTGTGATGCCCTGATAAATGAAAGCCTGCCTCCAAAAGTCCCTCTGCTGGAAGTGTTCTGAGCAATCCAACTTTGGCTTCCTCCCAGCCATTCAGCATGTTTTCTTACTCTGCCAGCTCCAGGGACACTAGTCATGTGTCAGCTCTTTATTGCTTTAGGTATTAGTGTACATGTTAGATCCAGAAACACAAATATAAATGGCTGGATTTAAAATGTCTTCGGTGTTTTCAGTTTTCAAGTTTCCAGAGCTTCATGCCAAGACCCAATGCCTCTGCTACCTTAGATCTGGATTTCTAAGAATTTATCTAGACAAACCATGGCCCGGGTCACAGATTCTTAAACAGGCTGTGTTGCCTTTTTAAATTTAGAGTATAAAGCTTTAAATGTATGCTTATGGTGACAATTAAGGAAATGCTGGATTAGACAGGGCATCAGTTTTCCACGAGTAGCACTCATTTGAGCTCAGGTCCGCCCCTGATCTCTGCTCGAAGGCTGTATCATTCCATCGCAAATCTCTCTATAAAAGTGTCTGGCTGTCTCTTAAACCCATTTACGCTCTATGCTTCAATGCCTTTCCTTGGCAACTTTTTCCATATGCTTCACTTCTTTCAGGGCAGTTCTGTCTCAATTCACAGAACAGCACACCAATCACGACAAGCAGGCAGGCAGGTAAAGAAAGGAAGAAGGACAGACAGGCACACGGAGAGAAAGTAGGATGTGAAGGTAGCCGGTCCAATAAAAGTAATGTTTTAAAAGGCAAAGAGATTTTAGGCCCAAAGAAAACCAACCGGGCATCTAACCTCAAGCAATCAGAGAGCCCTGAACTTGAATTTATAACCCAAACACCCTGTACCATATGCAACTTGAGACACACAACTGGTAGCGCTACTGGGGATTTATGACTTATGACTTGTTCATATTTAATTTGTAACCAAACACTTCCCCTTCCTCTTAGCTACCTTAGAACTCTTGATTAACTCTTGTTTTCACAGGTCAGAGGTTAAATAAAGGAAGGGAAGCATTCTGGGGTGAGATTGCCCAGAGCACCACATCCAAGAGTGACCTGTGCAAGGAACATTAAAATAAGTGATAAGACTAGGGATTGTTCGAGACAACTGATGTTCAAAGCCTCCTTTGGGTACAAAGCAGGACCTTACTAAGAGCTAGCAACAAGGACAGACAGGAAACTGCTCTCAAGTTACCTTTTGTGACAGAGCAACTCTCTCACCAAGAGGTCTCTCCCAAGATGTTCTTGGAAATGAGGCTAAAGGTTTTGAGGGAAGGAAAAAGGAATTTGTGCAAGCCCGGCAGCCCTTCCCCTGCTTCATTCTGCCACAGGCCTCTGTCTTGCTCATGGGATTCTCTTACCCTGGAGAAAACCTCTACCGCGATCTCATTTAGCGCACATGGGCCAGGCTGAGGGAAGCAGATTTCTTTATACAAAATTAATCACACAGAGACACAGCCACCCCAAACAGGGTAGCATCATCTATCCAACTGCAAGACCCATCTAGATCCAAGAACCTTTACTGCTGTGCTCCTTGTCGTGCACCAAACATAAAAGTAATAATGGTAGAGACCACCAATATTCCGAAATCGCCATGTGTCAAGAGCTTTAGATGCATTTGCCTATTTATTCCTCATAGTAATTCTATTAAACAGGTACCATTAAATCTCCCCAGTAACAAATAAGAAAACTGAAGCACAGACACGGTAAGTAACCCGCTCAGAGTCCCGCAGCCACAAAGCAGATCAGGGTTAAATTCAGGTAGGTGTGTGTGCTTTACTATACCAGCAGGTTCTTTACTAAAAAAAAAAAATCTCTCAGGGAATGGTATCAATGAAATGGCATCAGTGAAATGCCATAGATGACACGTGCACTTGACATTTGATTACGTGTTTTCAAATTGTCGCAACAGAACAACCATTAAACTCATCTGCTCTGTAGCTAGCTCTCATTCATCCAGTCACTGCCTAATATAAGCCAAGCACTGGGTAGAGGCGAATAAAGGGTAGCCTCCACGCATGCAGGTCCCTGGTTTAGATTTGTATGTGAAACCACTATGGCGTTAGGAATGATCTGACAGAGGCAATAAAAACACAACTTGAAAATTATGAGTAGCGGTTGGGCCCCCCTGAGAAGAGGTGAGGTGTGCATTTCCTCATAACACATAACACAGCCATAGCACGAACTAGTTTCCTCAGGTGAGCCCTTCAACAGGCTGGGCAGACCCCATCCAGAGCCGAGGAGGAGCTGAGGATCCACTAACAGGGAGACTGAGTTGAAACAACATGCCATCAATCACTCTGTTTTGTTGCCCTGATTTAAAAACAATAATAAATACAAAAACAACCCTACACCTCCCAGCCACTCCTTATTTTTTAAATAATATTGGTGCCTACGACTGACTGATTTATTATAAACCTAGAAGAGCAGTTGGCAATGTTACAAAAGCCTAAAACTGGTGGTGTTAAACTCACTCAAAACATGGAGAGGGAGGTGAAGTGTTTGGTTAAAAATGGCGTAAGTCTTAAATCCCCAGTGACAGTACCAGTTGTGAGTCTTCCTCAAAAGAGTGCCTAAAAAACTAATCTTTAGAGAAAGGAGGCTCAAACAGCAAACCTGGCAGAAACAGGTTTCTTGGATATAAATTCTTAAACTCACATAGTTTGAAAGAGAGCAGTAAAGTTGTCCTTCAATGAGTAACTACTAAAAGCAGAACATTAAAATGAAGGTCCAAAAATGTACGCATGAATTGTTTTTACTGTATTTTCACCAGCATTAAATGTTGTGGCTTAATTTTGGGGGGAATATATTTTAAACGGTAGTTCTTTATTATGTATAATAGCAATACATTCATACACACACCTAAACATGTGCTAAGAGAATGGTTAAGTTAGGTTAAATCCAAGAAACAGAAAATGAGGTTTTAAAATGTCCTTAATGAAAAGAGCCTAAATGTCCATCAACTGATGAATGGATAAAGAAGTTGTGGTTTATATATATAATGGAATACTACTTGGCAATGAGAAAGAACGAAATATGGCCTTTTGTAGCAACATGGATGGAACTGGAGAATGTTATGCTAAGTGAAATAAGTCAGTCAGAGAAAGACAGATACCATATGTTTTCACTCTTATGTGGATCCTGAGAAACTTAACAGAAGACCATGGGGGTGGGAAGGAGAAAAAAAAAAAGTTACAGAGAGGGAAGGAGGCAAATCGTAAGAGAATCTTAAAAACTGAGAATAAACTGAGGGTTGATGGGGGTGGAAGGTAGGGGAAAGTGGGTGATGGGCATTGAGGAGGGCACCTGTTGCGATGAGCACTGGGTGTTGTATGGAACCCAACTTGACAATAAATTTCATATTAAATAAATAAATAAATAAATAAATAAATAAATAAATAAATAAATAAAATCCTTAATGATACAGGAAGATATCCATGACATAATATAGATTGAAAAGAAGCAATGTCCACAACTATGTTTCATAGGTAATCATATACATTCATAGGAAGACTAGAAGATAAATTAACAGTGGTTATTTCCAGGTTATGGAATTTGTAGACAATTTTTGTTTCCTTTTACATTCTTTTCTCCAATTTCTATGGCTTATGTACTAAACATGCAGTGTCTTAAAAATTAGAAAAAAAAAAAAGTCGGGGCACTTGGATGGCTCAGTCAGTTAAGCCTCCAACTCTTGATTTTGGCTCAGGTCATGATCTCATGGTTCATGAGATCAAGCCCCACGTCAGGCTCTGCGCTGACAGTGTGGAATTTGATTAGGATTCTCTCTCTCTCCCTCTCCCTCTGCCCCTTCCTTGCTCTTTCTCTCTCAAAATAAAATAAGTAAACTTAAAAAATCTATTAAAAATTAGGAAAAGGTTGTTTCATCTTTTAGTACTCTGTACTGTTCGTAAGGGCAAGTACTGGGGCCCCTGGGTGGCTCAGTCGGTTAAATATCCGACTTCAGCTCAGGTCATGATCTCACAGTTCATGGGTTCAAGCCCCACATCGGGGTCTGTGCTGACAGCTCGGAGCCTGGATCCTGCTTTGGAGTCTGTGTCTCCCTCTCTCTCTGTCCCTCCCCTGCTCATGCTCGCTCGCTCGCTCTCTCTCTCTTGCTCTCTCAAAAATAAACATTAAAAAAAAATTTTTAAATAAGTGCAAATACTTGGAAGCAAGCTAAATGTACAGTAGTTCACAATAAATTATGAACTATCCAAATGATGGAGTTATATATTCATTAAAATCAGACTACAGGAAAATATTTTAACAGAAAAATATTTGCAATAGATTTAGATATAAAAGCAGGCTCTGTAATATGTACAAATAATTTTTCATTTTTGTTTTCCTATATTCTCCAAACTTTCTACAATCAATACATATTACTTTTATTAACTTTCAGGAGTCAGATGCCCAACCAACTGAGCCACCCAGGCACCCCTACTGTTATTAACTTTTAAATTAAAAAATAGCCACATGTTCAATTCCTCTCTGCCTACCAACTTCCAAGTCATCTCGCTTGGTGGTAGGGAAATGAATTGTTCAGGGAGTGGAATCAAAAGCCTACCTTATTTCCTTAAGCATGCTTAATAACTATGATGACCCAGTTCCCCAACAGGCTCTCTGGATGAAATGGAAGTTTGCACTCTTTACTGGTCATGCCAGAGTCTGTGCTCTTTCCACTGCACCATGTTTATCAGAGATCTCGGTTCAAGGGAAGGGGTGGTTGGCTAATAAGGTTTTCAGTGACCTTCCTTCATGTGGGAACAGTTAGTCTCAATAAACTCTACTGAGCCTCAGAAAGTGAGACCCCCTCACTTATCCAAGGCTACCCTAAGTTGAGAAAGGAAAGAAGATTTAGATCGTGAGGCCAAATCTTTAAAACCAGGACATTTATATGAACATTTAGTAAGCATCAATACATGCCAGCCCTGTGCTCAACAGCCAGGGTAAATACATGACACAGTGCTGCCTGTCCCCAAGGGACATAGGTCTCTGAGGAGAAGACAGACATGTAAACAGTTCCTCACAGTGCGACATGAGGATGCTGTGATACAGGTGGGCACCAAGCATTATGGGAACGTGGAAGGAGAGAGCATCTTGACTAGACCAGGGTGTCAGCCAAACGAGGAAAGCCAAAGGAGCGCTTCCGTCTGAAGGGAACAAAATTTTTCAGAGGCAGAGACAAGGAACCATAAATGACTTGAGGTGGTTGGATCCCACCTATCGGTGGGGTGAGAGGGTTCTCTATGTAATGTTTTGTGAAGTGGGGGAGGGGCAGGGAAATCCTGGCAGAAGATGACCCAGAGAAGTCCAGAGAGACCAGCTTATGAGTTTTATGTGTGAGACTAGGGAGTTTAGTTCTTTTCCTGAAAGCAGAGTTTTAAGCAGAGGAGGAATTTGATCAGATTTATCTTTTTATAGGGTATCACTTTAACAGAGTGGAAGTCTGGAAGCAGATAAACTCAAAGGTCTTAAGACCCATGTAGCTGGCCTACGTCCTCAAGGAAGAAGGAAGTTTCTGAAAGTAAAGGCTTTTGTCAGAGCCCTTTTAATTACTTACAGAAATTACTAAATGCAATTAAATCCTAGGATTTGGCTCCAGGAGAAGAGCTAAAAAAAAAATGAGCTCCTTTTAGGCAAAGGATGGCCTAAAGAGGGAGCATTGCTGTGTGACACAGTGGGAGAAGAGGTTGGTGTGGACAGCCCAGAGCAACAGGTGTGGTCCCCCCACCTACCAAAGGGCCCCCAGAGTTGTTCTTCACCTCTCCCAGCCCACTTTCTTCTACAAAAGGATGCCACTTCCTATTGACCCAACAAGGCAGAACAAATTAAGCAACTCAATAACAAAGTAACATAAATAATACCAAGTGCCCACTACAGTTCACAGACCATATCAGGTACTCAAAATAGGTAACTCCTGTGACGATTATTGGGTAGAGGAGGTCTACTTGCTCTCTCAGGCCACGGAGTGGTTCTAAGCTGTATTCTGGGTTATTCTAAATGCCTTTAAAATGCTAAGGTGCCACAGGCCTATGTATATTCTTCACAGTTACTTTTAAGATTGTATTTGTCACAAAAGAATGGGCTAGGTCAATAGGGATTTTATTAATATTTCTCTACTTGATGCAAGATAAAGATTTCATTTCAAAGACAGAATGAAAGCAAAAGAAAAAAAGGTAGGGATCATAACTGTATCACCAGTATTTTTTTTTCAATCATTCTTCAATGAATGACTCTTTTCAAAATAACACTGCAAATAATTCCTTGTGCTTTCCTGACTGAAGGAATACCATATATTGTTCCTAATTAAATAAGACTTAACCCTATAAGATTTAGTATGCTATGGTGATATAAAAGATAGCAACAGTAAATACTATGAGAGCTATCATTAAACAAACATATGGATGTTAACATTTTTACCTTTCACAAATGTTTGAACTTAACTTTTATGGGTATAAAATAAAGCAGCTTCAGCTAAAGACCAGTTCAGCATACTGAGCCGTTTGTGGGATGGGAGTGAAAATATCTAGTACACCTCAGCTATGTTAGGCATCGGACTACACAGTTTCAAGGCCATTATCTCTCCTCACCTCAGCTACATGACACAGGTATCTTCAGCTGCGACTGACAGATTAAGAAATGGAGGTTCAAAGATGCGTAGCAATCACCAAGGTAGTTAAGTAGCAGTCAGGATTTGAAGTAAGGTCTTCCTGTTCCAGAGCTCATAATCCTCTTTTTTTTTTTATAAATCAACTTTGAATTGTGGTTTACATATAATAAAATCCATCCATTCCACGTGTGCACTTAGAGGAGTTTTGATAACTCTGCACACAGCTGTGTGCACCACCACAATCAACACATAGAACATTTCCAGGACCCCAAAATGTTTCCTTTTGCCCCATCTAAGTCAACCCTCCTCACCCCGTATGGGGTGTCCACTAATGTATCCCAGTTCCTACCACACTATATTGAGATCATCTGTTTACTACCTCTTCTGACCACCATCTACCTTTTTAAAGTTCGTATCTTTTTTTTTTTTTTTAATTTTTTTTTCAACGTTTATTTATTTTTGGGACAGAGAGAGACAGAGCATGAACGGGGGAGGGGCAGAGAGAGAGGGAGACACAGAATCGGAAACAGGCTCCAGGCTCTGAGCCATCAGCCCAGAGCCTGACGCGGGGCTCGAACTCCCGGACCGCGAGATCGTGACCTGGCTGAAGTCGGACGCTTAACCGACTGCGCCACCCAGGCACCCCAAAGTTCATATCTTTTAAATATCAATTAAAATTCACTCTTTTGAGTATGCAGTCCTATAATTCTATATATGATCTCTTAAGCCACACCATATACTTTAGCCTTGTCCCCAGTGCTGACCAATGAAGGACACATTTTAATAGTAACATATCCCCGTGGGCATGCCCGTGTATCACAATTTCACGGTGCGAGCTGTCACTCTATCCCAAGTGAGGAGATATTACAGGAATACCTCCAGTCCACCTAACATACTAAAACAGTGTAACATTCACAAGCTTCATTAGCTATGTAACTTAACATTAACAGATGACTTGAGATGCATCTCACATGTGAATGAAATAAACCAGTCTGTCTACACTGGGGTGGTAATGTATTGTACCTCCGTATTGTATCATGTCTTCTCCTAGTTAAGAAACCATGCCCGGGGGCGCCTGGGTGGCTCAGTCGGTTGAGCGTCCGACTTCGCTCAGGTCACGATCTCAGGTCCGTGAGTTCGAGCCCCGCATCAGGCTCTGTGCTGACAGCTCAGAGCCTGGAGCCTGCTTCAGATTCTGTGTCTCCCTCTCTCTCTGGCCCTCCCCCTGTTCATGCTCTGTCTCTCTCTCTGTCTCAAAAATAAATAAATATTAAAAAAAAAAAAATTAAAAAAAAAAAAAAAGAAACCATGCCCGGTCCAGAGGTTTAACTATAGTACTATGGGCGGTGGCAAGGGGTTGCTCCATGATCAGAAAAGGCGTAACAAAAGTTCTCTGCCACCTGACCCATGCATGTGAGACAAAGGAGGTATAAGAGCAGCCAGCCGTTCTGAACTACTCAACACTCTTATGTTGTAGCAAGAATGGGAGTCAAAACCCAGAGCCACACATTTGCACAGCCAAAAGGACATCCCGACAAACCCAGAAGTAGTTATCTCTGTCCCTAATGCATGGCCCTGCAACCCCCTGGTATTATTCTCTTTTTTCTGCTGTACCTCCTACCAAGAAGAGTGAAAAAACAAAACAAAACAAAACAAAACGGAAAAAAAAAAACAAACCATGGATTCTCTTGTCTGAGAGAACGTAGAGCAGCTGTGGTCTTCAATACTTAGAATTGTCCTGAAACATCAAAAATTTAATTGGATTCCACATGGTATTCCCAGAGTCCTTTATTTACCAGGATTTAAAATAATTCCTGTTTAGCTCCAAACATGATGATCTTTCCGTCTACTGTGTATTTTGACATCTACTCTGACCCCCATTTGCCTTTAGTATTCCATGGCTCATTTGGTCATCAAACATTCATTGACTGGGAGGCTCTTTGCTGGGTCCTGGGGCTAACAGGTACCACAAACAGTCTCTAATTTTAAGGAGCTCAGTGCCCAGAGGGAAAATCAGATGCATAAATCAACAAGTGTAATTACCAAGATAAGTGCTGTGAGAGAAGTATGCACAGGCACCAATTATCTTTCTCATGAGAGCACACACACACGTGGCAGATGACCAACTCCATCAGATGTGACAGAATTTCCTTAAGCCCTAGGAGGGGTTGTTAATAATCCTAAAATCAAACAGAAATGGTCACACTAGAGGATTCTTTATTTTATAGAAGGACAGTTGAGTAAAAGCTACTGGCGCACAGAATCCAATAGTGACCCCCAAAAAGAGCTCACCTGATTTTTATGAACAATTTTCTTCTTCCTTTTTCTGTTAATATAAAAAACTGGCACCTTTGTCTGGGTTGAGAATGTAAAATCAGGAAATAAAATGGCGAGTCTTACAACTGTGAACTTCAATCAGCTCATTACAAACCAAAGAGACATATTTGAATGCATGTTGCTACATTCATTTACCTATTCTGCCAAGCCATTCAATTACACGATTTCAGATTTTGTATGAAAAATACCACCATGTTTCTTTCAAAAGCTGGTATTTGGAGAAAAGTGATTAGAACAGCATGCTATGATACGTTAATACGGTGGTTTCATTTAATGGACAATGGCAGTTTCTCAAATGTTCTCTGTATTTTAAATTATTGCACTTAGAATTCACGACTACAACATGTCTCAACTTTTTTTCTTTCTGCTGCACAGTGCACTCCACTGCCACTGTGAATACAAACAAAACACATTATCAGAAGGGTTTTATTAGCATCTGTAATCTTAGCAAAAGTCATTCTTTAAAGGTGGGGGTTGTTCAAATCGTGCGAACACTGAAAAGGATAAAGCATCCTAATTGAGGAAAGGGTGAGGAAGGGAGAGAAAAAGCTAAAGCAGGAGAAAAGTCTTAAACCAAAATTTAACATCCCCTTGGAGACAGAGGGCACAGAAGAGATGGAGTTTATTCTAACCAGAAGCAGCTGCTGCTGTTCGAATTAGGAAGCATTCCTAATGAATCAGCAGTTCTTATAATAAATATACTCCCCTTTGAAATGTGAGGATTCTGCTATGAGTCCTTCTTTTGATATATTTTTTACATGAACTCATTAGACGGAGAAAGACAGGGATCGAGCATGTTCCTTTCTAAATTACGATGGCTATTTTATACATATCATGTCCTCTTAAGGTTACTTAAGGCATTGAAAACAAGAAATAAAAACCACAAAGCTCACCAGGACCCTTTGTGGCTCACTCTAAACAAACTTTTTAAGATGCTACCTAACAGTATGCCTTACCAAATACCTGCCACTACACTAATTTAACCAAGCCCATTAAATTTAAAATGGAAATCAGAGCTAAACAGTGAAAGAGGCATGCCTTATGCATTAAGAGGAATCCCCAAATTCCAACAAGGTAAAGATCTGCTTGTAGAAGAAGTACATTCTGTTCCCCAGATATCCTTCTTGCCATTTTAGGAAGAGAAAAGGAAGAAAGCATGCATATTTATAAACATGCACACATGCATAATTATTTAATCTCCACCTAGGTTCCGTATTCCTCTCTTCTTGCACTTAAAAACAATCATCTTTAACAGAGGTTTCTCTAAGCAAAAATCACCACGGCTCTATTAATATAGACAAAATTTAAAAGTGCATGCTCCCATCAGCAGAAGTGAGCACAAGTGGATGGGCATTATTCTACCTACTAGCTAATCTTCTCCAACTTTTAATTTATCAGCCTTTCTCCTCTTCCTCCTCTTCTGTGGTGGGTTTCTGAGATTCTTGGCGCCTTAGTGCAAATCCCGGGAACTGCAGAAGGAGTTATAGACCGACACCAGGTGTAATGGACAGTTAGAGTTGTCTTTATCTTTCCTCCCCTAACACCAAGGGTGGGTACTTAAGCCTTAAACTTGGAAATGAAAATGAAAGGATATTCTAAATGTAAACACAATCCTTAGGCTGCTTAAAAGCAATCTTTTCCATAAACTTAGACGTGACCTCCTATCTCACTTGGGTCTTATGATCTCAAACAACAGGTTAAGAGAATGCAAAGGATAACAGACCTGCAGATGACAGAAGTCAAGAACCAAGAAGATTTAACTCCACCATTACCATGTCATATGGAAGAGGCTGAACTGAGTAACTCCTCAGAGGAAGAAAGACTGGCATCATATGAAAGCGGGATTACCCTGCTTCTTGTACCCTAATGGGGGGGTAGGACGTGAGGGGGGAGGGCGGCAGTGTGTGCACTGGAGAACAAATCAAGGACTCTTGAGATCCTTTTGTTTAGAAGATCAGCATGTGTTTGTTCTACATTCTGAGATATTAGAAAAGTGGGGCTGAGCCTCAGGAAATGTGTGTGAGATCACTTGATAAATGTTAGGGCTATATTTGAATCCAGCTCTCTTTGGATCCAAAGCCAAAACACCATGTTGCCTCCTTAGTGTCTTCCCAATCAAGAATAGGTAAGGTTTTGCTCACTGGGAAACACTCCCTCCTTAGGACACTTCACTTGGTCACAAAGCTATAAACCTAGTGACCTTCTCACAGACAGAAAACAAGTCAGAGAAGAGTTAAGTGACTTGACCAGCATCATGTAATTCCATTAAAAAAATTTTTTTAATGTTTATTTATTTCGAAGGAGAAAGAGAGCATGAGCAGGGGAGGGGCAGAAAGAGAGGGAGACACAGAATCTGAAGCAGGCTCTAGGCTGTCAGCACAGAGCCAGACACGGGGCTCAAACTCACAAGCTGTGAGATCATGACATGCTCTGAAGTCAGAGGCTTAACCAACTGAGCCACCCGAGCGCCCCTGAAATGTAGACAATGATTTAAACACAAACATACCCAGCTCAGAGCTTCTTATGATGGCAAAAAATTGTAAAGAGAATAAAAATTGGCAGTCTGCTTTTCTCAGGGACTGGAATAAAAGAAATTTGATTATAAATCCAAGCTTCACACATTAGAGACAGGCAAGTTACTTAAACCCTTGGTTTCTTTTTCTTTAAAAATTTTTTAAATGTTTATTTATTTTTGACAGAGAGAGACAGAGCATGAGCGGGGGGAGGGGCAGAGAGAGAGGGAGACACAGAATCCGAAGCAGGCTCCAGGCTCTGAGCTGTCAGCACAGAGCCTGACACGGGGCTCGAACTCACAGACTGTGAGATCATGACCTGAGCCAAAGTCGGACGCTCAACTGACTGAGCCACCCAGGTGTCCCTCTTTTTCTTTAAAATGGAGCTAAATATCTTAAAGTTGTCATAAGGATTCAACAGTAACATTCATGTAACATGCTTAACAGTTCCTAGGTAGCGAGTAACCAATAAATAGCAGCTACTATTACTATTATTAATTTCGACAGTGAAGGATCAGTGAGGTATGGAAACACCTTCATGATTTAGCATTATGTGGCCATTAAAATGTCCTTCAGGAAAAAAATGTCCTCCAGAGAGGACACTTTAATATTACAAAAATATGTAAAAAGAGAGTACGATAAAAAAGGTACATGATCTCAAATATGTAAATTTTCAAATACGTACATGTGTACCATATGTATATTACGTGTATCATTAGAAAAGATCGAAAAGGAAATACACAACAATTTCTATTTTAGGATGGTGTTAATTATTTTTTGGTTCTGTACTGAAAAGAAGTACATTCATTCATTCAAAAGTCACTTTCATTTTTCCTCTGTAGATCTCCAATTGTTCCATTGACATTTTTTAAAATGGACTATCCTTTCCCCTCCCCACCCATGAATGACTCTGGCACCTTTGTCAAAAACAAACAAACAAACAAACAAACAGATTCTCTATTCTGTTCTACTGATCTGTATGTCCATCTTTGTGCCAATACCACAATGTCTTGATTACGACAGCTTTACAATAAGACCTAAAATCAGGTAATGTGGTTCCTCCAACTTCATTCTTCCTTTTCAAACTTATTTTAGCTAAAGCCTTTGCCATATAAATCTCCATACAAATTTTAGAATCAGCTTACTGAATTCTAGAAAAAAAGCCTAGTGGTATTGCACTGCACTCCATAGGTCAACCTGGGAAGAACTGACATCTTTGTAACAGTACTCCAGGGAAAAACCGTATCGATAGGGGGTGTGTGTACACACACACACACACACACACACACACACACACACACACACACGGAAAGATTTATTTTAAGGAACTGGTTCAAAATCTCTAGGGCAGGCAGCAGGCTAGAAACTCAGGTAAGAGGAGATACTGCATTCTTGAGTCCAAAATGTGTAGGGTGGGCCAGTGGGCTGTAAACTCAGACAGGATTTCTATGTTTTAGTCCTGAGGCAAAAATCCCTTTTTCTCAAAGAAAGCTCAGTTTTTGCTTTTAAGGACTTTAACTGGATGAGGCCCAACCAAGTACTGGAGCATTATCTCCTTTATTTCAAGTCAACAGATTATAAATGTTAATCACAGCACCACCTAGACTAGCGTCTGCCCCAACAACCGGGCACCACAGCATAGCGCAATTGATATGTACAATAAACCATCACAACATCCTGACAACATTGAGTTCTAGAATCCATGAACATGGCTTATCACTTCATTTATGTAGATCTTCTGTGAACATTTCTCAGAAAGGCTTCACACCTTCCGGTGTCCAGGGAATGCAACTATTTTGTTCAATTTACCCCTATTTCATTTTTTTAAAAATTAAGGTTGACACAGAATATATTAATTTCAGGTGTAAGTATTTCATATTTCAATGCTACTAAAAAATAGTATGTTATTAATTTCAATTCATAATTTTTAATATCAATTTCCTTACCTCACATCAAATATAAAAGTAATTGAAATAGATCTCTAAGTATAAGAGAAAAATCTATGAAACATCTATAATATAGGAGAAAATGTTTGTGTTCTTGGGTTGTGCAGAGATTTCATAAAATACACAAAACAAACACGAACCATTAAAGAAACAATTGGGGAAAAACTGGACTCTGAAATTAAGAAAATGTTATGGAAATTTAAGAAAAGCCACAGATTAAGAGAAAATATTTGCAAACCACATATCTAATAAAAGGTTTGTAGCTGAAGTATATAAAGAACCCCTACAACTGAGTAACAGTAAGACAAAGAACCCAACTAATAAATAGTCAATAGATTTGAATAGACATTTCACCAAAGGAAATACATGATATAGTTATCTTCTAGGAAATAAGCACATGAAAAGACTTTCAACATTGTAAGTCATCAAGGAAATGCAAATGAAAACCACAATGAGACACTACCATGATTTTAATAGAATGGCTAAAATGAAAAAGATAATATCAACAGTTGATGAAGTCAAGGAGCAATTGAACGATTATATATTGTTGAAAAATTTGACAGTTTCCTATGAAGTTATTATACCGCAAGACCCAGAAATCATACATTCATACAAAAGCTTAAACATATCACTTTTATTTAGGGTAACCAAAATCTGGAAACAACCCAAATGGCCACCAACAAGGGAATAAACGGAGATATATCCATACAATGGAATACCACTCTGCAATAAAAAGGAACAAACTATTCATATACATAACAACATGGATGAATCACAAAAATGTTAAGATGCACAAAAGAAGACGGACATAAAAGAGTACATAATATATGATTCCAGTCACATGAAATCCCAGGACAGACAAAGCTAATCTCTAGTGAAGGAACACAGGTCTTCAGTTGCCTAGGGCCAAAGTTGGGAGGGGATGACTGAGAAGGGGAATGAGGAACTTTTCAGGGTAACAAATGTTGTGTATCTTGACTATGGTAGTAGTTACACAACTGTATACTTTTGTCAAATTTGCTGAACTGTACACTTAAAATCGGCGAATTTGTGCTTGTGTGTGTTTGCATATTGTTAGGTCTTCCATTTTGGCGTACGGAAGATTAGATATTCGGAAAAACAAATTGCTAATCTGGCAAAAAGCAAATACTCCAGAGAGCCGAAGATGAAATGGAAACAGGAACTCAGGTAAATTAGCAACAAAGCTGGCTTTTACCTTGAAACCCTTTACCAAGCTGTGGGCATTTTGAGTTCCCAAATGATGGAGATACAAGGCAGAAGTGAAAAGAGGTAAAGCCTAGAAACCTCCTAAGTATACTACAGCCTAAATTTAGGTGCTTGAGGGCTACATCTTTAGTGTAAAAATTTTTAAATCTGCATAAATTCTGCCAGCAGAAAATGTTCTATTCTGGATGCTCTTGCAGGGTGGAAACAAACATCTCCACTGAGAATTTCAAACTAAAATATGCTCTCACATGGATTTGTAACCCAAATTCACCTACTATGGTCTCATAAAATGGCAAACAGATAATTTATAGGGCAGCATAATTAATTATCAGTACATCTAGGTGACAGAAGCATAAGTGAAATACAGATCTAGTGTAGAGGGACTCAAAATTTAACCAAGGCCTCAAAAATGTCCTACAAATATCACTTTATAGACAACTAAAATAATCAGAAACAATATTAAAAACTGTTCAATATGTTTAAAAAATAAAAGACTGAAAATGAGTACAAAAGACTATAAATAGCCAAGCAGATCTATAAAAGAATAAAATGGAATTTCACAAATCGAAAAAATTAGACACATGTAAAGGTAAAATTAGTGAACTGAAAAATAAACCCAGATATGTTACCCATAATACGGTCTAAATAGACAAAGAGAAAAAAATTACATGTGAAAAAGAAGATAGTCTATGGCCATACCACCCTGAAAGTCTGCAAAAGATATGCAACTAAGAAGAGAGAGTGAAAAAGCCTAACACATTCTAATCAGATTTCTAAAAGAATGTAATAAAAAGAATGGAGAAGAGGCAAAACTCAAAGAAATAATGGCTGATAACATTCCAGAACTTCTGATCCAGATATCCCAAGCAAGAGAAATAAAAGAAATCTATATCAGAGATAAAGCATTGTGAAATTACAGAACTCCAAAGACAAATCAGGAAGATGGAATAAGCAAATTCATTTAAGATCAACAATTAGAAACACTAATTTGTGGCAAGTAAATGAAACAAACAAGTAAAAGCAAATCAGAAACACAAAAGAACCTCTTTAACCTAATAAATAACTAATTAAGACCTATCTTACTGGAGGAATGTTAAAATACTCTTTAAGATCAGACACAGTAAAAAAAAAATCCACTATCTTTAATTCCACTCAACACTGTATTAGAGATACTGGACAGCACAACTGGACAAAAAAAAAAAACCAAAAACGAAATAAAGGGTATAAAGAAGAGGAAAGAGGGGCGCCTAGGTGGCTCAGTCGCTTTAGCATCTGACTTTTGATTTCGGCTCAGGACTTGATCACACAGCTCCTGAGACTGAGCCCCAGGTCAGGCTCTGCACCGACAGCACAGAGCCTGCTTGGCATTCTCGCTCTCCCTCTCTGTCTGCCCTTCCCCAACTCACATGCACTTGGGCACCCATGTGCACATTCACTCGCTCTCTCTCAAAATAAATAAACATTTTTAAAAAGGGAAAGAAGACAAAATAGTCATTTATAAATTACATGAATTTCCATCTGAAACCCAAAAGAACATGTAATAAATAACTAGAGTTAATTAGGTACAGGGGCCAAAGATCAAGATATTAAAAACTGAATTGCTAAACAACAGAAAATTAAAGATACGTGCCATTGATAAACTCACACACACAAAAAATAAGTTCTTCAGGAAAAAATGACTCAACGATGTGCAGGACCACTATGGAAGATATGTTTAGATGTTATTAGAAGATATTAAAACGAGACCTAAAAAAACCGACATCACATTTGAAATTGGATAGATTCATTAACATAAAGATGTTAATCCACCACAGTCCGATCTACATATTCAATGAAAGTCTAATCAAAATCTCAACATGGCTTTTATGAAACTTAGTAACACAAGTCTAAAATGTATATGGACTAAGAAAAGCAAGACATTTTTGAAGAAAAGAAGGTGAGGAAACTTTATTGACAAATATTAAGACTACAGTAACCAACACAACAAAATATTAGCATAGGGATAGACAAAGTAGCTAACAGAATGAAAAACCCGAAATAAGACCTGTAGATAAAGGAAAACTTGATATAGATAT
Source organism: Prionailurus bengalensis (assembly GCF_016509475.1). Classification (NCBI taxonomy): domain Eukaryota; kingdom Metazoa; phylum Chordata; class Mammalia; order Carnivora; family Felidae; genus Prionailurus; species Prionailurus bengalensis. The sequence goes on from NC_057359.1 coordinate 83,029,545, forward strand.
ATGACAAGGTGGACAACGCAAACCCCTAGGGGAAAGAATGGCTATTCAAAGCACATTACAGGGGCAACTAGATTTCCAAATGGAGAAAAAAAAAATGAAATTGGAATTCAACTGCACAATACCCATAAAAAGCAATTCCAGGTAGATTAAAAATTTAAATGTGAAAGGCAGAAACTTCAAACATCCAAAAGAAAAATAACCCCAATAATAATACTGAATTTAAAGATATTTAAAGATATTTAAATATCTTTAAAGATATTTAAAGAATTTAAAGATATTTAAAAAATATAACCTAATATCTCTCATGAACAGAGACAAAATTTCTACACTAAATATTCAACAAAGTCCAGTAACATATAAAAAGGATAAAATATTATCAAGTAGTTTAGAACATTTAAAAGCAATTGATTATAATTTACCATTTTATTTTTTTAAGATTACTTTTTTCAATCTTTAAGTGTTTTATTTATTTTGAGAGACAGAAAGAAAGAGAGAATGAGCAGGGGAGGGGCAGAGAGACAGAGGGAGAGAGAGAATCCCAAGCAGGCTCTGCGCTGTCAGTGCAGAGCCCAGTTCAGCGCTCAATCCCACAAACTGTGAGATCATGACCTGAGCCAAAAATCAAGAATCAGAAGCTTTACCAACTGAGCCACCTAGGTGCCCCTGTAATTTACCATTTTAAAAGAATATAGGAGAAAGACAGGTGTTCATAGCAATAGATGCAGAATAAAAAACAAAGGTCAATACCCATCCATGATAAAAAGCAACAACAACAACAACAACAACAACAACAAACACCTCTGTTAACTCGGAATAGAAGGAAACTTCCTCCCTTTAAGGGTATCTCTAAAAAAAAAATCTACAGTTCTTTGTTATACGTTATAGTAAAACACTGAAAACAAGATAAAGATATTTGCTCTCACCACTTGTGTTCAACATTCCACATGGCACTGGAGGTCCTACCCAGTGCAATAAGGAAGGAAACAAAAGTTAAAGGCATAAAAATCCAAAAGGAAGAAGTAAAACTGTCTCTCTATATATGCAGGATACATGATTGTTTATATGACCTAGAGAATCTAATAAAGTACTATAACAGCTAATAACTAAAATCAACAAGGTCACAGGATACAGTGTCAATATACAAAAAAATCAATTACATGTATATCAAACTGGCTAATACAATAAAATAAACAATTCTGTTTACAGCATTGTAAAACGAAACAAAACAAAAAAACCTAAAATACCTAGGAATAAATGTAACGAAAGACATGTAAGACCTTGAAACTGAAAAGTAAAAAATACTGCTGAAAGAAATTAAAGATATGTATAAATGGAGAGATAGGCCATGTTCATGGATTAAAAGATTCAATACTGTTATGATGTCTTCTCTCTAAACTGAGCAATAGATTCAATACAGTTGCAATCAGATGTTTTTGTAGAAACTGCCACACTGATTCTAAAATATACATGGAAATGCAAATGATCTAGAATATCTAAAGCAATCTAGATACCACAGTTGGAGCATATATACTACCAGTCTTCAATAGACACTTCAAAACTATAGTACTCAAGACTGTGGCATAAAGATAAATAAATCCAACAATGGCACAGAATAGACTCACACTTATACAATCATTAAGGCGCCAGAGCAACCCAACAGAGAAAACAGTCTTCACAACAAATGATGTGGAAAGACTGGATAAACATATGGAAAGAAAAAAAATGAACACCAAATCCCCACCTCATTCCAGGTACAAAAATTAATTTAGGATAGAGAACAAATTTAAATGCAAAAATTATAAAGTTTCTAGATGAACGCATAAGAGAAAACATAAGAGCAACTTGAGGGCAGGCAGAAGTTTTGTAAAGCAGAGCAAATATTGATCATAAAGGGAAAGTATTCATAAACTTCATCAACATAAAAAAAACCCCTGTTTATCAAAAGAGCCTATTAAGAAAGCAAGCTCTAGACTGGGAGAAAATACCTGTGAAATATATATATCTGACAAAGGATTGGTATTAAAATATATAAAGAATTTCTACAACTCAATAAAGAAAAAGTCAAAGGTTTAACCAACTTTCTGCACGTGCCAATAAGCACATTAAGGACTTATTAGTCCCCAGGGAAATGCAAATTAAAACCACAGTGAGATACACCTACCAGAATGACTGAAAATAAAGAGACTGACAACACAAAATATTGGTGCAGATGCCAAACTGGAACTCTCATACATGGGGGGAGTGCAAAATGGTACAACCACCTTAAGAAAAGGCCTGGCAATTTCTTATAAAACTAAATATACAACTATCCTATGACCCAACACTTTTACTTCTTGTATTTCCGAAGGGAAATGAAAATATGTGATCACAGAAAGACTTCTATAAGAGTGTTCATAGCAACGTTGCTCACAATAGTCAAACACTAGAATGACCCAGCCGTCCATCAATAGGAGCAAGGATAAACAAACTGGGACATAATCATATAATAGACAAATATTCAGCAATAGATAGCAAAGAACTGTTGATAAACCAACACCACCATGGATATCAAAAACATCACAATGAGGAAAGAATCCTTACACAAAAGAGTACATGAAGTTTTAGAACAGGGAAAACTCGCCTATGGAAGAAAATAATAAAAGTAGCTTCCTTTGGGGACAGGTGCAGGGTTTGGCTGTGAAAAACCATGAGGGAACTTTCTGGGGTAATGAGAATGCTCCATATTTTGAGAAGAGCTTGGACCACACAGGTGTATGCATTTGTCAAAACTCACCAAATAGTTGACTTAAGATTTATACATTTCATTGTACGTAACTTTTCTCTAGGAAGGGTGGGGAAAGAATGATAAACAAATACTGAATTCTAGTTAGTAATACATAAATAAGCAGAAGTGTTTAGAGGTGAAGTGTACTAATGTCTGCAACTTCCTCTGAAATGCATAAAAAAGATGTATTGATGGATGGATAGACATGTGGTAGAGCAAGTATAGTAAAATGTTAATTTTAAAATCTAGGTGATGAATATATGAATGTTAAAAGTTGAAGAAAAAAGCACAAAATGAAGTGGGAAATGATAACAGGAAAATCAAGTTTCCTAGGATAATGAGAGCAAACGGAAGGATGAGAAAAAGAGAACTGAAATAGCATGAAACAAGTAAGTCAAGGAAGGGGGATGAGGTATATAAAGGGGTGATTTTATTTTTTTTTTAATTTTTTTTTTAATGTTTTATTTATTTTTGAGACAGAGAGAGACAGAGCATGAATGGGGGAGGGGCAGAGAGAGAGGGAGACACAGAATCGGAAGCAGGCTCCAGGCTCCGAGCCATCAGCCCAGAGCCTGATGCGGGGCTAGAACTCACGGACCGCGAGATCGTGACCTGGCTGAAGTCGGACGCCCAACTGACTGCGCCACCCAGACGCCCCTAAAGGGGTGATTTTAAACACAGGGGTCGGAGAAGGTCTCACTAAGCAGGTGACGTGAATCAGAGGTGAGAGCAAATCATGTCGTTATCTGAAAGAACACTGACCAGACGAAACAATGCAGGGGACAATATGTTTGGAGCAGAGTGAGTGAGAGGAAGCGTGAAATGGAATGAAAATAAGGAGAGGTAAATAGGGGACCACATTACCTCGGGCCTTGTACTGTAAAGACGTGGCCTACAAAACAAAACCACTGGAGGATGGGGCCAAGGAGTGGTCTGACAATTTTTTTAAAATCCCTCGAGGTGCTGTGCCTACTGTAGACACTGTCATTCTCTTCTCAAAATTCTAAGGAAAGAATTAAGCCTTAATGCACTGTGGTAATCATTTTATAATATATGCATATATCATTGTATTGTGTGCCTTAATACAATGTTGTATGTCAGTGAAACTGGGGTAGGGGGATGCTTAATGCCTTAAGTATTCCTTTGTATGTAAAGGATTAACTACACTTCTATAGATCAAGAATGATACTATTTATGTTCCCTCCTTGAGAGAGTTGAGAAAATAGTCATTCAAACCCTTTTCTGCATTGTGGGATCCGATGAGGAATGCTTTTTGAGAAAAGTTGCAGCTAAGAGGTTAAGACTGGGGGTGCCCCGGGCGCCTGGGTGGCACAGTTGGTTGAGAGTTCGACTTCGGCTCAGGTCATGATCTCACAATCCATGAGTTCGAGCCCCGCGCCGGGCTCTGTGCTGACAGCTCAGAGCCTGGAGCCTGCTTTGGATTCAGTGTCCCTCTCTCTGCCCCTCCCCTGCTCATGCTCTGTCTCTGTCTCAAAAATAAATAAAAACATTAATTTTTTTTTTTTTAAACTGGAGGTGCCTGGAAGGCTCAGCTGGTTGAGCATCCAATTCTTGATTTCAGTTCAGGTCATGATCCCAGGGCCATGGGATCGAGCCCTGAGTTGGACTCCACGCTGAAAGTGGAGCTTGCTTGGGATTCTTTCTCTCTCTCTCTCCCAGTCTGTCCCTCTCCCCAACTCATAGTCTCTCTCTCTCTCTCTAAAATAACATAACATAACATAACATAACATAACATAACATAACATAACATAACATAAAATATAAAAATATTTAAGAGGTTAAAACTGAAAACCAGGAAGCCACTTGTAGTAATCCAGCAAGAAATGGTTATGGCTTGGGCCAGGGTGGTAGCAGTAAGGTGAAGAGAAGTGATTACATCCTTAAGATATACCTGAATAGAAGCGAAAGCTGACCAGGAGACTAGATACAGAATGTGTGAGCAAAAGAGGGAGGTCAAGGACAGCTCTAAGGTTTCTGGCATGATCACAAGGCAAGATGGCATTACTATTAAGTAAAATGGGGAAGACTGAGAGAATCAGAAGCTGAATTTTGGATATGCTATAAAAAACTGCATGTCAAACAGCCAAGCAGAATTGTAGACAACTGGAATTCACAGGGAAGTCCGGGCTTGAGATTGATGTTTAATTTTAAGAGCTGTCAGATGGCACTTAGAGCCATCACATGACACTGGATGTAATCAGCAGATTAAATACATTTCAAAGAGAAAGAAGTCAGTCCAAGGACTGAGCCCTGGGGCACGCAGATGTTGAAAGATTTGGGAGACCATACAAGAATCAGCAAAGGAGACAGAAAAGCCTGGAAAGTAGGAAGAAAACAGGAAAATAGGGTTCCTTGGAGATCAGATGATGAAAGATATCAGAACTTGGTTCAGGGGTGCCTGGATGGCTTAGTCGGTTAAGCCTCCGACTTCGGCTCGGGTCATGATCTCACAGTTGGGGAGGTGGAGCCCCACATCGGGCTGTCTGCTGTCAGCACAGAGCCCGCTTTGGATCCTGCGTCCTCCTTTCTCTCTTTGCCCCTCCCCCACTTGCGTGTGTGCGCGTGCTCTCTCTCTCTCTCTCTCTCTCAAAAATAAACATTAAAAAAAAAAATTTGATCCAACAGAGTGATTTCTCACACCCCCTCTAAGAGGGGGGAAAACAGCCACACACTTGTACAATGAGGGGAAAGATAGAGTACAGAGCGAGGGAAGCGATAATATAGAATAGAAAGGGGAGAGGTGATGGAATCACATCTTGAGTAGGCGAGAGCGGATGGAACCTAGCAGATGCGGGTTCTCCTCTTGCCAAGAATCTGGACAGTACATCCGTGAGAGCAGGAGAAAAAGCAGAACTCACAGACAAATGTACAGATGGGTCAGAAGATGTGGTAGCAGCTTCCAGGCTTTCTCTTCTGACCGTCCATAATAGTGTTTGTTACAGCAAAATAACAACAAACAAGTGAAAAACAACTGGAAACAGTCCACGTGTCCCACAGGAATAGTTTTAATGCCAGTGGTCATATTCTTAGGGCAGCAGATTCTCAGGTATTCAATTTATGACACCTTATACATGTTCTGTTCTTTCATATGCATCACATAACACATGTAATAACTATGCATAAAAGAGATATTCTGGATAGAGAAGTGGAATTGAAGGGTTGTCAACTGTACCCTTTTATTAACCTGTATTATCTCAATTACATATTTCTATATTAACGATTTACCAAGAAAATGTTGATATACTGCTTGCTTAATAGTTTTGGACATCTACATTCTCAGGGTAGAGGGGATTATGGGTCACTTTCTTCAATTTTGGCATGCTCTACATTTACGCGAGAGCCTAAATATATTCATGACGGAAAAAATAAATTTTAAATAACCATATATAAAATATAAGTACATGAAAAACACTAAAAGAATATGTCATAATTGTTGCATGCAGATGGTAGGGTTGTGTGGGTTTTTTTCTTCTATTTTCTTATAGCACCTTCAATTTGCTAGGGGAGTAGGCTGAGCAATGAGCGTATATTGATTATATAATCAGGAGTAAAATTAAAACAAAACAAAACTCCTAGAGCCTTCTGCTTCTTTCCACCTCTTTTAACATACCCAAAACTGAGTTTTGTTTTTAACTGGATTCTAATCTCTTAATAAATGATCACTTGATTTCTTTGTGATGTCATTGGTTTTGACCCTTCATTCTCAGGTATTGCATAATAAATACGTGACCCTGGGTTAAACATATGACTTGAATTTCATTTACAGTTTTGTGATAACTACTTCTGTCTCAGCCTCTTTTGGCTATCAGTAAGTTTCCCACTGTTCCCCTGGAATCAACCTTGAGGCAGCTGGTCAGCATATCAAGAGCTGTCGTTCCACAACCCAGCAGGATGGAAAATGGTCAGGTCTGTTCTCTGTCTAAAAGTGGAGATGCCAAGCATTATGCAACCCTATCAGGGGGGAAGGCCTAAGTGGAGTAGACAAGTCTCCTGTCAGCTCAGCGGCCCCTCTGTATGAGGTCTCCTTAATTCCAGGGACTTCTCTTTCCCAGCCCTGCCCCTGCCTCTGGCCCCTCTCTGAGCACCAGTGCCCCCGTTTCCAGGTGAGAAGGTATGTTCTTTGTTCTCATGCCTTTTGGATGGAATTGTTGTAATGATCAAGAACTGACTCACATTGGGATCAACTCTGCTCTAAAGCCTTCTCTGTCTCATTCTCCCCAAAGTGATTTCCCTGGAGTCTCTATGCTTGGCCTGGCACTGCCTCTGCTTTGCTAACTCCTGAACTTGACCTCAGAGGACAAATGTCAGAGGCCTCTTACTCCCTACACCTCTCCCCTGGGCACTTCCCTAGTCCTGTTAAGCGTTCTGCAAATACCCACCTTCCTCTAGCATCAAGGCTTATTTCTACCCCCTTGGTGCATGGCCGCCTCAACAATGGCTACTATCCACCCATATAGGTCAATCGCTACAAGGGTCAATTCTGGCAAATATCCCTACATTATGAACTGTATTTCTGATAGTACCTACTGAAATTTCTCCTAAAACTTGGCCACACTCATGAAAGCTGGAAAATGTATGACAAACTTTCCACTTAGAATTTTTTTTTTTTTAAGTTTGAGAGAGTGTGCAAGTACGTGAGCAAGGGAGAGGCAGAGAGAGAGAAGGAGAGAATCCCAAGCAGACTCTGCACTGTCAGCGCAGTGGCTGGACTGTGGCTCGATCTCACCAACCATGAGATCATGACCTGAGCCAAAATCAAGAGTCGGACACTTAACTGACTGAGCCACCCTGGTGCCCCTCCACTTAGGATTTCTAAGGAACTTGAAAAACCAAAGTTTCCTCAAGCCAAATGATCTAAAAATCACTGGAATAATGGGGAAAATTAATATTTGTTCAGCAACTACTACCTGCCAAACATTTACCTACACAAGCTATTTAATCCTTGTCACAACTCGATGAATTAAGAATTACCATTAAAGAACCCATAGCACTCGATAGAGCAAGTTTTGAACTCAGGTCTTTCTGATTTCAAGTTAATGCTCTTTTCATCAAACCAACATACTTATGAGCTACCAAAGCATTTGCAAGTTCCTTACCTACCTGTGTAAATAATACTCAGATTTATAAACATTTTATATTCACTAATCAAAAAGCATGCATTTAAAGTTATAAAAACTAAAATAAAGTAATTACAGAGCATTCTGATGCAAGAGTCTTTTGTTTGTCCTGTTCTGTTTTTTATACCACCAACCAAATTTTCTAACAAGGCACCACGTATCATGAGTTTCGACGGCCTTTTTTTAAGTCGCAAGCAACAAACAATCGGGATATCATTATCAGAGTTTGAAAGCCAAATGTGCAAGGTTCAACAAAACTATTGCTCTAGGGAATACATTCTGGTCACTCACCAGCCAATGAAAGATAACCCCAAAGTGCAACTGCCCTGCATCTAAAAGTACCTTATTTTTTTAAAAATTCAGTATTATAAAAATTTGGTTTGCACTTTTTTTAAGTGTTTATTTATTTATTTTGAGAGAGACCAAGAGAGCAGGTGCAGGGGAGGGGCAGGGGGGTGGGTGGGTAGGTGAGGAAGCAAGAGGGAGTATCCCAAGCAGGCTCGGCAGTCAGGGCAGACCCAGACATGGGGCTTGAACTCACAAACTGTGAGACCATGACCTGAGCTGAAATCAAGAGTCGGACGTTTAACTGACTGAGCTACCCAGGCGTCCCTGGTTTGCACTTTTAGAAAGTTCTGATAATCTTTAAATGTTGCTAGGGTCATCCCACCTCCTTGAAAATTATAATATAACTAAAACACCTTGGAAGAGGTTGTTTCCATTCATCTCCCTCACCTGCTGGGATGAGTAATATGTACCTGAGAATGTTCACACAAAAGGGAATAAACAAATATACATCAGTATTAATGATTCCCCTGCTACTGGGAAATATTACCTAAAAACAGAACTGCATATTTGACTGCGTCCAATACCCTGGCCTCTCAGGAGTTTCAATGACCTGTCATCTTTCTGACCATCTTCTGTACTGTACCTCGGCCACCTTCTGTACTGTACCTTCTCCTTTAGTGTCCCTCTGACCTTGCCACTCCCAAACCTCTTCTGCCTCTGAAGTCACCAATTCAGAATCCCCAATTCTGAAACCAGTTTCCTGTCACTGGTGCTTACTCATCTCACAACTGTTACCAGACCATACACCTCCCCATGTGTTAGACCCTTCATTCTTCACTGCTGCCTCACCTAGCTGAGTTCTGTGGTCTATCATGTTTCTTTCCGTTTCATCACATATGCATGGAAACACCTAATTCCTGAATGAATACAGCTAGTTACCTTCTCTGTGCCTACATTTGGGCTGATAAGCATGGTCGGGGAAAAAAAATTCCCCACAAACATATTGTGCCTCTAAAAATTCCACACTTCCAGAGTCTACAGTACCAACTAAGCCTTCAACACCATCCAGCAATTCTGTTTTCACCAGTCAGCCTACATAACTATTTTACATCTCCTCCATTCTCCACTCAAACATCTCCTCTCCACACACACTCTTCTTCACTCTCAGTGTCTCATCTCACCACCTACTTCATCAAGAAAATAGAAGCTAACAGACAGGAATTGCCTCAACTTTCCATAAACACATTCATTCAATAAATATTTATTAAACGCCACTGGATGGCTGGGCTCTGGAACCAGATCACCGAGGCCCTTATTCTCTCCCTTGTCCTTTGGGTAAGTCAACCTTTTTGTGCTATTTATTCATTTCTAAATGGGGGATAAGAGTAGCACCGACCTCACAGGACTGCAGGAAAGTCAAATAACATATTTGGAGCATTTAGAATGGTGGGTGGCACAGAGTAAGCATGCCATAAATATCAGCCATTACCACCACCAGGACGACAGCTACATGGCCAGACATGGGATGTACATGCAAACGTACGTTCGCCTCGTCTTCCTTCCCTTCTGCTAAAACATAGGAAATTGTCTATGTCTCCTTCCATCTCAAGCCAATACCTCCACTCCCCTTCTTTTCACTGGGTTTGGGGCAGGATGAAAACAAAACCACTGCAACAGCCTAATGCGAGAAGCCTCAGAAGCCGAAATACTAGGCCAAGGTCATAAAGCTGTTAAGATGTACAGCTTAACTTAGACATCACGTCCAGCTCTGTAATGGACTTACATACTTACATACTTAAATACTTCCCATCGTATTTAATCTGACAGAATGTTCTACCGAAATACCTCAACTCCCGCTACAGAAGTGAAGCTCAGATGTGACACACGAGAACTTCCCCCAAAGTGAATGTGGGCTTTGAAAGGCCTGAACCTACAAGTATGCATAAAACACTCTAAATTATGGGAGAGGGAGGACTGGATTCTGAAGGTGGTCAGGGAAGGTTTCCTAGCCCACGGGATGCCAACAGGAATACTGTGAACAGAAGTATGCAGAAAATCCCAGGCCGAGAGTTAACAAGGGGCAGGGAATGCCTTGATGGTGAGAAAAAGTTAGAGCTGCTACCGGCAGGAAATCTCCTGGACATGACAAAATCTGTTTAATAAAAAAGGAGAACATATTAAAAACTATTTGGCATGTGGGCTCGAATCAAACAGTACAGCATGAAAGTCTGGAGATCACCTGAGGACTAAAAGCAGCGTCCCTTCAAGTAGGGAGTTAGAGTTCCAACAGCTGTCAAGGAACCCCGATCCTTCAAATACTATTAAAGAGGCGATATAAAAGAACTTTAAGGAGTAACCGTGGAGGTGGCAGATAAGAGATTTCACAATGTTCAGAACACCTGGAATCACTTAAGAGACATCTGTTATCATCTGGGAATCAGAGACTAGAGCACAGGACCACTGGCTCAGGTCAATTCAGAATAGCATTTCCATTTCTTCACAGCAACTGTTCATAGGAGCAGGGCAATGGGACTTCGGGCTTTTCATCACGGCTTTGCACAAACTCCTTATTATGGCATTTCAAACTACACAGTTTTCCCACAAATCACGGTAAAGACAATGAATACATTTTAAAATTTAAACTAAAGAGAATGAGAACATGAAAAGGCTGGACTCTCCTAAGCATCACAGTCTGCCGATATTTCATATATACATTATATTTAATTCTAGCAACGAGAGGGGATTAATTTGTTAATTAATTAATTGGTTTTCTCTCGAAACTGGAGTTTGGAAGTGAAATATCTTGCCCAGGGACACCTAGTTCATAAAAGATAAGCTGAGGTTTGAGTGTAGACATGACTTTCCCACTCTACTTTTTCATATGGGGAGGGGAGGTTAAAAATAAATCGTAAGATGATGTCCCTTTTTAAAGCTAGACCCATGGCTTACAAACAAAAGCTATCCAGAAATTGAAATTTACTTCTGAAATTGCTTAAAAATTATTGTGTACAATTAAAAGCATTCTTGCCTATAGCAGGCACGTTAGAATTGATCAAGTAAGCAAAAGGCAAAGTACGGGCATTATCACATGCTGGAAAACGTACATTTATAGTGGGATCAGCCTGGGCGGCGGTAACCAGTGCCCACCCTCGAATACTCCAAAAAAGTCATTCTGGCAGGCTGGGACTGGTGTCCTCTTGAATTTTCACTGAGCCTGCTTCAGTCACAGACATCAGCCCCAGAGGTGTGGGAGGCTGTGCTGGTGACTTCCTCTGGGCCACCTTGTTTACCAGCAGGCTGGGAGGACAAAACCTCTCAGAGCCAGCCCTTCTTGGAGAGGGAGCCAGGAGTGCTGTGGCAGGAGAAAAGCAGCATGCTTCCACACACTATCACATGCCTGTATGTTACCACAACTATAAAAACGGTGAAAACTGGGCTGGGGTAGGGGGGAGAAGGGGAGGGACAGATAAGTTGAAAATGGATTCCCTTCTAGGCTCTAGCTCCGTAAGAAAAGTCTTCAGGTTGGTTGCCAGGAACAAACATTTCTCCGTAACAGATTTCACTGACTTCTTAAAAATTCTTTTTTTTCACTCACTTCTAAAATATATTTTGTTCACAATTTAACTTTCTGGATCGGCAAGAAAAATGAGAATACAAAATTATTGCAAAAAAGTAACTGTGGCTTAGAGACCCTGGGGTGGGGCCAGATCACATGAGGTTCCAGAACTCCTATAAAAACTGCCTTGGTCAGACCATCCTTTGAGGGACTGGGAGCTACCCTCAAGACAGAAAGTGACTCACCCAAATAATGTCCTTCCCTCCTTCCTTCACATAAATGCCTGAATAAGTAGGTACTTAATACATGCTTGGTTAATGAGTAGAATTATTTAGCAAATGACCTAGAGTTGGCTTTCAAATCTCTGGATTTAAAGTAAGCTAAATCTACCCTAAGGTACGAGATTCCAGGGTCATCAACCGTAGGACTGGAGCTCAGGGAAATTAGTGCTGAAGCACTGGATCTTAAAGCCCACAAGAAATGCCCCTGAAGAGCGTGACTTGCACTGCCCTGGACCACTCCAGGGAACAGCCTCTTTTAGTATACATGTGCATCTGGCCACTACCTAAAGCACAGCAGAGAAAAGCAAGTGTTCATCTATTCCCTTCACAAAGACACCATAAGCAATTCCAGAGGGTGGTGGAAAGGCCCTGCATAAGAACAAGGGAAATTACTTCTCCTGCGATCACTGTTTTTCAGTCAGCATCCTCCCAGATCGCTACTCCTGGGTCAAATTGATCTGATCAAGTAGAGAGGGGACCCATGGACAACACTTACCTTCAAAGAGGAAAGAACACTTACGATGCTCATTTGCTTTTACAGGTTCCCATACACTAACGGTATTAAGCTCTCATTTTCAGCATTAGCTGCAAGACTGTTCAAAGCCTTGGAGGGGGTTGGGTGGGGGGGCCGAGGCGTCACAGCTGCCGTGAGAGCTGGAGGACCGCTGTGGTCACAGCCCATCAGTTTCTTGCCTGCGGTTTCCTTTCATTCTCAGAGTCAATTTAAATTACTAATAATCAGGAAACCTACATGACAAGACATCTATTAAAGACAACTACTAATAAAATCAAAACTAAATATCAAATCGGATCATGGTAGGACTGGCTCCTGGGTTATAATTTAAGCTTGCATGAAGTGCAAACGAATGCAGTGGAGGCACTGCTCCGAAGAACAAAATTAATTGCCTTTGTGAGTTCTCCCAACTCGCAAAACTCCTTTGGGGAAGTTACTGCTTTGTTAACAAACAGTAGCCACTTAAAATCCCAGATGCTCTTAGTATCACATGCATTCTTGGCGGGATGAAGAATACATTTTTATGTTAACTTCTCAATAAACCATGCCAACAACTTTAAGACAGGGCCACCCCACTGTAATCACACGAGCCACAAATGCACCATCTAGTTTTTACGTCTGATAAAACAACTCCGGCTTAGTGAGTGAATGCACGTGGCTGCTTTTCACTTCTTACAAAATTAATCGAGAAGCCGCCAGATTAGTCAGGTGACCCAAATACGACTCTCAGATCTGGTCAAATAATCTGGGCAGGCGACACCTTCTCTGGGACTTACTGGTAAACTGGGGGGAAAAGGGGATCTGACACCAACTGTGGCGGTAAAATTTCCTGAGAAACGCAGAGTGTCTGGCTCACCACGGTAGTCCCAGTACTCGTTTGCTGAAAAAATGTATGGAATACACATCATGGGCCAAGTTCTGACCATAGATGTATATAATTCATTCAACCCCTGCAACAATCCTATGGGGGAAAGGATTACCCCCACTTCATAGATAAGGAAAGGGAGTTCAAAAAGAAAGCAAGCCAGCTGTGTAAAATCACACAGCCACCGGGTAGAGTGGGGATTTGAACCTAGGTTTGTGTAGCCAAAACCTAACTTCCTTTCGGTGAGAGAAAAATACTATTTCCTTGAAACTGAATTATTTTATTTTACTTACACCACACATGCCCCAAATCATTTCAGTCCATTCAAGAAAAGAGAATATATCATTTTAAATTCCTAAACCCTATTTTAATTTAGGACTTTTACCCCGTGTTTACATTTACGGAATTGTGAGTAATAGGGGACGGAACACTGCGGGAGCCCTTGACCGTCTCCTAGAGGCTGCCTTTTGGCCACTCCATTTCCTCACAGCTTTTGCTGTGAGTTTATTCTCTACCATGCTAATCCATCGCTGAGATGCCAAGCAGTGTGTCGTTGGAATGGCCCCTATCCCTCCAGCATGCATGGTCCAAATTTTTGTAAAGCAGCTACAAAGGCAATTTTGGAAACATACAACTCTTCACAGCTCTCCCATCTGGTTTTCACACGGGCTCCTTCCTCCATAAGCCCACAGAAGTCACAGTCAGCTCCTGTTTTCTGGGAAACCAGCAGTCTTTTCATCTTGCTGGGTGTATGTTATGTCTGTCTGTCAGCAAATTGGGAAATGGCCTCCATCCTGACAGATACATTTTGTAAAGCCTTAAAAGCACATACACTAATGTGAAGGAAAAAAAGGAAATTTTTCTGGTTTTGGACTCTGGCTATTTGCTCTTTATGGCTTATGTGTCAAGGGAATGGGATTTCCCAGGTAGATGTACTAATGTAAAATGCATTAGTGTTAAGGTGGGGGCTCCCAATCCACCCAGGGCCAAAGGGTTAATACAAAATGACAGAATTTAATGACTGCTATTATGGTTGCCAGGCAACCAAGAGAAGGTGTGCCATAAAGGCCTAATTAATGAATGAGGTAGCAAGAGTTTCTGTTAAGTTGGTAAGCAGTTCACAGTTCACCATTGGTTGGCTTTGCCCAGATGGTAATACTCTTAAGCTTTCTTAGCTCCACTGAGCAGCAGCAAAATAATGTGATTATAGTTGCAGCTCTGGCTAAAGTTCTGACATCCTTTCCATACTCAGTGCAATTTCTCAAGGCAGTTGAAACGAGAGTCTCCTACCAAGATTCATATCGAGGATTATATGTTTGCATTTGATTCCTCGTACATTCCAGGTTCAGAGGAACACTGGAATGATTATTTTCTGGGCGTGCTTCTGTTGCAGCAACGTTGAGAGTAATCAAAATTTGAGGCCAACGTTGAATTTGAATTAGGGGCTTTGTTGGAAAAAAAAAAAATGTTTTCAAAGGAGAGTCCAGATGACATTGACCAAGGTCTGCGTTTGGGATGCCCATGACTTGCCGAGGTCTGGACTAGTGCTGGACGTTCACCATCTCAGTTTCCACAGCCCTTTAGGGTAGAAATCGCAGCCCTCGCTGTATAAGCTAAGGCTCTGGGAGGCGAAGTGCCCCCTCCTCAGCATCACACCTACCGCCAGAATGTGGCTTCAGGTTAGGACACACACCCTGTCCTGACCCCGGGTCCACTCGCTCCACAGGGCACTATGCTGCCACCGCTGTGGATGACAATCATGAGGACAACTGTCCTACAGAGAGTTCTCACTAGGTGTCAAAAACAGAGCTGGTACTCAATATCTACTATTTTATTTGACCTTCATCCTTTTCAACAACCGAGATTTTGCTGGTGTTATTAATTCCCATTCTAAAGAGAAGGAGAGTGAAGCCAAGTTAAGTATTTGCCCAACGTCACAAATCTGTCAATGAGGAAACCAACACTTGAACTCAAGTCTGTGGAGTCAAAGCCTTCCCCCTTTTCACCATGGCACACTGCCTCAGTAACTACCACAGCTCTTAATTAAAGGCTGGCTCTAATTTAATTTCCATCCTGAAAATGGACAATATACTCAATTACTCTATTCCCTCCATGCCATGATCATCAATTAAATATGTGAACTCTTCTTTAAAGACTGCACCTTCTACATCAAAATGTAACTCAAAATCACCATGTACTCAAACAGGGGAAGGTCCCTGAGAGCAGTGTAATGGATTGGCGAGAGGAAAAAAGGTTTTCTTCACCCCCTCAGCTAACTCTTAAAGAAGACAGAAAACAAGAGGGGCTGGGGATGGGGGGCGGGGGGCGGGGAGAGAGAAGGGGCAGCTGTCTCAGATGGCCTGAGCTCCAGGGGAAAATGCTCTTATTCTTTAATGGAAGAAGGTCTGCCCATGCTGAGGGACCAAAGAGGGGGGCCCCAAATGAACAAAGGTAAAGAGAAGAAGAAGAAAGATTGGTCTGAGACCAGCTAAAGTGTTCTCATTAATGGGCCTGCAACTTCAAATGTCATCAAAGTGGAGGACTCAGTTCAGCCTAGCAAAAGATCAGAAGAATTGCCCCTCCGATCCTTTCATTCAGCAAAATACGGTCTTTTGACCAGGCCCAGCAAACAGTACAGACACATGCTCACCTTTCTGTCAGGGCGATTCAAAACACATTCAAACTATTTTCTGACTAATCTTAGCAGAATTAACTTTACCATTCCTTCATGGTTTGGTCCGCGATAATTTACAACTCACTCTTACTTATCATTGGCAAGTTTCGGAAGCCAAGATTGGCTTCCTGCTGCCACCCAGGATCTGTGTGCGTTATTTCAGTTCTGTGGTTTGTGAGCGTACACCTGGGAAACACAAGATAGGAGAGTTCAAGCAAAATGGAATGAAAAGACTAAATCGGCCACCTTTGCCGAAAAGAAATGGTGTTCATTCTTCCAACAGACATCTCATGGGCATTTAAGAGACAAAACGCTAGGAATTTAGGTATACAAAACAGGACTTTTCAATTATTAGCCTTCAAGATTTCTAGATCATAAATGATAGTCTTTCCAAGTGTGGAAGTGACGGCCTGTCTCTCACCTTCGACCGCAAGCTTGCTTCCTCGCTCTCCTCTACCCCTCGGCACTAACACAGGTCAGGAAGCGAGGCTTGGGACCCACATCGGCATCTCCACACTGGAGTGAAAAGGATTTTCTCAGACACAAATCCGATTATGTCACTCCCTTACTTAAGATTCTCCAGGTCACTCTTCACTGACTTCAGGTTCAAGTCCAAAAGCCACGACGTGGCATGTGAGGTCCTTGCTCTCAGGCTCCCCCTGCCAGAGGCACTCTGCTGGAGGCACAGTTAATGACTTGCCACTAGGCAGAGGCACCTGGCCGTGCCTAGCCGCCTTGCTGCCTGGCCTCTCTGCTGTGTGATTCAGTCTGCCTCTAATGCTCTTTCTCTTCCCCATTCCTACCCCTGCTCCCCAATTCCCTGGGTTAAACATGCTCACTTGCCCTGTCAGTCTCAGTTTACTTCCCACCTCCCCCGGGGCTCTCCTCTTTCACGCACTCACCACGTTGAAACTGTTGGCTTGACCACATTCTCCCACAAGAACACCTCGTCTCCGCACTGCTGCTTCGTGTAGAACACAGTAAATGTTTACTGAACTGACGTTTAGTGAATGAAGGAATAGACTGTAACACTAACCATATTCTGGTATGATCTTTGTGCCTGCTGCCCTGATTGCAGAAAGAATGAAAGAATGAAAGAATGAAAGAAAGAAAGAGGAAGGAAAGAAAGAGGAAGGGAAGAGAGAGAAAGAGAGAGAAAGAGAGAGAAAGAGAGAGAGAGAGAGAGAAAATTCCAGATTTCCCTTCCTTCCTTATTCTTCTCAAAGGCACTGAACTAGTCTAACCTTTGTAGTCTCAGCAGTCGGCGCTCGCTCCCATTTTTAAAGTCAATTGAGTTGCTCCAATTAACCTGCATTTCTCATCCTAACCCCCAGAGTTGGAAACTGAGAGCCACAATATAAAACCAGCACCACTCATCAGGGCAGACTGGAAAGAGGGAGGGCCAGGGTCACAGATGTGGAGCATCCAGTCAGGTTCTAAAACCACACACACCTAAACTTTCCTCATAAGACTTTAGCATGAATTTCATCCTTTAGTGGTACTGAAAAATAAACACTGCCTTCCCAATGCTGGCTCCAGGCCAAATCTGTCTTCAACTTTGGCACTGAGAGTTAACCACCTGGAGTGAGGGGGAGGAGAGGGGAGGAGAAGAGAAAAGTGAGGAGAAGCCGGAGGAGCACAAAATGGCAAAAATATATATATATACATTCATGGAGCAAACTTCAGAAGAAAAGCCGGGTTGATTTCAAATGAAAGCTAGGATGCAGACAGGAGGTGGCAGCATGGACTTGAGGTCTGAGCATCAAAATGCCTGGCCAGGCCTCCCCACCCAGCCTCTCCTTCAAGGCTGGGCCACAGACGCCGGATCATAACCTCTCTGAGCACATGTCTGTCCTCTGAAAAAGGAAGGAGCAACTCACCTCTGTTCGTCTACAGGACACTCTAAGAACAAAAAGACTGAGAGGATTAGCAATTCTTCAAAGAACCGAGCTGTAAAAAAAATTACAAACCATCCCTAAGTGTTCTGAGAGTGGATACAAAATTGTCAAAATGTAAACGTGCCTTCTAATTTTGCCTAATATTCTAAATTGGTTTCTAATGACTCAAGACCATGAAACTGGCTTTACTCTATACCATTTCAGTCTGGTTCAAAAGCCATTAACAAACGCATCATCGGGAAAATTCTCAGCAAAGAGAAACTCAAAGGCAACTCTTCATTCGGTTCCGAAATCTCATTTTCAAGGAGTTCCAAGTTTATAGTATATCATCCCGGCAACTGTAATGCCATTCAGACCGCAATGATAACCAATTATGCCCCAAGCCTCACTAACTATTAAAGCTTTAGATTTAGCTAAAAATGTAGCTGCTGCATATGAAACTGGCTCATGACCCTCATTATATTTTTGCTCAAAAAGTTCCCAATATTAGTGCATAATTGTGAATTAAATGCAAAAATTCAGTGACGTTCAGAGACAACTTACAAAGCCTTTTAAGACACTTAAAAGCTGAATGGCTCAGGTCTTTGATGTGACTGAATGCTTTACAAACCAACTTGGGAAAAGTTTCCTTCGCTCCAGTATGCAAAGTCAGCCGCCCGTGACTCCAGGTTCTAGAGTGTGATTTGGAAGCATTTTAGCATCACACTCCTCATAATTCAAATCCTGGTTTGTGTCTGTCTTTGTATAGGTCATTGTTGGCCAGATGGAAAATATTAAGGAAAAGATATTGCAACGAAACCAGCAGGCTGCGGCACACAGTTGCAAGGTCCCAGCTAAGCTCGCACAGACCGGCAGGCGGGCTCTGCTCAGCCACAAGCAGGGCCCTGGTGCCTCCTCTCTCTCTGCCCAGCGGCAGGAGGGCCCCAGGCCAGCTGAGAGCGGCCACTGTGCCAAACAGACTGTGCGAGTCTCACTGCTCGGATGCTTCCAGAGAAAGAGGGAGAATCGATGGGCTCCTTTTGTAAACAACTTCTTGTGCTCTCAGGCTGTGACTGACTTCAAAGGTGGCATAACTTAATCCTGTCACAAATTATGCCATGGAAATCTTGAGGCAGTGTTCGTCCCGAGGAAATACCTGTGTGGTCACTTAAAAACTGGATTCTCACAGGTCAACGGCACACGACAAAAGAAAACCGAGGGCAGCTTTTAGCAAGGAAGAAAAACTGCACAGCCAAATAGAACTTCTCCTCACTG
Source organism: Prionailurus bengalensis (assembly GCF_016509475.1). Classification (NCBI taxonomy): domain Eukaryota; kingdom Metazoa; phylum Chordata; class Mammalia; order Carnivora; family Felidae; genus Prionailurus; species Prionailurus bengalensis. Next base: position 83,048,777 of record NC_057359.1, read on the forward strand.
TCTAAACCCATTGTCAGTAAAATCTGGCCGGATGTTAGCAAATACAGACCTTAAAATATCAAAGTTTCTGTTGCGCTAGGCTACTGCTCTGTCTCCATTAACAGGTCCCGACTCACAGCATTGACTCACCCTCAAACATTTTAGAATAAAAAGTCTTAATTGCTAATAACGATGAAACATTAATAAAGGCTAAGTCTGCAACAGTCATTCTTCTGAAGACTTTATGTGTATTAAATTTCTAGAAAAAGTCATTTTTTTTTACCAGGAAAAGCTCTCATTTAGAAATGACGTAAGGTAGGTGCCATGATCATTATTCCCTTCACACAAAGGCCTAGAATAACTCAATAATAACCTGCCTAAGATTTAACCCAGGGGCTGACTACAAATCCAGATTCTTCCACTCCTCCATGGTGCCTCTCTGCATCATTGGAACAAACTTTAGCCATTCTAAGCATGACTATTTCCGAAATGCACTAGACCATGAAGCCCTTGAGGACAGGGATAGGGTTTTATTCACAGCTGAATCCCCAGGGCCAGCACAGACCGAGAACGAATGAAGAAAAAAAAAAAAAAAAATGAATGGAGCGAGTAGAAGGAAGTGAAGAGAGTAGGAAGAGGCGCCTGAGGCCTTTCCCCCTTGCCCACAAGCAAGCATCCATGCTGGGGAGGGTCAATGAGCATCCAAGTGTCACAGGAGAGAATACAGCACTTGGGTGGCTCTCGGTAACTGGAAAAAAGAAATTAGTGTGCAAAGAGGAAGTCCTGAATATGGATTTTCATCCTAGGATTCAAGACCATAGAAGGGGCTCTGTGAAAACCCCGTAAAACTTTATAAGGACATCCCTAAAACACTTTGTTGAAAATAGTTCCTGGAGCTTTCAGCAGATTTTCAAAGGATTCCCATCATCCCAAAGGTTAGCCCCACAAAGTATTAAATTGGAGAAGATATATCTTGAGAGAGCAGAGTAGGGAAGACCAGGAATCCTGGTGCTGGGGGGCGGGGGGGGGGGGGGGCCTGTGTTCAAGTCATGCCCTCCGGCAGCCACTCCACATTGGTCATGTCACTGCTGACCTTCAGGTCAGTGCTGTCATCTGTAATTTACATAGTTGCCAAAAGAACTAAATCAGACGATGAGTGTTGAAAGCATTAAGGCAGGATACGTCCTCTACCTGGTCGCACACCAAGTGTGTATGCTATACAACAATAAACCATGAACAGGAGATGGTACAGAACCACTGAAGGAAATACAATGGAGGTAACAGCTGCTGTTATTTTCCCTGAAACTATTCTCTTCTTAAGTCATCGAAGAGGAAAGATCCGGAAAGCACCCTCTTTTTCCAGAGTGTATACTACAAAGCCTCATTCTAAATCAAGCTAAAAGTTAATACACATACTTTAGACAAGATTTTGAGGTAAAAGAAGTTGAATTGTATTTTCATATGCATAGCAAAACAAAAGAAATTCTAAAATGCTATGACACCAACTGAAAGAAGGAAACGTGGATTGTCTCAAAACTAGTCCACAGAGAACCCTTTTCGGATCCTCCCAGATGTATCCTCTGAAGCTTCTGCTTTGACATCATAATTACAAAATGGTGTAAGGGCCATGAAGTCACAAACAGATGAAGAATCAGAGAACGAACATCAAGAAACAATCTTTTACTCGCTAAAGACCTTAAATGATAGGAAAATACCCTCAGAAAACAAAGATTCTAAGTTAGAGTGAAATTAATGAAAAAGTAGTATTTAATTTTTTAACTATACCACTTGCATTAGCACCTCCTCCCTCAAAAAAGCCAACAACAACAACAAAAACAGGAAAGAAACATTTAGGTATAAATGTAAGAAAATCTGTATGGGAATTGAATGCTGAAAATCTCCAAATACCAAAGAAAGAAATTAATTCAGTCCTAAATAGATGGAGAGATGTACCGTGTTCATGGAAGACTCAAACATTGTTAAAATGCCAAATCTCACAAACTGATTTGTACATTCAACTCAATATTAATCCAAATCCCAGTGGATTTATGCAATAAGGCAAAAGAACTAGAGTAGCAAGCACAATTTTTTTTAAAAAAACACAACTAGAAGAACCGTGCTGATTTCAAGACTTACAATAAAGCTACAGTAACCAAGACAGTATGGTATTGACAGACACAATGACCAGTGAAACAGGATGGAGTTCATAAACCCATCCAAATATAGTTCATTTTGACAAAGGCATAAAGGTAATTCAACAAAGATGAACTATTCAAAAAATGGTGCTGTAACAACTAGACATCCAGATGCAAAAATCAAAAACACCAAAAAATCTCAACCTCATACCCTAAAAAAAAAAAAAAAACTCAAAATGGATCACAGATCCAAATGTAAACTATAAAACCACACAAAATTCCCAAAAATAAAACACAGGAGAAAATCTTTGTGGCCTTGAGGAAGGCCAATAGTTCTTAGATGTGACACTAAAAGCATGATCCATAAAAGACTGATGTGTTAATAAACCTTCCCAAGATGATAATCCTTTGCTTTGTGAAATAACCCTGAGAGAATGAATAGACAAGCCACAGAAAGAAAATATTTGCAAATTATAACTGACAAAAGGTTTGTATCAAGAACACTTTAAAAACTCTTAAAACTTAACAATAGGGGCGCCTGGGTGGCTCGGTCGGTTAAGCGTCCGACTTCGGCTCAGGTCATGATCTCGCGGTCTGTGAGTTCGAGCCCCGCGTCGGGCTCTGTGCTGACAGCTCAGAGCCTGGAGCCTGTTTCAGATTCTGTGTCTCCCTCTCTCTGACCCTCCCCCATTCATGCTCTGTCTCTCTCTGTCTCAAAAATAAATAAACGTTAAAAAAAAAAATTAAAAAAAAAAAAAAAACTTAACAATAGATGAACAAACCAATTTTTTTAAATGGGCAAGACATTTGAATAGATGCTACCAAAAATGATACACAGATGGCAAATAAGCCATAAAAAGATGCTGAAAATCACTAGTCATTAAGGAAATGCAAATGAAAGCCACAACAGATCCCACTAACACCTAACAGAATAAAAAGTAAAAAAAAAAAAAAAAAAAAAAAAGTGACAATACCAAATGCTGGTGAAGATGTGGAGCAACTGGAACTCTCATATGTTGCTGGTAGAAATGCAAAATGAGGCAGCCATTTTGGGGAAACAGTTTGGCAGTTTCTTGTAAGGTGGAACATAGAGTCAGCATATGACCCAGCAATCCCACTCCTAGATGTTTACCCAAGAGAAACAAAAACTTGTGTTCACACAGAAATCTGTATGCAAATGTATGTAACAGTCTTATTCATAATCACAAAAACTGGAAACAACCCAAAAGCCCTTCGATAATGAATGGATAAACAAACTGTGGTTACATCCATACAATGGAAGGTCTATTCAATGATAAAAAGGAATGAGTCACTGATATGCACCACATAGATGTATCTCAAATGCATTTTGCTATGTGAAAGAAACCAGTCCCCAAAAGAAACAGATCATATGATTACGTTTTAGTGGCACTTCAGAAAAAGCAAAAATCAGGATGGAGAACAGATCAGTCATCATCAGGGGTTAGCAACAGGAGGAGGATTTGACTATAACAGGCAACACAAGGAAATTTGGAATTGTCTGCATCTTGACTGCAGTTTAGATATAAGCCTATGCACTTGTCAAACTTTAAAACTGTACATTAAAGAAGTGAATTTTATTGTATGTAAACTGAACAATTTTTAAATTAGTCATAGTATCTACTTTTTAATTTCATTATTATTTCTAAATTTACAACCAAGTTAGTTAACATATAGCAACAATGATTTCAGGAGTAGATTCCTTAATGCCCCTTACCCATTTAGCCCATCCCCCCCTCCCATAACCCCTCCAGCAACCCTCTGTTTGTTTTCTATATTTAAGAGTCTCTTACATTTTGTCCCTCTCCCTGCTTTTATATTACTTTTGCTTCCCTTCCCTTATGTTCATCTGTTTTATACCTTAAAGTCCTCATATGAGTGAAGTCATATGATATTTGTCTTTCTCTGACTAATTTCGTTTAGCATAATACCCTCTAGTTCCATCCACGTAGCCACAAATGACAAGATTTCATTATTTTTGATTGCCAAGTAATACTCCATTGTGTGTATGTATGCATGTGTGTATACATGTATATATAGTGTGTGTGCGTGTGTGTGTACATACATACATGTATATATATATGTATGTACGCACACACATGCGCGCGCACACACACCCACACCCACACACACATCTTCTTTATCCATTCATCCGTCAATGAACATTTGGGCTCTTTCCATACTTTGGCTATTGTCGATAGCACTGCTATAAACATTGGGGTGCATGTGCCACTTTGAAACAGCACACCTGTATCCTGTGGAAAAATACCTCCTAGTGCAATTGCTGGGTCATAGGGTATTTCTATTTTTACTTTTTTGAGGAACCTCCATACTATTTTTCAAAGTGGCTACACCAGTTTGCACTCCCACCAGCGGTGCAAAAGAGATTCTCTTTCTTCACATCCTCCCAACATCTGTTGTTGTCTGAGGTTGTTAATGTTAGCCATTCTGACAGGCATGAGGTGCTATCTCAGTGTGGTTTTGATTTGTATTTCCCTGATAATGAATGATGTGGAGCATTTTTTCACATGTCAGTTGGCCATCTGGATGTCTTCTTTGGAGAAGTGTCTATTCGTGTCTTTTGCCCATTTCTTCACTGGGTTATTTGCTTTTTGGGTGTTGAATTTGATTAAGTTCTTTATAGATTTTGGACACTAACCTTTTATCTGATATGTCGTTTGCAAATATCTTCTCCCATTCCATCGGTTGCCTTTTAGTTTTGCTGATTGTTTCCTTCGCTGTGCAGAAGATTTTATCTTGATGAGGTCCCAATAGTTCATTTTTGCTTTCGTTTCTCTTGCCTCTGGAGGCGTGTTAAGTAAGAAGTTGCTGCGGCCAAGGTCAAAGAGGTTTTTGCCTTCTTTCTCCTCTACGATTTTGATGGCTTCCTGTCTTACGTTTAGGTCTTTCATCCATTTTGAGTTTATTTTTGTGTATTGGTGTAAGAAAGTGGTACAGGTTCATTTTTCTGCATGTTGCTGTCCAGTTTTCCCAGCACCATTTGCTGAAGAGACTGTCTTTATTCCATTAGATATTCTTTCCTGCTTTGTCAAAGATTAGTTGAACATCCTTTTGTGGGTCCATTTTTGGGTTCTTTATTCTGTTTCACTGATCTGAGTGTCTGTTTTTGTGCCAATACCATACTGTCTTGATGATTACAGCTTTGTAATACAGCTTGACGTCCAGGGTTGTGATTCCTCCAGCCTTGGTTTTCTTTTTCAGGATTGCTTTGGCTATTCAGGGTCTTTTCTGGTTCCATACAAATTTTAGGATTGTTTATTCTAGCTCTGTAAAGAATGCTGGTGTTATTTTGATAGGGATTGCAGTATCTCTTAATTTTAAAAGGAAATAGATTTAAACTTCTCTAATATCCTTATTTGATCAAGTTTGTTTAGAAATGCAGGCTCTAGGGGCACATGGGTGGCTCAATCGGTTAAGCATCCAACTTTGGCTCAGGTCATGATCTAGCGGTGGTTTGTGAGTTCGAGCCCCAAGCCGGGCTCTGTGCCAACAGATCAGAGCCTGGAGCCTGCTTCAGATTCTGTGTCTCCATCTTTCTCTGCCCCTCCCCGACTTGTGCTCTCTTGGTCTCTCTCAAAAATAAATAAACATTAAAAAATTTTTAAAAGAAATGCAGGTTCTAGAATCAGAAGAATCCTGTCATTTTTTTTAGTTGTATCACTTTAGGCAAACTACTTAATCTCTCCAAGTCTCAGTTTCTTCATCTGTACAACGGAGACCATAGCACCCTCTCCTAAGGTCCTTATAAGGATTAAATGAGAAGTGGCAAGTGCATGGAAAGCATTCAGCAAATATCAAGTATTTAATAAATATGAGCTGTTATTGAATTTGTATGCATATTTTAGCAAGTTTTTTAAGTTATGGAAATAAAGGATGTTGCATTCACTCAAAAACCAGAACTACTTTAAGGTTATAAGGCTATATGATACCTGAAAAACCAAAAGAAGTCAGTTTTTCAGAGGAAATTGTTTAAAATACACAGATGACAACCATTTACACAATCATCTAATACTCTGTGTTTTTCTTAGCAGTGTTCAACATTACAACTGATTGGTTATGTGTCTTCCAATCAGACCCCTGGGCCTCCAGTGGCATATCCAGACCTATAGACACCTAATAATTGTCTCCTTAACCTAACTCCGATAAGACAGAAAGTATGGGATGGGGGCAGCAGAGAAGAGTCAAATGCATACAGGTTTTAGAATCAGATGAGCTAGGTTCAAATACTGACACTATTAGTTAATAACTAATATTAACTTATTAGCTAATAACTAATGTCCAAGGCTCCTTTTCCTCTTCTATAAAATGAAAATACAGTTTCCCTTGCCAGACTGTCGTAAAGACAGAATGGGATCATGTTCATCACCATACCAAGCACTCAGTTCCCCAAATGTAATGGCTTCTACCTCTTTGGCAAATTTCTATCTTATTCTCTTATATTAACACATCCAAAACACGGCGTGGGAAACATTTTTAAGTAATAAAAATTAAAAGCCATATTAGATTTCTAGTTGGTCACCAGGTAAAACTTGTATAGGGATCAATACTACAAAGTTGTATCATGTTATTTTTTTGATACTCATAACAATCCTTTGAAGGACTTATGACTGTTCTCATTATATAGATGAGGAAAAGAAGTCCAGAAAAGTGAGGGTATGCTTATGGAGACGTAGCTTAAAAAAACAAAAGCTGGGACTTGAACCTTCTGAGTTTATATTCTTGGCTTTTTTTTTTTTAATGTTTATTTTATTTTTGAGAGAGAGAGAGCACGCATGCACATGAGTAGGGGAGGGACAGAGAGAGAGGGAGATACAGAATCCCAAGCAGGCTCCAGGCTCTGAGCTGTCAGCACAGAGCCCAACGTGGGGTTTGAACTCACGAACCGTGAGATCATGACCTGAGCCGAAGTTGGACACTCAACCAACAAGTTAGCCAGGCACCCCTATTCTGGGCTTTTCAACCCAGGAGAATCAAGGAACAAATAAAAAGATACAGCCATCTAAAGGCTCAGTGACCTTCCCAGTATTAACCAGTTGATGAAAATTAAAATAGTCCAATTGCTACTATGATCACTTCTCAATGCTCTACACCTGTCAATCCAGGGAGGCATGCATAGTACCATTCAGAGTCCCTACTATTTACCAGGCACTCTGCTGATTTGCAAATACCGTCTCAAACAACAACACCTTGAGGCAAATCTTTATGTCTGAATTTCAGAGATGGAGGAAAATGGTTTCAAGCGGTTAGATAACTTAACAAAGATCATAAGCTGTCAAGTGGGGGGCTGGGAAGCAAACACAAACCCATCTGATTCCAAAGCTCCCATTCTGCCCACTATACCACAGCGCTCACTTCCGGAAGCTTTAGGATGCTATTATGATTTTTAAATTTCCAAAGGGGCCAACTTCATGATTTCCTTACATCACCCTCACTGCATACACAAGCACTGAATATTCGCCTGAACATCTAGAAATTATCCTTTCAAAATAGTAAGCGTTGAGATGTATTTCCTTTGGAGAAGTTTTTATTATTAACCAAGAATTCAGAATTGCCAAAGCAACATCTACCTTTTAGAAAAATCACTGAAGGCAGTTAGACTGCACCTTCTCCATAGGTACTCAGACCTAGACATGCAGTTCTACTGAGAGGCAAAATTCCTCACAATAAGTAAACACACCAATAGCAATTTTGTCTTAATTGAGGCTGACGGCACGAATAAATGAAAAGAAGGTCTTCAGTAAGTGTTTGAGAACAGGACCTGTGAGCTTGGAAGGGCCAACATTATCATTTCCATTTAACAGAGGGAGAAAAATCCAGCATCTTAACCAAAGTCACACAGCCCATGAGTCTAAGCAGAGTCTAGATCAAAGGTCTTGACTGCTCTTATGCAGTGGTCTTCTCTTACTACATCAGGGTTTCAGGCTAGGTCATGTTATGTTGTTGCAAGGAGAAAGTCCCTTGCTCTCTTCGTTTCCCCAGGGAGAGCTGTCAGGGGGGAAAAGATGATGACAACATAAAGCCACTGTTTCTACCTGCTTTAAAAAAAAATGGGTGAGGTCTCATATTTAATGTTCCATCTAAAAGTTACGAAAATGCTAATAATCAAATGCAACTTTAAAAGTTTTAAACACTGCCACACATTAGCAAGAATGTACTAAAATTTCTATAATCCCTCTGATCATGTATCTCAAACACATTCATGGGAATAAGGAAATCATCCAGGAAATGTGCATCGTGGCAATAAAGCTCTAATAAGCTCATTGGAACTTAATAAGATGGTGTGATTTAAAAAAAAAAAAAAAAAAAAGATCACAGGGGCACCTGGGTGGCTCGGTCAGTTAAGCGACCGACTCTTGATTTTGGCTCAAGTCATGATCTAGGGGTTCATGAGACTGAGACCCACATCGGGTTCCATGCTAACAGTGCACACCCTGCTTGAGAGTCTCTCTCTCTGCCCTCTCCCACATGCGCATGCACGTGCTCTATCAAAAACAAATACATTTTTTTAAAGTTACAGAATATTTGAGTCTTAAGGGATGATGACAAGTATGTAGTCCAACTCCCTTATTTTACAGTTGAGGATGATACTGGTCCCATGTCACTTGGCCTATTAGTGCTACATGTATGAAACTTGAACCTGGATATTAAACCTAATCTTTTCTATACATATTAAAATGCTGCCAACGAAGACTGCCTTAATTGATTAAGATCAGTAGCCCCACATTGGCACTTAAAGTTACAGAATGTCAATATAATTTATTCAACATTTTTAAGACAATTTTTGTTAAAGCCAATGAGGAGACCTAAAGGAGCACAGTAGTTAATCCTGCCTGAGTTAGGATTATAATTATATTAGGTTTGAATTAGTGTTGGCATCTAATATGGAAAACATTTAAAAAATTTTTAATTTAACCTTGAATTGAACTCAGTCCTGAAAGGGCAGCCCACCATATAATTGAGTAATTTGAATGAAATTTCCTAAGAAAACCTAGTTGTGTTTGGAAGAAACATAACAGAAGCAAAGATTTTTGTGTGAGTCCCTTGATCTTTAAAATAGGAGTATGTGACAACAGGACATCCTCTCTCCAACCTCTGAAAACAAATTTCTAACCCCACTCTCTTCAGGGGACTTAGCAGCCATTGGAGCACTTCAAAGGGGGCCAAGGGGGCCAACAATGGATTGGTGTAAATTATGAGCAATTCCCATCCTTTGAAAATACTTTGAAAACAATAGTCTTAAAACAAATACACCTGACTTCCAAGTAAGTAAATAGACTGCCATTTGGTAGCTGTTATTGAAATTCACCATTTACACTTGAAGCTATTATGTAACCAAAAAACACAAATATCCCTCTGGGAAATTTACATGAGAAAATTCTTTCAAAGACCATATAAAAGAGTCCATGAGTTTAATGATCTTAGCTGAGAAAACTTCCTATAAGAATAAGAAATTGAAGTAAGAGGAACAATACCCAGAATGAAAAGCGCTGAACATATTAACATTTATCAGGGGACTCGTAAACAGCATTTGTTAAAGAGGATTTTAAGATTAATAGCTAAAATGAAATGAAATTTAATACATATTTAACCTAATCTATATGTTTATTTGTTACACAGGATTTCAAAAACAGTCACTAAATGGAACTTACAACCCTAAACAATTGTTTGCGGATTCTCCTTTTACAGAGTAAAAACCTGAAGATAAATAATCATCACAAAACTGCGCATTGCTGACATCTGGGCCAGATTACATCAAACACTGCATTTCTGTTCAACATAGCGCAAGAGAATAAAAAATTTTTTCCCAATTTAAACCTGTCCCTAGAGCCATAAAGAATGAAAATCTGCCGAGTCAACAGCTTCTGGGTTTGTGTGTGCGTACATGTGCATGTGCGTGTGAGTGAGTGGGGGGTGATGTTTTTGTTTGCTTGCTTGCCTTTCATTTTTTGCTTCATGCATTTGCAATACATCTATGTACTTTTCTCTCCCAACCCCCCTACCCCCGCTGCCCCACCATTTGTTGGCTACGTAATGCTCTGAAAACTTGTACTCTGATTTATTATGGAACAAGCCTCATATGCTAAAATGCCAAAAGAATTGGCTCCTGGCTCAGAAACCATTTGAAGGACACCAGTAACTTTTGTTAAGGCTATTGTTTTATAGTTAAATACCATTCAGAGCAACTTGAACTGGATGGACCTTTCTGCTATCAAAGAGAGCAATTCAGTGGGTTGCCTGGGATTTGGCTGGCAGGCCATCCTAATATTTATCTGGGGACAACCTTCACCTTTGGCTAGAAAATACTAACACAGAGCTTGAAATTGACCAAAGTAAGGAAAGTAAATACCATGGAAAAGGCTTAATCTGGATTTGCTGTGGCTATTGATGGAAATGATGGAACCCATAAGACTTTGTTATAACATGTTCATGTGTGTGTGCGCGCACACATATGTACAAAAGCAGCTAAAGATACTTAGTATGGCTTTTAGCTAGAATCTAACATTCCAGCTTTTACCTCAGTCTACAAATGTTTTCAAAAATAAAATCTAAAGGACCCAATCTGTTGTCCTCCCATACTCTCAAAAACACTGCCAACCACTCTGACTTTAGTGTTGCTTTTCACTAGCAAAAGGTAGGAGAAAAGGAATTTGTGAATTTTCAGAGCTGACTTAAGTTTTAATTATCTTGCAGACACTAGGCCAGGCAGTGCAGTTAGGGAGTATGACAGCCTAGCCCAAAACTAGGAGAAGAGGGAGGGAAAAAAACAGGCACACCCTAGGCTTTCTTCCTAAGCTTCGGGATGCCTTATTTTCTCATTAAGAATAAATTCTAAGGCATTTATCATTCCTAAGCTCTACAACTAACTTCCTATACTAAATAAAGATAATCTTCAGATATAATAAAGCTGGGGGGGGGGGGCAGACTTTAAAGCATCTGGAGTGACAAATTGAGAAAAGAAATGTGGTAACCCATGGAAAAATCTCAGTCCGGCTTAGATCTGACTTGTAGCTGAAAGTTATCTCAAGTTTTCAGGTCCTACTCTTCTGAGATGATGAACTCATACTATCATTTTTAATGAGAGGCTCATATCTGCCTTTGATGTGTGAAAGACACTCCCAGCTGGAGGAGAGTACAAGAAAGATCTAAAATATTTGCTTCAGCTGCAAAGAGCTATTAATGAAAGTTTAGAAAATGAGGTAGCATTAGAGGGGCAAATCTTTAGAAAAAAAGATGACATACTCTCATCTTATGAACTCTTGGGCGGGGGGGCAGGGGGGAGAGGGAATATTCCAGTAACATGAAATCTGAAAAATAATCTTCCCTTCTCTACACACCAGAATTCCTCACCCTCCTCCACCTTGTCCGGAGCACATTCTTAATCCCCTGGTATGTAGGAGACAGAAAATGGGCTTCCTATAATTTGCTATTCACGCAAAACACCAAGAGTGAGACTCACACAATAAATACAGAGGTTATGAAACCCAATGGATTCATCAGCTCAAATGGAGGAGACTTTTAGAATTCTTATAAAGCAACTTTTAAGTGTGTTTAAGAAAGAGATAATTTATAGTGAATTCCCATACGAAGGGGAACTCAACACAAATTTGAAGAATTCTACATAATTCTCTGTACTGCTTAATGTTCTGAGATTACTATCATTTTTTTGTCAAAAAAGCAATCAAACACAGAATCTGGCTTTCTTAATCACCTATTAATCTATCTAAATATCTTGTCTAACAACATAATCTATTCTTAGTATGGTAAGCAACCATTAAACAATTTCCACAGTCCACGAAAGATTTTTTTCAATTTAATGCAAGTAATAACTATTTGTTGTATTGACATGTTTATAAAATACTACAAAGTGAAATATCACTCTGATTCACCGTATTACACAAGAGCTGCATAAGGCAAGAAAGTATATGGAAAAACCATCTACTTCTGTCTTTGGTACGGAAATCTACACAAATCGCAGCATTTAAATTTTCCAATACAAAGTATGAAACACAGACAAAGATGCAATCAGTAATGTCATGAAAAGGGGCTCTGTAACGATTTTCTATGTAGAGTCTGGGACATTTTCAATCATTCTTAGCTGGTCTACAGAGTAGCTACATTCCCTGAATGAGCAGTGAGAGTCACAGAGGCAGCAAAGTATTTGAGACCTTTTCATTGGATTCCCTTTGATAGAAGGAAAAGAGAAGCAGATGATGAAAATATAAGTTCCTTTCTGGAAAAAAAAATCCACATTACTCACTCCCAAATTAGATGTTTTATATAACATTTTTACCTGTATGTTAACAACTTTACAAAGTAGGTCTCATTATCTTTATTTTATAGATATGGGAAATGAGGATCAGAAAAGTGTTCTGATTTGTCACATGGCTAAGAAGTCAGAACTTGAGTCTAGTTCTGACTAAATCTAAAAGATTTCTGTAGAACTTTAGGTGACTCAACACGAGAGCATCATCTATCTTCTGTGGGAGGAATAAATGCTCTAAGGTAAGGGTGGTGAGAAGGGAAACTGAGACTGGGAAATAACTTATTTCACCCACTTTATTCATTCAACAAACACTTACACAGCGTCTTCAGATCAGGTACATGTGAGTGTTCTCTCTTAATTACATCTAAACTCTTGTGAAGTCTCTAGGAAATCATATAATTTCTCTTTCCAGAGTTGTCATGTTCCTAAGGCCTATGTGCCATTGATTCCTAGGCCAACATGACATCCCCTTTTTTCCCCTCACACATGCCTGGCTGAAATCACACCAAACCTCAGCAGCTTTTAGAAGTGATGGGGTTTGCTAGAGCATTTATGTTAAAAATAACAATTTCCACAGCATAACGGAAAAGAAGTATTATTTCCCAACCACCAAAATTTAACAAATGGTTAAGTAGAGAGAGAGAGAGAGAGAGAGAGAGAGAGAGAGACCGACGGATATGACTGTGTATCTCAGGATGACAGCTGATAACTAAGATAGATTCCCTACCCACCATCAACATGTTGCAGTATTAAAATAAATAAACTTTGTAAGCAGAATAACTGTTTCCTCTTTTTAGTAGGATTAACTTACTCATTTTTCAACGCATTTTATTTGCCTCCCTGTCTTCAAATTCAGATAATGTAGTCTTTGGATTAAAGACAAGAACTAGGAAAAATACTGGTTTTTTGTTTAATTAAGATGCTGGTTTGCAGAGGCAGCCAATTGTGTAAGGCCTGTTTTTAGGATCCTTTTTGATAGAGAGCTTAACCTCTCCATGCCTCAGTTTCCTCAATAAGTAAAATGAAGACATACTCTGGCTGCCCCTTCAGCTTCAGTTTTAGAAACTAAAATCTGTCACGTAAAGCTCCTGAGTGGGGGAGGGGTACCGCTCAACACTAACAATTCTCCAATCTCAGTTGCAAACTCTTACTCTGTATCTGAGCAACACAACACAGATGAAAAGAAGATTAAATCAAGGGTTTGGAGGGGGAGAAGGGAAAAGCTAGGCCTAACACCACTGAAAAGAAAGGGCAGTTTTCTTTTCCTCCCTCATATGGAGAGAGAATCCAGAGTTGTCCCAGCCAGAACACTAGGAAGACGTGTCCAATTCAGGCCAGAGTGTGGCTTTTGGAGTGAAGGGGTATCGCAACGCTCTGGAGTTCAGTCTCCCCTGCACATACACAAACACAAGTGCACAGCGCCCCAACGCTGTTTGTCCCCTCGGCCTCAGAGCCCTGCCAGTTGGCAAACCCAAGCCAGGAAGTTGTCAATTCCAATTGCGTTTAAGGCCATGTAGTCCTATTAAAGAAGCCTTGCTGGTTAAGGGGCGTCCTCTGTTTCCAAAGCATGGGAAAAAAAAAAAAAAAAAAGGCGCTCTGCTTAGATTGGAGCTGGCAACTTTCACTGACTAGAGTTTTCAAGGAGCTATGAATGAGTTTAACAAAGGAGGTCTGTGGCTAGTTTCTGGCTGAAGTCCATGTCAACAGTTTTTAAGGTCACAGGCCACACTAACTAACATTTATTCCCAGCAGACCCTGTTCTAAACACAAGCTGTAAGTAGTACAAATTTGGAATTTCTCTGTAATCCCTTGAGATATTCCTGATCCTTCCACATGTTTCTGCCCAATTAAAAACAATTCTCACTTTGCACCACAAGAGAGGCCGAGCTCAGCGATCTCAGTCCATCCTTAGGGTAGATGAACAAAAACCTGGCAAATCAAAGGGCTCGAGTGGGGAAGGGAAGGAATTCAGCTGGATCACACTGAAAAGTGCAGACAGCTCCCCAGGGGCTCAGTTTGTGAAAGAATAAAACGGGTTATGACAGAGATCCTGAGGCCATAAAAAGCAGGTTTGAGGCACGCATTGGGAATAGGCTCCTAGTCCCTTTACACAAATAAGATAGAAATTTCTGAGAAAATTAAAAGGTCAACTAGGTGACTGGAGAATAGCAATAATCTATGGGACAGATGCTAAATATCCCGCTGTGAAATTAATACAATCGTTTCTCAGTTAAGATGAACTCTAACTCACTTTTAACATTTTTGAATCAAGATGCTTCTTGAAAGCAAGGAAAAGCCATTTTCACATCAACGGTACATTTCATAACTGATGGTCGTTATTTTTTAATTTTTTAACATCCATTTATTTATTTGTTTATTTAATGTTTGTTTATTTCTGAGACAGAGACAGAGCATGAGTGGGGGAGGGGCAGAGAGAGAGGGAGACACAGAATCCATGGTGGGCTCCAGGCTCTGAGCTGTCAACGCAGAGCCCTATGTGGGGCTCAAACTCAGGAACCGTGTGATCATGACCTGAGCCAACGTCAGAAGCTTAACCAGCTGACCCACCCACCCAGGTGTCCCTTGATGGTGGTATTTTAAATCTTGCAAGGCAACACAGGAATAATGACTTTGGATTGAACATCAAAAATCTCACTTAATCCTCACGGTGCCATGGGAACTATCTTCTATTCTGCAGACCAGGAAACAGGCTCAAAAAGGTGATATGACCTGCTTACATTCTGATCTAGTAAGTGGTAGAATCAACATTTGAACACAGGTCTTCCTAGGGCTCAAGTCTATACCACAAACTCAGGGGGAGAAAAACCCACTACAGCATTAGTCATCCATTGGGTACTTAAAGCACTACTGTTTGTAGCATTCTGTATTTGAAATCATGTGCTATATGATGGTAGATATCATTTTTCCAAGTTAAAAAAAATCTGTAAACTGTGGTACGAAGAACATTTGGATTGGGTATGACGAGAGAGACATAAAAGAAGAAAATTTTTTAAAGACAAAAAAAGAAGAAAATTAGAATCCTCATAATTCTATTACCTAATTATTCTTATTGTTAATACTTTGTTACCAAATCAACCCATCGCTTTTCTAAAAAATTTCTTACAAAACACAGATCATACCATAATTCATCTCTTGCTTCTCCTGCATAACATTATGTCCAAAATGTTCTCTAAGTCATTAATCACCAAAAAACATCATTTTAATGGCTATATTGTAGCTATCCCCTCTCCACAAATGGTTTCTAATTTTTCATTCTACATGCTAATAAGCATCCTCATGCATGTTTCTGTACATATATTCCTGAGTTTTCCTTAGGAACAGAATCTCAAAAGTGGGAATAATTGAAGGGTTTTGAATATATACTGCCAACTGTTTTCTAAGAATGCCGAACCTTTTTATACCCGCAGCCACAAGTTTGTAAATGCCTACCTCATGGCCACCAAGTGTCATCTTTATGCTGACACGACCAGGTTCATGTAGACTTGGTCATGTACATGCCCACACAAACCACACCTATGCCAAAGACATGTATGTTACAACTGGCCTAACCTTCTAGCAATAACTCTAGCACTGTGTAATACTGGAAGGTGCCAACAACTGCCCTGCCGACATCTTTGCTTATATTAGCTCTAATCCTCACCAAAAGAGTGGATAGGAGGAAATTAAGATTCAAAAAGAGTAAATGGGGCACCCAAAAGCCCACATCCACACTGGCAGCACTAGGATTTAAGCCCTGTACAGACCGCTGACCATGCTCTGAAGGCCCCGCCACCTCATAGCTCATTTTACCTTTCAGGGACGGTTGACCTTCCTCTCACCTCCCCAGGGACTGCCTCCTTCTCTAGAAACGCCTCTTTAGACAATGAGGTCAATGAAGAAGGACAGTCCCTGGATCTCACAGGCTTTGAGAAAGGAAAGAGCATGTTGCACGTCTTTAAAAAGCAGGATGTAAGCAGCAGCGTGGGACTATGGCGACTCTCATACACAGCTGCCAGAACCATAAGATTCTAATGCCGCTTTAGAAAACAATTTGGCATTATCCAATAAAATCGAAGATACACGTACCCTGTGACATAGCCATTCGGCTCCTAGGTTTACACGCCAAAAAACCTAGCGTCTGTACACAGCGAGCTACCTGTTCAAGAATGTTCATTAAAGCCATGAACCGGAAACAGCCCAAATGGACACTTGTAATTGCATGCTCAAACACAATGCGGAATGCTAGATAGCAAAGAAAACAAGCTACAACTATAAGCAACAGCACGGTTGAATCTCAAAAGTGTTCAGCAAAAGAAATAAGACTTACCAATTCCAAACTGTAAAATTCATTCATACAGATTTCAAAAACCAGACAAAACTATACCAACATTATTTAGGCATACGCAGCTGAAAAAAATTATTCTGGGGTACAGATTTCTTACTGGAGGATTACATGGATATTTGCTATATAATTATTAGTGTGTACTTAAGTTAGTGTATGTGTGTGCATATATATAAATATGTATATATTTATGTGTATATGTGTGTGTGTGTACGTATGTAGTTAAACTCAATGCACTTTTCTATTTGCAGGTTATATTTCACAATTTACAAAAGGAAGGCACAAGGTTGTAATTAAACATAGTAAATACAATATATAAAGAGCTTTATCAAGCGTTCACTATTTAATCTCCTACCACAATATTCTGAGTTAGTATTATCCTCAATTCACCACTAAAGTAACAGAGACAAAAATGAGTGACAGATAAGTAAAACACATGTTTATTATAAATGCAATTCTTAAGAAGATTTTTTTTTTTTTTTTTAACTCATGCAGCGCAAGTGTTTTCTATCACAACACAGGGACTGAAATCAAGGAAAGGACAAGTTCAGGGAGGAGCTCCACCATATGAAAGTTAAACTACCTCTTCAAATAAAAAGATCTAAAATTATAATACTTGGGGATATATATAACTGGGAAATATTAGTGAATAGTAAAAAAAAAAAAAAAAAAAAAAAAAAAAAACCAAGTAAAAAAACAAGTATAGTCTCCAGTGGTCAGGAAACATTGGTTATCTTTAATGAGGATGATCAACATTTGGTATACTTTCTTTTTAATTTTTTTTAATGTTTATTTATTTTTGAGAGACAAAGCACAAGCAACAGAGGAACAGAGAGAGAGGGAGACACAGAATCTGAAGCAGGGTCCAGGCTCCGAGCTGTCAGGGCAGAACCCAATGCGGGGCTTGAACCCACAAACCGCAAGATCATGACCTGAGCTGAAGTCAGACACTTAACCGATTGAGCCACACAGGCGCCTCTAGTTTACTTTCTTATACTAATAAAAAAGAGAAAGTACAAACTAAAAATTTCTCTAAAATTGGTATCCAAAATTCTTTTTTTTTTTTTTAAGCAGAGGGGACCATAAAAATCCTAACTTAGCAGAACTTAGCAGAATCCTAACTAGACACTAGGAAATATACTTTCCTAGAGTCTTTGGGCTTGGAGTTGTTTTTGCTTGCAGTGGCTTTTTGTTTTTTGCTTTTTATTCCCCCCAAAGACTTCTTGCTTTCCTATGGGACTATATTTTAAAAAAAGAAAAAAAGGAAACCAGTCATTAAGAGCTCAGGCAAAAAAGTACAGGGCACTAAATTTCACCCAACTCCATTTTCCATCACACTTTTAAAATAAGGTTTTTTTTTTTAATCTCAAGTTTTTTAGAGCCAAGGATTTTTTTGCCGCATTTTGGGCTCATTAATACAAATAAAGAGCTAGTTAAAATACCAGACTGAATAAATGAACAATGGGACAATTAACCCCACATACAAAGCTCCACCCACTTTACTTCAAAGGCATCTGAAATAGAATGGATTAGAAATCCTAAACGATGCCTCTCAGAATTAATTTTATAATAAATATTGCTTTGTGTTATAGATAAGGGATTAAAAAGCTCCAGAGTAGCAGCCTAACACCTGTGAACTGAGTTAAAGGGCAACTGACCTTGGCTGTACTGAAGATTGCCAAGTTTCATGACCCATGTCTAGGAAATAAAAATCTAGGCAATTTCCACTGCATACTAGAATGCAGAACTTAATTTTGCCTACAATGTTTAAAACTTCCGTACAGTTTTACATAAAGTCTTGAGATATGTGTAATTAGTTCTCATTCAGAATGTATTGCTATCTAACTTTAAAAGTACTCCCTTTATGCCACATTACTGTTTTTGCCATTCACAATACAACTCATACTGATGAAAAGGATTAAAGACGTAAATGTACAAAGTGAAATATGGAAAGGAAAAGTAAACTAAGTACATTATTTACCACCTGATTTAATGAACACTTTGATACTATTTCCATACTTTTATGTTCATTGTTTTCAGAAGCTAAGAACTATCTTCCCTATCGAGAATCTGGTAATATCTCACATGTGAAGGCAAAAAGTAGTTGAGGGCTTTTGGGTTGTTTGGGTTGTTTTTACGGAATTACCAAAGTAATTAGCGCAATGACAAATTCACTACAGCAAATGCATTTTTTAAAAGAACATAAGTCTTGACAAAAAATACTTTCTCAGATTTTACTAAGAGCTTTCTTCCCTTGTAAATCAGCCTCACACAAAGTACACAGTCAAAAACATTCCCAGGAAAGAACATTTAACGATATGCAAAGATGCTTACAATATACTAAGTGAAAAGGCTAGGTACAAAGCTCCACCTACAGCATGATCCCATGCAAGGAACAAAACACCTCTAAGTCACTATTAGAGTCATGGGATGATAAACTCCTCTTACTTCTGTAAGGTTTTCTAAATTCCTCTAATGAGGAAGTATATCTTCACAGTCTCATAAAACAACACCCTAAAAATCAATGGCTCATAAGTGATTACGAGAATTGTGGCATCTTCAAACTTTAGATGGCACAATGATTTTTCTGTTTGACATGATATAAAGAGGTACACAATTATCTCAGTCTTCTGGAGCTTCTCCACGAGGGACAAATGCTAGGCTTCCCACTGCTTCTAAACTGATCACTGGAAGGGCCAGACAACCTAAATTCAGACTCCTCTTTGTATTCACAAATCTAACTTGCTCTTAAAATAAGAGTGCAGCTTAGATCCAAAGGGCAATTTTAGGTGTGAAGCATATTGAGTTATTTTCCTTTCCACTTCCTGCCCAGTGAAAAGCAAAGATAAGGCTCAAATAAATGCCTTCTGCTTGTTGTTGCTGTTATGGGAAAGTGGTTTGCTAGCAAGGGGAGGGGGTTGGGGGTGGGGGTCCAAAAAAATTGCTGACACTCAAACTCCACCAAAAAGCATCAATTGGCTTCTCCTATAGAATGTTTTCCAACTCCCAAAAAGAGTCCCTCATGTGGAATTCTTAAGACTCTTTCTTTCAGAAGGCAGGCTCAGTTTTACTGGTTTTCCATTCAAACAGACTTTGCATCAGATTTAAACAGAGCGGATCATTTTCTTTACTCTATAATCATATGGTTGGATTGTTCACATAGACTGCAATGATGCTGGCCAAAAGGCAACGTGACTCCTTGACGCTAACTGGAGGTTACGGAGTCTTAAAAAAAACTTTAGGTCCAGGTGGCCTTGGCCTTATTCTCCTGAGTTGGAAGAATCATTGCCATATCCTGGACAAACTCTGGACTGGAGTGGGAGTGGGGGGCAAAAGATTGCTATTAGCCAGCTAAAGAACTTGGCACAACAATCTCTTTTCAGGTCTCAGTTTCATTATTTATAAAATGAGGGTGGGCTGTATGTAGTATACTGATTTTTGCAAGCTCACCTCTGAAATCCTGGAGCAGTGGCAAACTACCCATCATGGCTCTTTTAACTAAATATACACAGACAAAAAAACTTTTGAAACTCATAATGGTTGCTCTGGTGGCAAGAAAATAAAATTTGAAACTTTGAATCAGAGCCAAAAGGAAGTTATGAGAAATAAGCCCAAAGCTGTTGAGCGCATGAGCTTTGGGTTGGATTCTGGGTTCCAAACCAAATTCCCTCACTTACTCCTTCCTGGTGAGATCTTGGCCAAGTCACACGGCAGCTCTTTCGGTCTCAATCCCTACTTCTCTATAATGGACATAATTTCATCAAGTTGCAATAAGAATGAGAATTATATAAGCCACCTGCCTTATTAAATAAATGCTAACAAATGATCATTCCCACCCCCACCCCTGCTCCTTTCCAAATCCTCTGTAATGAGTTCTCCTGACTTAGTCTATCCATCTACGAAATGGTATAACAACATTAACCGTCAGCAGTAGGTGGTGGAGGTGGCAAGATGAGTGACATATGGGGGAAACTAACAAAAGAACCAAAGTGCACTCCTGGAGTTCCTACTTAGGGTGGTTTCACTTGCTGCCCTATGGTAAGCTTTGTGATCATTAAGACAAGGAAACATTCTGCTTTCAAAACAGATCAACAAGGGGCGCCTGGGTGGCTCAGTCGGTTAAGCGGCCGACTTCGGCTCAGGTCATGATCTCGCGGTCCGTGAGTTCGAGCCCCGCGTCGGGCTCTGTGCTGACAGCTCAGAGCCTGGAGCCTGTTTCAGATTCTGTGTCTCCCTCTCTCTGACCCTCCCCCGTTCATGCTCTGTCTCTCTCTGCTCAAAAATAAATAAAAGTTAAAAAAAATTCAGAACAGATCAACAAAATACCGTGTCTCTTGTCATTTCCAACTCATTCAGTCCCAAAAGGAGAAATTTCTTGTAGCCAAAGTCTTGAAATTTCAAATACCCACAATGCTGGGCTCAGGTTGCTTGAGGGAAGGCTGAGCCAGGCTGGGGTCCTTTGAAAGGGACCAGGAGGAGAAAAGAAGCTTCCTCCTACAGTGGACAGCCCTGAGGCTGGCCGCTGCTACAGAAGATACACCTGTCCTTCCAACTGCCCAGCTTCCCAGCCCTCAAACAGCAGGCTCTGCTTGGACAGTAAGAGCAGTTTCGTTTATGTCCCTTTCTTCTCTTCAAAGGTGACTTTTTTTTTAAACTGTACAGCTTGTTACTATTGTTGAACTGTGGCTCCCCAGAGGATTATACGTTTCTAAGCATGGAGGCATCTGTGTGGCAATAAAATGTGCAACATTCCCCAACCAGTACATTTTCTTTAATTAAGAAAAAAAAAAGTTATCACATCCCACAAAATGATGTCCTGATGAACACATTCCCCATGCAGGCCTTTCAAAATACTGAAGATGTCAGAAAGGGTCCTGAGGCTACTAAACCAGAGACTTCACAGGACCCAAGCCATGGGTTCAATTCCTGACAGATCCACAACGGGTGGAATTATAATCTGCCATAGCAACTGGGTCTTCTCCCAGCTGACGATTCAGAAGACAACACTGTACCCTACCATACTTTGAAGGGGGAGAAATTAAGAAGAAATCAAACAGCTCCAGAGAGATGGAAACACTTGAAAAGCAGAGGAAAGTTCTCTGTTAAATAGTATGAAAGATCCAGGTTTCCCAAATGGTATTTAAGGCATTGGGAAGAAAGGCTGATTTCTCCCAGAGGGGCCCCAGCTTTGATGCCCAAACTGCCCTCAAACATCAGGCTGTGTAGTTTTGTATAGCAGGGTACCCTCAGGCGAGACAACCATAAATAGCTTAAAACAAGAATAGGAGATTCCATCTGTTTCTGGAATATTTCAGCAGCACCTGCTTTCAAGGTAAAAATCTGGGAGCCGTCCCCACTGCCTTCCTTCCCGACTCCCTTCCCCACCCCCCATACACTTATTTTAAACCAAAGCAGCTAACACACAATCCATCCAAAAGGGCTCTGCCACCGCACCTGCTTAAGGAAAGAGTCCTTTGATTTTTCTCCTGAACTATATGTCTTGTTTTAAAAACACTAGAACAGTTAGGGGGAGAAACCAAAGTTCTTAAAACCACACTATTTTATTACTTCT
Source organism: Prionailurus bengalensis (assembly GCF_016509475.1). Classification (NCBI taxonomy): domain Eukaryota; kingdom Metazoa; phylum Chordata; class Mammalia; order Carnivora; family Felidae; genus Prionailurus; species Prionailurus bengalensis. The sequence continues at coordinate 83,071,108 of NC_057359.1, forward strand.
AGCTTCTTTTTTCTCTGTGAAAACTGAGCTCTTCTGTGTTTATAGTAGAAATGAGTACAATTCAGATGAAAAAGGACGCAATAGTTGTTCCTGCCATTAAGTCAGAAAGTATTCCAGAAGGAAGATGGGTTATCACTTAACACAATTAATGTTGAAACACAAGCCCATATGCCAATCTGCATGGAAAGGACAGTAATTCCCCAGCAAGGTCCCAGAAATGTATTTCGTTGTTATAGTTTAAAACAAACAAACAACTAAAGTTGAGGCTTAAAACTTCTCATCTAAATCAGAGTGCTACCCCCAAGGTGATGTGCAGCAACCCTTCTAACACTATCCAGAAAATCCCAAGCATGTGTAAATACCAGTTACATGTATAAAAAGCCACTTTCCTTTTGGTCTATAAACATCCATATTTCTAACGCCTGCCCTATCATCTGAGCATGCTCCATTTGCTATGGGGTAAATCCAAATTCTTGAGCATGTCCCACAAGGGCTTTCCCAACCTGGCCCCAAGACATTTATGGTATCATCCCCTACCATCACATCAGTATTCCATCTTGCTATATCCTTCATTTCTCTGGGCCTTACATGTCAGTTCTCACTGCCTAGAAAGCTCTTCTCCAATTCTCCTCCAGACCAGCCCCCAGTGATTCTGTAAGACCTAGTTTAACTGGAAACCGTCAGCAACACTTTCTCTGATTCCAAGCCAGAGATGGGCACTGCCTAATCAGTGACCCCAAAGAAACTCGCACATACATATTTTTGATTTAAATAGCACTTATCACATCATATTTTCCTTGTTTACATAGTCCCTTCCCAAAGACTTAGTGGCTCCTAGGATAGTAAGCGTAGCCAAACCGAAACAGGAGGGGAAGTAACAAAATCAGAGGTGGTCTGGGAACGGTGCACCCAGAAGCATATTAAGTTTTAAATTTGGTAAAGGACCAAAAGTATATATTGTTTTCAGTTTGTAAGACCAACTTTAAAAGTTCAGCTCAGGGGTGCCTGGGTGGCGCAGTCGGTTAAGCGTCCGACTTCAGCCAGGTCACGATCTCGCGGTCTGTGAGTTCGAGCCCCGCGTCAGGCTCTGGGCTGATGGCTCAGAGCCTGGAGCCTGTTTCCGATTCTGTGTCTCCCTCTCTCTCTGCCCCTCCCCCTTTCATGCTCTGTCTCTCTCTGTCCCAAAAATAAATAAACTTTGAAAAAAAAAAATTAAAAAAAAAAAAAAAAGTTCAGCTCATCAAAATCTTGAATGATATCTGAACATGATACCTGAAAGGTTCTTATAGAGAACTGGGGAGAGATCTTTACCTCTGTATCAAGGGAACTTAAAGTGAATAAAAAGCCAAAGACCAAGTGTTACACACTGTTCATTCCTGGTTTATACTACCTACTAAGATACTCATTAATTGAAGAAAAATCTTACATGTTAAACTAAAAAAAAAATTTAGATCCTGTCTTGATGAAACAAGTTATTTCTTCCCAAAATGTATAATAGGGACTGAACAGTTTGATATAGGTACTAAGGGAGTTACTCAGGGGCGTCTGGGTAGCTCAGTCTGTTAAATGCCCAACTTTGGCTCAGGTCATGATCTTATAGTTCATGGGTTCAAGCCCCACGTCGGGCTCTGTGATAACAGATTGGATTCTGTGTCTCCCTCTCTCTCTGTCCCTCCTCCACTGGCACTCTGTCTCTGTCTCTCTCAAAAATAAACAAACATTAAAAAAAAAAAAGCAACTTAAACTTTCTCAAGAGCTTAAATAAGATTCCCATACATAAGAAAATTGTAGAACACAAATATGAACCTGGACCACTTTCTTACACCATATACAAAAATAAACTGAAAATGGATGAAAGACCTAAATGTAAGACAGGAAGCCATCAAAAGCCTCGAGGAGAAAGCAGGCAAAAACCTCTTTGACCTCGGCCGCAGCAACTTCTTACTCAACATGTCTCCAGAGGCAAGGGAAACAAAAGCAAAAATAAACTCACCAAAATAAAAGGCTTCTGCACAGCGAAGGAAACAATCAGCAAAACTAAAAGGCAACCTACAGAATGGGAGAAGATACTTGCAAAGGAAATATCAGATAAAGGGTTAGTATCCAAAATCTATAAAGAACTTATTAAACTCAACACGCAGAAAGCAAATAATCCAGTGAAGAAATGGGCAAAAGACATGAATAGACACTTCTCCAAAGAAGACATCCAGATGGCTAGGCGACACACGAAAAGATGCTCAATATCACTCATCATCAGGAAAATACAAATCAAAACTGCAATGAGATACCACCTCACCCCTGTCAGAATGGCTAACATTAACAACTCAGGCAACAACAGATGTTGGCGAGGATGTGGAGAAAGAGGATCTCTTTTGCATTGTTGGTGGGAATGCAAGCTGGTGCAGCCACTAGAAAACATACTGGAAAACATACTGGAAAACAGTATGGAGGTTCCTCAAAAAATTAAAAATAGAACTACCCTACGACACAACAATTGCACTACTAGGTATTTATCCAAGGGATACAGGTATGTTGTTTCGAAGGGGCACATGCACCCCCATGTTTATAGCAGCACTATCGACAATAGCCAAAGGATGGAAAGAGCCCAAATGTCCATCGATGGACGAATGGATAAAGAAGATGTGGTATATATATATATATATATATATATATACACATACATACACACACAATACAGTATTGACTCAACAATCAACAAGAATGAAATCCTGTCATTTGCAACTACATGGATGGAACTAGAGGGTATTATGCTAAATGAAATTAGTCAGAGAAAGACAAATATCTTATGACTTCACTCATATGAGGACTTTAAGATACAAAACAGATGAACATAAGGGAAGGGAAGCAAAAATAATATAAAAACGGGAAGGGGGACAAAAACATAAGAGACTCTTTTACTGGAGGGGTGGTGGGAGGGGGGATGGGCTAAACAGGTAAGGGGCATTAAGGAATCTACTCCTGAAATCATTGTTGCACTATATGGTAACTAACTTGGATGTAAATTAAAAAATAATTAATTAAATAAAAAATTTTTGTTAAAAAGCTCCTTTTGGGGCTTCTGGGTGGCTCAGTTGGTTAAGCGACCAGCTTCAGCTCAGGTCACAATCTCACGGTTCCTGAGTTCAAGCCTCGAGTCAGGCTCTGTGCTGACAGCTTGGAGCCTGGAGCTTGATTTGGATTCTATGTCTCCCTCTCCCTCTGTTCCTCCCCCACTTGCACTCTGTCTGTCTCTCAAAAATAAATAAAGATTCGAAAAAAATTTAAAAAGCTCCTTTATAAAAAGTAAAAAATTTAATTATTATGTGACATATCTCCCATAATCCACACCCACAAACAACACAGTTATGGCTTTGAACTCTTACGCTCCTTCTGTTTCTCCACAACCAGAAGTTGGCTATAAATAACATATTTCATACAGTTTTAGCCTTGATGAAACATGTGCCATTTGGACAAGTCGGAAGTCATGAAAAAAGTATGGTTCTAGGTCACTTTATGACACTTGAAGGATTTCAGAGGTAAATGCTTATACCATAACAGACTCAGCTGGTGCTACCTGAAAATGCTAATTCTGTCTCACATTCCTGGGTTTATAATGAAGAAGGACAAACTTACCCATATCTATTGCTCTCTAGCTGTGCTTTTTTAATTCTTTTAATGTTTGTTTATTTTTGAGAGAGAGACAAAGAGAGAGAGAGAGTGACAGAGAGACAGAGAGACAGAGGGGGAGCAAGGGAGGGACAGAGAGAGAGGGAGACACAATCCGAAACAGGCTCCAGGCTCTGAGCTGTCAGCACAGAGCCCGATGCAGGGCTCGAACTCACGAGCCATGAGATCATGACCTGAGCCAAAGTCAGATGCTTAACCGACTGAGCCACCCAGGTACCCCCATCCCCAGCTGTGCTTTTAATCCAGTATTGACTACCATCCAGCAAATAGTTAAATAATATTATGGCAAAACTCAAGGAAAAGTAAAATGCCTAAATATAAAGAACTAGTCAACCGTGGGACAAAATAATGCATTTGAACTTTACAAACCATGGTATTTGTGTTAATGAGACTTGTTCATACCCTAGCACAACTACATTTCTGTCAAGGTTAGCTGGTGACAGAATTAAACCTGTGTTAAAAATAAACACAGGGCTTATTCATCAGGAATTCTTTCCTTCATGAAACAAGTATTACTAAGTGCCTACTATGCATAGCCATTACTCTATACGTTGGGTATATTTGGGAACAAAACAGATAAAAATTCCCAGGCTTCATGGAGCTTATATTCTAGGGGGAAGGAACAGACAACACTTCTAACAATGGACCCAATAACTTATATTCTATGACAGGTCTCTAAGAACCTTTCATTGTGAAATTAAGTTTAAAGTTTCTAATACTGATGGCCTAGTCCTTTACGGACTTTATGGACACAATGCCTGTCATTCAACACTAGATCTCCACAGTGAGATTCAAGAGTACCTCTTGTAACTAACAGAAATAAGTCTGAGAGTATGAACCACATCTCTCTACTACTGTATTTCACACTTTCTCTTGAACTGGTGTCCCATGAGGCCTGTCCTGTCACTCAGAGCCTTCAGTGTCCTATTCTTGCATTCAAATGGAATACATCTCCGTGTCTGAAGGCCATGCACACAGTATGTTGGCCAAGGACTGCACTAAGTGCTGGAGATACAAAGTTGCTTAAGACACTATCTTTACCCTTAATGAGTTCATTTTAGAGGAAGAGGAGGAAGAGGTAAAAGGATGATCCAGGTTTATGAGCATGTAACTGAAGTATGCAAAGCATGCTAGGTGCCCCCAGAGGTGAGGATGATTACTTCTGCCTGGAAAAAGCTGCTGTGGGTGGATGGATAAAGGTGTGAAGGCAGAAAGGCCCAGAGACTCATATGGGCCAGGAAGCACATGAGCTTGGGAGAGCAGTCAGAGAGGGAGCGATCCTAAGAAGCCAAATCCTAGAACAGTGGAGACGATGTCTGCACAAGACACAATCACTGGGAGCTACCCAGCCCTCCCCACCATGAGAAGAAATGGAGAGCACAAGTAGAGGTGGCTCATGAGCACACGAGCTAGAGCACCGGGCACACTGCGAACAGACACTGGACCTCAAGGCACTGGTGAACTAAAGGGAAAGCATCTATTGCTGGTGAGGATGTGGAAAAACAGGAACCCTCTTGCACTGTTAGTGGGAATGAAAACTGGGGCAGCCTCTCTGGAAAACAGTGTGGAGGTTCCTCAAAAAGTTAAAAATAGAACTACCCTATGACCCAGCAATTGCACTGCTAGGAATTTATCCAAGGATACAGGAGCGCTGATACATAGGGGCACTTGTACCCCAATGTTTACAGCAGCGCTTTCAACAGTGGCCAAATTATGGAAAGAGCCCAAATGTCCATCAACTGATGAAAAGGTAAAGAAGATGTGGTTTATATATACAATGGAATACTACATGGCAACGAGAAAGAATGAAATATGGCCTTTTGTAGCAACGTGGATGGAACTGGAGACTGTTATGCTAAGTGAAATAAGTCAGTCAGAGGAGGACAGATATCATATGTTTTCACTTATATGTGGATCTTGAGAAACTTAACAGAAGATCATGGGGGAGAGGAAGGGGAAAAAAATAGAGGGAGGGAGGGAGGCAAAACATAAAAGCCTCTTAGATACAGAGAACAAACTGAGGGTGGATGGAGGGCTGGGGGAGAAGGGAAAATGGGTGATGGGCATTGAGGACGGCATTTGTTGGGATGAGCACTGGGTGTTATATGTAAGTGACTGAACCACGGGAACCTACCCCAGAAACCAAGAGCACACTTTACACACTGTATGTTAGCCAATTTGACAATAAATTACATTAAAAAATAATAATAATAAAGGAAAAGCATCTGAAAAACAAGCAAGGAGATGAAGCATCTCGAAAAAGCAAGGAGACTGAAAATGCTAATAATAGAACCTAGGCCTAAATCGCACCTGCATTCTCCCGGCAGACCTCTCCACTCTCCACTGAACATGCTGCCAACTGGTCACCCATGGTGAACAGCAGACCCTTCCATTCAAATGCCAGTCTCAATTCAGCAATGTTCCCAAACGAAGCCACAGGGGGAGGTGGCCCTGTGCATGCTTTTTGCATATGTACAACCTGGGCAAGGGAAGTGAGCTTTCCGCCCGCCATGCTGAATACCCGTGAAACGTGTGTCCCAGACTTCATCTGGACTCTATTTTTAACCACAATCCCTATCCTCCGGCCCTAGAACATCAATAGTAAGGAGACATTGTGCCGCGGAACCGTCCTATGCTTTATATATAGCATACTACAGCATGATCATACTTCTCCCGTTTGTTCTGGGAACTCCTCTAGGGCAGGGACCAGCTAATACTAGGCACTCAAGTAAGGGCTGACGAACAAATGAATGAATTAACCCACCAAATTCTTCCCACAGTTCCAAGCTGGGATAACAGAGAGAAAACAGTCCAATTGCTGCTTTTTTTTCATTCTAAATGATGGCAGCATGAAGGCTAATCAACCAGCTTCTTGTAAGCATGCCATCCATGACCCTACGCACAGACACGCAAAGTCAAATACACACTGTTGATGTTTTTACATCAACAGTTTTCCACTCTCACACTCTCAGAAATTTCTTGAGTGAACGAGATAGTGCCAGTTCAGAGTCCCACCCCGCCCCCCAAACATGCACATCCCAGCTTTGAAAGGAAGAAACATTGTAAACCAAAACATTATGCAAAAACAAAAAACAACAACAAAAAAGCCTTTCTGCAAAACTTTAAGAACTTGTCTTAAACCCCCATCTCCTCTAAATGACTATATAAATATCAGCGCCCTAGCCAAGTCTAAAATGCAACGTTAGGCAAAATGGAAGAGAAAACTTTGTTTAAAAAGAAAAAAATAATCCAACATTGCTGAATCAAAATGTAAATCATCATTTACATCAGACGCTAATGCTCCAAGTGGGTAACCCTTGGGCCTGGGCTCCTGAGCCAGCTTGAGAGCAGTTACACACATTTAATCTCACAGAGCATCCGCATTGTACCTCCTTCCCGTGGTCTTTCCAGCGGTTGCCCTCTAGGGCCGAATTACAGACCTTATGCTTGGTGAAGAAGAGAGCTGACTTTGCTGATTAACAACAACAATAACAACATTTGTGCGGAGAAATGTAAGCCAGACTGACAGTTATTGAGCAAAGGTACTTCGAAAGTCAGCCCCTCTTTCTCCTATGGTAGGAGTGTGTATGTGTTTGGGGGGCTGGGATGGGAGGTCTTTTCTTGGTGAGGAGAGGAAGAAAGTGCAAAAACTAATGTACCAGAGAACCACTCTTTCTGGAATTCATAGAGTCTGGCCTTTTATCCCTGGGCGCAAGCCCAAGACTGGGGACCCGGGTTTTGTCAGGGGCGCCTCCCTGCTGTCCTGCCCGGGGCTGCTCCACACGAGCAGAGAGAGACAGGAGGCAGGCCCCTCTGACACCTACTTAACCGAGGCAGATGGAGAGGAGAGTGTGTGGGATGCCTTTACTTCCCCCTTAGGAGGCGCCCAGCAGGAGCCCACAGAGCCAGCAGCTCCAAAATCGGATTTCCACACATCCTCCCCCTCCTCGCCTCCTCGGAACACACCTTGGCCCTCTGGCAGGAGGAAACAGAGCATTAGGCCAAGTGTGGTTCTGGTGTACAAAGGGGTTTGGAAGACCTAAAGAAGCCTTCTTCCAGGATCCCATACTTTTTTCAAACCTCTAGAGAAGTAGCCCAGTTGGGGAAACAGTTACTCCCTCACTGACCCAGAGAGGGCAAGGGTGTTACTTTGAGGAGGACACAATCAGTGTCTGCAAGACGTCCTGAGCTGCAGACACATACTTTATTAATAATCTTACATACACAAAATGTCCAAGGGAAAGCCTAACAGGCGAATTTCTGACAGCTCCAGATAACAGCGGGACAAACCGAAGCCATGCTGACTCCCCAGCTTCCACAAACTCCACAGAAGCCATGATCCCTTTCCCACCCAAGGGACGTGATGCAAATAAATACAATTATCTGCAGAACTTAGAGTGCAAGAACAACGCTGTGGAGTCCTTCTCCCCGAATGCAGTGACTTGTGGGAAACAGATAGGAAAATAAGGAGAACAGCTGGAAAATTTAATTGCAGAGGAACAACGTGGAGGCTGACATTGTTTCACGGAAGTAGCCAAGAGCCAAAGCCACTCTCCCTTACCTTAAGATACAGAAGCAGCTCTTCGCCCCTGAAGATAAGCGGCAGAACCCGAATCTCTGTTTGCTGTCAATGTCAGTGAGCACGAACGTGAAGTTCTGGCCAACTTGGCTAACTGTGAGGCTGCGGCAAAGACAGAACAAAGAGAAAAACGAATGTGCAGTGAGTTTCTTGATAAAGTATCTAATCACGACAAGTCGAACCTGTAACATTTCCTTTCTCAGTGAAACTCTTTACAAATGAACTCAAAATTTACACACTTGAAGGGAACAGACTGTGAGCTAGTAAAAAACAAACAAACAAACAAACAAACAAAAAAGACCGCAAGCAGCCCATTCTAGTGACCACCTCACTACCAAAGTAGCTACCAAACCTTCCATTTACGGAGTTCAGGCAGGTAGCCCTGTTAATCATCTCATCAAATCCTGAAGACACATCCTATTAACCTCATTTTATACATAGTGACCGCCTCATCACCTCATTGGAGCTCCCATGCCTTCCACAGATTGAGTTCAGGCAGGTAGCCCTGTTAATCATTCCACCGAATCCTGAAAGGAGCATTCTATTAACCTCATTTTATAGACAAGGCAACAGCCTAGGGCAGCACTGCCTAAGGTGCCAGCTGGTTAGCTGCAAAAAGCTGGGTTTTAAACCTAGGCCTTTGTGACGCCAAAGCCTACCCTGCCAGCTTGCTGTTAACGATGTTCACCTGACCATTCCTCTAGTTCAGAAAACAAAATGGCAACAGAACTTAAGTGTCTACTGTGTGCCAGTCACCAAGCTGGACACTTGATACATTCCATCTCATTTATTCTCCAAACAACCCTGGAATTTAGATGATGTTCCCATTTTACAGGAAAGGCAACTACAGGACGGAATAGGCATGTAAGCGAATCATGCTCACAGAGTTTCCAAGGGGAGGAGGTGGAATTCAAGAGGGCAAGGTTAGTTACTATTGTCCTGAATCCTTGTATCTTTCACAACATTGGGGTTCAGGAGGAACATGTATGTTACAGGACAGAAATACCAAATGTCTTAATAATGCAAGGTGCTAAGAAATGGAAACAGGCTTTAAAGACAAACAGTAAAGAAAAAAAGCCAAAAATTCCTGCATCGACACAAAAATCAGCAAGCCACGCATAAAACATAAAATAGGAAATATGTTTCAAGAGATTAAAAAGTGTTACTAATCAGATTAATCTAGAAATGTTTCTGGCGTTTGCAAAATGTTTTTAAAACCCCCTTTTTAAAATCGGTTTACCACTTAGCTTGGATTCCTTTTTAAAAACTTAAATATTCCAAATTCTAATACACAAATCTATGCTACCATAATATTTTAGAATTTGACATTGAATTATTAAACTAACTCATTAACTTACATTGTATTTTACATATATTGTATTTTACAAAATATACTCAAATTGATAAATACTCAAATCAATGCTCTCACCTGTAATTTACTTTATAAGATGCCAGCAGAAATGAAAAATCATTCACCAAGCCCCTTCCAAAGGCAGACAGATTTACTGAGTCTTTGGAATAGGATATGTAGTTAATTTTTCAAATATGGATAGCCTTCATTTCTAACACTTCCTTATACAAGCCACACCAGAAAATTAAAATGAAAGAGACTTTCAAGGTATCCCAGTACAACAGGGTCAATGGACCCTACCTGGTCATGTTTAAGGAAACAATTCCATCCCCTAGAGGGTGGTTACAGAGTACAAGAAAATAATTCAGAAAGAAAAGAAAGTGTTCCACTCTCCCTTCTTAACTAGGAAGGTGAGCAAAAACAAGGTGGCAATTTAAAAGCAACGTGTAATAAAACAGGTGTAAGTAATGCTACCCCTCCACCTTACACAAGCCAGGAGAAGGAACACATTTCTATAAAAGTTATAGAGCTGTCCAGGGGACACCAAACTCTACCTTCCTATGGCTGTTATGTTTTATCAATAAAGCTTGGATACTGTGTTACTATGGTGATTTAATACTATGTTTTAAAGGGGGATTATATGATTAATTTTAACAAGGTTGAGAACTGAAGATGTGTGAGAAACAGGATTCTAGCTCACATAATTAAAGTGATTGGGGAGAAAAGTGGGCCTCACTGGGGGGAGGAGAAAAAAACTTGAATTATTAAAATATTTAAAGCAACAGGTCACAATGATTTCTAAATTACAAATAAGGTCATGCTTTTGTGACATACTATTATGTGATCATATAAAATATGACTGTTCATTATTTTAACTCAGGGTGCGATTTCACTTCTAGAATGTTTAAAATGAGGCATCTGAGAAGGAAAGGGTATTGATAGGACTGAATGAAAAGAAAACACCCGGGATCCTTAGGAAAAGGACACAGAATGAACACAACTTGGTTTGTGAAGTGAGTGTCATTAATTTCCCTATTTATCTTTTCACCACCATTAAAAATGCTGAAAATGCTTTTAGCGACATCCTAGGCTCAAAGAAAGATTCATTACTCATTTACTTGGTTCAAATCCCAACTCAATCACTTGCTAACGGGGCCTTCATTTAGCAAGTTACTTAACCTCTAAGCACCTCAGTTTCTTTACCTGGAATAACAATGAGAGACCACTGCTCAACCCAAAGGAGGTTTTGGGAATAAGTGAGGTAAGCATTTACCATAAAGGCCAGTCCATAATAAAAACAATTAATAAGAGAGACTCAAGCTGTCAAGTTACTGTCGGAAGGAAAACAAAAATTCATATTAAAATCATGCGTTTGCTCAGCATCTTCCTGACGGACTCATTTTTGTAATCCTTACGAGTGGAGAAAGGAAGCCTGCCTTTCTCTCTTCTCAGTCGCATCTTTTCAGTAAAGGACAGTCCTTTGGGAGACCAAGGGAGCTGCTCATGCTTACAGTAATGTAAACGAGTAAAGGGACACAGCTTAGGAGACAACATTTGTTATTCTCAGTTGATTCACCGTTTTTAAATCCTAACAGGGTAGGGGCGCCTGGGTAGTAGTAGCTCATTCAGTTAGGCATCCAGCTTCAGCTCAGGTCACGATATCATGGTTTGTGGGTTTGAGCCCTTCATCAGGCTCTGTGCTCATAGCTCAGATTCTGCTTCGGATTCTGTCTCCCTCTCTCCGCCCCTCCCCCAATCGTGTGCACTCTCTCTCAAAAATAAAAAAAGATTAAAAAAAAAAGTTTAAACACTAATAAAGTACAAGCCACTTAAACAAACAAGCAAAAGGGGTCCGAAAGCAGCAAACTCTCAAATCTCTTCTCCTTGGACAATCTGCAATAAACTAAAAGTTAGGCAAGGGTGCTCAGAGGTTAAGTTGAAGGGTTCTCAATCTCTGAGGAATCTTGTCATTCCCTCTCCGCTTGCTGCTGTACTCTGGGAGAGTTTCACTCTTTCTCCATAAAAATGACTTTGGGGAAAGGGTCTGCTCCGTTAGACGCTGCAGGGTTTGTGTCTACCTCCAGTATCAGAATCCAGAACTTTTTAACAGGGATCAGAGATTTCACAATGATTAAAACGGGGAGGAACTGCAGAAACCATCTAGCTCGAGTCTCTTGCTTTATAAGATGGGAAAACTGAGGCACACGGTCTTTTTGTTTTGTTGGTTTTGTTTTCTCAAGGTATCAGGACTAAAACGAAATTCCAAGCCCCATTCTGCTTCAAAGCCCTCTCCATCCTGCCAGCCTCCACTAAACACGATGAAACCCTTCCCTCACCTCCAGCGTTCAACTCCACTGAAGGAACTCAGGTATGTGAGGGATCCAGATAGTTGTCTTCTCAAACAGACCCACTGCCCACTGAGCAAGGGAAACCAAATTTGAGTATTTCCAGAAATAAGCCCAGGAGACCAGGGCCAACACCACCCTTCACTGCACTTCCCAAGCCTAGATGAATATGGAAAACAAGGGAGAAAAGCAACGAATATTCAAACCAGATGTTAACATTCAGGCTGACTTGGAAATGCCTGTGAACCATTCAAGGCTCCTCCAGCAGCATTTTGCTTAATCTCGAAGTTATTTACAGGTTCAGTGTATAAATGACAGGAAGCATGTCAACAGACAGGGTGATTTCAACCTTCCAGGGAGAGATGGGATTTTCCGTATTATCTCACTTTCAGTTTAGCTGTCCATCTTACATGAGCAACTACTAGACTGCCATCCCGTAAAAAGTGCTCACCATCTGTCCTGCTACAGAGATTCCCAGCTAGCTGGAAAGGAATAAACAAGTGTACCACAAAGCATACAGCTTGTACCAGTGTTTTATGAAACCAAAGTAAGAACAAGGAGGGAAGAAAATGCAAGAAAAGGCAAAGCCCTATTCAGACAAGGAGGTTAGAGACAGCTTCTCAAAGATGACAAAGGACGAGCCGGAGCAATGACTTCAGAAACAGGGGACTGGGTGTTTCAGGCAGAGGAATGAGCAGGGCAAAGATTCTCAGGTGGGAAAGAGCTAGGCATGTTCAAGGATCTCAAAGGACACCAGTGCAGCTAAAGGGAAAGTGGCATGATAGGAAGTTGCTAGATAAAAGCAAAAGCCAGATCATACAGAAAGCCTCATCGGTCATGGTAAAAATTTGGGATTTTTTTTTGTTTGTTTTTTGTAAAGGTGATGGAAAGCCACTGACAGGTTTTCATCAAGGGAATAACAGTCTAATCCAATTGTAAATGTTACGTGGAGAATAGTTTAGGAGAAGGCAGAAGTAGAGGCAGAGAAAATAATCAGGAGGCTACTGGACTAGTCCAGGTGAGACAAGGTAGAGGCTTAACTCATGGTGGGAAGAGTGAAGGTGGGGTCCGGGTGGAGAGTTCCAAATTACAGCCAGCTGGTGTGCATAATGACAGGCTTGCAGATGTACGGAGAGTAGAAAGACAGCAAATTACTCTTTCATGATACAAAACACCAGTTTGGGGGGAGAGCTAAGAGTTCCATTCAGGATATGGTAAGTCTGAGAAACCCTGAGATAGAAATGTCAAGTACATGGTTGAACGTACTACCTAGGAAATCAGAGGGAAGGTTTGGGTTGGAGCTATAAATTGATGTCGTCTACACCCAGATGTATTTAATGTCACAGTAAAATACAAGGTCACTTAGCCAGAGCATTCAGAGAAACAAAAGAGGATCAGGACGAGATTACCCATAGATAAAAGACCATCAAAGGAAAAGTGGAGAACAGGCAGGAAGGAATGGTCAACTGTACCCATGAATCAAGATGGGACAGAAAAGTTGAGGTGAGCGATATACAGGTTGCAGATGCCCTTGATAAGAAAAGCTCGAGGTGAATGACAGAGGCAGAAGAAAGACTGAAGAGGGCTGAGGGGTAAGCTGGAGTGTGTAGCTAACTCTTCCAAGAAGGACAATGAACGGGAACAAGAGGATAGAGAAATAGCAGAACTGGTTTTTAAGCTGCTCTTGATGATTCACCAGAGGCAGAGATTCATGACGCAGGACCGGGAAGAAACAGGCCTTTGGATTCGAATCCCAGATATGCTGGTCATTAGCTCTGGGAGGGCAGGCAAGTTTGTACCTCTCTGACCCTCACCTACAAAATGAAAACACTTTGCAGAGTGGTTTTGGGGAGTAGAAACAATGTATGCAAAGTAACCAGCATATAGTAGATACAAAGTGAAAATAGTCGTTATGAAATTATAAAATTCGAGACATGGAACCTAACGTTCTGTCATCCTCAATTTAATATGGCTCACTAACAATTACCTGTCAAGCACCACTGCAGGGCCCCCCTAGTGCTGCTTTTCCTTTCCTTCTGTGCATACAGGACATCGGGCAGGGATCAGGTTTTATCATACTACCACATCTCAACCTTAAGTTACATGAGCCTCAAAGCCTCCTTCCATAAACCTTTCATCTGCCTAAGACTCAAGTTTCTCACATTCCAAGCTCAAAGATCCAAGTGGCAAGAATGGCATTGACCCAAAATGTCTGGGGACCTAGAGTAGGTTACACACTGCCAGATACAGGGCAATACCTATCTGCTCGAGAAACTCACCAGATGATTTAGAGAGATCTCTCCACTCCTTCGCCTGCATGAACCTGACAGAGCAAAACTGAATCCTAAACTGGAAAATCAAAACAGTATCAAAACCAGAAGGAACAGGAGAGATCTAATCCAGTCCCCTCATTTTACCCATGAAGAAAACTAAGGCCCTTAGGGGAAACGTCACTTGCCACACATCAGGCACCAAGTCGGTGGCAGAACAAAAAATAAAACCTAGGTCCTCCAGGCTGCTACCCCCAGTGATCTGCCCACTAAAGCCCTGCTGCTTCACTGTTGTCAAATGCCGTGGACAGTGACCACAAGGCGCGAGGAGCAAAACAGAGGTTGCAGATGACCTTGGTAAGAAAAGTCACGGGACAAAACCAAAGACGACAGACAGGGATGAAAGTGGGCCAAACGAATCCGGTTTCACAAAGCAGAATATGATGAATGTATAGACACAGAATAAGGGCCAAGGTCTGGGCAGGCAGAGACTGACACACTAATCACGCACATCAGTTTCATTTTCTGCCTTAGGTTTCGTTCTCTTCCATTAGAATTTTCTGCTTTTCTACAACAAATATACATTGCTTTGAAAGAAACTTTGACTTTTTTTTGGTATTTCTTTATTTCTTTTTAATTTTTGTAATGTTTATTTTTGAGAGACAGAGAGAGGACGTGTGCACGCGTGCACACAGGGGAGGAGCAGAAAAAGAGGGAGACAGTATCCCAAGCAGGCTCCGTGCTGTCAGCAGAGAGTCTGATGCGGAGCCCGAATCCACAAACTGTAAGATTGTGATCTGAGCCAAAACCAAGAGTCAGACACTTAACCGACTGAGTCGCCCAGGTGCCCCTGGTTACTTTATTTCTGGTGTGATGGATCTAATGGAGGTGGTGTGATAGAGAAAAAGTAAGGTGGAATTGGAAGTCAGATAAATGTGGGTTCTGAGAGCTGCTCTACCACTTACTAGGAGTGGGACCTCGGGCAAGGTTTTGAAGCTCTCTGAGCCCGTTTCCTCATATTTGGCATTATGGTGATGGTAAGCTGTCAAATGTGTAAACCTTTAGTACAGGAGAACACAGCACACTGCCTGGCACATAACAGATACATAACAAAACAGCAAACAGCGTGTGAATCCCATCTGCATCCCTGGTTACATCCTAAACCAACAAACTGCACCTTCCCTTGACCCTTAAAAGATCATGTCATTTCATCCTGTGCTCATGTCATCTGTGTGTACTGGGGTACAGGATGATTTATAGGGCAATCGAACGGTGGCTGACTTGCTGGGTTCTGAAAGAGGAGAAGCACAAACCTGGAAGGAAGGAAGAGCTTTTCCATCCTCCAGCGAGTCTCCTGAGTGCTCCGACTGAAGCAGGTTGCCAGCTACCAAGGGCAAGCAAGTAGCACCATGGTATGAAATGGCACATAAATCTTTTTTCTTCCCTCTTTTTTAAAAAAAAATTTTTTTAATGTTTATTTTTGAGAGAGAAAGAGAGAGGGGGAGACACAGAATCCGAAACAGGCTCCAGGCTCTGAGCTGTCAGCACAGAGCCTGACATGGGGCTCGAACTCACGAACCGCAAGATCATGACCTGAGCCGAAGCCCAACGTTTAACCGACTGAGCCATTCAACAGGTCACGTCAAGACTCCTTTCCACCAAGAGCCTCAAGTACAGCATAGGGTGGAAATAACTCTGCACTAGGAGTAAAAGTATGTGTTTCTTTCCCAGCTGTGATTACTTCGTTGTGACCATAAGTAAATCATTTCACCTCTACAAATCCTGGTTTCCCTTCTGTAAAATGGGACGTCTGAACCAGATGAATTTCATCTTGCTCCCACACACTTTCAAGGCCTCCTGTAGCCAGAGCCCAAGCTATCACGGTACACGTCACCCTCTCCCCAACAGGCTCCATCTGCTCTGGCTGAGCAAGCTCTAGGCTCACTCGTGGTTTCTCCTCTGCTTTGCTCTTCAGCACAGATGGGGAGGGAGGCTCTCCCTTCCACTTACCCCCTTCTTACTGTCCTTGCAGACTCAACCCACGTCTCCCCCACCGTAAGAAGTTTTCTCTGACCATCTCAGTCTTCTCTAACCTCACTGTCCATTTGGAGAGATACTCTTTAATGCGTGCTTGTAATACTTCCTGAACTACACTGAGAAACACATGGTGGGCGGGACCCCAAGTCCAATACCATTTCCGTGCCGCCCGACAGAGGGCTACACATTTGGAAACTTCCTTTGCTCTTTTGTAAAAGAGATACCACCATCATCCATCTTTTAGAAGAAACAAATGAAGTACCAGTGTGGACGTGTCCAGCACGCTGACTAGAGTCAATTAAGGGCTCAAATACAAATTTCCTTCCTTTCTGCTCTGTTTGGTGACTGATGCTCCCACAACAATGTTCTAGAAAAATGTATTCATTTGGGAGATGGACATCTACGTTGTGCCAGCAGCCTAAGGGGGCTGTGGGCAAATCCTAATTTCTCTGCAGCTTAGAGTTTGTTCAAATGAGGATAATAGCACCCGTTCTCATCTCTTAGGATAGGAGGATAAAGTGAGGTAACACATGAGAAAGCACTTTCTTCTGAAGAGCCACTGGCATTATTATTTTTCATAAGTCCTAGTTTCAGAAAGAAAAATCTTAAAACAACACAAGAGACAGTAAGATGTCAATGTTAACGGGTGATTTGATGATGACTGTGAAAATCTCACTCTTGATATAGACTAGAAGTGTCGGAAAGTTGCATTACTGTTCCTTGGGGTAGAAAAGTACAAATACTAAAAAGATTAGGAAGCTTTCTTTTTTGAACGTAATCACCTAGGGCATTACTCATCTCTCATGCTGACATATTTTCTAAAGCAAACGATATCATAAATACATTGGGGGTGGGGGGGTTGTGGGCCTCAGAATCTGGGCATATCCATTCGACAGGGCCAACTGCAAAGTAATAAAAAAAAAATAGTAACATTAAAACCTTTGTGTTTATTGTAAGTAAACTCCATCATTATTATCTCTTCGGCATTAAAGTATGCAAAGGTTACAAGTAGGGAAAGAGAAGAGAAAAAAATACAGTCCCCAAAATAAAGTGAGGTGGGTTTTTTTTTTTTTAATCAATAAAAGTTATCAACACTTACAGGGTGTGGAACATAACGAAATGTAAGAAAGAACCATTATAGGGGCACGTGGGTGGCTCAGTCGACTGAACGTCCAACTCTTCATTTTGGCTCAGGCCATGATCTAACAGTTCATGAGACTGAGCCTGCATTGGGCTCTGGGCTGACAGTGTGGAGCCTACTTGGGATTCTTTCTCTCCCTCCCTCTGCCCCTCCCCCTCCCCCACTCGTGCTTTCTCTCTCTCTCTCTCTCTCTCTCTCTCTCTCTCTCTCTCAAAATAAACAAACATAAAAAAAAGAAGATCCATTATACAAAGCAAGGGTTAAAGCAGATCCATTAAGGGACATGTCTGTCCCAAATCATTCTGTTTAAAAATATGAGAAACCTGATTAGGGGAGAGTGAGCTAAAGAGAAGCATTTTAGAAGAAAAAAAATTTTCTAACAACAGAAAAAAAGGTATCAGGGGATTTGGTGACCAAAACAAAAAACCTTTAGAACTATTTAAAGACTCTGCTTTCTTTCAAGAATGTAATCACCCAGACAGGTAGGTAAGTAGAGGGGTGTGGTTGCCATGAGAGGAAAAGAGGGGCGAACTAGGCTGGATCTAATCACATTGTGCATTTCTTCCAAAGTTCGATTTTAAAGTCAGTTAAGGAATACCTCTCCCAAACTGATCACCACTACAAGAAGTCATGTAAAAACGTGCTCTCTCATTTTTCTTTGTTAGATTCCTAACCACATTTAAAAAAAATTTTTTTTCAACATTTATTTATTTTTGGGACAGAGAGAGACAGAGCATGAACGGGGGAGGGGCAGAGAGAGAGGGAGACACAGAATCGGAAACAGGCTCCAGGCTCTGAGCCATCAGCCCAGAGCCTGACGCGGGGCTCGAACTCACAGACCGCGAGATCGTGACCTGGCTGAAGTCGGACACTTAACTGACTGCGCCACCCAGGCGCCCCGTAACCACATTTTAAAACATTTCAGCTTTAGGGCTCCAGGCCTGGCTGGTTCCATCACCAAAGCGTGCAACTCTTGATCTCAGGGTCATGAGTTCAAGCCCCATGTTGGGTGTAGAAATTACTTCAAAAAAAAAAAACAAAAACAAAAACAAAAACTTTAAAAACTTAAAAAAAAAATTAAAAAAAAACCTTAAAAACATCTCAGCTTTATTAATTTGTATAAATAATTTGCAATAATTTGTAATACATTTTATAGGCGACTGGAGGAAATTTCATGCATCGCTAATTCATACATATAAGTGTGAAGTTTGCATTAAATGTCTCTCAAGAAAACCCTACCTCCTTGCTATTTTAAGAAGGAACAGGATAAAGAAGAGACAAGAGGACTCTCATTACAAAGACTGACCCTCTTAAAACTAAGGCCATTCTGTTTTGAGCATGAATCCACTGCTAAAACAACATGGGTACCAGGATTTAAAAAGGCCCAAGTCTGGAAATACTACAATGGCTGATTGGCTTAAAAATAACATGTTAGAACCAGGGAAAATAGTGATTATAAGTAGTTGGCAACATTCCAGTGCTGCTTTTTAGTACTCTTTTTCCTTTTAATACTCTTTTAAACTCCTTTGGCTACCAATTCTCATCTCACACCATTTTCAGGTTGCTGCCAAACAAAGCGGAACGCCCCTCCTACCAAGTGTAGAGAAGACCAAACAGCACACTCCCCACGTGCTCTCTAAACCACCAAAACCCTTCAGACCTGCCTGGTTTGGGCACACTAAAATACAAGACGGAACCTTCCTGAGGATGGGCCATTGTATAGTTTCCTCAGAACACATTATGGCAGCTGTTACTTATAATGATATTTTCTAAAAGCCCTGTCACTAAAAGTGGGCTTTTTAAGGCATAATGTAGGTTGCAAAAATAATGCTTAAACTGTAATGAAACACACAGGAGACATTTCTTGAAAATAAGATTAAGAAGACTGCTTCGACACTTTATTAATATTGTTAGTCAAGTATAGTTTTTATACAGTTAAAAAAAAGTTCTTCCAAAATTGTTACCATTAATTAATGTTTTTTTGTTTTCTTAACCCTCGGACTATTTTAATTATCTTGGGAGTTCTTATATCGATACCTTTCCAACAGCTTACCAGAATGCAAAATCTAAGGTAATATTCAGATGGTTTTGTATGTTTTTAGTCTAGAAAGCTATAGAAAATGCTTATTTTCCCACAGATGCCATTCTTAGCCACCTAAAACGCAAGATGCTGTTTAACAACATGTCTTTTAAATAGCTGAACACCTTTAAACAAGATAGGCCTGTGATCATTTAAATTTTAAGTTGAATCAAGGAAAAACAAAGTCTATATAATATTCGTAAGGCCATGGAATAATGCAACATTGCTTGCTTAAGTTAAATATATTCATATTTAAGTAAAATTAAATAGCATTGGAATAAATACCAACCATTCTTAATCATGGTTTGAGACTGATAACCAAAATCAAAAATTTAATGCCATGTGAAAAACATCTCACAGACTGACCAATGCAAAGCTCTAAGCTTTAAACTTTTTGATAGTGTCAATAAAATCCCCAGGAAAGGAGAATATTGCAACTCTCCTTCAAACATAGATGTTTTAAATCTTGGTTAAACAGACAGAATGTTAAGAATGGTGTGGTTTTTATTTTCCATAGCAGGTTTATTGACACTTTTTTTTCTAGTAAAGTTTGAAAATCTGACACTACCTGTCCACATAGAAGGGGAAACAAAACTTGGTCAAAGTCTGTAGAACTTCCTGTGGAGAGAAAGAGAGATAATTTATACATCTAATGGGACCAATAAATCTAGCATTAACCACGGCACACAATCTAGCAACTTTACCCTAAAGAAAGAGGAGACAGATGAAGAAATATGGGCTTTATCAATTACATGGGAGGAGTACAGGCAGTCAATCATGAGAAATAATAAACATGATCAAACTTCATTAAAAATGAAAAATTAATCAAGAATCACACATGGGCGAGCAGCAGGAGCTGTGCAGGAAAGCTCTGAAGGGAGGGAGGCGGTTGGGTTGCTGAGTGTTAACACCCCTCCAGGGACCATCTCCAGCCTGACCATATGGATCAGAGTGAATAACACCGAGCCACATGGGTTTGGCCTGGCAGGGCCGCTGTTGCTGGCACCGTTTTTGCCTGTTACCTAGGAACAGAGGGGGCCGGGATTAGACAACGCTTCCCTACATCAATAGGCCAAATCGCAAGCAGAAGAGAAAGCCAACTTGACGGTAATTGTCCCTGAACATTGTCAACTACATTTTTTAGAGTTTAAAACTTCATTTACTTACTTTATAAAGAAGCTGCCATCTCTGGCATAGATTTATTTTGTAATCACAACACCAGCAATTTTAAGTATGCACTATTTTCAGTTAAATGTCATTATAGATGGGCACACTTACCTGCTTGTAATTTGTGAAAATCCAAAGCAAACTACCAGATTAGATACCTTTTTACAAACATGTACATAAAACCAAACATAATATTTAGGGAAAGTGTACAAAAAGGGAATAAAAAGCAGAGCAACATTGCGAAGATTCATAAAGGAGAGGCTTCTGACATTAAGACCACCACTACATAAGACACAATACACTGTGTGTGTGTGTGCATGTGCGTGCGTGTGTGTGTGTGTGTGTGTGTGTGTGTGTGTGTGTGTCTTTTCCCAAGAGACACATTTCCACATATATGGCATATATACACATAGCTAAACACATATACAAGTAATTAATTATTACTTCCTTCATAAAATTTTCTCTAGCTTGACTTAATTTAACTGCAGACTTGGACAGCCCACAGTTGGTGCTTATCATAAGTTCACAGACCAACGTTATAAATTTTAAAAAAGTATTCCTCTCATGCATTTGATTTGCTCTTTAACTATTTAAAATCCCAACCTCAAGACAAAATGAAGAACACATTGTTCGGCCATTGAGAAGCTGGTTCAAATTAAAACAAACCTGCCCATTGCAAATCCTAATCCAAGTGATAAATTATAGATCAGTTTACAAATGTAGCACTTTTCTAACCAATAATAATGAATTATCAATGCTAACTGAATTGATGCTTCTCGCTTCATTTATTTTTAAAACCAGTTCTATCATTCAAGAAATAAACCACATCAATCTAATAACCCACTCAATGAAGCAGAAAGCACACTGACTTGCTCTGCCAGGCATGTTCCGCCTACATAATTCAATTGAGCATATCCTATTTTTTAATATCATCTTGGACTGCTACTGTGTATATCGCAGTACTGTTAAGGCATGTCATGAAAGAGTGAAGGCAGAGGAAACTAAAAAATGAAAAAGAGTGGATAAGAATACTTCAGCATGTTCTATGAGGCATCACTGACACCATAATTTGGCATTCAGAAGTCCATACATATTGTTTTAAAACCAGTCATGTTTAAATGAATTGCAAAAGCTAATTGAGAATCAGAAAAAATGAGCCATTTCTTAGTGCATAATGTCAGTATCAGGCAAATATTGGGAAAACGGTCACAGAAAACATTCAACGTCTGCGGTCTTAATTCTAAAACATACTCTAACCCACGTATACAAAACTCTTATGATTTACATGCAAAAAAGAAACCCTTGCAAATTCCTTTTCCATCAGGTTCCAGATACCACAAAGCATCTCCTGACTTCAGTATATGTACTGAGCATCCTTTAAAACTCAGTACCCGGTGCTCACTCACTGCCAACATCAGCTACAAAGACAGTTATCCTCGCCCCTCAGAAGTGACAGGTGCAGAAGTGCTTCTCTACTCTATGCTGGAGTGGAGCTGCCAAAAGGCCTCAAGATTTTTGAAAGAAAGGACCCCCATGGCTCCGAGGAAGCATTGTGCTCTACAGCAGAGTCAAAGGAATCTAATATGCCCAACTTATTACTCACTACAATATAGAAACTACTTACCACTTTCTAATGTCAAGAGTAATAACCAACCGTGAACTTGTCTGTCAGATAATATTAGAACAAATATCAAAATACCCAATGTGGGCTGGGTATAACCCACCTCCCAAGAGCTTTCCTTTTACCCAAGAAAGCAGTGATAAGTCTAATTAAGCAATAGGGCAGGAGAAGGGGAGGAGGGAAGGGAATATAGGCAAATGTAGGCACATGTTTGTGCATTACAATATGTTTCTTCATGTTTGTGATATTACAAGAGCTTGATATTCCAATTTAAGTCAAACAAGACAGTGGTGTGCTGTCAGAGGAGAAAACAAAAATGAGCATCTACTCTGTGTTAGGCATATTCACACATTATCTCAATCAGAACTGAAAAATCTACGTCTTAGTTTGGGAAGGGGGAAACAAGCAATGTATCTTATACATAAAAACTGCTGAAATAGACCAGTTTTCTTAATACTGATTTTTCCCTATATATACACATCTAACTACCGTATCATCCTTTTCCAAAGGAAAAAACACAATTACCTGGATAGGAAAAGTACCACTCCCTAATAGAGGGGACTTCAAAACCCTGATATAAATATATTTTGAGCATTATATTTATGGCAGAGTGTCTTTCAATGTTAACTCTACTGGCCAAAGTCACTAGGCAGTCAGCAACCCCTTTTTGCCCTCTCTGTGTCTTTGGCTGGGGAACTTTCTTTGTAAATGGTAATCTTCCTGTTTTCTCCCCTTTTTCTCTCGCCCACACAAGCTCTTTCAGACAACCAGCCTCAGTACAACCTCAACTACTGCCACATAAATCAGATCTTCAAGATGTAGTACGGCTGATGAAATGTAAATGACCTCATTGCTAAGGCAGGGGGTGGGGAAAATCGTGCCAGCTCTCCAGATCAATTCCCAAGTTTATATTTTCACAAATCTTTTTATGTACAGTTTGATTTCTTAACATTTTAATGAGCAAAAAAAGTGCATCTATAGTAGCCAGTCACCACAGTTAAAGTGCAGGGCATGAACTAGATCCCAGGAGAGAACCAGTCCACCATGTCACCGCTGGCTTTAGGACATTCGCCACCTGGTTCCACGTCCCCAGGTTCCAACTCTTTTCATAATCAAAACACTGCTGACATTATAAACCCCAGACGGGTTTTCTAAAATCCTTCCCAATCAATATATCCAACACATAACTTATTGGAGACAACACCGAGCTCATTGATTAAGGTGAGTTCAGTAGCAAAGTTTTCAAAATAAATGAGACAAGAATGCAGCATTCAACCCCTTGTGTCACCAGACAATTTATGAAATAGGCGATTTCTAAAAGGGCTTTTCTTCCTAACGAAATCAACGATACTTCATGTGGGAGGAAAGCAGAGCAGAGGGGGTGGGGAGATGCATGGAGGACAGACAGTTGCACAAACCTTCAGTTATGCATATATCAAACAGCAGATTGCACAGTATAGGAGAGAAACAACAGCTACAAAGCTCTGCCCACAAGGAGATACCAAGCCTCAGAGTATGAACCAAACACGAAATCAACACACCTAACACTGGATTCACTTGCAAAAGGAAATCAGAAAAGAACTCGAGATTCACGTCAGTCTCCTTTGGATTCGTTTCCCCCAGTGTGAATTCTCATCTGGTGAGAAGGCCCATGGAGGGGACTTGCTCCAATCTGGATAAAGTAAATTGAATTTTCGCTGAAACTGAGATGTGCTCTTAAAAACCTGGTAAAGTTTACGGGGCGCCTGGGTGGCTCAGTCGGTTAAGCGTCCGACTTCGGCTCAGGTCATGATCTCACGGTTCGTGGGTTCGAGCCCCGCGCTGGGCTCTGTGCTGACAGCTTGGAGCCTGGAGCCTGCTTCGGGTTCTGTGTCTCCCCCTCTCTCTCTGCCCCTCTCCTGCTCATGCTCTGTCTCTCAAAAATAAATAAATGTAAAAAAAAAAAAAAAGGTAAAGTTTTTAATTTATAATATTATTCATCATAGAATTCTATCTGGAAGCAAAACTTCGAAGACTACATTTGATGCAGTCAACTGAGATTATGAATAATGAGGCTAACCAGTTCACTCTGAATTTGGGGTACGAGATCCTGCAACGGCCATCAATTTGGATGTCCATACTTTGTTTTCATTGCTTCACTGAAACCCATAAACAAAAATTCGTTGTATTCAGCAGATGAAAACCACCGACAGTCAGACACAGACATACACACCCCACAAATAAATGCCATCTGAAAGACAAAAGTGCAGGCTGACTATAATGTCCACTGGGGTTATAGAATGCTGGGAGATGAGACACATTTTCAATAGTTCAAAAGGAAAAAGGAAATGTGTGCAGGCAAACATTCAAATAAAGGAAGCAGACAGCTTGAGTAAATGAATGTATATTTTAAAACACGGAGAGCTATAATCAGCCCCTCTTGTAGCTTGCTGAAAGCTCATACAGCGGTCGATAATTTACCTTTGTCCAAAAAGAGTTAAGGAGGGACAGACAGGGAAACAGAGTGGGAGAACGTTTCCTGAGTTTTTTTATATCCAATTTATTTGTTCATTTCAAAATGTAGACTGTGATGAAAAGATCAGTGGAGCTTAAATTCCTAAAATACTCTATTTCAATGTTTAATTTTTTGTTTTTAATAGCATGAGGGAAATGCTGACCGTCCAAGTCCTGCAATTGAGATGAGTGGCACTGACTTGAAAGAAAAGCCTTTGATTGATGATCTTAAAACTCAAGTTGAAAGTTAAAAACAGAACACACACAAAATCCAAACACGCAAAAAGCTAACAAAATTTCTATTTTAAACCATTTCAGGTTAAAACCAGGGACTCCAAGTAAAAGCTACCAGAGGTTTTAATGCGTACGACTGAGAAGGGTAAAGCGGAATGGTAACAAGGTTTTAGAGGCCTAATTAGCACCAAGTTCAAGAATGTTGATCAGAAATTTCTAAATATGAAAAGAGGAAATACAATTTTTTTCTTTCTCTGTAAATGTCAAATTAAATCCAAGATCCATATTATACTTACAACCAAACTTTAAAAAAATGTTATTCAGTGAGAAAAATCTTTGCATAAGGGATTTTATAGAAAGGCCTTTCAACCTAAACATAAAAGCCAGGTCAAATTTCTAACAGTGCTGCTCCAATGCTACAGAATCTGCTTCCTTTCCTTGGTATATTTCAATGTTTACTCCTACCTTACTCTTTTTTTAAATATAAATGTTAATTTTGAGTTCTACCTATGTTATCATGCTAATTTGTGCAATATCTAATATACACATTCGCTGTTGTCATTCAAAGATAAAATTACAAAAGAGTACAGAAATTCATTATATTCTGTAACATGTATCATATAAATTTTATATCTAAATTATCATGGATACTAAGTACATCGGTGGAATGCTAACAACAGCAGGAGAGCCACCTCTCTTCTAGAACTACTTTTAAGTACAGAGCTTCAGGAAGTGAAATCCAAAAGTAAAAATACTGGATCTTATTTAAAAAAAAAAACAACTAACAAAATTTCTCTTTCTATCCCTCTTTTTCTTCAAAAAAATTACTTAAAGTCGTTCCCAAATTACAGTGTTATGTAAAATCCTCTGTTCTAACATTTCATTTTATTAACGTAAAAGCTTATAGCAGAGAGGTGAAAATGAGAGAGCTATATTTTTAAGGTCAGTATTAAACACCAATAAACTTCTTGACACTTGTTTCAAATACTTAGAAGATGAACAAATGATTTGGTTAGAATCTCTTACAGTTAGCATTTGGTGGCACTGGTTGGCCCTAACATTATTACTATAAAATATTTTGCCTTGTTTCATTTCCTTAAACATTTTAAGTCCTGTCATCTGAACATTTATGTTATCAATATACCTAAAAGGAAGAAAGAATAGGGAAAATGGGCGAGGAGGGAATACAAGTCAACACCTACCAAAGGAATAGGGTCCCAACAGTAAAAGTACAAACGTGATTTCACTGAAGAAGTAACTGGCCCTCAGGAAGATGCTATTAAAAAAAAAAAAAAAAAAAGAGCACTGATAGAAATAGTATTTTGTAAGCATATTAAAAGCTGTCAGCTTTTAAATATTTTAAATGCACACAAAAATGTGCACAGATGGGCAACTTTTCTGCTCACATTAGTCTAGAAAAAAAAAATCTTTCATTATCAAGCTCAAAGTCCTTGAATTTTTTAAACTTAATTGTGCCTCTATTTCTAAGAATTCACACCCAAAGGCCAAAGCTTTCCTGCCACCAGTCCTTCAAATCTGACTTGGACATTACACGGGAGGAGGCTCCAAGCCTCCCTGAGGTCTCACTCCTTTTACAACACACGAAAAAGCAGTCGATAATGGGCCCATGCTGAATTCACTGCTCTCCACGTCTCCTCTTGGGACACAAGCCTAGCAGATGTGATAAAAACTGTGTCAGAGAAGTGGCTCTAGTTTGTGCCTTAATGACAACTTAAGCCTCTAAACCAATACAACCAAAGGACTAACAGAACTGGCTGTTACCTCTCTCTCCTGCCAATCTTTGAATATCTCTGAACTGAATTAGCACCTCTACCCACAACATCCCCTGCCACCCCACAAAATCTATTCTAATTTTAAAAGATAAATGAATTCAGCAAAACACGTCGGCGGCACAAGTGTCTGGGCTGTGTGTGTGCGTGTGTGTGTGTGTCCTATAATTAAGCCCTAACACATATTTCGTGTAGTTTATATTTTCTCAAGGTATGATTGTGCATTCAGATGTCTTGAAGGAGTGCCCGATTTCCTCTGATCACCACCCCAGTAACCGTGTTAAACACACACAACTGGTAGACTTACAGTTTCCAAAGAGTGCCTCCAGGTCTAAAAATTATTTTTAAATGTGTCCAACCGTAGGAAAGACCAGTGATGTTCTGAGTTACTGAAACGTTCTGATTATTGAAATGTATACAGAAGAATTTTTAAAACCGGTGGGCAGTTATACTTTTAAACTTGTAAGCACTCTGTCTTACCTAATGACACGGTACCAAAAAAATAGATTTAAATGTGTACTTCTGATAACATTTTCTAAATGCTATGATTCGGCCTTCAGATGATAGGCCTTTTTACCCAGTATCTTGAAAGCCTATTCAGTCACAATTGCATACCCACTTAATCAGCAATCATTGTTCTGGGATGCAGGACTTTGTTGTCCAGACAAGCACCAAAACCTTAAAAAAATTTTTTTCAGAACTGGCATAAGAAAAAAGTGATCTCTGTCAGACAAGGACAAATTTATGCAAATCTTTTATAAACATTCACAAACATTTATTTAGCTTTTGAAATGTTGGCCTCATTTGAGAGCATGAAAATGAGGGGGAAGTAGGGAAACGCAAAGGACAGCTTAGAAGCTGGCACACTACATAAATATTCAGAAGGAAGATTATAGGATTCGTGTTAGGCTGTCTTAGGCTTCTCCAAAGTCCACACAGAATAGCAAAGAACAAAACTAACGAGAAGTACAGCAGATGTTAGACAATGCATCAGCCTCTTTCCCTCTCTCACTTGGCTATACTTGGACGCTTTTATATTTTCTTTCAATATGGTTAGGTCATTCAAGGATTCTCCTATAGACTCTGTATTGTGGCTGCAGATCTATAAGCTGGAGGTCTGTCAGCTTTCCAAAAGTTTCCAATGAAAAGGCATTATGCAAATTCTACCTCTCTTACCCTCTTTCAGGGGGGAAAAAAGCCTCCAGTATGCAGTCATCGGAGTATTGGAAGCCCCAGCCTTCATTTCTGTATAGCTGTGTTTGCCTCAGGGCCACGCTGCTTGTTTTGACAGTGGATCCCCCTAGATAGTTGGGATTAGTCGAGCTTGTTTAGATAAACTTGAAATCAAGGCCTTCTCTAGGTAGACAGCTAGATGTAGCTACCGAGTTTCCAGCTGCCTCCTCCTTTCATCCCCAAACAACTGGAGATTCACAGTAGCTATCACAGCCACAGGCTATGTCACATACATAAGTACAAAATTAAAGGCTGCTAAAAGAAGCCTTTGTAAGTCTTAGTGCTAAAATAAGGAATCTGTACTGCTTGGTTTATACAAATTATTCTAGCACTACCAGTATGGAACTGAAATCATCAGTTAACAAGGCATATTAATCAAGGTTCCCAGCTTCTTTGGATAGGCAGGATCATAGTTTGATAATATATCTAACCTTCTGCTTCTCAGCTCTTGTATGAGAGTAATCGCTTAAAACGTTGAAAAGGAAATAATAGGCTTTATTTATCCAGTGGCGGGAGATGTCAGACGCCATCAACAAACACTGGGAACAGACTATGAAGATCAAAATGTAAATATCAAATCTGCTTTTGAGAGAGAATTATTTAGCAATTGATTAGACAGGGCGTCACTGAACAGTCATCTCCAATTACAGAACGGTTTCAAATCAACTTTTATTTCCCACAACTTGCAGATCCTAATAAAATGGTATCAGGAGGACTCGAGAACTGAGGAAATTTATACTCAGAACAGATCAATGACATCCCACTATACAGACAGAAGGCAGGTGATATGAAACAGTATTGAAATTAAAAAAAGTATGCAATTTAAATAATTCTCCAAAATCTAATACTCAAGGATTTCTTTCTTTTGAAGCTAGAGACCGCTCTTCAGAGGGCCAGCAAAATGTAAACAAAGAAAATAATTCCACATATATATGTTTTATTTTACTTTACATATCTTGCTCTAACAAGTGGATGCCAGTGTTTACCTGAGGCTGGGATAAACTGTAAACACAACAACAGTATCTGAATAGATTTAAACACTTTTCAGATCATTTCTAGAAGATACCATACAATCTTGAAAGCCTCCACCCTCTGACCACACTATCAAGTCACACAAGGCAGTTATCCATCAGTCAAGTGTTGATTGACCAACGAAAATATGTTCTCGTAATTCAACAGCTAAGTCACTATTTAAAAGAAAAGCTTTATGACATGCAAGACATTCTGGAACAACAATCATCAATTTGAGGTTTTCCTAAGGAATTTTTGGTTCATTTCACTTACAACTTACCAAGTAAAGAAGGAGCTGGCAAACTTTTTCTCTAAAGGGCCAGATAGTAAATATTTGAAGGCTTTGCAGGACATTTATGGACTCCATCAAAGATTCTTCTAGGGCTTTTTTTTTTTTTTTTTTTTTTTTTTTAAATAACTCTTCATAGGAGCACCTGGGGTGGATCAGTCGGTTGAGTGACTGACTCTTGAATTAGGCTCCAGTCACGATCTCAGTCATGAGATTGAGCCCTACATCGGGCTCCATGCTGAGCTTGGAGTCTGCTCAAGATTCTCTCTTTCCCTCTGCCTCTCTCCCTGCCTTGCACTCTCTCTCTAAAATAAAAATTAAATTAAAAATTAAAAAAAAAAAAACTCTTCATAAAAGTAAAAACCACCTTAGCTCAAAGGACACACATAAGAGCCACCCCGAGGCAGTACTTGGCCAGGTGGCTGTAGTGTGCCAGCCCCCAATCCAGAAATTTCTGAAAGGTCAAATGGCCATGCCAATCATATTGGCTCTATGGTGAGCCAACAATTCACACATGGATATTGCTAAATGGCCAATATCTACTGCATTCCAACATGCTCTCTTTTTAGTAAATTATTTAAAATACAGAAACAGAAACAGGGGCACCTGGGTGGCTCAATCACTTAAGTGTCCGACTCTTGGTTTCATCTCAGGTCATGATCTCATAGTTCATGGGTTTAAGCCCCACATCGGGCTCTGCTTCTGAATCTCTCTCTTTCTCTCTCTTCTCTCTCTCTCTGCCCTCCCCTGCTCATGCTCTCTCTCTAAACAAAATAAACTTTAAAAAAATTGTCAAAAATAAAAACCAAAGAATTACAAACCAACCATATTTCACTATTCAAAATTCACAACTGTTTTTTGGCACAAACCCTTCAGAGAAACAACTTCTTAAATTAACAGTTCACTATTACTACAGGTAAGGTTCAGGGTTTTCTTAACAGATAGACTGATGTTCTCCGGATCATGGACAGCTCTTCAATTTGAGAATTATTTTGTTTACAGTATCACAAAAAGCAGTATTAAAAGAAAAGTCTTGGGGCGCCTGGGTGGCGCAGTCGGTTAAGCATCCGACTTCAGCCAGGTCACGATCTCGCGGTCCGTGAGTTCGAGCCCCGCGTCAGGCTCTGGGCCGATGGCTCGGAGCCTGGAGCCTGTTTCCGATTCTGTGTCTCCCTCTCTCTCTGCCTCTCCCCCATTCATGCTCTGTCTCTCTCCCAAAAATAAATAAAAACGTGGAAAAAAAAATTAAAAGAAAAGTCTTTTCTAGCACTTTACTCACCACTCATGCGAACAACATGTTACGGACCCAACGTGCTATTAGATGTAGAATGTACCAGGGCCTTCTCATTACTTAATTTCTGGCCCTTCTTTCAACTTCTTCCCCTTAAGTGTGTTTTCCAGGATATTATCTTCTTTCTTCTAACTCTGCACTCTCCTCCATTCATAGTCTATTTACACTTTAATTCCAATTATCATTGCTTTGTAAGAGAGTCCGATTCAAATCTTCACTTCCTAGACTACATCTAGCACCAGGCTCTATTCCAACTGCCTTTTGGACATTTCTTTTTCTCTTTTTTTTTAATTAAAAAAAAATTTTTTTTAATGTTTATTATCTTGAGAGAGAAAGAGAGAGCAAGCAGGGAAGGGGCAGAGAGACAGAAACACAGAATCAGAAGCAGGCTCCAGGCTCTGAGCTGTTAGCACAGAGCCCAATGTGGGGCTCAAACCCACAGACTGCGAGATCATGACCTGAGCTGTAGTGGGCCGCCCAACTGACCGAGCCACCCAGGCCCCCCGCCTTTTGGACATTACTGCCCCATGTCCCCTAAGTACCTCAAGCTTAACGTGTTGAAAATCCAGATGCATCATCTAGGTTCCTGGAACCCCACCACTCATTCAGCTCTTTCACCCCACTGAAACAAGAAAAGAACTCAAGGCACCACTATTACTCACTGGGGGACAAACGATCCATTTGTGTGACTTAGATTCAACTTATTTGCCATGGTTGTTGAATTTTGAAATAAATCCGTGAAGAGAAGCTTCCAACTCCTTAAAAGCTTCTCCAATGTTAACAAACAAGAAAGGAGACACAAGGGAGCCCCTGGAATCAAGAGCATTTCAGTCATCTTAGAAGAGGAATATTTTTAGAAGATGTATTTTAGAAGAAATATTTCAGTCATCTTAGAAGATGAAGAGGGTTATTTTTCCCTAAGCAAGATAATCTTTTCAAAACGATGTGCTAAAGGCCCCGTCTGTGCGGAGCTCGTGATCTGGTTGGAGAGATGGATGCCTCGCAAAGGTAGAAGGTGACCGTGGCAGGAGCTATGACAGAAGAGAGTGCTCTACGACAGAATGACAGGGCCTGAAATTAGATGGAAGGGTCACGAAAGGCATCTCAGGAAGTGGCATTCTCAGCTGGGATGTTAGGAACAAGGAGGTGTTCACCAAAGATTGGAAGAGGAACAGGGAGAGGCAAGGCAAAGAAAAAAAAAAAGTAAAAGCATGAGCAGGAGCCACTGAACAAGAACCTGGGCACGTTCAAAGAACTGAAGTCAGCCTAGCATGTTGAAGCAGAGGCAGCAGAGAAAGAGAACGCAAGAAGATGAGGTTGGACAAGGTGGCAGAGGCCAAATCATGAGGGGCCTTACAGGGCATGTTAAGGAGTCTGGACGTTATTCTAGAGCACTGGAAGTCACGAAGAGGGTTTGAATCCTTTACATCCATTTGCATGCTGCTTTCTAACTTTGCTGCCACCCGCAAAGTCTTCCAGATTGTGAGGGGTTCAGAAGCTACCCTCAGTGAGCTCTTCACCTGAGCTCCCACGCCAATCCTACTGCTATCATTCCTAGGATTACACTGACCATAATCTTAGGACCCTACATTCTTTCAGGACCGTAAAGACACACAATAGGGTGCCTGCCAGGCCCCTGAGAAGGAAGAGGGGCCTCACACAGGAGCCTTAATAATAACCCAGCAGCATGGAGAGGGACTGTAGTTGAAGAGAACAAAAGATGTGTAACAAATTTGAACACAGGATCAGCTTAACTCTCTCTTCAGAACATGCTCCTGATAATCTGTTATTTCTTCTGAGATTCCCAAAGTCCATTTTCCCGTATACAAAGAAAGCAGACTTCTTACTGCGGTAACCTGTTGTATATCATTGCATCTAAGAAGCCACTGATTGTAAGACCATTATCTTTCAGTACCACTAGGGGAAAAAATGGCCATAAATGATCTACCATCGACTCTAAGATGCATCCCAA
This sequence comes from Prionailurus bengalensis, assembly GCF_016509475.1. NCBI lineage: Eukaryota > Metazoa > Chordata > Mammalia > Carnivora > Felidae > Prionailurus > Prionailurus bengalensis. The sequence goes on from NC_057359.1 coordinate 83,103,699, forward strand.
CTTCAGAGACGTTAAGATGTTAAGATGTGAAAATGTGTGCCTCTTAGAATTAATGGAATACATTTATTTACATGTCTTTCCCACTAGACTGAGCTAAGAATGCTAGGGATTACACCCACTGCCAGTGTCCAGTGGAGTACCCAGCACAGAGGAAACTTCCAGTGAAAGATGGTGCTGAAAAATGATTGGGTGATACTAAGGGGATTTAGAAGAAAAAACATAGCATTAACTGAGCACTTGTTACTACCAAGCACTGTGCTAACAGCCTACATGTCTTCTTGTTTAACTTTCATAGGAAACCATGAGACCAAATGGGCCAAAGGAGACCGGAATTTACCAGAGAATCAATATTTATTTTTGATATAGAAAATGAAAGGAATGGAAGAAATGATTAATGTTGGTATAAATGTAGTATCAGTCATTTCTGTCAAAAGCTTACCATCTGTGCCCAATAAACATAAGAATTATGTATATAATTTAGGGGCACCTGGTGGCTCAGTCAGTTAAGTGGCCGACTCTTGGTTTCGGCTCAGGACATGACCTCACCTTTTAAGAGTTCAAGCCCCGCATCTGGCTCTCACTCGTAGTGTGGAGCCTGCTTGGGATATTCATTCATTCATTCATTCATTCATTCATTCATTCATTCTTTCTTTCTTTCTTTCTTTTCTTTCTTTCTTTCTTTCTTTCTTTCTTTCTTTCTTTCTTTCTTTCTTCCTCTCTCTCTCAAAAATAAATAAACATTAAAAAAAAGAATTATGTATATAATTTAAAGTATCTAATTGACCTATGTAAGTCTCTTCTGATCCAGCCTTCATTATGTTCCTCATATACCAATGGTCATCTGCTCTCTGGAGGGGGTAAAGTGACCAGCAGAAGGAGACTGACAAAGCAGCTAATACATTGCACAACCTGTGCTAGAAGTACAGATGCTCAACGATCCTGCCAGTAATCTTATGTATTACAACGATTATCAACTTCTTACGTGTGAACTGAACTTTGAAAGCAGAATAACATTAGTTTCAGAGAGAAGAGTGAAATAACTTGCCTAACTGCAAGCAGACAGTGAATGGACAAGCCAACATTCAAACCCAAGTTCATCTACCCCTGGAGCTTAAGCTCTTCCCACAATTCTCAGCTTGCTGCTTTGCTGACTACAAAGGAGAGTCTCATTCTTGGTCCCTACTTGATTAGGATTCTGTCTCCACAGTTACAAACACTCACACACCTACACCTTTGCAGTGGTAGCCCTCCACGCCAAATGAAGCTAAAGCCTCTCTCCCACCTCACTTTCCAATTGCAGCAGTGGAGTGAAAGATTCATGTTGTTGGGTCACAGGCTCTTAGGTAGGGGAGTCTCATGTGCCAGCCTGCCCAAGACATCCTGGTCTGCTCATGATTTCTGTGTTATCATGGTGCCCATTTCACTCTCGAAAGTGCCCTAGATGCTACGGTCATCAGAGTCTTAGAGAGAAACCCATGGCTTGTCGGGAGGGTAGTGAAAGAACACACAGCTGTTCTATCTGCCTTGTGATGGGAAACTGGGGAGAGAGGTTAGAATAGTTTTTATCACTTGACTCTAGGCTCTTTATCCACATTAAAAACTTATCTATATTCTAGGACTTAATACAATACCAGACATCATCAATTACATGGAAACAGGAAAATCTTCTCTTTGCTTCATTCTCCTCATGCTGCATCAGATAATCTTTATCGAACCAGACTAATCCAGGTGTTGTGTATATATCATGCCCACTTCTCCTGTCAGTTCTACAAAATTACTATACTTCCCGTTTTAAAGATGAAAAAAAAAATAGGCTGAAAAACTAAAGCCTTTGCCCAACGTGACCTTTACAAAGCCAGACCTCATATAACATGGGCATACTTGCCTTCTACTTTTCTTTGGGCCAAATGTACACACAAAAAGGGGGGGCACTTAAAATTTGTAGGGGGGATTATTGTTAAGATGGGGCACACCTGGGTGGGGCTCAGTCAATTAAGCATCCGACTCTTGATTTTGGCTCAGGTCATGATCTCACAGGTCATCAGATCGAACCCTGTGTTGGGGTCTCTGCTGATAGCTCAGAGCCCACTTGGGATTCTCACTCTCCCTCTCTCTAAGCCCCTCCCCCCAGTCACGCTCACTCACTCTCTCTCAAAATAAAGAAGTATAATTTTAAAAAAGAAAGAAGTGAGACATGAATAATGCAAAGATTTTAGCTGCCATTAAATCTGTTTATTATAACAGATATATTTTAGAAATTTAGAAACACTCAATTTACCAGCGGTTTAGAGCTCTAGAGATGAGAAGTATCTGGGAGGTTGGAAGAGTTCTCTGATAAAAATGATACTCTCAACAATTTACAGTTTACACTTCTAAAATTAGATGTTACTAAACAGGCATCCTGTTTGAAATACATTCAAATACAAGAACCTTAAAAGCCTCTGCTAGGTAAGATAGGATTCAATAAATGTGGGTTTTGGTTTGTCCTACCTCATTCAAATTCTGAGCCCAAGATCACAGTGGGAACATTATTCAAACAATCATTTATTATTATATAGCAAATATTTGGAATACATATACCCATACACAGTACCAGGTCCTAGAGATATGGATAGGAAGCAAGTAAGATTCCCTGACTTCCTGCCTAGGGGAGGAAGAAGACACATGCATGAAGATACATGCAATAAAGTGTGCTGGGTTTTCTGACAGAAAGTATGGTCAAGGAGTAAGGAAGGTACTGTCAGGTTCTACCAAGGGGATGTGGAAGACTCCTCAGAGGTGGTGACATGTGACCTGACTTTTGAGAGATGAGTCAGTATTTATTAGACAAAGTGCCGGGTAAGAATGTTCCAGGAATAAAAGCAACGTGAAACCGTATTATATCACACATTTCACAAGGTTGATATACAAGCAAGTGACTCTGGTCAACTCAATGCTCTTTCAAAGACAATCTTAATTCTTTCATAAATACCATTTCATTTCTACCCACCAATCCCCACTTGCAAACACACACACAGGCACACACCACAGAGTAGTCCAATAGTCTGGGCTTCGTGCTAGTTCACATTTGAAATCTGAAACTGACCAAAGTTGACAGTTTGAAATTATGGTAGCCACAAGACTCTTAACTCTGCTGCATGTAAGTACTTAAAAGATGAAAGCTAACACAATAGTACAAATCACTATATGCAACAAAAAGGGCTAATTCACAAGGACTGTGGGCCCCGTTACTAAATTTCTGGGGTTTTGAACATGGAAAGTCTCAAAACAGATTTCACGATGGAAATGAAATAAATGAAAAATAATTAGTTATTTGAAACCCCTTCATCACCATTACAAGAGTTTCCACATTTTCAGTACGTTTTAGAACATAAATACTCAAACGGTTTCTGATTATATCTCTTCATCTCTACTTGATAAAGTACTCTCTCTTCCTTTTACGACTTCTCTAAATTTTGCTCTGGAATAGCGCAGGCTTATGAAGGAAAGGTTTTCTAGAATTCTTCTTAGGACCTGTCAAATTCTAGAGGCAAAGCTCATCACATATAACCCTAATACCTGACAAAAGTACCCAAACCGGGGTAACTGCTACCTTAAATCTGCCCCCTAGAAGGAGGAGGCACTACATAACTATTGGTTATTAGATGCCTGTTCTCATTCTGAGCACTCTTACACATTTCAAAATCACTTAACCCTCACAAAAGTCCTAGGAGGTCTTTACTCTGATTATCTCTAGTTCATAGAGAAGGAAATGACATCCCAAAGAGGTAAATCCCACTAAATGACAGAGCTGGGATTCAAACCCAATCAGTCTAGCTCCAAAGTCCATGCTCTTGATTACCACTGCCATGCGCCTGTAGCCTCCTTTCTGGAACCTGGACTCCTCAGCAATTATGTCTGTGTATTACATACTTCACATTCACAATTATTCACGGGCCTGTAATTTATCCTATCTGCTGAAAAGAGTCTCTAACATGGACTACAGTCATTCCTCTACTTGAAGAATTCAGATTGACAGACAATAATACAGTGTAAGGAGTCAATGTTCCAAGTGCTCTCCAAGTGCTGAGATGGAATAACTGATCAGTCAGGGCAAATTTCACAGAGGAAGTGATATAAAGCAGGGCAATTAATGCTGAACAGAAGTATACCTGGGGGATACCTGGTGGGAGCTTGAGGAAGGCATTTCAACCATAAAAACAGCTTGGACAAAAACAGAAGTGGGAGAAAGCAAACCATGTTGGAAAACAGTGAGGTGTTCTATGTCTGCTTATAAAGTGAAAAGTGGTAGGACAGCAGGCTGGAGGCTGAGTCAAGGTCAGGCTGTGAAGGGCCTTAAATCCAAGTTAAGAAATTTGGTGTCAATCTTGAAGGCACCAGGGAACCATCAAGAGTTTTGACTAAAGAGAAATGGTGTGATTTGACGTAGGTTTTAGAAAATTATCTTTGGCCATCTTATGGAAGGTAGTGATTATAAGGACATTGGGTTGTAGGCCATTAGGAAGAGTCCACATGAGAGAAGTTGAGAGTTGAATGCAGAGAGAAATGGCACACTAGGGAGACTGGAGAGCACCTTAGGAGGGATAATGAATGAGACTGGATGACTACAGACTTGCCCTATGTGTAACAGACTGGTTACGTGAGGCTAAAGTTAAGACTCAGACTACAACTCTCAAAAACAGCCACAGTCCATTTAGTCATAATCATGGAGTAACTCACCAGAAACAAGACCATCCAATAGTATTCACAGATGTCTAAAATTTAGTGGGGCTTTTTTGGAGCCAGAATAAAACCAGAAGAACACTTCTAATAAGAATGTGTAAGTAAGGATTGCATAATTACCATTTCCTGGCGTTAGATTCAAGTAAGTAGTAGTACAACGTAGCTGCATAGCCTGGCGCGCTTTCAGAAAGAATAGCTCAGAAAGAATTTGTCTTTTTAATGAGTTCCTTCTATATAACTGTAACAGCTGGGGAGTGACCAAATTGGGAAGAAATCTTCAACTTAAAAGAAAAGCCTTAAGTCAGAAAATGTATCAATTTTTCAATTGAGTTCAGCTACATGTTTAAGGTTTTGAAATACAGTTTTCATTAAGAAGTCAGCCCAACCCTATCCCATTCTTAAATTCACCCTTTTCTGGAAATGGGGGAGAGGGGGAAACTCATGATATAGATATGACAGGATAGCTGCTCTTATATACAAGGTGGCTTTCTCTTCAGCACACACTTTAACAAGCATGAATTTTGACATTCATCCAAGGTGATAAATTTGACTTGTAACAACACTGGGAGAAATAAAAGCAACACGTGACAGATTTTTTTTTTTTTTTAGGATTATTGTTTACCCATCCGTGAACTTATACTCGAAAAAACATTAAAACCAAGACAATCATCAAGAACAGGACACTCTTAAACATATACAAGGAAGCAGATGTTTAATCTGGATTGCATTTATACATCTGCAATCTATCAATGAATCTTTTCAAAATCTGTAATGTGGTCCATCAAAATGGCTACACTGGATGGCAATCGTGGATACTGACGCACTACTTGAAGAAAGCTGCTTCAGCGGGGTGCTCTGTTGCTATTATGCTAAACAATCACCTCCTAGGGTCTAAAGAGATTGAGAGTTTATATCTGTGGATGAGAAAATTATGTTTCCATCTACAGTCCCAGACTGCCAAGTTACTAAGAAATATGGAAACGGACCTTTTTGAGCAAGAGGTGGAAAAATCCATAAATCAACAGTGACTCTTGGAAAAAGCACACATCTAAAACAAACTTAAAAGATGATCTTTAAAGGCAGCTTCAGGACTTTCCACTTGGGTTTCTCTGTACTACTCTGATTAACTTTATTACCTTCTACAGCGTCATAACACAAAGGACAAGAAATTGGAGGAATGTGATTACATGGTGGCATCCCTACCCAAAGGTCCTAGTTTTCAGAGACATCCCCAATTTCTGGTCATGCCATTGTTCTAACAGTCCAACAAAACAACCCCTGTAGCCTACTAGACCGTAAGGTCTAGACCCTACTAGACCCCATTACCCCGGTAGCCTACTAGACACTAAGGTCCTTCAGGGGAAAGATGGAATCTACTACTTCTCTCTTCTTTACCTGATACGGTATCTGGCTCACAGTGTGCAGACACTACACTTATCAATCTCTCATTCAATTAATGCATAAAATCAAATCTAGTCTCCCAGTTTCTGCCATCAAAGGCACAAGGGGGAAAAAAAAATCAGAAAATGCAGCCACTTATAAGTTAGTCTTTTAAAGGTTGGGTTGTAGAGCCATTTAAAAAAAAATTTTTTTAACATTTATTTATTTTTGAGGCAGAGAGAGGAAGAGCATGAACAGGGGAGGGTCAGAGAAAGAGGAAGACACAGAATCTGAAATGGGCTCCAGGCTCTGAGCTGTCAGCACAGAGCCTGACGCGGGGCTCCAACTCACAGACTGCAAGATCATGACCTGAGCCGAAGTTGGATGCTTAACCAACTGAGCCACCCAGGTGCCCCTGTAGAGCCATTTTAAAGTGTGATCTATTTGACCCTTTGACTGAGATTCAAACGAATCAATATATTCTGTTCCCATGTATATGGTTTCCAGGACCAAACTTGACCTCACCATTTAAAGTGGATCAAATCTGAGCAGATTATATGAGCAGATTGGAAGTAGGACAGCACCCACACCTTGGAGAAGAATGGGGGTGGGGGGGAAGGAAGCTCAAGTTTCCAAGAGAAATGGGATATACCCAGGTCTGATTCTACTCTTTGTGAGTTTGGTGAAAGCAAGGCCCAAAGTCTCAATTCCAATTTGAAGATTCTACAGCTTAGATAAGTCACTATAGAAAGACTGGCAGAATCCTTCTGGAATCAACGTCACATTTATGCAAACCAGGCGCACAGCAGTGTGGTTCTCCACCTAACAATAATGAGAAAAATCAAATTGTGTCATTTGTTTTAAATCTTGTGTGAATATTACACACGTATGTCATATTATATAATGTCAGTATGAGACTTCCTTTCACAGTAACAGAAAATTTAGGAGCTGTGGACTATATCTGTAATTTTCTGTATTATTATATATTATACTGTTACTATATCTGTATTCTTTCAATGAATCAGGGCATGAACAAGTTTTGAATAGAAATGTTTAGTCTCTGGCTTATCAAGATTTAGAAAAAAAAAAGTAACACAAAAGTTTTTAAATTTTTTTTTTTTTTCAACGTTTATTTACCTTTGGGACAGAGAGAGACAGAGCATGAACGGGGGAGGGGCAGAGAGAGAGGGAGACACAGAATCGGAAACAGGCTCCGGGCTCTGAGCCATCAGCCCAGAGCCCGACGCGGGGCTCGAACTCGCGGACCGCGAGATCGTGACCTGGCTGAAGTCGGACGCTCAACCAACTGCGCCACCCAGGCGCCCCAACACAAAAGTTTTTAAACAGGAGCTCACCAAAAGAACTGAGGCCATCACCAACATACAGGTAGTTTAAGTCTTGAGTAAATATTATCTCTGTTGTCTTTCTAATCAGAATCTTCCAAACCATTTACATAGGTTACACTATGAATAATTGTGAGCTTAAAAAATGTTTTCTTTAGAGCATACCTGAAGTATGAACAGATGAAAACTCCATATTTAAGCAATTACACGCAACTCACAAATGCCAATTTCCATCACAATTAGCCTAAGTTATGCAACATATTTTTGTTCCTTTTTAGTATATAGGTGATGTATGTTTTTATAATTTGCTTAACTGCCTATAGTGAAATTTTAAAATCACACAGACCATATAAAACCATAAAAGAAAGGGTACCTTTTTATTTTTCCCAGTGTCCCATGTTTCTACATTGCTTATAGAGCTTGTACAAGAAACACTGTTAGTTTCTATATAAAGATTTCCATAAAATTTTTATAGTTTCTATAAATGCATAAAGATTGTTGGTTTCATTATAACCTCTGTTTCAGTGCCAGTGGAAAGAAAAATTACCTGCAACTCTAAACAGCGAACTATATAAATAGGGCGAGTAAGGGTGCTCAGACCTCTATTCAAAAACCTCTAAGACACTGGCTATATTTCAACAAAATATAGATGAGCACACTGGAGAAGCAACTTCTTGTACACCCCCTCTAAGCACTACTCTTGGAACAAACAGGCTGTAAAAAGTGCAACTGTGAGAACAAATTATTAATTCTTCATGTTTTAGGACAAGAGGTAATCGTATTATAACTAACATGTTTTAAAATGGTATGTGTAATGCCTATTACACTTGACATATTACAAGGCTATTTATGGTAATCTTCTGATAGGTTACCATAGCTTTACTCCAAATTATCCCATAGTACATGTTATAATTACTAAAGGCCTTTTTTAATCTGGAAAAGCATATAATGTTTTGAAACCAAAGATGGGATTTTGATGAGAATGGTTGACCATAATTTGCTAACATGTTAACTATCCTTTCCTCCCTTAATTCAATTAGTATTCATTAAAACTACACTAATCACAATGAATAAAGTTTTACCAATTATTTCCATAATTATGAATGAATACAGTAAACAGAATAATTATAAATCTACTTAATTAACTACAGGCTGTTTCCAACAAAAAAAGGTATTCATGTTTTGTATTTTATTTTTAACGCTAGATTGACATGCTGATATCTTTGAGAACCATTTCTAGAAATGAAAAATAATCTTATTGCGATTCTGGTCTTTTTTAACAAATTTTTCTATGGTCCAGGCTTTATTAAGAACTTCATTATCTAAACCTGGAGTGAGAGATTGAAAAGAATGTGGTTTAAGCTACCAAAACCAAAGTAACCAAAAAATCATATCCGTGATTTTGGAATGTTAACACCACCCCCCCCCCCACCAAAAAAAATTTAGACTACTTCATATTACGCTTAGGGACACAATTTTTTAAATTCCTTAAATACGTTGTTACAAGATTTATTTTTTTAAATGCAGGATTCAAGTCAGGATCCTATCAATGTTGATGTTTCAGTACTTAAACCAGCTAAGCATTAAACAAAAGCAGATGAATAAATAATGTGAACTCTGAGAAGCCCTTGCTTTTGCCTTTTTGGTTTGTTCCTCTATTTTCAAAAATACAGGAATTGCATGTCTTTCCGGAATTAACAAAGCCTATACTTTCAGGTTTCAAGATAGCAGGCTTACCAGATTTTAAATGAAATATTGAGTGCTACAGTGATTTAATGGTTTTAAACCATAGATGTCGTTGCGGTCTGAGGGTGTCACAGACAACTTAAGGAAGAAAAAAAAAATGGGGCACAGAGAAATCACTTTGTCAGTAATTACAATCAAGAGTCCTAAGATGTGGCTCAGGCTGCTCATTACTTCTTCTTTCTGAATCGAGACCCTTATTTACATTTCAGATTACATTTTTTATGAAACAGTAAGATCTATCAGAGCTGAGAGGAGCGAAATAATGAGGGGAAAACATTTTAATAAAACGTGTTGGGTCTGCATTACTTCCGTGTCAGAAAGAAAGGCTACTTCTGTAGTGATGGATCATTTATTCTGCTTCTAAACGAGAAGCAAAAAGATGAAACTGATGAACTTTTACTGCCCATTTGTCTTTAGCAGACAATTAAGACAGAGAAGATCAAAATGGATTATCATACCACGCAGACAACTGGCCCAACAGTAATACATCTCCGGGACCACAGATTTGTAACTCTCTTTTATCCCTCCCCTTTCTTCTTACTTCTTTTTCCACTCTAAAGGCAGTGCTAGCTTTGTGGCTCAAGGAGAGCCAAAAGGCTGGTCATCATTATTCAGTCACAGATGTCAATCTAACCTCCCTTTTTTCTCAGTTTCTAAAGCAGTGAGCCACAATAATTTGTGACAGATTCTTTTACTGTAAGGTACAAAGAACACACAGAATAAAACATCTAGCAGCAGCAAGTGTCTCTGATCAAGTGTGCTGGTACATGGGAAATACACTATATGTAAAAACAAGCACTGGTAGGTTAGGCGAATGAGGAGGAAAACTGGAGGAGGGAATTTTGTGTGCGTGCGTATGTAGTAACAAGCACTATGCTTTGTGGTGAATTAGCTCCCATATTCCTTACGGATTACATCATAAATGTTTTAATACTAGAAATGTTGTCTAGATCAAGCACATATTCAGCATTTAAGATTTCTATGGAATAAAACATTTCTAAGAACCCTTTAATATAGCACACCAAGGGGAAAGATAATTTGGTTTAATCCAAAAAATGCTGAGAAGAGGAGGAAAAAATAGAAGATTGGCACCCAACTGATAAAAAGGTAAATAAGAAACATGCAGGTCTCATTCCCTTGACCATCCAATCAACTGTCAAATCAATTTCTGGGAACGTGGAGGTAACTTCCCCAAAAGCAAAGCAGACCTTTCATTCACCCTTCGTTCTCGAGTTATATGTGATAAGGAAGGGAAACCACGTATGCCGAGTTGGAAGAAATGTTAAATAAGACTCTCCTAAGTCTGCATCTAGCCCATGACTACCGTCCTCCAAATTTTAACATTATGTTAACAGATCTAAACAAAGAAAACAAGTAACTCTCCTGTGAATACTTTAAAATAGCTGAAAATCATCATTTTTTTTAGGTTCTTACCGTAATTTTAAATTATTCCAACTTCAACATATGAAATACTTGTGATAACATCCATTAACCAAAGTAAAGGGAACTAAGTTCATAACATAATATTTAATCTCTAAACTGAGTTTCACATGCAACAGAAGAGTATTTCTCTATATACACACACATACTATATATATGGGGACTGTACATACGTATGTGTATATACACATATGTGCCTCCCAAACATACAAACATATACTCAGAAAAACAAACATGGGAAGGTAAATACCAAATTGTCATAGTGGTTATCTCTGAGTAAAAACTATAGATGAATTACGTTTGCTTTCTTTTCATTCTTTTTTAAACTTATTGCTGATTTATCCATATTTCCTAAGTATTTTGTCATGAACATACTACCCATGTGATTTTTAAAAGCTACACCAAAAAGAGGAAATAGTCATTCTGGTCAAAAAGTTTCAGATATAGCAAGAAACTATGTTTAAAGGAATAGATGCAGATGTTAGCCATATTATTTTCAGGTTTGTCCCACAAAATTTTCTCTTGTTGGCTAATTCAGAACCTGGGACCACAAAGGTTATTTACCTAGACAAAAGATTTTAGAATTATGATTTTCTTAAGAGCTATGAACTCAAGTCTATTCAGAACCACACTTTGAGATTTTTCACTCTTTAGACATTGTTTGATGAAAAAAATTATTAATAATGAGGTCTTATAATCTTTGGATTGTGCAGTTTAAATCCAATGGGTTCAATCAATCACACAGCAATTTAAGGCAAGATAAAAATGTAACTCTCCTGTTGGAAGACGAAGCAAGGGTTAGAGAAGATTAGTATTTTTAAAATCTCATTCAAGAGTCTTGAGATCACACACAAAGCAAACCATACCAGTTCTCTTGGGTTCTTGTACAATAAAATCTCATTACAAAGCATCTCATTATACTGATTATCCAGTTATATTCCTGGTCACATTATGTCCCCTGTATTCATAAAGATGTCTCAGATACCTTGCCCTCTATATAACACGCCACATTGCAAAGGTGTTACGACTATTGTACTGGATATTTCTATTCCATTGTACTTATCCTCATTCAAGGACATTTTTTAATAGACAAAATCCAATGGAGGTACTTCAGAAACATGTTTTTATTGTGTACAATATTCTACATGTGAAAGACCTTATAATTGTTTTACTCAGTGTAATCAAGGATGCTTCTATCTTGAAATGGCTTTAAAAAGCATCCCAAATTGCTTATTTGAAGTAAAAATGTAAGATGCCCCCCAAAGAGCTATAAAACATCTCTAATATTTCTTAAGATAGACACTGGAATCCAGAATGTATAACCCAGATCTAATTATCAAGAGTAGAGCAACATCACAACTTCAGCGATATTCTGTGACTAAAATATTTCCTTTCACTTCACTCCATGCTTGCGGGATACAGGAAATTCGAGACGGCAGGGCCAACCAACCAACCTCAACTTTCACTACCATCATTAGAACTAACCTCACCCTGAAGACCGTTCCTGAATGCGTATCTTCTTCTTGGAGTACTACCGTAACACACAGCTTCATAATCTATTTCAAATTCCAGGAAATGTTATAAACTTCCCTCCACATCCTCTCTTTTTTTGTTATGCTGGTTCTTGACTGCTTAAATAGCATTTAAATAATAAATAAATAAATAAATAAATAAATAAATAAATAAATAAAAGTTCACAGGCAGCCCAAAAAGGATTTCCTAACGAACTGCAGACTACAGCATACCTCAAAGTAAAAAGTAAAAATTTGTGATAGATTTTTCTTCCTTATTTTTTGTGCATTTGTTCCTGAAGGTTAACACCCCAAATCTAGCACCAATATTTTCAATCCGATACCTCATCTGTTTTTACTTTTTGTCTTGGGTTCCTAATTGCTATTTCTCTTCCCTCTAAAAATTCATTTATCTCTTTCAGTAAAAAGAACAGTAATAATATGTTGAACAACTCTGAAATAAATTTTGTCATGTAAAAAATTAATTACGCATTCCGAACCTGGTCACTGTAGTCCTCCGGGAATTGCCTCTGCACCTCAGGATCTGTAAATAATTGACAGATAATATTAATTGGCTTTGGATTAGTGAGCAAGCAGAGGATCACACATTAATATTTGATCAGAAGATGATAGCAGCCCTGGCAGGGGATCCAAGGGGGGCAGCTGAGGCTGCTATGTTGATGAGCACAAGGACGGACTCGGCAAGGCACTCCCATTACCCTCCTCCAGAAATACAAAAAAGAAAAATTCTGAAGACCTGATGCTACTGTTAACTTTAGACTATTACCTAATGCAAAAATCTTGCCTGCTGCAAATTGCACTCAATATATTTTTCCAAAGAAAATGAGTCTTAAACCTGGCTTGGCTTTTTTTTCTCTAATCAGAAGCCTCCTTTTCACAGTTACAGATGTGGGCTTGATAAACCACCTTAAACACCAGTTTCAGATTGCATGCGTGTGTGTGTGTGTGTGTGTGTGTGTGTGTGTGTGTGTGTGTGTGTTGGCGGGGGTGGGGGGGAGTAAGAGAAGAATTCTTTCAAGGAACAAATGCAAAACTCTTTGCTTTTCAAAATAAAATATACCCTTAGCAAAACACTCATGAACTCTTGAAAATACAGATAAAACCAGATGAAGTTTTCTTCAAAACAGAACCAAACAATAGACTTTTGGCTTGGCAGTGCAGACAAAATATCATGAAATGAGATATTATGTTCTACTGAACATAACAAGACTTGCATAGAAACTATAAAAATACATAGGTGAAAACACCTTTTATGACCATCTGTTTAAAATGGAATTACCAAAGGGTTCACTTGATTCCTCAATCATAATTGCAGGATAATCCAATGCCATCGTCTGTAAGTCAATACAGAAGTGTACTAATTAAAAGCTATTAGCACTCCATTTGCTATTGATTAGGAAAACATTCAATCTTTTCTAATAAGAGTAAGACTTGGTTCCTCAGAGACACATTATGGGGGAGTGATAATAATATTACATATTTGAGAAATCACATATCAGTGCAAAGGCTTGTGGAAAAGCATAATATTTGAGGGTCCCCTCGCACACTGATCACAAAATACACTACTCGGTTTTCATAGCTATCTTTTTTTTTTTTCATAACTTTTAAAACATCAATTTACTTCTCGATGAGTGAATCCACATTAAAAGTTAAAACCCTCCAAATCACAACACAACAATGCAGCCAAGAACCTTTCTGCAGCAAAGAATCAAAAAGGGAGAAAACAAAGAGCCTATTCACATACTACATTTAAACCCTAGAAATACCAGTTTTCAAGTCATTCAAGTCAATGGATGTTATTTTTTCAAAACCCAAGACTAGTAACAAAAGCAGGAATATTCAAAAAGGCATACCAAAAAAACAAAGCTTCCACCAGTGGGTGATGCAAAAAAGCTGAAACTATTTGTAGACCATTTCAACTCTTCTTGAAGGATCTTCTGGTTGACTTACAAACTGGGGACCAATTTCCTTCTTAACCTTCATCTGCAAGTAGTAGATGGGACAAAGGACCCGTGTAGACTGTGACCAGCAGAATTCTGGAGTGACCCCCTCTGAGGTACTGTGCACGGCTGCCCCAGTAAGCCTGAGGAAGAAGCTGTTGCTTCTCTCTGGCCGGAAGGGCTGAAATCACTCAAGAACTTGGCCCTCTTGGGACAGGAGGCCAGAGGGCGCTAACAGTGTGGGCTGAGCAGCACTAGGTCTACAGGGAAGAATTAGTCAGCAGGATGCAAAGATACAGCCAGATGCCTATCAAACCTCTCAAAGTGTGCTGCTGGGGTGGGGGTGGGGAGAGCTTCCGTAAGAGGCAGTGGTTCCAATTCCTAAAACATACGTACGTCACCCTGGTGCAGAAAAAAACTGGCATATTAGGATTTAAAATTTGCGCCCAAGACTGAAACAAAAATGCACTTGTAAGCAAGCCACTGAGGGAAATGGTGAAAAACAAGCTCAGAAAGCCACAAAATAATCTAAGGCTTCTTTTTCTTCCAACTGTCATGTGATTAACACTCTTTAACCAGAAAACCTCATATAGAAATGACTCACATGTACATCTTTAATATCATGTCCTCTTTCTTGCAGTAGTTGATGCTTCTCAGGAACCACAAAAATACTCATGAAAATAAAGATGGCAAAAAACACAAAGACTTATCTTTTTATCACCATTCTCTGAGGGGACAAATGTCAAAAACCAAAATTTGTGATATATTCTTCAAGTTAAAAAATAAGTTTCCTACTCATGGGTGGGAGAAGGAAGGTTTTACATCCTTGGTCAACTACGTTAATAAGAAACTACATTAATAATTAGAAAATGTATTTTATTCATATATGCAGTCTAGAACTTTAAAACAAGAAGAAAGCATGGATAAAAAGAAAACTCAACTTATTTTAATATACTAACGGTAAAGATGACCATGGAATGCCAAGATGGAACTCATTCAAATCATGCCATCCTCAACACTGCCTCAGTGGTAGGCATAATCACCATCATCATCAAATTCCTTCAACTGTCCTCAGACTAACCCCAAAGTGAGATGCCCAGAGTTTTACAGAATCACGTTCCAAGAGAATACATGGATTATTATTTACTACGATCCAAGCATAAAGCTTGTGCTTTCCTTTAAGGCCTTGAGGGTCACAAAAGCAAACTTCATGGGTTCTTAACATTCTCTAAAGCAATATTTTTTTTTAAAGCAGAATGGGGGCAGATAGGGAGGGCAATGCTTTTTAAAACCCAAAGCCCAACCTACTAAGTCCCATTCAATTAGCTAAAGATCCGATCTGATAAAACACTATGAAAGGAATTTTGTAAAAATTAACAAAAAAGACGAAAATAATTGATTTGAGTTTCCTTAAAATGTCTATTTTGCACAGTAGAGTGAAATCCTCTTTTTTCACATTGAGTCGATCATAATGCCATAATGTCACCAAAATATCGACATTGGAAACATCTGAGTTTAAAAGGTCCAAATACAATCTGCTTTTCTCAAGCAACACAACACCCGCCTTACTAACAGTTTCAGCATGGCACATTGTGCAAAACGTAGCACCCTGCAGTTAAGCAAACCGCCTTTAAATTTTCTGTCTGGCAGCAATCCACTTGCGTGTCTGTATGTTTTTACAAGGACTCTATGTATTTCATTGCATCAGCTGCATTTCTTTGAGTTTTAAATGGTCTGGGAACATTTTATGAAATGTTCTATATCTTTATATGGAAAATAACATACACTGGAAAACTGTGCATCGGTCTAATATTTATATATCTATTTCTTTATCCACCATCCAATACTGTAATTGCTAATGTTCCAAAACACCTTCTCACATTCATACCCTCACCACCAAATGCAGTGTCACCAAACAGCTAACTTTCAACACAAAAATCTGCAGATCAGAGAACTACCAAGGAAAAAAGCAACAATTTGCTTAGGCAATTGGCAGTAAGAAGAGAAGCATGGGCATATGTCAAGCTTTTTCTCTAAGAATTGTCCCCCTGAAGGAAAATTAAGAACATTCCTTTTCCTTCTCTCTCGGCAACTTTCTCCAGATTTAAGTGGCTGATTCTTAACAAAATTAAAAACTAATTTCATCATCTCTCAGGAAAATACTTTTCGACAAAAAATATATTAAAAATATCTCGCCACAAGACGCATGGTATGGTAGAGTCCATACATCTCTTAACTACATACACCTCAAAGAGGCAGCTGGCTCTGGGACAAGGCTTTGCATTATGTCCATGTGATGGGCTACTCCCTGCTTCCAGCACCGTGGCCCTGCAAGAGGAGGTCTCCACAAAGACACATGGACACCACTTCCACTGGAAGCCACCAGAAGCATTTCCATACTTAAGACATTTCACAGCACGGGAATCCCAACAGCACGATCTGATTCAGGCACCGAACATGACCATGCTTAAGAGGCTATGTCTTCACAGCGGGGGAGGGGGGGGGGAAGTCTCAGAACAAATATGTCTTGATTTTTTTTTTTTTTAAAGAAAGGTTAATTTTCTTCAACCTCAATTGTTCATGTTTTCTAGTCTTCTACCATAACATACTTTAAATCTTTAAGATATACCAGATTGCCACAGGATGTTTAATTAATAGAATAAGAGTTTGGGCAAGACTTGCTGGAACGGTGCTATAAATTATTTTACACAGGCTCCAAAACCTTGAGTTCTGCCTTAGGCTTCAAGTTCCTAGAAAACGTGGTAGACAGATCTTTTACAACAGAAATGCAAAATAATTCATAAAAGTACTGTGGTTATGTATGAGGGCTCATTTGTAGATCAGGAACTAGTATGTGTGCACACACTCACACCTTACCAAGTTATTTGCCTGTTTTTCCCTGTCACACCAAGGACTCCATTTGAAGGGTCAAGGCGTGACACTTTAACTATCGAAAAATACACTGACTTCATTTTTCTATGAAATGTGTAACAACGGCACACTAACCAAATGTCACAATCTTCTAGAGCTGGAGCTCTTTTAGGAAATTTCAGAGAAACTGCAAATGTAGCCGTTAACACGGGAATCTACATTGCTTTCACTTTTAACATGGTAGGCATCAAGGCAGAAAGCATTACATTTAATGCCCTCTCAGTTTATCCAGTCATTACCTCTAGGATATTTCAGTCAGTAAGAAACAAAACAGTGAACATATTAAAGCTTACAATTATAAAAATCTTCCCTTCAAAAGCTAGCCTTTAAAATTAGCTATAAACGATATAATCTCATTGTTCAATTCCATGTTGTTTAAGGTACCATCTTCCTCTCTCCCACAACCGTAAATGTTAATCCAAGCTGTAATCAGATTTAATTTTCCAGATGAGAAGATGAGAATATGCTGCAAACGGGTAAATAGTCCATTACCCTGCTCTTTCCCTAATGACATTTTCAAATTTTATACACTGAAAATGGTCACTCTCAGAAAGTAGTCTGAGAAGTCGTATATTTTGAGGACGAGCTCAATCTTCCCCAAAACGCACTCAGAAATTAACTTTTTTTTTTTAATCTTCATGAAGAAAAGTTCTTTTTTTTTTTTTTTTTAAATGTAGCATTAAAGTTTCTGGACAGTATGAATGCAAACTGGACTGCACTGAAACAGAGCTTTAAGGACACTACCTATTAAACTCATTACTGTTATAAAGAGTCAGTTTCACTTACTTTATATTGCAAAATACCTAAATCATTAGTATAGCATTTTAACTAAATACAATTATTCTACTAAACTATTCCACTTATCATAGTTAAAATTTACTTATTAAAAATAATGTATTTTTGAAAGGAATATTACAAATGTTGTACATAGTTAAAAAAACCATCAACATGATTTCCTTCTTCTTAACAGTGGAACAAAATAATTTATGTTGTCTTTCCTTTAAAAATGTTTTTAAATTAAAAATTACTTCTTCTCAAAAAATTATTGATTTCAAAATGCAGGTTTTACCCTGAAATTACAAAGGAATATAATTCACTATTATAAAAAGGCATTTCAAAGTCCTTTAAATGAACATTTGGTTTCCATGTAAAAATGGAATTTCGTAAACAAAAATTATTGTACGTTTTAACTTTTTGCTCTAAAACATAAAGGCGGTAAAACAGAAAACTTGGAGTCATCACTGGTTTTAAAACTATGTATCCAGTCTAGCCTTTTCCCTCAACACTGGCATTTAAAACACATTCAAATACTACTTAACAGCAGCCAGCTTGATAACACAAGAACAGGTCACCGTCTACACCTACAACAAAAACCCAAACAACATTATTCAGGGAAGGAGAGCACGACCCACCTCAGAAGGGTAAGCAATGGAACCATTCACGTGCCAGATTCCTCCTCAAACTAACAGATTCTGCCTTTCAGACATATCCCGCTCTGATGTGACTATTTATGCATAAACAGCAGACACTGACCTATTGTTTTCAGTTGTTGGACTTATGAATGTAGTACAGTTACCAATTAAGTGAATCAGCAAGTCCTAAATGCATCAACTGTTCTACAAATAATAAGTCCACTGACATTACGCAGTAAAATCTTGGGAGTTTCATCTCTCTTTCTAGGGAAGGGCGATAGATTTTTGACTAGCAAATGCCGCTACTTACCAATCATTTGAAATATTTTTCGTAATTAATTCCATCCACAAAAGGTCTAGGAAAACCTGATTCTCAATCAAACTTATGCCACACGAACCCCCAAATCAAACACAAGTCAAATTCCAGAGGGGGCTTTGTTTTTTTTTTTTAATGTTTGTGTGTGTGTGTATGTATGTATGTATGTATGTATGTGAGAGAGACACACAGACAGAGATGGAAAGAGAGAAAGGCAGAGAAGCAGAGAGAGGGAGACAGAGAATCCCAAGCAGGCTCTGCACTGTCAGTACAGAGCCCAATGTGGGGCTCGAACCAATAAACTGTGAGAGATCATGACCTGAGCTGAAATCCAGAGTCAGACACTTAACCAACTGAGTCACCTAGGCGCCCCCCAAAGGGAGCTTTAAAATGGAAAAAGGGGGTGTACCGGAGAGACGAAAAAAGTCAAGAGAATACGTGCACTTATACTTCTCTTTTTTGCCTGCCGAACATCCTAGCTTTCAACTTTCATTGTTATTTAAATATTTAGGTTCTTAAAAATCAGTTCTAAGTTTGGAACTAATTGCTAAAATCTATCAAACTGATACATATTGATGAAGGTCCTTTTTTGTTTTTTTTTTAATGGTTAAAATCCCAGGTTTCCATTTAACTTCCCTGTAAGTTAGGATTTGTTTTAGCCCCTCTTTTGAATGTGTACCATAAGTGTCCGACTTTTATTCCAATGTGAATAACTATTTCAGACTCAACCTAAATGAAGCTGTGTCCTTTGTGTACTACAAATGTAACATCACTGCATACAGTCTTTTCACAAATAGATAGAACACCTCTATCAGATCCAGGGGGGGAGAGAGAACTTCATCAGTTATTCAAATACAACGACTGACCATGTACCCACTATGTGCCAGGCTCTGTGATAGGAATTTAAAATAAAATTTCTAATTTTATCTTCATAACAAAGCTATGACATTAGGACTACCATAAGTGCATCATCGTTAAAGAAAGCAATAGGTTACCATTTGTCCAAAATTAGAAATCAGTATTTATTCACGGCATAAATATGCAGAAGTGACTGGCCCAGATGAGAAAGGGGCCAGTCCTTGCTCTCTCAAGGAGTCTACAGTGTAACCCTAGCGGAGAATCCGCAGAATTAAACAATAACCACAGAGCTTGCCAAGTGCTGTGCCAGGATTAGAAGAAGGGCATCGAACCCAATTTTCACAAGGACAGGAAAAGCTTCAGGGAAGAAGTGACAGAGCCAGACGTGGAATCTAGGACCAGACCATGCATGGTTCATCTCGTGCTACCACAGGCCCCCTTGTGAACAGTCCAGGGGACAGGGAGTCAGTATCTGGCGAGGCCAGGGCCCGTGTTCTATTTAGCTTGGTCTCCTGCAAAAGGTCTGCCCTGTTACAACTGCTCAACACATATTTTGGCAAAATAGAATAAACAGAACACACTCCTTAAATACCCGCCTCTCTAAATGGATAAAAGGCCAATTTTAAAACATCCCATTGAAAACAAGCCTCTGAACACTACAGGCTTCCTTCCTAAAGACACATTGGCATATAAGTAAGCACACAATAAATATTAGTTGTTGTTTTATTATTAACCCCAGTGGAGAAATAAGCAAGCACTATAAATTAGATGGCTACAGATGTATAGGTATGCCTCAAATTGGAAGTACATGTGTTCCTGAAATAAACTTTTATAAACCCAATTAAAATTTTCCCATTGCCTGCCACTACGTACTTAGAGATGTTATAACTTTATCAGAAACTGCTTTTCTCTTCATCGTCAGTGGTTCGAAAATCCTTAAGCTACAGTTTATTTGCCTCCTGGCATCTGTTTGCTAATGATCTGTAAACATCAAATGCACTAGGGACTCTCCCAGATTTACAGAAACCCTGAGGTGAATCTCTGTATAAATGGAAGGACCTTTCTGCTAATTTCTTTGCGTTCTAAGTTTGCATTCCGGGGTTCAGAAACAGTTCCGTTAAACATTTTTGCAGTAATAATTACAATATTACCTACCAGCTACCATTTACTGAATGCCTATGTATCCCAGTTGTTGCCAGAGATGGTTTATTTTATTATCTTAATTAATCATAACAACAACTCTGCCAGGTAAGTACATGTATCCCTGTTTTATAAATAAGAGAGGTGAGGCTAAGAACAAATTCAGTTAAGAAACAGAGTTGGGATTCAGCATGGATCCATCAGACTCCCAAGAATCCAACAGTGGCTTTCTTTTTTGGCTTTATTTATGTATGTCCTCCTGTGGATCTGTCTTCTAGTTATTATTGTGACTCAACAATAAGAATACATCTGGACAAATAACCAAAACATGTTGTCATGAAATGGGCCTTAGCAGATTATGAATGAGAGCTTTCCAATTTCTCGATTTAAACTCCTTTGCCAAGTTGAGGATATAAATAAAATGACTCCAAAGTAACTAGCACTCAATTCAACTAGTAAATAGGATAATTAAAAGATGAATTCCAAGGGGCGCCTGGATGGCTCAGTCGGTTAAGCGTCCGACTCTTGATTTTGGCTCAGGCCACGATCTCGAGGGAGGGATCTGCCCCTCCCCTGCTCAAACTTGCTGGCACTCGCTCTCTCTAGCTCTCAAAATAAATAAACATTAAAAAAAAAAAGAATGAAAAGATGAATTCCGATGAACTTTGAGTATTTTTATAGAGTAGAGGTTATCCTTGGATTATCTACGAAAGAAATTATTTGCTAAACTGAATGAATAAGAACACAGAGAAAATGTTTTCCTACTTGGGAAATGTGTTTCCACTGCCTCTAAACCATACTGAGAACCCCACTGCTAAGGCCAAACTACCACATTAGTACTGATAGAGCTGACACCTCAGCAAGGGATATATACTGTGCCTGTCAACCAGAAGACTCTCTTATAGACAGAATTCTGCCTCTCTTGCCCTGGAAACAAGCTATTGCTGCCTAGTCCTTGTCTGTACCATTAAAGAAGCAGCACCTATATATCCTATACCACTTGTGGGGGGTGGGAGGGTAGCAGAGAGTAAAATATATATATAATTTGCCATTTTAACATTTTTAAGTACACAATCCAGCTACTGAATTACTGTACAACCATCACTATCATCTACTGCCAAAACTTTCTCATATTTCTCTAACTAAAACTCTGAACCCACTAAATAACTTCCAATTTTCCCCCCTCCCCAAAACCCCTAGCAATCACCATTCTACTTTCCGTCTCTAGGTGCCTCATATAAGTGGAATTATACAGTACGTATCCTTGTGTGACTGGCTTATTTCACTCAGCACAAGGTCTTCAAGGCTCATCCATGTTGTGGCCATGTGTCAGAATTTCCCGTTTTCCCCCTGAGTTTATATATTTATTTTGAGAGAGACAGAGATGGCGTGAGCCAGGGAGGGGCAGACAGAGAAGGGAGACAGAGACAACCCCGCTCGAACTCACGAAACTGAGATCATGACCTGAGCAGAAACCAAGAGTCAGATGCTTAACCGATTGAGTCACCCAGGCGCCCCTCCCTCCTTTTTAAGGGTGAATAATACTCCATTGAATGGGTATACATTTTATTTATCCATTCATCTATCTGTGGACACTTGAGTTTCTTCTAGCTCTGGCTATCGTAAATAATGCTGCTATGAACAGGAGTGTACAAATATTTGTGCAAGTCCCTGTTTTCACTTCTTCTGGATATATGTCCAAAATTGGAATGGCTGGATCATTTGACAATTCTACACTCCATTTTTTTTTGAGGACCTTTTCCACTTTTAACATCTTTCAAGACCTTTGTGCTGTAAAGCTAGACTTGTCTAGAATCCTTGGCCTGGCCATTAAGACCAAACCACCCAATTTCACCTCTGTTTCTTAAAAATCAATCTCCAAACCTAGCCAGCCTGATCAATCGGCTTTGCCACAAAACGGGACATGCTCTGCTCATCTTTCTCCTCCTCCCACATCCAAATCAGACCCTTCCGGTTCATGCTGTCAGGCAGCACAATCTACAAACATGGCCAACTGTATATTCTTCTATGAATTAACATTCAATTACACTGGCACTTCAAAAAATTAAAAAGACAGAGAACCATGTCCTCCATCACAAGTGCAATGAATTTGAAGTGTAGCTGGCAAAGGAACAACAAAACTGGCACACTCACTGAAACTCCTTCACTCGCCTTCTGGCACTCCTGGTCAGTGATCAGTAGAACTCTCAATCTCTTCGCACTAAGCTCCCTTCCCACGCTTACGTTCTCACCCTGACCTATTGCTGGCTTCCTCTGGAGCCCTCTCCACTGCCGAATGCTTCCTCTCCATCCTGGAAGCCTCTGTTCCTTGTTTCCACTTCTGGACCTTTCTCCCTCATCGTCCAAAATTCCAGATTTTAACCTGAGGTCACCAAACTACTCTCCGACTACACTCCCCAACCCCCACTCTGTTCTCATCTACCAATCCCGGGGTTACTCCTCGTTCCTTGAGTCACACGGATCCTGGTGCACGGACACTGACTCCACTGCCACTCCCACCACAAGTCTTAGTGATTCCACTATGCACACAGACAATCCTTCCGAATCCCTGAATTCTTGATTCCTTGGCCTCCTCCGTGCCAAGGATCTGATCCTCTACCCAATTTCAGCTACTCACTCCCATGGTCATACCCAAACTCTGCAGTTACCAAAACCGGAAAATCCCTCAATAATCAGTTTCCAGCACCTAAGCCTCCAACCATGACCTTCCCTTCTAGTTCAGTCCCTACAGTATTGTCTTCATTCTTCAACCCCACAGGGACACTCTACTAATCTTTTCATTCCCCTTCATCCACCTCAGGTCCACACTATCCTTCTCACCCAGTTTAAATTCTATTTTATAACCATTCTTTTCCATACTTCGACATCTTTATGCCTCCCTTACTTTGTCAATCTTACTTGGCAAAAATCCAATGATCCACCTGTACCCCGGTACCGGCTAGAGAAAAACATCCAACTCTGCTGACTAATCTAGCTTTAAATTTGGATTCTTTACTCTAAGTGAGCTTAGGTAATTATACCACATTCTCCTTAATTCATTCACTCTCTTGTTCTCCACGGTGAGGATTTCATACTTTCTTCTCTCCCCGCAAACCTTCTCCATCCTCAATTGCCACTAATTACCTCATTTGCCCCTTCACTGAGAAAACTAATCAGAAGAGAACTCCCACAAGCCTCTGCCACGTCTTCTAGCCACTTGAGATCACTGACCCACAGACTCCGCCTTTGTCCTACTGATACGATGAACTGTCTGTGCCCTTGCAAAGGCCCTTCTTCCACTTGTGCACCAGGACCCCATCCCCTCTCGCCAACTCAGACATTGCTCTACCAATTCTATGTTATTAATTTTACCTCTCTACTGGATCTTTCCCATCAGCATGCCAACATGCAGTTATTTCTGCTATGCTTCTTTAAAAGGTCAAGCCCCTGGGGCGCCTGGGTGGCTCAATCAGTTAAGTGTCCAACTCTTAGTCTCAGTTACAGGTCATGATCTCACGGTTTCATGAGTTCAGACCCCACTTTGGGCTCTGTGCTGCTGGTGTGGAGTCTGCTTGGGATTCTCTCTCCCTCTCTCTCTCTGCCCCTCCCCCACTCACATTGTCTCTCTCAAAATAAACAAACAAACGTAAAAAAAACAAAAAAAGTAAAAGGGCAAGCCCCCCATTGCTACCACCCCATTTCTTTCACTGTCTTTACAGCTATATACTTCAAGAGTATACTCGCGCTTGCCAATTCCTCTCTTCGAACCCACGGCAACCAAGCTTCTATGCCCCAGCACTTCTGTAAAACTGCTCCCGTACTAATGACCACACCAACTCACTTCTTACTCCTAACATCAATATCAGTCCTCCTTCCTCATCTTACCTGGCCTATAAGCACCACTCGACACTCTTCCAGAGCGTCGTCCCTCTGACTCACGGCTTCTGTTTTAAGCTCCTTGTAACCTCTCCCTGCTGAAGGGCCCCAGACCTCAGTCCTTGGACTTCACTTTTCTTTCTTGATGTCCTCCTTCGCCAGTCTCTTTCAGTCTCATCACTACAAATACAAACATACACTGTCAACTTTACACTTATTTCTCCAGCTCAGGCCTCTTCCAACTCCAATCTCATTTATCTCACTGTCTACTCAACATCTCCACTTGGATGCCTTAGCAGACATCTCAAATTTAACATGTCCAACGCCAAGCTCCTGATCTTTCTCCCACATTTCAGATCCAATCTGTCAGCCAATCCTGTCAACTGAATCTTCAAAATAAACTCAAGTTCTGACCATTTCTCTCCATCCCCACCACTATCACTCTGGTCTAAGTCACCATCATTTCCACTACAACAGTGTCCTAACAAAGGGTTCTCTTGCTCCTGCCTCTGATTCCCTACAGACTGTTCTCCACACAGCAGCCAGAGTAATCCTATCACTTAAGTCAGGTCGTCCTTCACCAGCAACCCTCTGACCTCGCTTCCTACTAGCCTGCCCCCTGACTCTGTTCCAGCCGTACAGGCCTCCTTGCCTTTCTGCAAACACGCAAGCCATGCTTCCACTTCGCGGCCCTTTCCCTCACCGTTCGCTCTGTGAGATAAATACCCAGGAATGAAGCATGTGTTATCTGTCTTCATTCACAAGTTCCTTTCCCAGCGCTGCCTTGCCCAATCACCTTATTTAAAATTATAATTTCCCTCTCCCCACAATTCCTTGTTCTCTCTCCCGGTCTTATTTTTCTCCTTAGCACATTTTATCATCCAACATACTACATACTTTCTTATTATCTGTTTCCCCCTACTAGTGTGTATGCTTTCTGATGGCAGGGAATTTTGCCTATTTCATTCACTACTATATCCCCAGAACCTGGAATAGGGCCTAGCACATAAATACTGAATGAGTCAAAGAGAATGAAGGAAGAAAGGGAGCATAAATTCAACCACTCCTTCCAGCAAATAATTTGGCAACATGTTTCCTGAGCCCACAATCCATACCCTTGTAATTCCACTTCTCAGAATCTATCCCAAGGAAATACAATTGCTTTTATGTTTTTTCAAACATCATTTCCAAAATTGGGAGTGTTAATAAACTCAAGTGACCCAACACCTATATGCCACCATCAAAATTAGGTTTTGTCTATAATAACATGGGAGAATGCTAACATCACTGCATTAAGAAGAATTAACTCACAATGGAATATAAAGATGTATCACACTGTAACAACAACTGCTATTAAAAAAAATTTTTTGGGGGGCGCCTGGGTGGCGCAGTCGGTTAAGCCTCCGACTTCAGCCAGGTCCCGATCTCGCGGTCCGTGAGTTCGAGCCCCGCGTCAGGCTCTGGGCTGATGGCTCAGAGCCTGGAGCCTGTTTCCGATTCTGTGTCTCCCTCTCTCCCTGCCCCTCCCCCGTTCATGCTCTGTCTCTCTCTGTCCCAAAAATAAATTAAAAAAAAAAAAAAAACGTAAAAAAAAATTATTTTTTCGGAAGACACAAAATGGAAACCCAGCAAAACTTCTAGCTATGTGTCTGAGTTGTGGAATTACAGGTGGTTTTTTTTTTTTGCCTTATTTCCTGAATTTTTCACATTTTTAAACAACGTTCATAATTTAAAAAGAAAAAGAAAAAAGGAGAAAAAAACCTCTGTAAATAAAGGAATATGCTCCTGAGAAATTTGACTTAAACGGCCCACATATAACGTCCCCATCTGCCTCTTCCAGGAATCTACCCCTGATTACTTCAATTCACAATGACTGATTTCCTCTGAGCTTCTGTAATATTTACTGTTTTCGTAGCATCATAAATTATTAACACCTGACTGTGCATCTAATTATTTTACTATCTTAGACTGTTACTTGCCTTGTCTAAGTACTTGTCTTCTTAATAAAATAAGCAGTTCCCAAGGCCGGGACCCACATCTCTCTACCATCTGTACTCTTCCCAAGAATCAAGGCACCATGGCATTCAAGCACAGTGCCAAACACAGAGCAGACTGCCTGCCATAAATGCTTTCTGAATTGAACTCTACTCTGAAATGCCTTTATAAAATTTCCCAAGAAAGATTAATTTAAGGGTGTTTCTCATCAAGTCTCCTCCAAAAGACTTTATGCCCATCCTGCGTCCCATCTGTGAGAGGCACAGACCCGTGTCACTGAAGCTCAACAATCCTGCAAGTATTGTTATCCCCAGAAGACCAGGAGAGGTGACGTCACTGGCTCTTAATCACACAGATGGGCAAATGTAAAAGCCAAGATTCAAACCCATAGATTTAACTCAAAAATCTATAGATTTTAATCATGGTGCATATATAGCTTATTATGCCCCCCACCAGCCTCTTCCAGGAATCTACTACCGCTGACTATAGGTCTTACTCACTGGACTAATACAGCAGAGGTTATGAAACTTGGGTGTGCATCAAAATCACCTGAACGGCTTCATTCAGCTTCTGTCTCAGTAAGTCTG
Source organism: Prionailurus bengalensis (assembly GCF_016509475.1). NCBI lineage: Eukaryota > Metazoa > Chordata > Mammalia > Carnivora > Felidae > Prionailurus > Prionailurus bengalensis. Next base: position 83,130,917 of record NC_057359.1, read on the forward strand.
GGTGGCACCCAAGAAATTCCATTTCTAACAAGTCCCAAAGTCGTACTGATGTTGCTCGTCTGAGGACAGAGCTCTGAGGATAGCTATTTTACAGACTTGATGAATACCAGCAACAGGTACAACGTTCCTCAGAAAAGGTGAGACAGCTTCAATTCCATCTTTGAGTCTCAGGTCAGGTACTCCTTTCCGTGAAAATTCTCTGGCCTTTCTTTCCCACCACTAGCAGGTTGATTGCCCCTCTCAGGCCTTGATCACAGTTAACTATAGACTGGCTCACTCTACTTTGAGCATTATGTTACAATTACATTACGTGCGTACACAATGTATTATATAAATCATGTGTTCTATATATTATACGTATATATTACGTTGTTATATGTATATGTTACATTGTTACTATTACTATGTTTTGTTTGTTTTGAGAGACAGAGAGCAAGCATCAACAGGGGAGGGGCAGAGAGAGAGAGAGACTCTCAAGCAGGCTCAGTGCTAACTGCACAGGGCCTGATGCAGGGCTCGAACTCATAAACTGTGAGATCATGACCTGAGGCGAAATCAGGAGTCAGATGCTTAACCGACTGGGCCCCCAGGCGCCCTGTTACTATTACTAACACTATTACTAGTAAGACCCCTACTATAACCTCCTTCAATGGGTCCTCTAGTATTATAAAGGCTGGAAAGCTAAAAATTTTATTTCTCTAAGGCCCCTGACACTAGGGTACCAGCTATGATTTGGGCTCCACCAATCAGATCCACTTGGTGAGACCTGAAATCAGAGCACAGGCAAGAAGAGAGCCAGGAGGGAACAAAAAGATTTTTTTTTTTTTCTAATGCAGAACTAGCAGGAATGGCATGATGGCTCTGGAGGCAACAAATTTGTTAGACACTTCCTAAGCCCAAGTGGTCAAAGGTGGGAATACCCTGGGGCTGACATTTGGGATAGCAGCTTCCAGAATCTTCCAGCTACCTCTACAGTGTGACTCTGAAAGTCATTCCTGGAGATTCAACTTAAAGCGTATTCCTACACTCAGGATTTCTAATGATTCCGTAAGACTGAATTCTCTGTATTCACTCCTTTTCTGATAGAGTGGTTTCTCTTATCTTCAACTAGACCTTGACTGATACGCTTCCTGTGCATACCTCTGTGCTATTATCACACTGGACAATCTTCCATGTACTTGCTGACTTTCCCTACCTAACCCTACCCTTCTTGAACGTAGAACCACTTTTATTTATCTTTGTGTCTTCTGCACCTAGAACAATATCTGACTCTTAACCCACAATCATTTTCAGTAAGCTTTCAGAAAATTGCAATAACCATTATAACATGAAAAAGATTTAGCACGAATACTAAAGTATCAGATTGGGAATCAGCAGGCCTAGATTCTGCCACTATGTGATCATAAGTAAGACTTTGAATGTGAATTCTCTGAAACATAAACTGGAAGTGTTGACTAAAAGAGTGTTTTGTACTCTAAAATTCTGTCATCCTGTGATCTAAAATCCTCAGACAACTCACTGCTTTGGTAAAACATCCATATCTACAAGTACCCTTTAAAGGAAAATGGCCCTGAGGAAAGCACTTCTTTCTGGTTTTCCCTGTGGCCAACCATCCTACCGAGTTAACAAGACTCTCATAAAAGACAGAAAACAAAATAAAGTCCTTTCAATGAAGTGAAATTTTAAATTTAAGCAGTAGTGGCTAATACTGAAATACCATTCTATATAGGCCCTTTTTAAGGATTTAGGAAGTCTGCACACTGAAATATTTATTTTCCATTAAGAAGCAATTAACTCAGGGCACCTGGGTAGCTCAGTTGGTCGAGCGTCTGACTTCAGCTCAGGGCATGATCTCACTGCTCGTGAGTTCGAGACCCGTGCCAGGCTCTGCACTGACAGCTCAGAGCCTGGAGCCTGTCTTGGATTCTGTGTCTCCCTCTTCCTTTCTGTCCCTCCCCCGCTTGCGCTGTCTCTCTAGTAAATAAACTTAAAAGAAAAGAAAGAAAAGAAGCAATTAATTCAATAACTGTCCTAAACTAGACCGATACACTTGACATAACAATGAGAATTTTAAAGACTCCTTTCGTCCTCTGCTTGGTTCCATGACTTTGCTTCTGTGGTTTCGCCTCATTATCTGGAGGGGTTTCCTCCCTCCTTCCATTACTATAAAACCTGCATTCTATAAAGGCCCAGCCTCCATTTCAACCAATAACACTTTGTAGGAGATAACACAAGAATTCTTGGCTTGTAATAACACTGTGAGATCTCTCCTCTTCCACTTGCATTTCCTCAACAGTCTTAAAAGCACAACTCTCTTCTGGATGAAGTTCACTCAGGGTTTCCCTACGCTCTGGACTCTGCATCCATGCTGAATCACAAGGGAAGGCAAGCTCTGTAGAGCCAGGTGAGGAGCCAGAGCTGGAGAAACAGGACCCACAGGAAATGTGGGCCGGCAGGGGAGAGAAGGGAGCAGTTAAGAGGGCAGCAGAAGGCTGGTAGACAAAACAGACCCTATGCAAACCCTATAGTGCCTAAAGCTAACCACTGTCAAAATTCCAGTAAGTTCTTCAAGCTCTTCAAGACCAAATAAACTAGGGTTCTCAGAGAATTAGTCTGTGCTCAGGGCACTTTGAGATAAAGGTGTAGCAAAGACAGTTATGGCTCTTCTCTCAGACTTGCTCACACAGTCCCTCACGTAGATACCTTTGTATAAACAAGCAAATCATCCCCCAAGAATAGGAATGGGACTTTGTCAGGGTTGACTCTTCCCAGACGCAACAGGGGGCGGGGGTGAGTAACTGAGTTCACAGGATGCAGTAAACTCTGGCTGTGGAGTGTTATCTCAGGGCATTGATCAGGCCTTTCTCTCTACACATCCTAGTCAGGACGAACCTGGCCCACACCACCATGGCCCTCTCCTAGGACTTACACAGTCCATCTCACCTGATGGAAGACAACCCATATAAGTAGCTTATATGGGTTAGCTCAACATACACAGCCAACTCTAGATCTATTTCTTCTGGAAGGCCCTGGCACCTGCAGGATTATGCAAACAGTGAACAGTAAGGTGATCCCCGTGCCTGACAGGAGAAAGCTGCAGACCCTCAAGGCTAATGAAGTTGTTTGGACACCATCTGGGCAAGATCACTCCAGACTACAACCCGAGAAGCTGGCATGAACTGGATTTCGACACTTACTCTTCTAGTAATCAGCTGTGTGACTTTGTGTTGGCTACTTAACCTCTCTGGGCTTCGCTTCCTCATCTGTAAAATGGGGATTAAGACAGTATCTGTTTTATAGGGCTGCTATGACATAATAAATGAAATAATGCACTTAAAGAAGTTGAACTAAGGGCCGGCATGTGTAAGCTACCAGTATATATTAAGCATTACTATCCTTGGGGCACCTGGGTGGCGCAGTCGGTTAAGCGTCCGACTTCAGCCAGGTCACGATCTCGCGGTCTGTGAGTTCGAGCCCCGCGTCAGGCTCTGGGTTGATGGCTCAGAGCCCGGAGCCTGTTTCCGATTCTGTGTCTCCCTCTCTCTCTGCCCCTCCCCCGCTCATGCTCTGTCTCTCTCTGTCCCAAAAAAAATAAATAAACGTTGAAAAAAAAAAAAAATTTAAGCATTACTATCCTTTTTAATATTTTTCATAATCGTGTGGCAAGCAAAAAAGAGAATGAGCACTGAACTCAGTCCTAAATTAGAATCTTGATTCAACTACTTATCAGCTGTGTGATCCTGCACAAACCTGTTTTTCTGAGCCCCAGGGCCCTGATCTATATACAAATTGGGCATAATAATTATCTGCCTCACAGAATTTTCAAGATTAATAGTGGATGTGAAGCACTTTGAACAGTAGCTGGCACCTAGCAGATGCTTAATACTCGTTTTCCTCCCAAGGCCCCCATTATGCATAAGGCAGATAAAAACACTAAGAAGCTTTGGGGTGCCTGAGTGGCTCAGTCAGTTAGGTGTTCGACTCTTGATTTTTGCCTCAGGTCATGATCTCACAGTTCAGGGGTTCGAGCCCCACATTGGGCTCAGTGCGGAGCCTGCTTAGGATTCATTCCCCCCCCTCCCCCTCTGTGTGTGTGTGTGTGTGTGTGTGTGTGTGTGTGTGTGTGTCTGTCTCTTTCTCTCTCTGCCCCTCCCTCACTTGCACTGCCTCTCTTTCTCTCTCTCAAAATTAATAAACTTAAAAAAAAAAAAAAAAGACACTAAACAGCTTCCAAAGTAGCCAATGATTCAGTTCCTCTCTGCGACCGTCTGCTTACCTATGATTGGAGTCTTCACCTCAGCTCTATTTCTGAGCTCTACTTAAAATCCTGACCCTTCCTGGTCAGCCCTGCTGTCTTAGTGCTCCCCTTCCTTTCCCGGTAAGACGTTTGATCTTTTACATTTGTCCATTATCCTGGTTCAGCCAGACAGGAGCCTTTGCTAACCCACACTGGGCTCCTAGCCTGTCCTTGCCCTCAGCTGATCACAATTGGCCCTCTCCAAGAAGGTCTAATCTTGAGCAGTAATACGAGGTTGTCAAACTATCCTGATATTGCCTTTCCAAGGTGATAAAAAAGAGTCTTTCAGTGAAGGAGTCATTCACTGAAAAATTATTTTTTATACACCCACTACTGGTAAGCAGCATGTTAGGCACTAAGAGGGCATCAAGAGACATGACCTGTGTTCTCTCCCTCATAAGAGGTAACAAATACTCTGCCAAAGTTGCTCAAGTACAACAGAAATTAGGAGAGTTTTGAAAGAAAGGGTCAACAAGGACTCTCATTCCTACTCAGATGAGGGAAGAGAGGTGGCAGCCTCTGCCAAAGAAATGTATCTGCTCCCTATCCCACACCAACATAGTCCACAGTTATCTAGGTAGCCAATATTTCCATTTGAGCTTGAATTTGTTCACCTTTCTTGCACGAAGCCTTGACTAGATCCTGTTAAGCGATCGACCTGGCCTTCCTTCCCCTCGCAGACTCCAAAACTGAAAGCATTTCCAAAGGAGATGGGACACCAGGCCCCATACCTTACGACCCTGCAAGATGCCAGAAAAGGGTTGGAAAGAGGTGCTGAAATTTTACAGTCCCATAAGTCCTGTCATTGTCTTCCCCTCATCAGGTAAGCAAAGGTTAAAAGTATGGAAAACTTCTGGAGGCCGAAGCATCTGGGGAAAGAAGCACTCTCACGCAGTCAGCAACAGAGAATGTGGTTGGATGGAAAGTAACTAATTATAATTTTTCAGAAGCACAAATAGAATCAATTTTAAATGCCCATGCCTTTTAAATCACCAATTTTACTTCTAGGAAAGCATTTATAGAACTCATGGAAGCCACTGCCTTCTACAAAAAAGTTCATTAGAGTGTTTTTCAAAATACTGTAACTATGAAACCACCCAAATATCAATCAACAGGGAAATGGGTAAATAAATTATGGTAAACCCACGCAATGGAGCCATTAAGAGTGGTTTAGGATGATGTGGAGCAACCAGAACTCATATACTGCTAGAGGGAGAATAAGTTCGACAACCACTTTAGAAATTTGACAATATTTAGTGAAAGTCACATACACCCACCTCGTGACCTAGCAATTCCCTCTTAGATATATACCCAGGAGAACCAAATGTATATGTATACCAAAAGACATGTACAAGAATATTCACTGTAGCTTTATTGCTTATTGTAGCTTTATTATAAAACAAAAGTGTCAATCAACAGAGGGATGAACTGTAGTATATTTACAGTGGAAGACTGTATAGCAATGAGAAAGAATGAACTATATGCAACATGGGTGAATCTCATAGACATATTTTTGAATAAAACTATATGAGCCCACTTCCATGAAGTTCAAAAATAAGACTAATACTTGGCAATAAAAATCAAATCAGTAGTTGTCTTTGAGGGCAGGAGAAGGGAGGACGCTAAGAGGAAACACAACAGAGCCTTCTGGGGTGCCACACAGGATGTTTCACCCAATCTTTATAGTGAGGTATAACTGACAAACAAAAAACTGTATATATTTAAGGTGTACAATTTGATGTTTTGATATTCTTATACGATCACCACAATCCAGCTGCACAACATATCCATCACTTTGCACAGTTACCGTTTTTGTGTGTGGTGAGAACACTTACTGAAGATGTACCCTCTTAGCAAATTTCAAGTACATAATTCAGTATTGTTAACTATAATCACATTGCTGTACTCCAAATGATCTTGATCTGGGTAAGGGTTACAGGACTATATACATTCATGAAGCTATATACTTACTTTCGTGGATTTAACCTCTTTCTAAATCTCAATACATTTTTAAAAATAATAAAGTGATCTGGAACTGTAAATGACATGAAAAAGTGTCCTTTTTAATACTTTTTTTTACAGTTTATTTCAGAGAGAAAGAGAGAGAGCGTGCATGCATGTGCACAAGCAGGGGAGGGGCGCAGAGAGGGTGAGAGAGACAGAATCCCAAGCAGTTTCCGTGCTGTCAGTTTGAAGCCCAAGCCCAATGCAGGGCTTGATCCCACAGACCATGAGTTCATGACCTGAGCTGAAACCAAGAGTCAGGACACCTAACCAACTGAGTCACCCAGGCACCCCTTAATAATTTTTAATTGGACCCGGAAATACTTTCATATTGACTGCTACAAAGATTTAATATTAACTTTTTATGGGGTGACTTCAGTACATTTTACGCATGGCATAATTCACCAGTTTGAACTGTATACTTCGATGATTATTAGTAAATTTACCAACTTGTGCAGCCATCACCATAAATCAGTTTTAGAACATTTTTATCACCCCAATGAAATCCTCATGCCCCTTTACCATTAACCTATTTTCCTACCCTTAATCTACTCTATCCTTCTAGCTTTGCTTTTTCTGGACATTCACCTAAATACAATCGTACAATACCTGGCCTCTTGTGTCTTGTTTCTTTCACTTGGAGTAATGTTTGGGAAGTGCATCCACGCCGTGGCATATATCAGTAGTTTCTTTATATAGCTGAATACCTTCCCATTATACGAGTCTAACACATTTTATCTATTAATTCACCAACCGATGGGCAGAAACATTAACTTCTGCAACATTTCTATTTACAAATCTAGCTAAAGCACTGCCTCCTACACTCATCCCATTCTCCTCCTTCTAGAGAATCACCATCATCTTGAGGTTAGTGTGCAGCCTTCCCCTTGCTTGTACACTGTTAATACACATGAATGCACGCATGGCAAAAATACAGAGTTGTTTTGCGGTTTTAACGTTGACATATCTGGATACTGCCTTTTCAGCATGCTTTTTCACTCAATTATATTTTTTGAGATTTGTCCAATTTGGATTCATTCGTTTTAATGGCTATAAAATTCTCTGATTACACATAAGTCATAGTTTATCCATTTCCTCTACTGGTGGCCATTTAAGTTTTCAATATTTTTCTATTTAAAAAATGATGCTATGAACATACTGATTACACCTCCTTGTGCATATGTGAGAATTTCCTTACATTATCTACTCAAAAGTGAAACTGCTGGTTCCTAGGGTATGAGCACCTTTCACTCTACTAGGTATTACCAAAAGAGTTATGAGTTTTTGTCCGCCCACATTTTCACCAATACTTGGTATTATTCAACTTTTAAATTTTTCTGCCACTCTCATGTAAGAAATGGTATCTCTTGGCATTGATTGGTATTTCCCTGATTTTTAATGATGCAATCTTTTTATAGGATTATCAACCATTTGGGTTTCTTCTTCTGTGACCTGTTTAATACTTTTTGCCTGTTTTCCTATTTCTTTCTTGCATATATATGTTCCCTTATGTATTTGGGTCCCAAGCCTTGCAAAAATTTCCCTTTAATCTGAAATTTTTATTTTGTTTATAGTTTCTTTTGCCATACCAAGGTTTTAAATTTTAGGTGTGGTTACATCAAGTCCTTTCCATCAGGATTTGTGCTTTTTCATATCTTAGTCAAGAAATTCTTTCCTATCTATAATTCTAAAACTATTCTCACATTTTCTTCAAATATTATGAACTTTTCCTTTTTTAATGTAGGTCTTTAATCCAACTGAAATTTATTTTTATGAAGGCTATGAGCAGGCAACTGTTTTTAAGTGGATAGTCAGTTGTTTCTCCAAAATAGCAGAACAGTCTGATCACAGCCATTTACTCCTAATTCCTAAGGGCTCTTGGCAAAGCCCTCCTCATCAAAAAAAAAAAAAAAAAAAAAAAAAAAAAATGTTTAAAGAAAGGGTTGGGTATTTTTTAATATCCCTTCAACATGGCAAGCCATAGCTAGGGATATTTGGTAGAACAGAACATACTGGGTCAACTTTTCTTAGACCCAAGAAAAAAAGACCAATATGTCTTTATCCAATAAAAGCACAAGGAATCCAGATACAAAACCATCTAGCAAGTGAAAATACTGGGCAATGAGCAAAGTGGTCAGACATTCCTACCAGCTTTCTTTAACAGTCACGAAATACCAAATTTTAAGAGTTTCATGGGGACACAAACCCCAACTTTTACCTAGCCCTCAAAATTCAGACTCTCATGGCTTTCCTTTCTTTTCCAAAGCTTAGATTTAGAAAAGGGTCACTTAAGTAATGTTTATTTCAATAGTTACAACATGAAGAAAAGAGAAATGCTTACTTGCTACTGCTGTAATCATCACTAAACTTCATTCACAGTGATATTCTTAAATAACAAAAATTATTTCACTGGATAGAAATCCTCATAACTACTACTACTTTATAACTACTTGGGAGGCTTTTACATAATTTTACATTTACCATAATAATTTACATAATATAGCTAGTATCAAGCAGTTAAATGTAAATTCCTTGTTCTCTTGAAAAAGGGAAAGAACACCATTTTAAGTTAATGATATGTTTCTGAATATGACACTCCAAGGCATTCTTACAAAGGTATGTAATACGGAGATTGATAATTTACCAAATAAATTCACTGTGATCAATTCTTTTATAAAAATTCACAGGAACTATTAATGAAAGCAAATGTTAACTTAATATTCTTTACCCTTTCCTTCTGCCATCTATTAGAACTTATTGAGAATACAATTTTTAGCAGTATTTCTTTGGAAATGCTATAATGCAACTGCTGTATAATTATCTTTTAGGCTGCAAATTTTCAGCATTCTACCTACTTTATAGTATATTTTACATATACTTAAAAACGTAAACTCAATGGTCAAGGAAACAAAAAAGGTACTCTTTGGCTTAAAAATTCATTAAGCATTATCAATTCAATTAGACACAGTATGAGGTTTTCCTCAAAGCCATACAATAATAATACAAGTTTGTATTGTTCAAATATTCTCATTGTTATACAGGTTGTCACATTTCACTTTTAATAGGAACTGACTCAAAGAGACCTTGGAACAAAAGTATCCTAACCAAGTAGCAGTTCCCAAAGTGTCATGCTAAAAAAACATTACTCTCCAATTCACACAATTCGAACAATCAAATCAGAGAACAACCACGTCTTTATTAAGAGAACAATGCACGTTAGTTTCCTGTGTCCAAGTGATGCTACCTAAAAGATATTTAAACAAGAAAAACCAAAGATGCAATAATTGGAATAATATTAATACTAATAAAATATGTTTAAAGCCAATCAGTTACAGTCTTATTCACTGATATTTGTGTGAGGTTAGCAACAGTTCCAACTTCAGCTGAAAACAAATGAATTAAAATGCCTTACAGGAATTCCTAATGCTGACAATCTTCTTCATTAAAAATATAAAACTAGAAACGATTCAACCCATAAAGACTAAATCCCACTAGAAAAGAAGTGATGTGGTTAGGTAGGAAATTAAAATCTTATTGAAAGTAAAATGATGGAGATAAAATGGTACCTTCATTACAAAGATATCACAAACAGCTGTATTCTTTAAAATTATTCGTTCAAGATATAATTTGCTCTCCTGCAGTGTCAGATGCTAATGCAACCAATTTTATACCATCTAAGCACTGTCTACAGATGCACCTTCTGTTTTTAAATCAGCAGGAACCATTGACCAGCATAAGCAGTATTCCTAACTAGATAATCAGCAAATGTGTAAAGTCTGACATCCCCCCTCCCAAATACACATTTGACCACAGAACTGCTTCAATAAATTTGCGTGACTATAAACAACTGCACACACTGAACAAATCTAATTCATAAAAGGATCAAAAAGTCAGTTATTGCAAACAGCCATTGTGCGGCAGATCAGGAATAACTTCTAGTACCTAAAATGGGGTAACTGTTTAATTAATTAAAAGCATGTTTTCTAAGAAAATTCCTAAAGATATACATTATTATGACCTAATTTTCCAAACTGACTTTATTCTCCTTTATTACATAACATCTACCAATATGAAGAGGCTAAAATATATCTATAATTTAGTCGTTCAGGGCAATCTAGCAATACGTACCAAAAAAACAAAAAACAAACAAACAACACCCAAAGGTATTGTAGTAACTCAAAAAGAATAGGAAAACTTACAGCAATATATTCAGAGGGTAAGAAGAAAGAAAATGATTATTGAGGACCTGTTTGCCAATGGGCCCCAAACTGACTTCACATTTTCCTTTTTCAATCTTCACAGCCATCCTATGAAATAGGCACAATCATTCTTTATGGAAGAAGAAAGCACATCTCAGAAGTTAACAGACTTCCCCAAGGTTACGCAGCTAAGGGACAAAACCGAGATTGAACCTCAAGTCTGTATGACTTTAAAGTCCAAACTGTCATTTGCACCAAGTTCTCCTCACCAAAAACAAACAAACAAACAAACAAAGGATGAAATGGCCTGTATGGACTGGTCTGAGAAATTAAATGCTGTGGATGAAGTTGTGTCTAAGGAGACTTATAATTCCAAATACATATTTTATAAACTTATTTAAATGACCCCCTCTTAAGTTGGGAACATTTGATACATCAAAAATCCATGACAAAGATCTGTAACAAAAATCTGTAACAAATATCAGAAAACAATTTAGAGGAATATAAATAATTACCTGGCTCTCTAATACTAACTATCCTCGGGGACCATTAAGTGATTCTTTCCATTAGTCTCTGAATAGAGCCAAACATCATGTTACTTTGAGTTCAAAAAAGACTATAGTTTTCAAAGAGCTTTCACATGTTTTAGCATTCATAAAATCCTCAAAACAATCCAGTGAAAAGATTAAAGGAATATAGCGGATACCTAAACAGGAAAATAAAGAGAGGTATTCTAAACACAGGCAAGAGTAGTCATCAGTCCCAAGCTAACTCTATCCCCCACACCCTCTCAAGGCAAAAACATGGCCACCAGAATAAAAAGTGCAGTAATCCACCAACTGGTCTCTCACTGTGATCCTCCCTTGAGGCTCACACAAGGAGGTGACTTCAGGCAGAACTCCATGGGCTATAGCAAGAGAATATGGCCCTGTTCCATAAATACCCACTCTCTCTACATAAACAACTCCAAGGGTTACTGTCATTTCAGAAATGACAATCAGAGCTTAGATTTTTTTTTTTTTAACATTTATTTCTTTTTGAGAGAGCGAGAGAGACAGAGTGCAAGCGGGGGAAGGGCAGAGAGAGAGAGAGGGAGACACAGAATCCGAAGTAGCTCCAGGTTCTGAGCTGTCGGCACAGAGCCCAACATGTGGCTCGAACCCATAGGCCGTAAGATCATGACCCGAGCCGAAGTCAGACACTTAACCGACTGAGCTACCCTGGCGCCCCAGAGCTTAGATTATTAATGTAGTCACAAAGTAAGTGGCAGACATGAGATTCAGATCCAATCTTTAGCCTTCAAGATTAGAAATTATTATCCCCGGAAGAACTGCTTTGAAAGATATCTTTATGTCAAATTACAACAGGAAATGAAAATTAGAGATTTCACTATAAGATTATAAATGATAAACGGCATGCCTCAACCCTTGGGAGGGTTGAGGAAGACATATTTAAAATCTATGTGCAATGCTTTTTTAATATATCGGAATTTTTACATCCAAAGGAGTACCACCCTCACAAAATAATAACCTTATGTTGGCAGTACATTTATTTCAGTTAAATTATTTTGAGAGTCCCATTTGGAAATGTCCCTCAGAGACTTTGGAATGTTCATTTAAATCTCTCATATTTTCCTAGTTGGGAATATAATGAATACAGTCTTCTGGCATATGATTAGGATTTACATACTAAAGGTCTTAAGAATGTAACAACCCTTTGGGGCACCTGGGTGGCTCAGTCAGTTGAGCGTCCGACTTCGGCTCAGATCATGATCTCACAGTGTGTGGGTCCGAGCCCCACGTCGGGCTCTGGGCTGACAGCTCAGAGCCTGGAGCCTGCTTCGGATTCTGTGTCTCCCTCTCTCTCTCTCTCTGCCCCTCCCCCGCTCATTCTCTGTCTCGGCCTCTCAAAAATAAAGAAACGTAATAAAAAAAAAAAATTAAAAAAGAATGTGCCAACCCTTTGACCAGGTAATTCAACTTCTAGAAATATATTCAAATGAAATGCTAATAAATGTACATGATGATCATTACCATATTGTTTATAATAACAACACTAGATACCTGACTTATATGGGATTGACTAAATAAAGTATGACACATTTATGTAATGAAATACAATACCTCCATTAAAAATCATATTGTAGAGGGGCGCCTGGGTGGCTCAGTCGGTTGAGCGGCCGACTTCGGCTCAGGTCATGATCTCGCGGTCCATGAGTTCAAGCCCCGCGTCGGGCTCTGTGCTGACAGCTCAGAGCCTGGAGCCTGTTTCAGATTCTGTGTCTCCCTCTCTCTGACCCTCCCCCATTCATGCTCTGTCTCTCTCTGTCTCAAAAATAAATAAACGTTTAAAAAAAAAAAAAATCATATTGTAGAACAGAAGTTCTCAGAGTGTGGTCCCCGGCCCAGCAGAATTGTAACTTAGAAATTTAAAAATACAAGTTCTCAGGCCTACACCACACCTACTTAAATTTTGGGCTTGAGGTCCAGCAAGCTGTGCTTTCACAAGCTCTCCAAGTGACTGTCATGCACACTAAAATTTGAGGACTGTGACAGAATAACATTTGTCACCTACTTACTAAGACCATTTCTTCATCCTAAACTTTAAAATGTTTTTTTTTTAATGTTTATTTATTTGGGGTGGGGGGGGGGGGGTGGTGCAGAGAGAGGGAGACACAGAATCCAAAACAGGTTCCAGGCTCTGAGTGGTGAGCACAGAGCCTGATGCGGTACTCGAACTCACGAACCACGAGATCATGATCTGAGCTGAAGTCATATGCTTAACCAACTGAGCCACCCAGGCACCCCTCCCCATCCTAAATTTTAAAGAGCAGCATTTCTATATGATCCTCTGCCTCCTTTGCTTAAAGTTACACACCACACAAACACACACACACACACACACACACGTATCTCATCCTTCACTATGCAAACTCTAACCAACCTAACAGAGTCAAATAATGTTTAAATCAATCTCTAGTAAATCCAAGTTCTTGCCATTTGTCATACAAAATTCAGGAACCAGTTATTACAAAATCAGATAAAGCAGAAGTCCTTACCACTCTAACTCAAGAAATAGATTCAGAGAACAAGAGATGTTTGATATAAATTTGGGGGTATACACACGTGTTAACATATACCAGAATGTTACCAATGATTATACCTAAGAATTGGGAGCAGAAGCTAATTTAGTTTTGTTCTGGTTGCTTCTCTGAGTTTTGTAAATAATCTTCAATGTAGGTACTCTAAATTGAAACTTCAGAGATCACTCGAAGAAATATATATGTCAACTATGCGAACTAAATAATATATTATTTAGAGATACCTACATATGTGGTAAGCGATCATGAAAAGCAAGACAATGAAAACAGTGGGGGGAGGAGCAGAGGTTATGCGGGACGGGAGTGAGGGACAAGAGGAGGGTAAATTCAGGGAAGGAGCACACAGAGGGCTTGCAGATCTTAGCAATGCTCTGTTTAAACTAATATGGTAGACTATCCTCAGACATGTCCCTCGCCTCTGGTACACGCCACCTCCCCCCCAGCCATGGAGCCTGCTGCCGTCTCCTTCAGTCAGGCTGCCTTAGTGACTTGCTCTGAACAACCCAACGCAGCAGAAATTACACAGATCCACTTTGGGACCTGGGCCTCTGCAGGCTTGGCAGCTTGGAGCTGTTTGCATCTTTTTGGAATCTGGCCGCCATGTATCTCAGGCTGGGCTCCCGAAAGGAGAGGGGCCATGGAGACAGAGAAAGGCCCAGTTTGGACCCAGCTGTTCCAGCCACCCAGGTGAAGCATGAGACACAGTTGTGAAGCCATCTTGGACATCAGAGCTCCGAGCTGAATGAGTGGCTCCAGCCAACAACGTATGGAGCAGAAACGCTGAGGTGAGAGCCCAGCCAACCCACAGAAGTGTGAGAAGTACTGCATCACGTAAGGCAATTTCGAGGTGATTTTGAGAGGCAGCCACAGAGAATGGAAAATAAATTTTTTATTGCTGTTTTTGATAACTTAGAGATGATAAATCATCTTTTGTAGGATAAAAGCTTTAATGTATAAGTTATTTATATCTAAAGTGAATAATGTAATAGCATTTTATATTCAAAATATAACGAAGTTTATTTTCTTGTGGGATTTCAAACACATGGCTGGAACACCACCACGATTGTGGATTATCCAATGTCAGTTTTCCTTGTCATAAGACCAAAAAGAAAAGTACAGACTGATCTTATCTTTTTGTCCAGCATTTTTGTATTTGGGTTACAGCAACTTAGCAAGATGAAGTAGCAAGACATCGGAAAGCATATTTTAGAACAACTTAAATAACACAGGCATCCTCTACACAAAGATGTGAATACTGACTAGCTAAGCCATCTGGAACTAGCAACTTTTTACAAATAGTGTTTTGACAACTTTATCAAATTCCTCCATGCACATCATTCCAGGTAAGTGTTCTACCTCTTCTTCATCTACTTTGGTAATGTATTTTCCCTAAAAATATTCATTTCATCTCAAATTTATCAGAAAAAAATACACGCAGTATTCTCTCATATGTAAACAGACAACAGACTGAAAAATATACGTTATAAAATAACAGGAATTTACCTGAGTGTTGGGAAAATTTTATATTTCATTTTAAATATCCTATTTCCCAAATTTCCCAAAACACTTTTAAAATGAAAAATGTGAAGAGTAAACAAGGAACCACTGTCT
The DNA here is from genome assembly GCF_016509475.1 of Prionailurus bengalensis. Lineage (NCBI taxonomy): Eukaryota > Metazoa > Chordata > Mammalia > Carnivora > Felidae > Prionailurus > Prionailurus bengalensis. Next base: position 83,146,128 of record NC_057359.1, read on the forward strand.
GGCTCCTGCTCGGAGAACAGGACCACACCGAGCTCAACAGTCTGCAATGGCTGACAGAGACCAGTCATGAGAAAACCTGAAAACTAAACTCTGTGGCTTGACTGCTGTCTTTCCTTATGGGGGGTTAGAGGTAACAATGTGAATTATTTGAGCATTTGCCACTAATCCCTACAAAACAGATTAACTGTGAGGAAGGAGACAATCTATGCTTGCGTCAGATTTCCTAAGATCCCCAGAATAATTTTGGTCCATCAAGTCTATAAGAGTTCCAAACAGATGAATAGGACTACTCTCGTGCCTTTTAAAATTCATTGTTGTCTCTAGCTTTGCAGGGAACGGGATCCAGTTCTCAGACCAACAATCTGCAGAGGACAAGCACACAGAATACACCATCCCAGTGGACACAATAAGGCAGCAGCAACCACAAGCTTCAGCCCTCCTCTTGCTTCCATTATCATAATTTATGCATCCTTGGAGACCTGAGTATAAAACAATGATTAATGCTGAGGAAGCCAACAGCATCAAAGGTTTGGAAGTGACCACTGGCCTTAAAGAAGAAAATCGTAGTTCAGTTACACAAATGCTTATCGAACCTGTATTTTAAAAATTCATTGAAAAATGAAATCACTTACCAAGCTACCACAGTCATAACTATTACGGTCTTAATCTTGAAATGCTTTGGTCTCCTTTCGTCTGGGTCTTTCTATGACCATACATATAATCTGGGTTTTTATTTATCTGTACAGCGCTTGATTTTATCAAACTAGTAATACTAGCCTATAAAGTCACTAAGGCAATAAAATTTAATAAGAGCAATACTTTGAGCTATTAGAGAATGCCATTATAACATAATGTTATCATCATCACTATATGGTTTATATAAGACAGATGTCACCGTAATAAATACTAACAATACTGGAGCTATCTTTTCAATACCCTGGACGAGGTCATGGTGCATAACATACAGAAGTAAAAATTACTTTCAAAAAATATGCAGGTTAGAGATAGATAGTTACAGACTCTATATAAAAGGGAAAAATTAGAAATCCCAGAAGTTTTGGTGATAACATTGATGCCTAAAAAAGATTCCAGGGACTTCAGCAATACTAACAAGTCAGCAGGAGTATATGGAATTACCTTTCTTTAAGAACTGGATAAATTCACATTTAGCTGCCCTAACGTAAACACTGAGTTGCTCAGAAGCTACATACTATATTGTGTTACAGCTGTAATAGTGGCTTCCAAACTTCTTTTGCCCATTAATTACCCACATTAAGAAATATGTTATATCTCCACTTGTACACACATTATGCCCACAGAACAGAAGTTTCAGGAAACAATGCTTTTCCTTACTAGATGTTATTTTCTCTGAGAACTGCTATTTAATTTTTTTTTCATTTACTTTAAGATCCACTGAATTGATTTCATCACCCACGAGTGGGTCACAACCTAGTTCATTTAAAAACTACCAGCAGGCCTTTTGTGATGCTTAGGACGAAGGGGAAAAAAGAATAATACCACAAACCCACTATGTGCCACCTAATAATATGCAATAAGATACAATTTGTGTCCTAATTCTTACACCAACCCAATAAGTCAGGTCATGTTTAGTCATTTCAACAAACGTAACTTCCTTTCAACAAATGTTGACTGATCGCTTATTCTGTGTTAGGTACTAGTGCCAACAATCTGGGAATAACCGAGCAATGAACAAACCCATACAGTCTTTGCCCTGAAAAAACTAGATCCCATGGAAGGAAGACCTTAAATGGGAGGTAAGTGGTACAGAGAAAAGCATGGCATGCTATGACGGTACCTAACAGAGAGATCCAACTTAGAAGGAGAGATTTTAAAAGGTTCCCAAAAGAATTATCACAAGAGCACAGACTTCAAGGATGCAAAGGAATCAGGCAGACAAAAGTAGGGAAACGTGGTACGGGTGGAAGGAAGGAACAGTGTTGACGAGAAGCACGCGTGAGACAGGAAGGAATTTGGGTCAAGAGAAGAAATAAAAGAAGGCCAGTGTAACAATCGCTGAGCACAAGGGAAACGAAGCCAGAAGAGCCTGGTGCCAAGCCATGCAGGGTTTCACGGGGCACATTAAGGGCTTTGGACTTTATTCAGGTGTACAAGGAAGCCACTGAAAAGTTCTGGACAAGGACTGGGAGGTAGGGAACAGGATCAGATATGTTTCCCAAAGAGTACTCTAGCTGTTCTGTGGAGAATTAACTGTAAATAGGCAAAGCCTAAAGTAAGTTTAGTTAGGCGGCCACAGCAATCGTCGGAGTGAGAAATGGGAGGGGCTTTGATGCAGGTGATGGCAATGGAAGACAAGTTAGCAGACTTGAGATGAGAGACAGAACTGGACATGAAAGATGAATGAGTGAGCGAGAGGAGAGATGAAGACAGAGAGAATGACTCCCAGGTTTCTGATACAAACAACTCTAAGATGGGAAAGCTGTAGAAGGAGCCAAGTTTGAGGGAAAGATCCTAAGCTCGGTCTAAGATGTCCATAAGGAGAAATTCAAGAGGAGCCTTCAAGTAGACGGTGTGATACCACACACCTAATAAATGTCAGAGACAGACTGGAATCCTGCCAGGTCTACCTGACATCAAAGTTCTCTCACTACACTGAAATGCAGATGAGAATTATGACGGTGATAATGAGGAATACGATACAGCATCAACAGTTACTGAACTTCTACAGTGTGCTAGGTACTCACAACCACAACCATGCTTGGAGCGGTGAGGAACGTTGAAGAAGCTGACAAAGGAGCAATACTAGGATTTAAACTCAGATCTAGACATACTGCAGAAGTTATGCTCCTAACCTCTAAACCACAATGACGCTGAAATCCAGAGTGGGACCGCCAAGACCTTTAACTCCCAACCACCTGCCAACAAGAGATTTAAAGTTCTATGAAGGCAGGGGCGCCTAAGTGGCTCAGTTGGTTAAGTGTCTGACTTCGGCTCAGGTTGTGATCTCACGGTTCATGAGTTCGGGCCCTGCATCAGGCTCTGTGCTGAGAGCTCAGAGCCCGGAGCCTGCTTCAGATTCTGTGTCTCCCTCTCTCTCTGCCCCTCCTCTCCTCGTGCTCTCTCTCTCTAAAATAAACATTTTAAAAAAAATTTTTTTTAATAACAAATAAAGTTCTTTGAAGGCAGAACAGTGTTCAGCTTGGCTCTGTAAATTCTACCACAATGCATCATTAATGGTTTGCTGAATGCAATGTCAAGAAGGCACATTCCCTCGATTTGCTGTTAAATCAAGTTTTAGATTTGGAAAATCACCAAGAGATGGCATATCATTAACTTTTATAAATAATGTATGTAATTTAAATTCAAAACATAAAGGTAACTTCAAAACCGAGAGGGCTACAAAATGAAATAAAAAAGATGTCAAAAATATTCTTCCAGATGTGTTCTTACACGTATCATCCAATTGTTTTCTGATACCAGCATACCCCCCTCAATCTACTACTATAAACATTTCGTTTCAAAAGAGAAGGTTTTAGCCACCTACCCCAATATAAGATTAAATTAGAAAAATAAAACAGGGGTGCCTGGGTGGCTCAGTCGGTTGAGTGTCTGACTTTGGCTCAGGTCATGAACTCGCGGTTTGTGAGTTCAAGCCCCACGTCAGGCTCTGTGCTGACAGCTCACAGCCTGGAGCCTGCTTCGGATTCTGTGTCTCCTTCTCTCTCTGCCCCTCCTGCACTTGTGCCCTGTCTCTCAAAAATAAATAAATGTTAAAAAAAAAAAAGAACACTAGTATAACTAATCCATCTTATATATATCTTACTTAAAACTAGAATGAATAAAGTTAGTTCAAAATTAATCTCAAGGCATGTACTATAAAAATTCCTTCTAAGAAAGAAACTTCGGCCCCATTTACCCAATAAATACTGAACATTTTTTAAGTATGCAAGAAACAAGTTATTGTACTTCAGAGAATCTCAGAAACCACTGAGAGTAAGATGCACCAGTCTATCACTATCCCAAAAGAAAGGAGGGAAAATTAAATTACGGCGCAATGGTTTCTTAAGTAAAAATAACTTCTTCAGTTTTTTAGAACAGAGTTTTGGTTTTTTTTTAATTTTTTTTTTCAATGTTTTTATTTATTTTTGGGACAGAGAGAGACAGAGCATGAATGGGGGAGGGGCAGAGAGAGAGGGAGACACAGAATCGGAAACAGGCTCCAGGCTCTGAGCCATCAGCCCAGAGCCTGACGCGGGGCTCGAACTCACGGACCGCGAGATCGTGACCTGGCTGAAGTCGGACGCTTAACCGACTGCGCCACCCAGGCGCCCCTAGAACAGAGTTTTTAATCAGACACTACTGTGCATACATAAAACATAAAATATAAGCATGATAAATTAATGAAAGTATTCCTAAAATGTTTCCACATTCAGAGCGCAACTCTTCTGAATCACTTTTCAACTCAGGGTCCTCCATCCAGGTTTTCCACACAGTATGATCCCTTGTTGCCAGGAGCACTTGATAATGCAGCTTTTCTGAAACAAAATTAAATGTTTCTCTATGGCCTCTGAGACCTTTTTCCCAAGTTGCTGACACTCATCTCTAATAGATGCTGATCTTGCAAAAGGATGTCAAGAGAAAGTTTTCAGATTAAAATCACGCCTCGTATTACTTTCTCAAATGATCCTGAAAGGTCAGTAGTTGCAGGTGTCCGATAGTACCACCAGGACTCACAGCCAAGTTCTTCCATGCCTACGCAATGACATCACAACAGCTGTTGGGCTTGCAGCGATTATAAGATCCCATCTACTGTAGACGCATCATGATTTCAGACATTAAACTATGGGAGAAAAGCCATCCTAGAACCAGTAAGGTAAACTGGCTTGAATTCTACAAGATCATCCATTTATCATATGAAAGTCTCATCTGGAAAAGAAGATGTGGCTGATTGTAAATTTTGTACCCGGTTTTTCACTGCTCCTTCCTGGAGAGAATTCTGCATCCCTGCCTGTTGGCACATGATTTGCGTGGCCTTCTCTGTGGAAGTCGTGGCCAAAGAAATGTGAATGCAGATTTTGCATCAGACATAAGGTCCAAACAACAACTAGATTCTCTTAGCTGGAGATCTACCAAAAAGTACTTTAAAAATTCCTCTCTTGAATATTACTCGGTGATCAAAAAGAATGAAATCGTGCCATCTGCAACAACATGGATGGAACCAGAGTGTACTTTGCTAAGCAAAATAAGTCAGAGAAAAATATCATATGATTTCACTCATATGTGGAATTTAGCAAACAAAACAGATGAACACAGGGAAGGAAAGGAAAAATAAGATAAAAACAGAGAGTGAACCAAACCGTAAGAGACTCTTTTTTTATTTTTAATCTTTATTTATTTTTGAGAGAGAGAGAGAGTGGGGGAGGAACAGAGAGAGGGAGACACAGAATCCAAAGCAGGCTCCAGGCTCTGAGCTGTCAGCACAGAGCCGGATGCGGAACTTGAACTCACAAACCGCGAGTTCATGTCCTGAGCCGAAATCGGATGCTTAACCACTGAGCCACCCAGGTGCTCCCATAAGAGACTCTTAAATACAGAGAACAAACTGAGGGTTGCTGGAGGGGAGGTGGGTGATGGGCATTAAGGAGGGCATTTGTTAAAATGAGCACTTGGTGTTGTATGTAAGTGATGAATCACTGGGTTCTACTCCTGAAACCAAGTACTGCACTGTATGTTAACTAACTTGAATTTAAATAAATTAAAAATGAAACGAAATAAAATACAATGTTTCTGAAAAAAAAATTAAAAGTTCCTCTCTCAAACTGAATGTGATCCCAAGCAGTATGGAAACAGACAACAAAGTACAAAGTACAACTCTAGAAATAATTTAAATGCGACTGAAAGCTGGAAAATAATTTCTGTAATTCTAACACACCCAGGATTAATCACACAGTATGGACTGAAAATTATACACAGAGAGATTCAACAAGGAATCAAAGCTTGTAATGTATGACAAATACTTGGAAGATGATTTTTACATTGAAAAATAGCTAAATACTACTCAACTGATTGTGTGGGAGGATTCACACCCAATTATTCATGCATATGAAATTAATTATAGGTTTTCTATAGTCTACATTACATATATACACCCACATAACACTCATCTTCTTTGGACTCGTTTCTCTATCACTTAGATTTCCTGTGTACCTGCCATACAATATCGAGGTACTTGCTATCCTAAAGTTCAAAGTCTGAAAGAGAAGTAGGCCTGGAACAGAATTACTTAGTGTCTCAAGGTAACAATTTTGTTGTGACCTTAGACAACTTCATTAACCTATTCAGGCATAGGTTTCCTCATAAGGAAAATGGGGATAAATACCATCCTCCTCAAAGAGCAAATGTTAGGATTAGGATACATTATAACAAACTTAAACCACTGCCCGAATAAAAAGGGCTCCTTTTTAAAAAGCGAGCTGGATTTCCACTCCAGTTAAGGTGAATTAGGATTTAGATCAATGTTCCTATTCAGAAAAAATAGAACAGATGAATAAAATATAAAAAAAGAGCAACTGTTCAAAGGCATCAAAGAATTACCAAAAAAGTAGCAAATTACACTGAGCCGAGATCCCGGAGAAGAAATCTTCAAAAAAAAAAAAAAAAAAAAATTATTCTAGCGTTTGAGGCCACATTTCTCCTAAAGATACAGACTGATTCCAGGAGAGTAGGAGGCTAAAAGCTGATCGGAGTTTTCAAATCACCAACAGGTTAAGAGGACAAAACCAGAATTCAGAGCCTATAAAGGGGAAAAGGTCCCAGGAAGCACGTCAGGTTTTGGTTTGGGACCTTAGATAATTAGAACTTCTCATGAGAAAGTAAAAAGGAAATAGGTGAACCCTCACAGATCTAAATCCCTGATTGGGAGAGAAAGAAAGATGGCAGACTGCTAATGCTCCTAGCCTCAATGCCAAAAATAAATGTAAATCCTTACCCTAGGCCTTAAAATAGATCTACACTTTTGAATAGCTAATAACTGGTACTCAAAAAATAACCAAGAAAACAAGAAAAGCAAAATGACTGAAAACTAGAGGGTCCCAGAGGCAAGAAAAACAGACTCATAAAATATTCAAATAATGGTGTTAAAAGACACAGACACTAAAATAATGTTGCCTAAGGGTGAAGGGAGGAAGGAAGGAAAGATGGAAGGATTCTGCATAGAATTAGAAACAATAAAAAACAGATTTGAGAACTGGAAACATAATTAAAAATTCAATGGACAAGACCTGAGCCAAAAGAGAGTCAGACACTCAACCAACTGAGCCACCCAGGTGCCCCTCTGGACAAATTTTAACAGAAAGTCAAATAAGGTGAAAAGTTAGTCAATTGGTAGATAAACCAGAAGAAAATCTCCAGATTAGGCCAAAATAGACAAGACTGGAAAATAAAAAATAGAGAATAAAAAAATATATGAATTACTATAAATAAGTCTAAATTGTAATTGGACCACCGGGTTGGGGGCAGGGGGGGTGCAGCGTGAGGAGAGACTAGGATTACAAGCAATAGTTAGGCAAATAATGGTGAGAAAGGCTGAAAACAGTTGAGAAAAATCCAATCCTAGATTCAAGAAATACTCCAGACTTCAAGCAGGACAAATATAAAGCAACACAACATAGCACGAAGACAAAAGATGAGGGTTCCTGGGTTGCTCGGTTGGTTGAGCATCCAACTCTTGATCTTGGCTGAAGTCATGATCCCCAGGTCACAGGATCAAGTCCTGCATCAGACTCCGTGCTAAGCTTGGAGGCTGCTTGGCATTCTCTCTCTCTTCCCTCTGCCCCTCTTCTCTCTGCCCCTGCTTGTGCTCTCTTTAAAATAAAACAAAACAAAAAAACATGAAGAGGAAAACCTTAAGAGCAGCCAGAAAAAAGAAAGAAAATTACCACTGAAGGAACAACAAGACTTAAGGCTGACTTCCCAGTAGAAACAATGGAAGCCAGAAGACAATGAGATAATAGTTTTAAGATTCTGGGGGGAAAATAACTGCAGATAACTAGATTTTTATAGCCAATTAAGATATTACAGATGAAGAGAATATTCTGGGGAGGAGGCTGGAGGACAGCAGCTTAATTTTTGAAACTCTGAGTCCTCATATAGGGCTCTCTTCCAGGATACGGCCCTCCACTAAAGGGAAACTGCTGCAGTGGAACCAAAACTGAATAGATAGGAAGTTATAATAAGAAAAATCAGAATAAGATTCAGACCGATATCCCTACAGCCAGAAAAACAGGACCATGAGAATCAAAACTGTAACTTTCTATTTCAAACTAGTTAAAATACATTAAGAAAACTGTATAGACATGAAAGAAGACAGAACTGTAAAAATGTACAAATGAGGTAATAAACTCAGGAAAGAATCAGAATTAGGAAAAAAGGAGAGGAAAATGAATCAGAGGAAACACAAAAACCAAACAATCACAACCTGAAGAGAAACAGAAGGTAAGGGGAAAGGGGAGTCATTGCTAAAGTAAGTGAAGAAACAGATGAAAAGAATTCAAAATAAAGTAGCAAATATTGAAGAGAGGCAAAGAAAATCAAACGCATGCATAATAAAAGACAAAAAGAACAAAAACAAGGAAATACTAAAACAATTCAAGAAAACTTCTCAAAATTAACAACAACAAAAAAAGACTTGAAATTACATATTGAAAAAGCACACCTAGTCCCGGAGAATACTGACCTAGAACAACCAACCATCACATAGTCTAGTAAAATTACTTGGCTTTGGCTCAAGATGGAAGAACAAGAGATAGGATTCACCTCCTGCCGGAGCAACAACAACGACAACAATAACACAAAAACAAAAACATGAAACAAGAGTTTTCAGGAAATGAACAAAAGTGGCCCCTTAAAATGGCAAACAAATGAAGTAAGCAGTTGTAACTGCACCAGCTTGCTGCCTATAGAAGGTTTCCAGGCCAATGCACAGGAGGATCCCATCAGATACCTTGAGTTGAAAAGACACAGCTAAGGGTGTAAAGGGAACTCAAAAGTGATTACAGTTAGCATGGAAGTATACCAAAAAGGAAACAGCTGCACAGAGAACTCTAGAAATCTTTGAAGGCTCCCTTAAGTATTCAGAACCCTGCTGATCTACAAGTGCACATGAGGAAACTACCCAAAGATGAGGAAAGAATCACCCAAGAGAATTGGAGGGAACAGTGCCCATACTAATACAAGGTCAAGAATAGTGACTGCTCTTCCAGTGAGGCTGGAAAAATACTCATGATTCACTGGGCACCAGGTAGGGTACAAAGAAGGGTCTAGCCTCAGTCCCAGATTAAATGGTGCTTTGGCCCTAACAAATCTTAAGAGTAAGACCCAAAAGGATCAAATTGCTTCCCATTCGAACAGTAAATTACCTATGTCCCAGAACAAAGATCACTAATATTTATAGGAATACAAAAATATCCAGCACTCAACAAGGTAAATTCACTATTTGTGGCATCAAATTAAAGATTATCAGGCCATGCAAAGAAGCAGAAAAATACAAACTAATTCATTATCCTGAAAACTGGTAAAGGGAAAGAAACCACCATTATCCAACCTTTATCATGAAGAGTAACACATTTAGCAAATAGTAAACAAGGGATAGTGTCTCCTTATAAAAGTAGTCCTACTAATAAGTAGATCTAGACAGTGGGCAACAACAGCTGTTAACATAAAAACAGAGGTCACTAGACACTAGATGTCTCTGCATGAAAAAACATGCCACCACCTATGCCTTGACAATGAGATCAAACATAATTCCAATCAAGCCTATGGACCCAACAGCCAATTTGTAGAAAATACAAAGAGAAAGGAACATGTTAAAGTGCACCCTGAGTACACAATCAGCAAAATAGAGACTATGGGAAACTCTATTAGTCACATGACTGGTATTCATTCATCAACAGATAAATATCAATAAAAACAAAGCAATGAAAGGTAAGTTTCTAATGTAGAAGAAATTTAAAGGGACACACTAAAAATCTTTAAATGGGCAAGATTAAACTATGCTCCCTAGGAGGTACATTCAAGTGATAAAATGATAAAGAAACACAGAAAGTAATTACTGTAGAGTTATGATAGTGATTATTTTAAGAGAAGGAATGAAGATTAGGGTGGGCCATATGAAATGTTATTCAGTCATAAAAAGGAATGCAGTGGTGATAAATGCTATAACATGGATGAACCTTGAAAACATTATGCTAAGTGAAAGCGGACAGACACAAAAGGCCACATACCATATGATTCCATTTCCATGAAATGTCCAGAATAGGTGAATCCATAAAGACAAAAAGTAGACTAATAGTTACCAAAGGATGAGGAGAAAGGGAATGGGGAGTAATTGCTAATGGGCATGGGGTTACTTTTTCAAAGATAAAAATATTCTAGAATTAGATAGTGGTGATGATTGCACAACTTGTGAATATACTGCGAAAGCACTGACTAGTACACTTTAAAATGGTGAATTTTGCGGCATCTGGGTGGCTCAGTAGGTTAAGTGTCCGACATTGGCTCAGGTCATGATCTCATGGTCCATGAGTTCAAGCCCCGTGTCAGGCTCTGTGCTGACAGCTCAGAGCCCGGAGCTTGCTTCGGATTCTGTGTCTTCCTCTCTCTCTGCCCCTCCCCTGCTCACGATCTGTCTCTCTGTCTCTCAAAAATAAACAAACATTAAAAAAAAATTTTTTTAATGGTGAATTTTATAGTATATAAATTGTATCTCGATTTTTAAAATATCAGATGAGGTAAACCTTAAGGCAAAAACCGTTAATAAATATAAAATTCATTTCATAATAAAAGGATCAACTTACTAGGAAGAAATAATTCTAAGTGTACAATGCCAATACCACATAAAATATAAAAAACAAAAATTGGGAGTGCCTGGGTGGTTCTGTTGGTTAAACGTCCAACTCTTGATTTCAGCTCAGGTCATGATCTCACAATTGTGAGATCAAGCCCCACATCTGGCTCCACGTTGAGCATGGAGCCTACTTGGAATTTTCTTTCCCTCCCCCCAGCATGTACATGCTCTCTCTCTCTCTCAAAATAGACAACCATTAAAAAAAAAGAAAGTTGACAGAACTACAAGCATAAATGAAAAACAACCATAATCACAGAATAAAATTTTAATACACATATCTTCTGCAAGCAACTGAAAGAACAAGAAGACAAAAAATTGGTCAGGGCATAGATAAATGGAAAAACACCTGATCTGATGTAGATAGAACACCGTAAACACAACCACACAATATACTTTAAAGTACACATGGAACATTTAGAAGAACGTACCAAATTCTGAGCCGAAAAGCAAGTCTCGACAAATTTCACAGAATTAAGTAATATAGAGCAGGGGATCGGCAACACTTTTCTTTGCCCCTGCCGCCCTATCACCCTATACCTCATCGTGTAGATGTGTGTACACACACACACACACACACACACACAATTCCAGGTGAATTACAGACTATATGTGAAAGGTAAAATTAAATGTTAAAACCTCAAGAACATAATATAGGAGAAAATCTTTTAAATCCCTGGAATAGGGAAAGAGTTTTAAAACAGCACACAAAACACTAAGCATAAAGAAAAATATGAATAAATTGGATTTCATGAAAAGTAAAAATTTCTGTTGAGCAAAAGATTTCATCAAAAGTGGAAAGACACGGGGCACCTGGGTGACTCAGTTGGTTAACCATCCGGCTTTGGCTCAGGTCACGATCTCACAGTTCATGAGTTTAGGCCCCATATCGGGCTCCACGCTGATGGTGCAGAGCTTGCTTGGGATTCTTTCTCACTCCCTCTCTCTCTACCCCTCCTCCATTTGCGCTTTTCTCTCTCGCTCAAAATAAATAATTTTTTTTTTTTTTAAGTGGAAAGATAGAGGGCGCCTGGGTGGCTCAGTCAGTTAAGTGTCTGAGTCTTGATTTCAACTCAGGTCGTCTCATGGTTGTGAGATCCAGCCCCCTGTCAGGCTCCATGCTGAGGGTAGAGCCCACTTAAGATTCTCTCTCTCTCCCTCTGTCCTTCTCCCCAGCATGCACTCTCACTCAAAAATATAAAAATAAAATATATTTTTTTAAATTTTAAAAAATGAAAAATGTTTTAAAAAGTGGAAATATAAGCCACAGAATACAAGAGGACTATAACGTATATTAACCATCAAAGGGCTTATAACCAGAATACACAAAGAAAAAAAAAAGATAGCCAAATAACCAATCAATATATTAAAAGATGTTCAATGTTATTGCTAATCAGGAAAATGCAAACTAAAACCAAAATGAAATACATTATACACTACCCAGAAAAGTTAAAATTGGACAGATACTTTATATTAAGTGTTGGTGAAGATATGGAACAATAGAAACTCTCACACATAGATGGGATGCAAACTGGTTCAACCACATTGGAAAACCGCTGCATTTTATGCTAACGTTAAACACACACACATATACCACGGCCTAGCAATTTCACTCCTAATTATATTAGCAGAACAGAAATGTGAGTATGTAAGCACCAGATATAGTCACAATAATGACATATGGCTACAATACTCGAAATAGCCCAAACAAGAAAGAAATATTAATGTCTGTTGATAGCGGAATGGATCGATTATGGCATATTCATATAATGGAACACCGTATAGCAATGAATGAAACAAGCAAATCACAGGACCACACAGCAAAGATAATCTCACAAATTTAACGTTTAGCAAAAGAAAACAAAATTCACTCATGACTCTATTTAATGATTCCACTTACAGATGTTCAAAAATGGGCAAAAATGATCAATGCTCTTAGAAGATAATGTTTCTCTTTAGAGAGAATGGAAGGGTAGTGATTGGAATGACATGTAAGAATGGTTTGTAAGACCTAAGCAATGTTCCATTTCTTGGCCTGGATGGGAGTTACAGGGATCTTTTGACTCTGCGATAGTTCATCAAGTTGTTAAAGTATGCAAGGGGAAAAAAATTAGAATGTGACATGTTTTGTCAGCCAATTTCTTTTCTGAAATCCTCAGGGAAGGGGGAGTATTTCCCCTAATGATCAAATGAGGACCCGATTAATTCTGAATCACTAGGACACACCATGAGGTTAAAAGGCGTAATATAGGATTTCAGAAATGGAGTGGCTGAAAGCCACCATCAGCTTCACCAGCAGTGAAGATTTCCGAATTTGCATCCATGTTTGATTTAACTGGCAGGGCGGGATGCAGAGGGGGCAAGGGAACAGCTCATGTATTTTTTTGCACCTAAGCTTTCAAGTGAGCAAATGAGAGAAATTTACCTTTCAAAATGTTTTAAGAAACCACTTGTACTGACAATCCACATCAGTGGGTCTTAAAACCACTGTTTGAAGCAAAATACAGTTAGCTGTTTGTTTCTTATCATTCTTCTTAAAAGAATGAGTGCTTGAATTTTACATCCTTGACACAAACCGAGACCTTCAAAATTCCTTTGCCAAAAGAAAAACAGACGAAAGGAATCTACCTACTCCAAATTTTAGCAAAGCACCCTAAGAATTTGTTCAACATAACATGATAATGAAAGTAGTCATTATTTACTGAGTCTCACCAAGTGCTAGGCACTGGCTAAGCATTTAAGATATTCACTTTATTATAACAACAGCACTACAAGAAAGATCACTTTCCCCATTTTGCAGATGAGAACACTGAGGCGTAGAGAAGTCAAACAATTTGCATAATTCACACAGTTAATCAGTTCTCTAGTTTGGTGTGAAAGATGTTTTCTATTTATATTTTCTGCTTTGTGTCAATTTTTTTTTATCTTGAGATTTGTAAGCCTTAAGTACCATGTAGAGCAGGGAACTGCACATACACGTACAGATATACACACTTAACGATGGTTTTAAAGACGAAAAACTATACTCACGTCTGCAAATCTCCTGTGTATCACTGCACCCGAACAGAGCTTAGGTTTGCTCCAAGAAACAAAACGGACTTCTCAATGATAGCCGAGCAAGCCAAAGCACTGCATATAGTAAGTCCACAAAGCATTAACTGGATTAATTAGCAAGGGATTTGAGAAGCAGCTTGGAGCTAGGAAACCAAAACACTAAATTGTTTAAATACTTTGGCAAAAGATCAAGGTTTCTAGGCAGCACTGGGTCTCCTTCCATCCTTTTCATTCCATGTTTTAACACATTTAACCTGTCTGAGGTACTTTTTCATGAGATATGAATGACATTGTCAAAATACCAAAAAGAAAAGTGAATTTAAAAAATTCTGCAAGCTGTTACCAATTCTGCCAACATGTGAGAGCCCAGGCAACATTAATTACAAATCAATCGCTTAGGACATAAACAGCTCTTATCACTAGTAAACTCTCTCTCTAAAATAACTTGCTTTAGAAAAAAAAACAAAGAAAATGTCTCCTCTATTATACTTGGTGAACTCATCAGGACAAAGAAGTGAAATAAGACAGGAGAAAATGCACCAAATAGCAAACGTGAAAAAGGAATCCTAGCTAGCTGAATGTCTGGAATGCTCCAGAGCAGCACTATCATTTAGAAATAACGAAGAGGAAGTGGTCAAGGCAGGGACACTTACTGAATGGGTTTCTGGTTTCCAGGAAGTAAGAATTTTTACAGCGCAGCTGATTTTCACAAACACATATGGCAGCAAAATGATAAAAGAAAGCTTTCAACTATACAGTCATGGAAGGAAAACAAAAAAATCTGTTGTCCCTCTGGTTTATGAGGGCCAAGCACACACAGGACCACTCCCCCAGCCCCACCACACAAATATCCAAGCATAATAATAATAAACTTAAAAATCCAACGGCCCTTCCAGAAGTCTGGTGAATCTAAACTCTGCCCACAAACTACTAACTTCCCTCACTCTTTTGTCTTGGATATCAACGTTTTCCTCTTCATTTTCATAAGACATGAGGGAAAATCTAAGTACCTTTCTCCCGTTCCTCCACAACACATTTCATGTACTCCAATGGAAAACACAAAACAAACAACTAAGCAGAAGAGAATCACTAACTTTCCATCAAAATACATTCTGATTTCCATTAGCTCCATTGGGGTTGCTATGAATACAGAATATAAAAGTGGGGAGAGCTCCAGCTATGAAGCCTGGCAAAAGCAGTGTGGCTGGGGCAGTTTTCTTCGCCTCCATCAAATGACAAATATGTTCCATGTTGCTGTGATGAGGATTGAAGATCCTATCTGTAAAGTATCCAGCAGTGTGCCTGACACACAGTAGGTGTGTAGCAGTTACGATCATGATTTCTTCTAGACTTGTAGCACACTCTAGGTTAAGTTTCAAGGATAATAAAAAGTCTTTGCTGAACCAGAAATTTTACTGACATAAACAAGGCACCGGCAGATTATGGTACTTTGTTAGGTGCCAACTGTGAACAAAATTTACCCCAGTAGGTCCAAGGCACTGTGTCTCCAAAGAGTTCACAACACTCACACATCAATTCTGACTTTCACAAAATAACTGTGAGGAAAGGCTAATGGGCAATGATAGCCCTGGGTTCACTCACATATGAAATAACAGGACTGGAGGAAACCCGGGAGTTAACGGTGTAACCCAGCTCATGCAAATTAGCGGACTATGGGTGTTTCACTCACTAGCCTTGGCTGCCTGTGAGAGAAAAGAAAGTAATACAAATTTATTTTTTCAAATAAAATTATAAAGAAGAAAAAGGTGGCTTATAAAGAAGAAAAAGGTGGCTTAAGAAAAAGAGCTAATATAGTTTTGTGGTTTTTTTTTTTTTTTATTAAAGGGGGAGAATCTAAAGTACAATTTCCAAAGAAAAGTGACCCAAAAGGTAAAATATATTCTACTTTGAGTCTAAGCTTTTAAATATTTCATATTACAGGATTTTTTTAACTGATTTGACATAACCAATTCATTTCAACTTTGAGAAATGTATTCATTTCAACTTTGAGAAAATACTACTGCAGTATAACAAATTTTTATACAGGTGTACATTGCTTTTTTAAAAATAACTTTTAAGGCTGTCTTACAAGTGGTTATTCACATATAAGATTCGCCAGACTTTTGCAAAAGAAGTTCCATTTCTTTTTCACTTGACAGTGACTTATTACAAAAACAGTAACAATGTGAAATTATTTGGAGTATTTATTGCACAAAACACATTACAAGTGTATCTCTGTGATCTTCTCTAGTTCCCTTACTAAACATTTATTAAATACCTACTACGAGTGAGGCACTCTGAATACATCATATCATTAAATTTCTAATGTCATGAAATTCTCAAGAGAACTATGTGAGGCAGACGAGGATAATTCTGTATTATTGGTGAGAAAACGGAGATTCAAAAAGATTAAGTGCCTTGTTCAAGTCAGTTTACTGGCCATTGAAGGGCCAGGATTTAAATTCCAAGCTGAGAACAGAGCCTGTGCCTTTTACACAGTGCATGCTGTTTTCTTCCCGTATTACTATGTTTTTGTAATTAAAATAAGCAAAGCAATACACTGCCCCAAAGCATTCAGACACCAGTGTCTCATCACTCAAACAGTCCACAATTAGCACCCCCTTGCTTGCTCCTGAAAGGACTGTTTTTCAACAAACCAGGTGAAGTTAAAGGAGGAGAAAACAAAACTTCAAAATAGTCTTGTTAGATCACCACAACCCAGAAGTGACCACATTCTCCTGTCCGGGGAGTAAAAATATGGATAAAAACATACATACACATATAGCTTTTCTGAAAACTGAAATACAAAACTGTTTTTAAATTATTTTTCAAAACTATGTAATTTCTACAAAGAAAGGCAGCAAGCATTAATTCAGGAGGCCTTACCCTATCAGTGCCAATCCCATCCTAAACCTCAAGGTCAAAACCTCTCTTCCTAAAGACCTCCCCCCAAAAAAGGCAGAACTTAAAGTGGAAAATCTGCTCAAAGGTAAAGACCAAGAAAAACAGCATTAATCTACTCTGAATTCACCTAATGTAACTTGGAAGTATAAAATATACAAACCGATGCAACTTCTACATTACTTAACACTCCTCTCTTTACCAATTGGCTATGAGCGAATTTGCATGACAGAAACACATGTGACAAAAACTGTACTAGATCCTTTATTCTTCATACCAAGCCTCTAGGACAGGCCCATTATTAACTGCATTTTACAAATTAAAAAATAAAGAGCCTATCATCATAGCCTCACACAGCCTATCATCACACAGCTTATATAAATGGCTATACTTGAACTTATGCTTTTATAGCTGAACTATACTGGAAAAAAACAAAACAAAACAAAACAAAACACCCTGCTCCATCAGAGAAGCTGAACATTCCAGAACACAAATGAACCACTATCCTTAACCGACTGAGCCACCCAGGCGCCCCTGAACCGCTATCCTTAAACAGAGATATCACAGACATCGGTGTATATTTTTGGAGGCAGCATGGTAGAGTGGGGAAAAAATAGATCTAGAATCAAATCACCAATCCACTACTTAGTGGCTCGATTACCTTAGGACAAGTTACTTAATCTCTCTGTGCCTTTGTTTGCAACAGCTGTAAAAGGGAGACAAGAATTCATACCTTATGGGCTCTAGGAAGAATAAAATACACACACGTGTGTGCGCATGTATGTGTGTGTATATATACAGCAAATAGAAACTCAACAAATGCCATATCTGATGTGGAAATGCTGGGGTTTGGAGCAAATGGTCAAGAAAGAATTGAGACCTCTTGAGTGCAAAATGGTGTTTTTATTAAAGCACAGGGACAGGACCTGTGGGCAGAAAGGGCTGTACAGGGGCTGTGAGGGTTGACAGATTACCATATATACTTTCAGGTTGGGAGTGGGTTAGGGACAGCACAAGCCTCCAGGGAATGTAGGAAACAAGATTTCCAGGCCCCTGGGGGGAGGGGGGAGGCTAGCTATTGTTAGGAAAAGGTCATTTATTACAGTTTAGTAAACCCTCAGTCAGGAGACCCTTCAGATGTTTATTAGTGCGCCCTATGCCTAGAGGACGAATGCTAACATATATCTTGGGGGTAGAGATAAAGGAAGTTGCCAAAGGAATTTCTTTATGTTAAAGCAGACTTACAGGATCCTAGGCGGTAGGGATAATGTTAAGCTAAGATTGCCTTTTGCCCTTAGCAAAGTGTCAACATGGAGGCAGCCGAGCTCCCAAAAGGAAGGTCACTCTGCCTGTTTCAAGGACTTGTCAATGGGTTGTAGGTACTAAGGAAATTTAATTTTTTCTTTTGCCTCTGTTTCCCACATCAATATCCACAATCTTTACTACCCCCCTGGAGTTTGCTCCATTTCAAGGCTCAGTTATAAAAGAAGAAAGATGAGGAGAGGATGGTTGAAAAGCAAATGCAAAAATCTACTAGTACTTTAATTAGGTCATTAGAAAACTGAAATGTTGACAAGTAGGGAAAGAGCCATATCAAGAGTCATTAGCCGCAATGGACCCAACTCCAACACTGCAAAACTTCCTTGAACTGTATCAGGTACTTCGGCCAACTGTTCAGTGCTGCACACACCTGGAAGGAAAACCCAACTAAGAAGTTTTACTTTTCTTTCTAAACTCAGTTTCTTTGCACAATTGCAGGCAGGATCCAATTAAGGATCTGGACCCTTGAGGAGTCCTACCTCGGAAATGTCATTCCAAAAGAAAATCATTCCATCTGCCCTCAATGGTAACCCCCAAGCCCTGCCACCATTTCCTCAGTCTCCAAACATCACAGATGACTACGACAGTCCATCCGTTTTTATTTACAGGGAAGTCCTCAGCACATTAAGTAGAGACTATCGTTTTTATGTGCATCATCATCCTCACAAAAGGCTGCCCACAGGCAAAGGCCATGTCTTAACCATCCGGTTACATTTCACTCTCTGCTCACCCACAGGTGAGGCATGGAAAGGCATGCAGCATGACACCTGGGTGACCACAGGGATCATCCAGGGCCTAAGCTGAGCCACATGCTCTGTGCTGGGAACAAACACAAAAATGTCTGTTAGCCATGGGAAGCCAGGTCTGAAAGATCATATAGTCTGCGTGCATCAATGTGAACCGTGTCGTGACAGTAACCAAGGAAGCCGGTGGGGGTGGGGGATGAGAATGAGGAAAGCCACAAAGAAAGAGAGAAAATCACTTGGTCCATGACTTTCCAGTCCTAGTTTGTCCTGAGGAACCCCAGCCGTATTTGGCTTCCTGTTCTTCCCTCTACAACAGATCCCTCCATTTCCATCCCTGCCCTTCATGAGCTAGTTTTAGTGAAATTCCTCTCCTTGCATTCAAAAAAGCCTTCACAAGGACATCAGCCCACGGTCTAGCACACAGAAGGGATTCAGTTAAACGCATTTAAAAAACAGAAGCACAAACCTTACCAAATACCTGATGTTAGGTGGGTATTCCTATAATTACAGTTCCCTCGACAGACAGGCCAATTTCCCTTAATCCACTTATCAAATAATTGTTAAGGAAATAAACAGTATTTGACACAACATGACACTTTATTCTAACTTATCATCTAATAATAATTAAGCATTCAAAGCTTACAATGAAAGCACAGCTCCGTAGTTCATATTGTTCTTTTAAATTGAATAATTTGGAATCCTGTGAAGAGTTCCACCTTACAGCATATTCCCTCATTCTTGTGCAAATACAATCTGTCTATCAACATATTAGCATTTCAATCACCCTTGCTTTTTTTCATAACTGGGAGAAGCTGTCTTCATTTATTCCTATGGAGCGTCTACCTCCTATGAATTATTTCTAAAGCTAAGCAGTAAAATTGAATTTAAATCCAAGTAAATGAGAAACTGAAACTATTTTCAAAAATAAATGGAGGACCTTGGTTTCAGTTACATACTCCCAAATATTATAAATACACTCTTCAATGATTCATTTTACTTTAAGCTGAAAATAATTTCCTCTGAATTAAGTTGTCAGAATAGTCGGAAACAGGAATTCAACCCCCCACTTCAAGAGTTTTTTGTTATTTATTTTTTTAAAGAATTCTGCATCAATTTATATTCCCAGGGTAAATGCATCTACCATTTTAAGAAAAAAAAATTTTTTTAAGTCCCTGTTAAGCATCCCTTTAAGGCACTGACCATAAATGGTGTAATTTGCCCTGGACATCATTAAAATGTAAAGTTAATGAGGATTCAGCTGAAAACAGAAGGAATGTAACCTATTTTCAGGCAAAAGTTCTAACACAGCAATCAGAGGAAAAAGCTCTTTGATGTTTCTTTGTCTCTTCTCATTAATTTTTTTTTGTCTCAAAAAAAAGGCTATTTAAACTAAAAAAAAAAAAATTACACACACACACACACAGACACACACACACACACACACACACCCCAAAGTTTAAACATGATAATTATAACAGAACTCTAGTGAGGTCATTAGAATTTTTTTATGACATAAACAAGAGTCAGTCACATATACATGGGGATACCACCACCTACCTGGGAGAGTTGTTAAGGTTTAGATTTTAAGTGAAGTGTGTAGCAGAGTAACTGACACATGGAAGGTATTCACTGTTATTAATTCTCTCCCCTTTTGTCCCTCTCTGGTCCCCAAAGACCCAGTACAGTGCTGGCACAAAAACAGTGCTCAAAGAGTAGCCATTATTATTATCACATATGATGTATTCTTTTTTCCTGCTGAAAAATTCACTATATTAACCCTAACCTTCTTTTCAAGATTTATGCAAGACTCAGCACCTCCTGTCAGTAGGCAGGTGGGGCATTATCCAAATAACCAGCATGGAGTAAACAGTCCCGTGTGACATTTTATCATGTGAAGTGCCTGCACAGGTATAAATATTATATCCTCTCTGGTTTTATTGCCTCATTTTACAATTATACTACTAAAGAGCAAAATAGCATGCAGAATGTTAAGTGGCATTCTGCTGCTTGGAATTTCATCCCAAGGCTCCATTCAGAATAACAAATGTGGGAGCTTTCTCATCTCTGCTCTATTGTGAAGAAAGTCATCACCTTTACTTGAATATATACGAAGGTTTGGCTTTCTGCAACCCATTTTGTGCTAAGTGAAATCTTAAACCAAATGTGATTATTACCAAGAAGGTGTCATTTAGGAAGTCCTATAGTGTTTTCTAGAGAGACCTTTCCATACCCTTTGTTACTGTCATACTAACTCCATAATCCAAGTAAACAAAATCTAATCGGTAATGAGTCTATCCAAGATGATCCACCGTGAAGTATCACCAGACCTTGGAATTTCTCTACACCCAAGCAAAATACTGTAAATTCAATAAAGTAATCACAGTTATTCTAAATGTTGAGATCATCAAAATAATATGTGTTTCTCTAGCAATGTTCATTTTAAAAGTATTTCCACACAAGTTAGCTCATTTTCACTGGTTCATTCATTCTGTATTTACTAAATCTTCTTAGTATTCAACACTGGCCATACAGCAGTAAAGAAAACAGAAGGTAATCCTACCCTTACAGACTTGTAGCAGCTTAACTGCAAGCTATGATAAGTGCTACAAGAGCATACAGTGTAAGGAACAAGTTTACTTTGGTGATCTGAAAAGGTTTCCCTGAAGATGTAATGTATGAAGTATGATCTGAAGGAAGGGGAGTCACCCAGTGAGAAAAAAAAGGCGGGGGGGGGGGGGGACTTAAGGATAATGATAGTTGAGACAACGAAATACCTAGTTTTGGGAGTGTCTGGGTGGCTCAGTAGGTTCAGTGTCCAACTCTTGGTTTTGGCGCAGGTCATGACCTTGTGTTTATGTGAGTTCAAGCCCCGTGCCGGGTTCTGCACTAGTGATGAGGGGCCTGCTTGGGATTCTCTCTCTTCCCGTCTCTCTCTGCCTCTCCCTCACTGGCGCTGTCTCTGTCTCTCTCAAAATAAATAAACTTAAAAAAAAAAGAAGAAGAAGAAGAATAAAGAAATACCTCGCTTTTAAAGACATTTAGGTAGGGGCGCCTGGGTGGCTCAGTTGGTTAAGCGTTCGACTTAGGCTCAGGTCATGAGCTCACAGTTTGTGGGTTTGAGCCCCTCATCGGGCTCTGTGCTGACAGCTCAGAGCCTGGAGCCTGTTTCAAATTCTGTGTCTCCCTCTCTCTCTGCCCCTCCCCTGCTCACACTCTGTCTCTGTCTCAAAAATAAACATTAAAAAAAAAAATTTTTTTTTAAGACATTTAGGTAAATCAAACTTTTCTTATATATTGAATATGGAGGATGAGTGAGAAGATAGGCAACCAGGACAAAGCTAACAGGTTTCTAGCCAATTATACACTGGATTAAAAAAAAAAGTGTTGGTCACCAGAAGGGGACCAGATCTTCAATAGGGTTAACCTGATAAAGGGCATCTTCAAAAAACCTACAGCTAATATCATACTTTAGGGTAAAAGATTGAATATTTCCCTTTAGGATAAAAAACAAGACAAGTATACTCACTCCTGCAACTTCTATTCAATATTGTATTGGAGGTTCCAGTCAGGGCAATTAAGGAAGAAATAAAAGTCATCAAGATTGGAAAGCAAGAAGTAAAATTATCTAGGGGCAACTGGGTGGTTCAGTCAGTTAAGTATCCAACTTTGACTCAGCTCAGGTCAAGAATGTCAGTTCTTGAGTTCTGTGCTGACAGCCCAGAGTCTGGAGCCTGCTTTGGATTCTGTGTCTCCCTGCTTGTGCTGTTTCTCTCTCTCTCAAAAAAAAAAAAAAAAAAAAAAAAGTAAAATTATCTCTATTCACAGATGACATGATTTTATATCAAGAAAATCCTAGGAAATTCACTAAAAACTATTATAACTAGTAAACTAGCTCAGCAAAATTGCAGTAGGATAAAGATCAATATACAAAACTGAATTTTTTCTATACACTACCAATGAACGTATGAAAGTGAAATTAAGAAAATTCCACTTCCAATAACATCAAAAAGAGTAAGATACATGGGAATAAATTTAACAAGAGAATTTGCAAAACTTCTACTCTGAAAACTACAAAACATTATAGGAAAAAATAACATTATCAAAACAAATTGAAAGACATTCTATGTTCATGGACTGAAAGACTCGATGTTGAGATGGTGATGTTAAGATTCAACTTAATCCTTATCAAAAACCCAGCTGTTTGTTTCTTTCAGAAATTGATAAACTGACCCTAAAGTTCATATGGAAATGCGGGGAACCCAAAATGGCCAAAACCACCTTAGAAAAGAACAAACTTGGAAGATTCACACTTCTCAATTTCAACATTTAAAGCTACAGCAATCAAGACAGCATAGTATTTGCATAAGAATGTGAATGGAAGAGTCTAAAAATAAATATTTACAATTGTGCACTGTAACTGCCAATGTTTAACAAAGGAGCCAAGACAATTCAATCAGAAAAAGAACAGTCGTCTCAATAGTTTTTTTCTTTTTTAAGTTTATTTACTTTGAAAGAGACAGAGATAGTGTAAAGTGAGGGAGGGGCAGATAGAGAGGAGACAGAGAATCCCAAGTATGCTCTGCATGACCAACACAGAGCCCAATGCTGGGCTTGAACTCATGAAACCGCAAAATCACGACCTGAGCCAAAACCAAGAGCTGTACACTTAAAAGACTGAGCCACCCCAGTGCTTCTCAACAAATAGTTCTAAGACAACTGGATAGCCACATGCAAAAGAATGAAGTTAGACTTGCTCTTTATACCATACTCAAAAACGAACCCAAAATTGATTATGGACTCAAATGTAAGAAATATAACTATAAAAAAGTTATATAGAAGAAAACATAGGAATAAATCCTTGAAACCTTAGGATGGAAAATGGTTTCTTAGATACAACACCAAAGCACAAACAACAAAACAAAAAATAGATAAGGCATCATCAAAATTAAAAACTTCTGTGCTTCAGAGGGCACCTGGGTGGCTCAGTAAGTTGAGCGTCCAACTCACGGTTTATGACTCAGGTCGTGATCTCACAGTTTGTGAGATCTAGTTCCTCAGCGCTGTCAGCATAGTGCCTGCTTGGGATTCTCCCTCTCTATCCCTCTCTGCTTCACATGAACAGACATTTCTCCAAAGAAGACAGACAGATGGCCAACAGACACATTAAAAGATGCTCAACATCACTCGTCATCAGGGAAACAAATCAAAACTACAATGAGGTATCACCTCACACCTGTCAGAATGGCTAAAATCAATTAACACAAGAAACAACAGGTGTTGGCAAAGATGTGGAGGAAAGGCACTATTGGTGGGAATGCAAACTGGTGCAGCCACTGTGGAAAACAGTATGGAGGTTCCTCAAAAAGTTACAAATAGAACTACTGTATGATCCAGTAATCACACTACTGTGTATTTACCCCCAAAAATACAAAGACACTAATTTGAAAAGATGTACGCACCCTTATGTTTATTTATTGCAGCATGATTTGCAATAGCCAAATTATGGAAGCAGCCCAAGTGTCCTTCAATAGCTGAATGGATAAAGAAGATGTGGTGTATGTATATAATGGAATATTACTTAGCCATAAAAAAGCATGAAATCTTGCCATTTGTAACAACATGGATGACACTAGAGAGTATAATGCTAAGTGAAATAAGTCAGCGAGAAGACAAATACCACATGATTTCACTCATATGTGGAATTTAAGAAACAAAACAAATGAATAACGGGGAAAAAAGAGTGAGACAAACCAAGAAACAGACTCATAACTAGAGACGACTGATGGTTATCAGAAGGGAGGTAGGTGGCAGAGGAAACAGTTGTCCCCAGATTACCCACAACTTCTGTCTGGCTTGGCCAAAAGCAAAGGTTCCCTTGACCTCCTCCCCTTTGAACTGGATTATTTGCTAGAGCAGCTCACAGAACTCAGGGAAATACGTTTACCAGTTTATTATAAAATAAAAGGCATGATAATGGAGACAGTGAAATAGAGACATAGGGCAAGGTCTATGAGAGTCCCGAGCACAGTACCTTCCATTCCCATGAAGTTAGGGTATGTAACCCTCCCAGAACATAGATGTCTTCATAAACTGGAGGCTCCCATACTATTTTTGCAGAGGTTTCATCACCTACGCTCCATCAATTACTAACTCCATATCCAACCTCATTCTCCTCTCTAGAGAATGGAAGTTAGGGCTGAAGATTCCAAGCTTCTAATCATGGCTTGGTCTCAGACCAGCCCCCATCCAGGAGCCATCCAGGAGCTCACTCAGAGTCATCTCATTAAAATAAAAGACACTCCTATTCCCTAGGGAATTCCAAAGGCTTTGAAAGCCCTGTGTCAGGAACTGGGGTCAAATCCACATAATAAAATAAAACATGCTCCTAGTGCTCTTATCACTTAGGAAATTACAAAGGTTGTAGGAGGTCTGTGCTGAGAACTATGGTCAAAGACGAAACATGAGAACAAAAGATTCTCCTAGTATCTCTACTTACAAAACTTTTAGGAGGCCTGTGACAGGGACCAGAGGCAGAGACCAATATGTATTATTTATTATTTCGAAGAATGGAAAATGGTGCATCTGCTTTTGAAAAAATTTTGGCAGTTTCTCAAAAGGCTGAAAATAGAATTACCATAAGATCCAATAATTCCACAGCAATACCCAAAGGAATTGAAAGCAAGGACTCAGATACCTATATGTTATTATTCATTGCAGCACGATTCACAACTGCCGAAAGGCAGAAACCCAGGTATCCATCAACAAATGAATGGATAAACAACATGTGGTACGGACATACAATGGAATATTATTCAGCCATAAAAAAAAAACAAAAAACGAAGTTCCGATACATGCT
This sequence comes from Prionailurus bengalensis, assembly GCF_016509475.1. Taxonomy (NCBI): domain Eukaryota; kingdom Metazoa; phylum Chordata; class Mammalia; order Carnivora; family Felidae; genus Prionailurus; species Prionailurus bengalensis. The sequence goes on from NC_057359.1 coordinate 83,171,884, forward strand.
ACAACACAGACAAATCTTGAAAACATCATGGTAAGTGAAATAAGCCAGCCACAAAGGATAAACATTGTGTAAGTCTGCTCATCTGAATGACCTAGAATAATCAGATTCAGAGACAGAGTAGATTAGGGGTTATCAGGGGCTGGTGAGAGGGAGAATAATGAGTTACTGCTTCATGGTTACAGAGTTTGTGTTTGGGGTGATGGAAAGGTTTTGGTAATAATAGTGATGATGCTGGCACAACAGGGTGAATATAATTAAAGCCACTGAATTGTACACTAAAAATGGCTGACATGGCAAATTTTAGGATAGATATTGCCACAATTTAAATAGATTAATGTAATACACCAAACACCACTGAATGGTACTCCCTACATAGAAGAACTGAATGATATGTAAATTATATATCCCCACAAAGCTGTTAAAAAATAATTAAACACTAAATTGATGGCTTTAACAGCAATTAGACACAGCTGAAAAGAGAACTAGGAAACTGGAAACTGGAAAAAGGAAAAAAAAAAGACTGGAAGTGATAGAAAACACAAAATAACATGGTTTAAAATTATGAAGGAAGGGGTGCCTGGGGGGCTTTGTCATTAGCATCCAACTCTTGATCTCAGCGCCTTCAGTTCAAACCTCAAGTTGGGCTCCATGCTGGGAGTGAAGCCTCCTTAAAATAAATAATAAGTTTTAAAAAATTGTGAAGGAAAAAAGTGAGAAGGAAGGAGAGAGTGGGGAAAGAAATGAGAATCAAATATTAAAAAGGTCTCAGTCCTCAGATTCAAAGAGCTAAATTTTAATCAGGATATTGAGAAGAAAAATCCACTGCCAGACATAGGTGATTGCTAAACTGGATAAGTAGAATGCAAAGTGACTTCGACAGCACCAAGAGAAGCCAGAAGACAATTAAAGGATATCTCCAACGTGCTTAAAGAGGGTAACTATCAATCTGGGGGGGCGGGGGGGGGGGGACAAACACAACAATAAACTTTTCAGGTAAACAAAAACTGAGAGATTTGCCAGCAACAAAGGAATATTACTCAAGCTAGAATAAAAGTACACCAAGTAGAAAAACTCCAAGACACAGGAAGCCATGAAGAAAAAGGAAAATGGAAAGTATGTGGGTAAATCTAAATAATCGGCTACATAAAAATTAATGTCATATAGGTTTAAAGTAAAATACACCACAATAAAAGCATACAAGCTGGAGAGGAGGGATTAAAGTTTAAACATCAGGTCCTTTACATTTTTCAGGAGGAAGGAGAATATGCTAATTAACTTGCTAAGTTACATAAGCAAGCTAAAATTGCTCAGAGACTACATATTTATTTTAACAAACACCATGGATTCTAAAGGCATTCTATGTGAGTAGTGTAGTACTAGAGTAGATCTACTACTTGATAGCTGTGTGGCCTTGTGCAGATTACATAACCTCTCCATGCCAACTGCTTCCCCACCTGTAAAATCGAGACAATGATACTATCTGTCTCACAGCATTTTAATGAGGATTAAATGAGCTACATACATGTAAAACACATAGAACAATGTGCTTTACACATTGAACACACAGAATAATAGCTGCTATTATTTTTAGTGTAACTGTTAAAAATATAGAGGGGTGCCTGGGTGGCTCAGTGGGTTAAGGCGTCCGACTTTGGCTCCAGGTCATGATCTCACTGTGCGTGGGTTCGAGCCCCGTGTCGGGCTCTGTGCTGACAGCTCAGAGCCTACAGCCTGCTTCAGATTCTCTGTCTCCCTCTCTTTCTGCCCCTCTCCCACTCGCACTCTGCCTGTCTCTCAAAAATAAATAAAACGTTAAAAAAACACTAAGTTGAAACTATAAGAGAGAACAAACAAAACAAAAAAAATGCTTGATTAATCCAAAAGAAAGCAAAAAAAGAAGAAAATATGAAATGTAAAAAAGCATTCTCTCAGTGAAAGATACAGATAATCAGACTGAATTGAAGAAGATCCAGCTAGGGGTGCCTGGGTGGCTCACTCGGTTAAGCATCCGACTTTGGCCCAGGTCATGATCTCACGGTTCGTGAGTTAAGGCCCCACGTCAGGCTCCGTGCTGACAGCTCAGAGCCTGGAGCCTGGAGCCTGGAGCCTGCTTCAGATGGTGTCTCCCTCTCTCTCTGCCCCTCCCTAGCTCACGCTCGCTCTGTGTCAAAAAAAAATAAACTTAAAAAAAAATTTTTTTTAAAAGAAGATCCACCTAAATGTTACTATAAGAGACACATTTCAACACAAGATTGAAAAAATAAGAAAATAAAAGGATAGAAGTGTACAATTTGATGAGTTTTAACCTATTTTTTCACTGATGAAACCATGGCCACATCAATCACTCCCCCAAATTTCCTCCTGCTCTTTTGTAATCTACCCCTCCCCTCTACTCCACACTACCCATCCCTAGGAGACCACTGATTGTAGATTAGTTTGCACTTTCAACCAGATTATATAAACGGAATCAGAAAGTACGTATCCTTTCTTGTCTGGTTTCTTTCACTCAGCATCACCAGGTTGAGATCCATTCATGTTGCTGAATGTATCGATACTTTGTTCCTTTTTATTACTTACTAGTATTCTATCACATACGCATATAAGTCAATTTCTTTATCCATTTCTAGCCTCTCCAGATGACAAATGATGTTAAACTTAAAGAAATGGCCTCTGAGTAGAGATCAAATCCAGGGCATTCCTAGGAAAACACTGTCTAAAGATGAAGCTGAAGGAAAAAATTTTAAAGTCTTTGTAAGACCAGTGAAAGATCCAAGGTGCTATTACAGAGAACCATTCAGTCAAACAAGAGGGCTTTTTATAAGATTAAGAGTATAATTCCCTCAGTGGCCTCATCAGAAACCCAAAGCAGAAACAGGCTAATCTCAAAAGACATTTGTGGATATGAATATAACGTGAAGGAGTAAATTCCAAAGATTCAGAGGAGAACCAAGGACTTCACAGAAGTGTGTTGGGAAAGACACTGCCAACTAAAACTAACAAACACAACACAAAATGGCATTGGAAAAACAAAACAGGCATTGGAATCACCAAACTCTACAGGCAAGAAACAGGCTGCAAAAACTGAGTTACAAACATTCCCTTTTAATTAAAAAATAAAATAAAATATAAAAAGATAACTCAGAATCCAAAAGCCTAGAAGGTGGGACTAAGAGCCCTGAAGAATCATTCTCAGGAGTAGGACTGAGTCTCCATCAAGACATTTCTGATATTTGCCAAACCTTATTTCAGAACTGCTATGGAGCAGGGCCTTCTGAGTGCTCCTGTGTGCCTTCCACTATCCTGCTTCTAGAAGAAAGGTGTCTACAGTAGTCATCCTATAACTGTCTCATCATTATATGTTGGGGTGGGGGAACAGATAACTTCTCTTAGTTTACAAGTTAGGGGGCACCTGGGCAGCTCAGTTGGTTGAGCTTCTGACTTCAGCTCAGGTCATGATCTCACAGTTCTTGAGATCTCAAGCCCTACATCAGGCTCTGTGCTGATGGCTCAGAGCCTGGCGCCTGCTTCAGATTCTGTGTCTCCCTCTCTCTCTGCCCCTCTTCCACTTGTGTTTTGTCTCTGGCTCTCTCTCTCTCTCAAAAATAAACATTGAAAAAATAAATAAATTTTTTTTTTTAAAAAAGTTAGAAGGACCTGTGCTTGAGAAGCTGTACTTCAGGAACTGTATCTAAGGTGCCTCATCCCCATCTAGGCCTGATCTAGTTCAGGGGATAGAGGGCTCTGAGCTGAGGCTGTAATGGAATGAAAGAGGGGAGGGGCTTGAGAGATGCTGGGGGTACACAGATTTCCATCACAATAGGGTAGACAATTGTTTGCTCCCTGCTCCCTCTATTAAGCTCCCACAGCACTCTAGCCTATTTCCTTTTTTTTAAATTATTTTTTTTAAATGTTTATTTATTTTGAGGAGGGAAGGGGCAGCGAGAGGGAGAGAGAGAGAATCCCAAGCTGTCAGCACTGAGCCCAATGGGAGGTTCAATCTCATGACTGTTAGACTGTCATGAGATGAGCTGAAATCAAGAGTCAGACACCAGGGTGCCTGGGTGGCTCAGTCGGTTAAGCATCTGACTTGGGCTCATGTCATGATCTCACTGTTCGTGAGTTCGAGCCCCATCTCAGGCTCTGTGCTGACAGCTCAGAGCCTGGAGCCTGCTTCAGATTCTGTGTCTCCCTCTCTCTCTGCCCCTCCCCTGCTCGCACTCTGTCTCAAAAATAAATAAACATTAGAAAAAAGAAATTAAAAAAAGAGTCAGACACCTAACCCCACCTACCCAACTGAGCCACCCAGGCACCCCTGGGCCTACTTCTAATATACTTATCCCAAATATCTATAGTTACTGGTTTAATGTTTGTTTTCCTCACCGGATTTAAACTCCTTAAAAACAAAGTGTTTTATTTATATTCCCCACACTTACTGGTCCCTCAAATACCTGTTTGAATTACATCAGTCAGTATACGAAGAAAACCCAGACCGTCAGGGAGTCAGACCATGCAAATCCATGCTGACGGCAATGACACCACATCGTGAGTGCACTTGTGAGTCCCCAGTAAAACATTTTTAGGATCACTAAGCGATTAAAAACAAGAAGGGTCACTTTGTGGACCACAGCAGCATATGGAATATTGAAACGCAGGACTGAGTCTCAAGAACATCCTGAAAACATTGCCCTATGAACTGTATCTTAACAGCCTGACATACTCAAAAATATTGTCTGATCAGAATACAATTGGTTAAGAAAAAAAGTCCCAAAGATGATTATCTTCATTTTAAATTTGACTATAAACAACCAGTGATAGATTATGCACAGGGCAGGGTAGAGATGACTCCCCCAGATGTTGTGTAAGAGAAGAGGGAGGGATAGAAGGAAATATCTCATTTAAAACAACACTTTCATGAAAGGCCCTGAATGGAAGATACTGAAATTATGAGTTCTAGCTAGTTTACTCTGCTAATACTCAGGTTTTCAGGAACAAATTCTTCCGTGAGGGTTTCTAAGAGATTTCTTTCATGACACAATAAGGGCTAATGACAGAGTAAAGAAACCACTCAGTATCACTCTAGGGCAGCACTTAGAGACAGCTTTCTGTCTGGAGATGTCCGCTTCTCCACAAGGCTACTGTCCCTCTCTCACTGGGCTGGAAAATTTCTCAGGTTAAGAATCACCTCTTTCAGAAACTTATTACAATACACCTGAATGAGCTACTTCTGAAATAAAAATTAAGTATACACCTTCAACTTCAAGTCACTTGTATTATCTGAGCGTACAATCTGCAGGAAAAAGGAAACCCACGGGGACACAAGTATTGGGCAGCAATAACTCAGGCAGGTGGAAGTATTTACAAATCAGTTTTGAATTTGTTACATTATCTCATTTTAAGCCTGATCATTCATAGTACTTCTCTTCTGACAATCAGCCCTCCTAGTCTCTCTGAACAAAATGTTAAGTAGTGAACATTCATTCCAGCCCTGGGCTAACTCTCCTGCCTGTGAACCTGAGACTATTTCTTGATCCCAATCACAACCTTTCTAAAGAACTACTGCAGGGTGCCTGGGTGGCTCAGTCAGTTGAGCATCTGAATTTTAATTTCTGCTCATGGTTCGTGAGATGGAGCCCCATGTCAGGCTCTGTGCTGAGCATAGAGCTTGCTAAATATTCTCTCTCCCTCTCTCTCTGCCCCATCCCTGCGCACGCTGTCTCTCTCTGTCTCTCAAAAATAAATAAATAAACAATTATTGTAAATTATAGGACCCTTGAGGTTACAACTTTGTCTAAGAGCAAAAAACTAAATTCAAATTGATCCAGAAAGCAAAATAAGCCAAAAAACAACGAATTGAACAATTTCACCAATTAGGCAAATGGTTAACAATCTAGGTGAAGTCTGTCTCCCCTCTTCTCTCAGTCAAGCATATCTTTATCAGCTACCTAGATAGTGGCCTACTGCATGCATAGTGATAATAAATGCAATGGATGAGAAACAGAAGGTAATGAGCCAATCTTTGCTACATTCTAAATCTCTTTTTCACCCTGCTAGGAGAAAAAAGGATAAATCCATGGAGATATTCTAGAAGTAAATGTAACTATAGGTAAAACCCCAGTCTAAAGAAATACAATTACAGTGTCCAGTCCTATGTAAATGGGGCTATTTCAAAAGCTTCACAAACAACTGATACTAATATTGCCTTGCTTATTTGGACAAAACAAATCCCACTAACTGAGAGATACTCTAAAACAAGTATTTTTAAATATCTCTTCATTTAGCAAGCTACTTACTGAATAGGGTAATCCTTTGGAAAAGAATTTGGACAATATGGTTCCTGCCCCTAAGGAAAAGACAGTTATAATACAATATGCAGGATACCAAGAGGAAAGTCATCTGACCAAGTCTGCATGGGGTAAGGGAGAGGGAGAAGTAAGAGAGACAATTAAGGGCAGCCTTCTAGAAGAGGGGGTACCAGAACTGAGTCCTAAAGGACAATGTAAGTATATCAGGAAAATAAGGAGAAAGACAATGGTACACAAAGGAGAAAGCAAGTGCCACGGCATGGAGGTAGAAGAAATTAAAGTGATTCAGCTAGAGCACAGGTCAATGCCAGGGGTTGGTGAGAAATGAGGGAGAAGAGGTCAGCCAAGTCATGAAGGGCTTTGTATGTCATACTCAGGAGTATTGCCCGGTAGGTAATGGAAAGGCGTTACAGAGTTTAAGCAAGGCACAAGCATGATCATATCTCTTTAATACACACTTCTCACTAACTGCAAGATGGAAGATAGATAGAAATGGCAAAGATTCCAGCCAAGAAAACCAATTAAGTGGCAAAAATCCAAGAAAGAATAAGAAGGGCCAGAACTAAGACAATGGAGTAGGATGACAAAAAAGAAGATAGGAACGAGATCAAGACATTCAACTTCCCCTTTCCCTTCCCCTCTTCCTAGTTGACTATTTAATTCTAAGGGCAAGGGACACATCCACACTTGCAAGAGTAGCCATAGGGGTCCAGAACAGGTTAAGGACGGTACCTACAACGGAAGGCACCTAACATGGGGAGACAGAGTCCAAGCAATATGAGGAGGGTATCCTTGTTGTAGGCACAGGGTGTCAGAACCCAAGAAGAGTAACAAAGGTGTCCATACAGGGGGAGCTGCCCAGTGCCGGAAGTCAGAGCACAAAAAGGGACGAGGCATCCACAGGGAGCAGCTGCCTGATGTGAGGTGTCAGAGCACCTGAGTAAGCTAAAGGGCCATCCATGCACAGTCCGCTTAATATAGGGTGTCAAATCCCAAACAGGATGAAGAGGGCAACATGGAAGGAAGCGGCAGTCATGTACGGGGTCTCAAAACCCAAGAAGAAGAAAGCATGCATAAGGAAGGACCAGCCCGTCGTGGGTTGTCAAAGCCCAAGCTGGATGAGGTGGGCATCCAAGCAGCTGAGGCAGAGTAGCATTCAGTATCAGAACCCTTGTGGATAAGGGCATTCGTGCTGGGAAGGGGGTGGTGGCAGCCATGATCGTCATATACCAGAGATTGACAAAATAAGTAGATGTATTAAGTATAACGGGAACCAGGCTGCTTGCTGCCAAAGGAGGAAGTTACAAATATGCAAAGGGAGAAAACTAGAATGAGTCTCGTGGTGTTAGATTGAAATTGGAAGTACTGGCACGAACTCACACTTTTCAATATACACAGATGGGTACAGAAATACATACAAATGTAAATGTGTGCGCACATACACGTCACATACTCTCTAGCTCTGTCCACTAAGAAGGCCTACGGGCAGCAAGACCCAAACAGCAATGAGCACACCTACCATCCAGACTTTGGCTCTTAAATAGCCTCCTCCACTAAAAGGAACTGGAACTCCTTGGAGAAATGGCAGAGGTCAGGTCTAAGAAAAGGAAAGTAAAAGATGACCACAGAACATCTTATGCCAGAAAGCAAAGAATGAGGAGGACATGTCAAAAGAGCATAAGAGCTCCTTCAAGCTGGCTCCTGCTGGTCAAAGCTGGAACAGACTGAATAATGCAATGTATTCAAATAATAATGTGAGTAATTCAATAAGAGCCTTGAATTAAAAAAGGAAATGAGTCCAAAGTCAAACAAATTGAAAGTGTCGTGGAACATCTGTATAATTTCAAAGTACTGTCCTCAAAACATTTGTTCATTGCAAAGCAGTAAAGAGTAACTTTTCAATATAGAAGGCTGGCAAATGCGATTTTAATCAAATGATCATCAGTAATGGGACAAGTTGAAATTGTCCCATTATCCGATACGAGAACAGCACAACATCACTTCTATGATTTTTCTGCCAAAGATCCTTATTGACCTATATCTAACCATAAGAAAACATCAGACCGACAAAAACAGGAGGCCTGAGAATCTTCAGATATCAAGGTTACGAAAATCAAGGAGAGCTTGAGCACTCTTCCAAGCTGAGACTGAGAGAGACCAAAGACACATAAAACGAAATGCAGTATGTGGTCCTGAACGGAGTCCTTTTGCTTTAAAGAACATTACTGGGACAACCGACAAAACTGTGAGAATTAAGTGGCAGGACTGGATCAGTGTTCGTGTCCTCATTTTGATGGGTATACTGTGGTAATACAGGAGAGTCACCCGGTTCGTGGCAAACACTCACTGAATTATCTGAGGGTGAAGTCTGCAACTCATTCACAAACGGTGCAGGAGAAAACAAGTTCCTTGCAGTGTAATTGTAGCTTTTCTCCAACTCTGAGATTATTTAAAATACTTTTAAAGGCTTTTAAAAACATGAAAAAAAAATATTGAGATTTAATTGGATGTACAGGATGACTTTCAGGTTTCTGGCATGAGCGAGTGAATGGGTATTAATACCATTCAACAAGACCCCAGAACAGAAGGAACAGTTTAGGACTGGCTTTTCAGTTTTGCTTTGCTGGGTGGCCGTGGGGAGAGGGGTGGGGGGTAGAAGCCTGGGAGGACAGATGTGTTGGGGGGGGGGGGGGGTTGTTAAATTCAATGTGAGTTACCTGTGGCACATCTAGAAGCAGCACTGGCAAAGGATCCAAGCCTGTCACTCAAGAGTCTGGGCCAAAGACACAGACTGGGCAACTATCTATCGGTCTGCAGATGACAGGAGAAACCAAGGTAGGACTAAGATCACGCTGGAAGAGTTTACACTCCACCACATTCTAGAAACAATTTGAGGTATCTTACAAAAATATATATAGTTCAAAGGATAAAAAATACACGTGTAAACTAAGAGGCTAAGAATAAAAGGAGGACACATCAAGCCGGAGATCATAACAGCATACAAAAACGCATAATGTCAAAAAAAAATGCATACAAAAATAATAGCTTACCCAAAGAGCTGCATGTAGTTCACAGAACTGGAAGGCAAGAAAGGCTCTAAGGTTCCTGAGCAGCAACCCAAGGAGAAGGCAGAGCAAAGACAAGCCTCTAAATGCTACATGTGAACACCAGTTTACCACAGAGTGTGTGCTTCCTTTGTTAGCATTTACTAACAGTATAAACCTGACATTTTCTTCATGAAAGAAAACAAGGGTATACTGTTTTCTGTTTGCTATCAAAGTGGGCTTATATTTTCACACGATATGAATAAAACAGTTCTGATGTTCTTTCAGTCATTAAAACACAAATCTATCTATATCCGTGAATGCTTGCTCTTCCTTTATAGGACCTGGAATACAGTAAGGATATTCGCAGCAGAAACCAACATTTGCATGGGGTTTATAGTTTGAGAAGCATTTTTATTTACTGCGCATTCTTTCACTCAGACCTCACACCGTCTAGCGTGACAAGGAACACCAGTACACACCTAATTTTACAGATCAGCAAATCGGCTGAGAGGTCAAATTACTTAATCTAAAATTACATGGCTAATTAGAAGAATTTGGACTGTCGCTCCTGTTTTCTGACTCCACAGTTCGCTCATTCGTTTATTCATCCATCCATTCAAATATTAAGTACCTCTCAGAAAACATGGCCTATTCTGTATTGCTGCTGTGAGAAGCAAAGAAAAGAACACGGCGCTGTTTACAGGGTGAAGCCTATACACGTTAGCTGTTTTCAAAGCATCAGCATCAGATTCCCCCTTTAAAGATACCAGCCTTCTTACATTTTGGGGAAACCAGATAGGACACAGAAATAGAAAACATGCATGCACTTTGCTTGGGACATACTGGAAGATGCCTATTTAGCAGGGAATGAGCTAGCCAAGATGATGCTGGGATAGGCAGGGGATAGATCACTGAAGACCTCATTGGCCCGGCTAACGAGCCTGACTTGAGCTTGTGGGGATAAGAGGACACGGAGAGCTCTAAGAATGGGAGTCCTGTGGTCTCAGCTGTGCTTCCGAAAGAGCTCTCAGATGACAGCATTAAATACGGATGTGAAGGAAAGCATAAAGGCCAGTGAGGAGGCTATCATAATAAGCTGGGAAAAAGAGTGTAGATGCCTAAGCTAAACCGAAGGTGGCCACTTAACTTCATGCTAATTTTAATCCGCAACATTATGTTGTCTCTGGTCTCTAACACCCTTGGGGAAACTGAGGCAGCCTGGGAGGCCCTCAGAAAAAGCAAGTTTTAAACAACCTATACAGTCATGCTATGGACACCTGCAAAACTAAAACAATCATCCCTGGGATTTTGTTTCCACAATGAATCACACAGCATAATTACCATTCTTATTAATCTACAGGGAGCCTACTTTAAAGTCATTAGTTCATTGTTTCTTTTTAATCAGAATGATTCTCATTAATTAAAGTTTTTTTTTTTATCAGTTACAGAATTCTCTATAGTGAAACAGAACAGCTGACTTCAGATGTATTACGCTTTAAGCAAAAAATAACACTCATTAACAAGATTACCTGTTGTGATTAAATAAATACAAACTGTTTACAAAGTTTGTAAATGAGTACAACAACAGCATAAAAGTAAAACTTACCACTTAGCACAAAACCTTACTTTGTTAACTCTTCAAGCCCAAGTACGAAACAGGGCAGTTCCCTCATTTTTCACAGCTTACCATTTCCCCCCGCTGCATTGCCTAATAAACACCTCTACTTCACTCTCTGCAGCTTTAACTTCCTCAATTGTATCTGCTAATAATGCCTAAGCATGTTGAACAAAGCAGCAGCACATGAAAGAAAGCCCGTGTCCTCTGCTTTACAGTGCTCACGTGGCTCAATAGGGTTTCTAATAGTGCATCAGGTCGTAAAAGTTGTACATAGTATGAAATCTCTAGATAGCTATTTTGTGACAAACGCATCAATTATATTTACAAAAAGCTCTTAACCAATCTTTAGTAAAGGCTGCAATTAATTTATGGAGCCATGAAAAGTCTACAAAGGGATCAATGATAGTAACAAAAGAGGAAGGAGTTTCATCTGGCCTTAAACTGCTAAGTTCATGTCTACTTTGGTAAGCGGCAGACCACAGACTCTTTATTAAACTTGGAAGGGACCTTAAAGGTAGTCCAGTCAAATGCCTATGCCCCAGCTCCAAGGGTAAAACCCTCCTGGGAGACCCGGCCTGACCAACGCTTATGTTAGCCTATTCTGCTACCTCAATTTATTTAAGAAAAAATCTCCTTCACATATTCAAGTTTCGATTTGGCAGTTAATTTCAGTCTGCAGTTAAAAGGCACTAGCTGTCAGTCAGATCTCTCACCCAGCTCCCTCCTGAAAAGAAAAACTGACAGATCACAGGAGCTTTCTTTTGTAAACCAATTCTGGAACTTTCATGCTTCTTATTTGTTAGGTTAAAGGTTAAATTGCTGACCTGTGCCCTCCTGCTTAGCGGCCTTCCCCTTTTTCTGTAAAGCTTTATTTTGGGGCTGTATTTACATGGATTAGTCCCTTTTCACGCTAAGAAGGAATCTGTTCACAGCCAAAGCCTTAGTTCTGGTTGTACAAAAAGCAGCCACAATTATTCACCACCAGACAATGACCATATTGTGGATTTACAAAAAACCCACCCCAGCCATGGAAAGATCTGTTCTTGCTGCACAAAACAATAGAAGAAAAATCTTATCAAGCATTCAAGAGAAAGCAAACAAAGCAAGCCCACTGTGAACTTGATGAAGATGTCAAGCTCCTTTAAAATATATATATATAAATCAACAAAGAGGGGTTTTCTTGTAAAGTCTTGGGAGTGAGACTTTTTCTACTCTGAGTTTCCCTTTCTGGTTAAACACAGTCAGTAGCAGCAAGACATTGACAGCCAAGACCAGCAAATGCTGCCATTTTCTAAGCACGCTTACAGACACTTTTCTAAATGCACAATGCAAAGAGGCTTTCCTTTCCAAATATGCCCAGTGCAAATGCCAGGCAAATCATTTTCAGGCTAGTCCCTAACTACATAAGCTCTTTCAGCAAAGGCAAAATTCTTGTCCCAATCTCTAAGGAATGAACACAGGTTACCTCCCCAAACCCTGACTAAATTCCTTTAAGGAAAAAAAAAAAAAAAAAAATACACACACACACACACACACACAACTGGGTTTAATTAAACTATAGTTCCAACAAGATTTCTTCATCTGACACCTAGGAAGTATTATACATAGGCTGTTTCTTTGGGGTGGGTTTGAATGACGGTCCCAAGTTATAGAAACAACCGTTCACTGGGAACATTTCATGTAAGGTGAGGACTTCACAGCTGCTACAAAAGCTAACTCCAGTCCAGGACACAGCTGTCTTAACAAGACATAAGAGCAAATACAAAGAATTTCTCCCACCAACCAGTCTTTTAGGTAGATGGTTCCTATTCTCTTTAAGCTAAAATGACCTAAATCCACCAGTGGTCCTCAAGTAAAATAAGAAAATAAAAATCAGTGATAGAAGCATGCATTAAAAATAACCCAAGAATCCCTAAAGTCTAATTTTTTAAAAGAATTTGTCCTTTAATCCATGATAGAGCAAAACAGAAGTATTTTTTTTAATCTCAGAAAATGTCTCAATTTAAGGCTTTTTACAAGATGTAGAGTTAGGAAAACATTTCCATCTGTAACAGTTAATCTTTGGCAAAGTCCTTGTCAGCTCTCTGTTCCTCTACCTGCCTCTCCATGTCCCCAACCCTTCTCTGTCCCACACAGCTTTAAAAAAAAAAAAAAAAAAAAGGCAATACCAAAGATTTGGTCCCAAAAGTCCATAAACTTGTGAGTAGTATTGTCTTAAAGGGGGCCGAATTTGTATGTGCAATAATAGAGAACTGATTAACAAACTGGAAGACTTTGAGAGAGCCTTCAAACACTGATCAAAATGTTCATGACAAATAAGGTGTTACTTTCCCATTTAAAATTATACACCAGTCGCAACGACGTCAACTGGAATATTCAAAACTCTGGGGTGGGAATGTGACAGAGGTGATTTTATCTGCTCTATTTCACACTTCCTTTAATATTCTGTCCTTTTTTATGGTATTTTTTAGTGTGGTAATCCGTGCTGTGAAAACAAGGACCATTCTGGCCAGTGGCCCTGCTCAGAGAGCTGTGACAACCACAGAAAGCATTTCCAAGCAATGCCAATGCACATTGTCTCCGAAGTTTGCTTACTTTGAATTAGGAAATTTATGATCCCGGAGAAAATTAGGATGGCACTACAAGGACCAGAACACAAAGTAGGAAGTACTTAAACTCTTCACCAACTTCTAGGAGGAACGAGATTAGGGCACAAGCTACACTCAGCGCTGATTCAAATGTAAATGTTCTGCTTCCTCTCAAACAATGATAAACTCCCTCAGAGTTAATAGTTTCTCCCTAAGAGATTCATCTCTCTTTTCAACTTAGAGGTATGTTTTGGAGAAAAGGAAGAAACACACGGAGGGGCTTAAAGCAAAACCTTTTAAATTCTTTGTCATAAAAGCTGCAGAGTAAACTACATTTCCTTTACTAATCCTTCCAAGGCTTGTTAAACTTGAGTGGGCTGACAACTTTGCCACGGCAATCACATTTTGGTTCCTAACAAGTTAAAGAAAAATACTCTGGCTGTACTAAATTGTATTACCATCTTCCTTGAACACCAAGTGAGAATTTATGCTGCCTTCAAAAACTGTTGAAAGAGACACTCCCTAGGGAGAAATAACTTTTGGCACATTGCTCAGAAAGCTAAAGTTACAAAAGCAGGCTAAAATATCTCTTTCACCACACATATTTTCATTCTCTCTCTCTCTCTTTCTCTCTCTCACATACACACGCTCACTCACTCACCAACACATAAACACGAAAACATGCTATGCCCTCTATAGGAAGCAGACTATGGGCATAGGATCGGCCTTGGAAGATCCTTACTTTAAAGGCCACATTGTGGAAAACTTCTAAATTAAGTATACGAGGCGGTTTTGTCGTCGTCGTTTTGTTGTGTTTTTTTTAACGTAGCTTCTCCATGTTTTTGGAAATACATTAACAAAACTCCACATTGCTTCACCAAATACACACACACACACACACACACACACAGAAAATTCTTATTGAGTGTTCCAAAGACTAAGTTGTCCGAGCGAGGAAAAATATGGGTGTCCTTTTGTGTCAGTAGGAGAAGAGTGGAAAACAATGATTTGATGTGACAGAAGAAAGAAAACTAACAAGGCTCTGTTCATTATTTTGCTGTTAGTGTTTGATTCAGTCCGCACAGCAATCTTAAGCATTATCGAACTCATATTTGCAATCGAGGAGACTCAGCAAAAATGATGAAGAACTTCCTGAAGGCCAGAATGCTATTATTAGTTGTGGCCAAAATTCAGATGCCAAGGCCAGAGCTCCTGCCACTACACCCGCTGCCTCTCCAGAAGGAAAGGGTGGAGAAAGAGCTTTCAGTGAGACAAATTCCCATGATGCCAGACCACCAGGCAGTTTCCCAGGGGTGGCAGAAAAAGCCTAAAATGCAGAAAGTATGGGCTGCCGCTGAGGCCTTGGGTAAATGCCTCATTGTACTCTGGGAAGTCTGATGGACACTTACTAAATGAAGAGGAAAAGGCATTCCTCGCCTAGTGAGCCGAATGTGAGTGCGCCTTCCTTTAAACTTTTCATCCTGAGCACATCTGCTCACAGAAAAGGCAGAAAGAGCTCTTCCAAAAAACTGCTGGACGAAACTAAGACAACTCTTGCTTCTACCATAAATACCCTCCCCTAGTGCTGTCCAAGAATTTCCATTAAAAAACAGAATATAGTGAATTGAACAGCCATTCGCTTACTGGACATGACTTATTAGTCTGCAATGAAACCGCAGAGATTCATCAAAATATCAAGGTTCACAGCAATCAAAGGATCCGATCATCCTCAACTTGGAATTGTGTTAATTCATTTTTCCAACAGATATAGCTACTACTATGCAGCACTCACTGTTCTAGGTGCTTGGGCCGTATCAGTGAACCAAATAAAGATCTCTGGTCTTGTAGAACTGCCAGGCTGAGTGTGATTGTACAGGGTCTCCTCAAATTGATCATCTGGCTAAAAATCGTATTTTTATTAATTAAAAAAAAGTATCCCTCCATAGCTTTGCAAATGCTTTGCCTTCTGTCTGGAATCCCCTCCCCACCCCCACCCCACCACCTATCACACCACAGGCTTGTAACCAATATTGCTGGAGGAATGTAGGGTGATATAAAAAGATCTCCCTAAACAAAAAGGAGGAAATATAACAGTGGTCAGCCTTAAATCTCAATTTAAATTGGTCTAGACCTGAGCTTTTATCCTGCATCAGATCCAGAGAAGCCCAAATAAAACCTGAGTCAACTCAATCTCCATTCAGCAAGAGAAAATAGGTCAGCTTGTTCCAGGGTCCACCCCAGGGATTAAGAATTTTTTAAAAACCTAAACCGGACTTGCAGGGGCGGCTGGAGGCAACAGAGAAACCTAGTCAAGCCTCCCAAAGGCCCTGGGCCTGGGCCTTCCTTAGATCCAGTCTCAATGCCCTTCCATCCCGAATACGGAAGGAAAGAACCTACAACAGGAGCAAGTGACATTACCCCAGTTCAGCCCCGCAATGATCCTCAACTTTTAGTGCGAAGAATCAAAACAAACCCAACCTATTTTTCTTTAATGAAAGCTCAAACTGAGAAGTACTCATCCTATGTTTAATTCTTCAACTTTTATTTCTCATTTAACCTTTACAACAACACTAGGAGATACTATTATCGTCACCCCATTTTATGATTTAGGAAACTAAAACAAAGAGAGAGATTACGTAATTTGCCCCAAATCACATAGGGATGGAAGTCATAAGTGGTGTAACTGAAATCTGAATCCAGATGATCTGATTCTAAAAACCATGCTCTTAGCTAGATTTTGCTGATTATATGTTTGAAATTTGGGGTGGGGGAGGGGGGCGGGGGGAGGCAGGGAAGAAACTCTTATTAACCAAAATATTTGGTAGGAAGAGGGAATAAGGTAAATGTTTTGCTTAGTTGATTTTCTACCTCATTGACAGCCACGATGAAAACATCCTTCACTCCAGTCTTTATAGAAAATCTTTCCCAAATTCTTTTGTCAATTTTCCTTTCATAGAAGCACAATCTAACTAATAAAACTCTTTCCTTTCGTGTTTTAGAACCCAATTCCATCATTCTGAATATCAGTGATGATTACTGCTAAGGACAGAGAATTGAGCTGCATATACATGAACTATACACCAAATTTTAGAAATGGGCTGTTAATTATTACGTCCCTGATACCAGTTTATTTTCTTGGTATCTGGCTCGCCTCACAAAAAGCCAGTTCAAATAAGAAACTCTGGTAACTAAAATTGATCATTGTTTTTGTTAAAGTTTAACATGTAAGTAGAGGGAAAATATATATAAGTTAATCATTTGAAATTATCCAGAGTATGCTTTTCTGGAAACCCAGAGTAAATCCTACATTTTCTGAAAGAGAAAACTGTCACTCAGTTTTCTTTTCATCAAGTTTCAATCTTCATCATACTATTATTCTGGTATTTGAATGTTTTTTTTTTTTTCAATGTCTATTTATTTTTGAGAGAGAGAGAGAGGGGGAGGGAGAGAGAGGCAGAGAGAGGGGGAGAGAGAGGGAGAGAGAGAATACCAAGCAGGCTCCGTGCTGTGAGCACAGAGCCTGACTCAGGGCTCAAACTCACAAACCATGAGATCATGACCTGAGCAGAAATCAAGAGTCAGACACTTAACTGACTAAGCCACCGAGGCGCCCCTTGAACCCTTTCAAAAAGGAATTTAAATTAATTCTATCAGAAGGAAGATTTAATCTCTTAACAAAATCACAATTGCAGGAAGTTTTGTTGTTTGGTTTTGGTTTGGAGTTTAGGTTTTTTGTTTTTCATTTAAGTATAATGTTGAATTAAGTCACTCCAAGAATGCCTAATTTGTACAAGTGTCTACATTAGACATTTAAATACATATTGTTTCTACTTTACAAAACAACCTGCCAAATAGATATAAGTCCCATTTAAACAATGGCCAAGTTAGAATTCAGTTTAATAACTTCCCCGAGGTCAAACAATTAGTGAGTGGCAGAAGAAATCTGATTTCAAAGCCTACAGTCTTTCCCATTACATTGTTTTTATTACAAATTATCCATGAAGATACTTAATGACATTGTTATAATCTAGACAGCAATTCATCTGCATCTATTTTCTCTTCAAATAAGGCTTTGTGATAGCATAAAATTCTAATGCCTGTGAACACATTAAAGGTAAGAAAACTGTCTTTAAATCAAGCAACTTATTACAGTTTCCTGCTGGGCAAAGCAAGCTCATAGTGAAATCTTCAGTAAAGCTTTCTTTTTCTAATGAAAGCCTCTGAGCACACCGCATGCTTTCAATGTAACATAAAGAAGGAAATGCAAAATGTGTTGTGAAATAATACCAGAGAAGTTCAAAAGCTGGAATACAATTTCCTAAAGGTTTAAAAAAAAAAAAAAAAAAAGTCTCTTAAGCATTTAAAATATGAGGTCTAGTTCCTGTTTTATAGAGCTTACACTCCACTTTCCAGAGAGTCTAGCACAGTGCTGAACCTAAATGTGAGTGCTCAAAGAATAAGTGATTAAAGAACTCTAAAAATTAGATGGATGATGATAAGATCTCAGTCACAGACTCCTGGGGAATCAGGCTTATATGGCAATTTTTGAAAAAGCTGAAGACCTATACTTTTAAGCACTGAAACATTTTGGTTGTAAATCTTTCCAAGCTAGATTATACATCTCACTGCTTTTCTGAAAAGAATATTTTGAATAAAACATTTTCTTGATGACTGCAATGGACATCTGTTTTGGCTGCCTAGCATCCATTCTCCCTTCTTCTGCTAACAGCACCAGATTTTCTCTGCAGAACTCCCCTGCCCCACTATCAGGCTACAGAATCCAGGTGGCACTAAACAGGCCCCCACAGACGTCCTCCCTCAACACCCCACCAATATTTCAGAGTCCCCACCCAATCTCTTGGTGATTGGTTCACAGATCAGCCTATGACCCAAACTGGGCCTGTCACAGTCAGCCCTGGGACTATGGCTCAAAATAATGTAAGGCCCTCTTTTTCCACTTGGGTGACTAGACTGATAGAATATAAACTTGGATTTGCCAGTAGCCGTCTCTGGCACTGTATGGGAAGCACTTGCCCAGAAATGAACCCAACACACTAGACAGGAAACCAAGAGATAAAGAGGTGACAAATCTCTGAAAATGCAAGTAGATGACCTAGATGTACCAAAACCGAAAGCCAGCTTTACTACTACGCTTCGCGGTACTGAGAAGCAAAAAATCCCCTCCTTTGCTCGAGCCAGATTTCACTGGGTTTCTGCCACTTAAAAAGAATCCTGACTAATACAATGATACAATGTCATCAACATGATCAATAACCCTGCTGAGCAATCAATATAATAGAAAAATCCTTGGGGCACCTGGGTGGCTCAGTCTGTTGAGCTTCCGACTCCGGCTCAGGTCATGATCTCACGGTCTGTGCGTTCGAGCCCCGCGTCAGGCTCTGTGCTGATAGCTCGCAGCCTGGAGCCTGCTTCGGATTCTGTGTCTCCCTCTCTCTCTGACCCTCCCCACTCATGCTCTGTCTCTCTCTGTCTCAAAAATAAATAAACATTTTAAAAAGTTTAAAAAAAAAGAAAGAAAAGTCCTCAGGGCAAACCAAAGCACATAGGGCGTAAGTAAAGGGCTTTTCCGTGAATAAAAGATTTAAGTTTAAATGCCTGGATTCTGAGAAATCTACTTTGGCTCATCACTTTTATTTACTTCCCATTTTTCAGCTGTGTTAGCTTGATTAACAATTGCTGAATAACAGAGTTCTATGCAGACATGAACTCTTGACTTAAAAGTAGTATTTTAAAATAAGTTACTTAGGTATACATCTAACAAATGTACAAGAACTACATGAGGAAAACTATAAAACTCTGATGAATGAAATCAAAGAACTAAATAAATGGAGAGAGACTGCACGTCCATGGATAAGACAACTCAATGTCAAGCTGTCAGCTCTTTGTAATTTGATCTTAGACTCAACGCAATCACAATCAAAATATCAGCAAGTTACTTTCTGGGTACTGACAAACTGACTTGAAAGTTTACATGGAGAGGTAAAAGACGCAGAAGAGTGAACACAATATTAGGGAGAACAAAGTTGGAAGACTGACACTGACTGACTTCAAGACTTACTATGAAGCTACAGTCACCAACATAAGACGGTATTGGCGAAACAATAGATCAAGAGAGAACCCAGAAAGAGACCCACATATAGTAACTGATCTTTGCCAAAGGAGCAAGTTAGTCCACAAATGATGCTGGAACAGGTGAACATCCACATGCAATCAACTGAATCTACACACAGACCTTCCTTACGCCCTTCACAAAAATTAACTCAAAATGAATCCTAGATCGAGGCACCTGGGTGGCTCAGCCAGCTAAGTGTCCAACTCTTGATTTTGGCTAAGGTCATGATCTCACAGTTTGTGGGATCAAGCCCTGTGTTGGGTTCTGCACTGACAGCACAGAGCCTGCTTGGGATTCTCTCCCTCTCTTTCTGCCCCTCCCCTTTTTGTGCACGCGTGCTCTCTAAAAAACTTTTGAAAGTTTTCCTTAAAAAAATCGTTCATGGGGCGCCTGGGTGGCTCAGTAGGTTAAGGGTCCGACTTCCTCTCAAGTCATGATCTCACAGTCGCAGTCTGTGAGTTCGAGCCCCGCATTGGGCTCTGTGCTGACAGCTGGGAGCCTGGAGCCTGCTTCGGATTCTGTGTCTCTGTCTCTCTCTGCCCCTCCCCCACTTGTGCTCTGTCTCTATCAAAAATAAACATAAAAACGACAATATTTTTTAAAAAATCGTTCATAGATCAAAACATAAAACACACAAGTATAAAACTACTAGAGATAACATAGGCAAAAATCTAGATGACTCCGGGTCAAGGAATTTTAGATATACCACCACAGACATGCTCCATGAAAGAAATAACTGATAATCTAGACTTCTATTAAAATTAGAAACTTCAAAAATAAAAATAAAAATAAAAATAAAATTAGAAACTTCTGCTCTACCAAAGACACTGCCAAGAGAATGAAAAGACAAGCCACAAACTTGGAGCAAATATTTGCAAAAGACACATCTGATAATGAACTGTTATCTAAAATATACAAAGAACTCTTAAAACTCAATAAGAGGGGCACCTGGGTAGCTCAGTCGGGTAAGTGACTGACTCTTCATTTTGGCTCAGGTCATGATCTCAGAGTCATGACATCGAGCCCTGCATCAGGCTCCATGATGCGCATGGAGCCTGCTTCAGATTGTCTCTCTCTCTCTCCCTCTCTCTTCCCCTCCCCTACTCATGTACATGCTCATTCTCTTAAAAAAACAAACAAACAAAAAACTCAGTAGGAAAACAACCCAATTTTTTAAAGTGAGCCCAACACCTTAACAGACACCTCACCAAAAAAGATATATAGATGGCAAATCAGCATGTGAAAGTTCCATATATGTCATCAGGAGATGCAAATTAAAACAAGATACCAGAGAGCCCGGGTGGCTCAGTCAGGTGGGCGTCTGACTTCGGCTCAGGTCATGATCTCACAGTTTGGGAGTTCAAGTCCCGCATCTGGCTCTGTGCTGACAGCTCTGAGCATGGAGCCTGCTTCAGTTTCTGTGTCTCCCTCGTTCTCTCTCTGCCCCTCCCCTACTTGCTTGTTTGGTTGCTTGCTTTCTCTCTCTCTCAAAAATGAATACACATTAAAATTTTTTTAAAAAATAAAACAAAACAAAATAAAACAAGATACCACTACACATGTATTAGAATGCCCAAAATCTGGAACACCGACAAAACCGAATGCCGGTGAGGATATGGAGAAGTAGAAACTCTTATTCACTGCTGGCAGAATACAAAAGGGTCCAGCTACTTTGAAAGACAGCTGTGGTGGTTTCTTAAAAAAAACAAAAACAAAAACAAACAAACAAAAAAACTAAACATACTTTTGCCATCCAGCAGTCACACTGGTATTTACCCAAAGAAGTTGAAAATTTACATCCACCCAAACGCTTGCACGTGAATGTTTAGAGCACCTTTATTCATAATTGTCAAACCTGAAAGAACCAAGATGTCTTTCAGTAAGTGAGTGGATAAATACTCTGTAGCACATCCAGACGATGCAGTGTGATTAAGCACTATATAGAAATGAGCTAGGAAGCCATGAAAAGACATGGAGTCACCTTAAATGTGTACTATTGAGGGACAGAAGCCCATCTGAAAAGGCTACATACTGTATAATTCTAGCTATATGACATTCTGGAAAAGGCCAAATCACGGAGACAATAAAAAAGGTCAGTGGTTGCCAGGGTTGGGGGTGCATGAAGGGATAAACAGGCAGAGCACAGAGGATTTGGGGGGCACTGAAAATACTCTGGATGATACTGTAATGATGGGCCCATGTTACTATACATTTCTCTAAAACCACAGAATATACAACACCAAGAGTAAACCAGGACATAAACAATGGACTTGGGGTGGTTACGATATGTCAGTGTAGGTTCTTGGATAGTTAACAAATGTCCTGCTTCGGTGGGGCATGTTGACAATGGGTGAGGCTGTGGAAGCCTGGGGTGGGGAATACGGGAAACGTCTCCAACTGCCTCTCAGTTTTGCAGTAAACCTAAACCTTCTCTAAAATAACTTTTAAAACAAATGATAAATAATAGCTCTCATTTACTAAGAATTTTCCATGTCTCATGCTCGGTGCACTCCCATTTGACCTTTCAACTAAATGAAGTAGGTACTATTAAGGCTTCCATTTTATAGTTGACAAAATGAGACTAAAACTGTATTTTGAGGGAACTAAAATCTGTATCAACAAACTTGCTGCTCACACACATTTTATGGTTTAGTAGATCAATGAACTGCTGTTCCACCTAGAGGGCCAAAGGCCTTACACTGTGAACCACAAATGCAGCACGAATCATACTGCCACGAATTACCAAAAATCCTGAAACTCTCCTACACTGTAATTTACACCCAGATGGCCCCTAAATGGCACACTTTAGGATGAAATCTGGAATCAGCTTCAAATAACTAAATATTAAGAAAAGATGTGGCTCAATTTCTGTGACTTTTTAAGAACAGCAATTCAAAGTCATTCTACCTCACCAATTTAGAGCATCAGCATAGTGTAAAAAAAAAAAAAGCATAAGCTTCAAGCAAGCATACATAATTAAGGTAAAACTCAAAATGTAATCTCAGTAAAGAAAGGCAACTTGAGAAGGGATTCAAAGATACAAAATGTTCTATTTCCTAAATTGAGTGGTGGTATGTACATTTTTGTTTATTCTTTAAGCTGTACTCACACATATAATTTGCATGACAGTTTTCATAAACTTGTGTAAAGAACACAGTCAGACTAGACTTCAAATCCCAACTCTTGGGGGGGCATCTGAGTGGCTCAGTTCAGTTGAGCCTCTGACTCGATTTCAGCTCAGGTCACGATCTCACAGTTTGGGAGTTTGAGCCCCACTCCATGCTCACGGTGCAGAGCCTGCTTGAGATATTCTCTCTCTCTCTCTCTCTCTCTCTCTCTCTCTCTCTATCCCTCCCCCCCTTACACACGCATGAGCTCTCTCATAATAAATAAATAAGCTTAAAAACACACACACACCCATTCCAACTCTGTCCTTTGGACAAGTCACTTCTTATTTCTACGCTTTAATTACCCAATACTTATTGAGGGCCTACTATATGCCAGGTACTGTTCTATCTGCTGGAATATACAGATACAAGAAAGTAATTTCTGCCCACATGGAATGCTACTTTTCTTACCTATATAATTCAGCTAATACTTTTTACTTCATTAGGTGGTAGGCAAAAACTTTAACACAATGAGCTCAACTAGGCTCAACTATAGTTTAAAGAAATATTCCAACAATACTAAAACATAGGCACATTACGATTCTCAAAGGTACCCCTTTTGAAAATCAGCTTCAAAAGTACACTGAGGGGCGCCTGGGTGACTCATTTGGTTAAGCATCCGACTTCAGCTCAGGTCATGATCTTGAAGTCCGTGAGTTCAAGCCCCATGTCAGGCTCCCTGCTGACAGCTCAGAGCCTGGAGCCTGCTTCAGATTCTGTGTCTCCCTCTCTCTCTACTCCTCCCCTGCTCATGTTCTGCCTCTCTCTGCCTCTCAAACATAAATTTAAAAAACCATTAAAAAACTAAAAAAAAAAAAAAGTACAGTGAGATGAGGTTCCACATCTCTAGCCCAAGTAAGAGGTTTTCCAACAGGCATGTCAAGTACTTAGGAGTCAGGAAAAATTACAAAGACTTTTAGGGAATCCATATCTTTTGAGTGAGTGGTAATCTGTCCCTCCATTACTGCCAATCATGGTTCATACCTTAATACTCCATCAATATGGACTCACTTTCACCGGAAAATTCAAGAGAAGAACAAGAAAGAAAAGCTAAAGTAATCATGCTGACTCGTTTAAAAAAACAACAAAAAGAAAGAAATCCTTGTACAGCTCATGAATGAAAACTGCCCTTCCCCTGATTTTCTGTACAAGCCTGATTTTTCTTCCTTCCCAATATCTGATGTTTCTAATCACTGCATATGCAGGTATTCTTAGCCGGTACTTTTTGGGACAATGCTACAAGAATGAAGTTAAAATCCTGATTTTACAACTTGGTGGTTGTCCAATCCAGGCAAGCAAATTAACCTTTCTGAGCCTCAGTTTCCTCAAAAATAAGAGCCATCTTATAGGGTTAAGGTGTAACAAAGTAATACTATGAAAAGTCAACTTTTGACTATGAAAAGTCAAATACTATGAAAAGGCAATACTATGAAAAGTCAGTAAAAGTCAGCTTACTTTATCACCACTCTTCAAAAGCTTGCTATGATTACCTTATTACTGAAAAGAAGATAATAAATTTAGCTAGTACCTCTAATAGTATTTTAATCTGAAGTAAAACAACTCTCAAAGGGCTTTTCTTTTTTTCCCTCTGCTCCACTTCTAAAGAGACAGCGTAAATCGTTATTTTTCTAAATCAATTTTTTAAAAACATCTAACAAAGTTGATGGGGCGCCTGGGTGGCGCAGTCGGTTAAGCGTCCGACTTCAGCCAGGTCACGATCTCACGGTCCGTGAGTTCGAGGCCCGCGTCAGGCTCTGGGCTGATGGCTCAGAGCCTGGAGCCTGTTTCCGATTCTGTGTCTCCCTCTCTCTCTGCCCCTCCCCCGTTCATGCTCTGTCTCGCTCTGTCCCAAAAAAAATAAATAAACGTTGAAAAAAAAAATTTTTAAAACATCTAACAAAGTTGAGTGTCCACTGGGGTCACAGATCTAGGCGAAGTTCATAGAATTAGGAGTCCTGCAAAGTGAGAGCTCAAATTCAGAATATAACAAATCAGGCTCATTCAATCCCTTCAGTTGGATGAGACTCAGTTTTCTTCAGGATACTGCTGATCCAGAAATGGGAACAGATATTCAAGGGACATTGTAAAGCCAGGGTTTTTGTTGGTTTAACGTTAACGGATTAGAGCTGCAAACCTCAGCTAACCTCCTTCCGAGTTCCCACAAGTGTCTCAACTGGGCCGTCCACGTCTCTTTACCAACCGGCCCCTGGGCTACTGCCTTAGGACACTGGGCGGGGAGCCGACACTGCAGGAAGCCGGTGGGGGCACGAACAGCCTTGGAGAACCTGATGCTGCTGCCAGTCTCCGGGGCCAAGCGGCTGCCCACGCAGTGGCCCAGGGATGCCAGCTGTAAGGAGACACTTGTGTCTGGAATGCATTCCAGAGTTTCGGCATGGCCAGAACCATCTGATCATGGGACCGGCCGGCTCATCCCTCTTGCAAGAGCACCCTCTTCCGAGACCTTCTGTCAGACAGGCTGAACTCAGCCTGGGCAGCTTTCACGGCTCGAGATGGCTCTGTTCGTTTTCCGGGATCCCTGGGTAAAGGTGGGCTCTTGAACAAATGCATAAATTGGGAGTACACAAAATGGGACACAGCCAAAGAAGCATAAAAATGAAGAGCAAAGTAAATCAAATCTCTACTCGAAATGTTCCAGCTTCTTTTTAAAATCACACACCTAAGTAGCGAGCACTGTACAGAGATGTATGCCGGCATTATTTACAACAAGAGAACTCTGGAAACAGTCTAAAGATCCAATTATAAGTTAATATTGCTCATTAACATGATATAATAATTCACAGCAACTGAAAGGATTTTCACAAAACTATACAAATAATTTCAGAAAAAGCTTAATGATTTGGGGGAGATGGCAAGGAAAACACACATACAGCAGGAGTTCGGGGAAAAAGTTTATAGGTGTTATTTATACACACCCACCCACAAAAGAAGACTACAAGGAAATAAGTATACCAAAACATTAACAGTGTTTACCCACTGAGTGAGGATTTTTCTCTAATTTTTCAAAAATGTCTAAATTGTACACATATTCAAAACCCAATCAGAAAACTACTAAAAATTTAAAGAGAAAAAAAAAAAAGCAACCACACAAGCTAGGATAATCAGTCAATATGTACTCAAATAACCTGAGAAAATTTTTAGGTTTTTTTTATTTACAATGAGGATATAACATACCACAGTATAAGAAAAATTGTAAGAATGAAACTCCCACAGAAGTTTATAGAACAAAATGTATACTAAATCCTCCAATTAAAGGCCCGTAAAGTAGTTTCAGTGCTTTCTAACCCACCTTCTCACAGCAGGGAATTAATCCCTCTGGGGGATGCAAACAAACTTCAAAGAGAAGATTATGCCCAGACACCAGTACTGTAGAGCATAAGGTTTATACCTAAGTTTGCTCAGATACTTTGGCAGAGATCAGAGATGCAGATCCAAGGAACAAAGACTAATCTTAAGGGAGATTCCTTGTAATCATTTAAAGTGGCAGACAATAATACACTCAATAACATCAGAAAAAGGCAAACATAGTAAGTTTTATTAAAAACAAGAAGACTGTAGAAATAGACAAAGGGTACCTTAAATCAAATACTAAGTGACAGCTTAGTTCCTGGTAATAGCAACTAAGAAGTCTTACAAACTCCCAAAGAAAGCGAGCGGCACCGTGAGTTCGGTTTGTGTTTCCAAACCTTACTGGCACAATGTTTCCAAGGTGTCCCATTCAGTGTCATGGGTCTTGATGCACTAAGTGAAACTGACAGATCACATGTCCCTTCCATGGATGTCATGGGATGCTCTTCAGAGCACAGCACACAGAGAGCTTACGATACATGTCTTTTGTAATGTAGACATGTAATCGAGGGGAAAAGAACTGTTTTTAAAGTTTAGTAATTTTTCTTACTGGCCTTTCTCACATCTGTCATTTTTGTGGGGGAATTTTTTTTTTTTTTTTTTTTTAGGTATGATTTTGAAGTACCTGATCATTTTTTTTTTTCTATGATTTTATTTTTGAGTAATCTCTACACCCAGCATGGGGCTCAAACTTACAACCCCAAGATCAAGAGTTACACACTCTACCCAACCAGGCACTCCTAGAAGTAAGTACCTGATCATTTCCTTAAGATGTTTTAAGTAAAGGAGTAGCAGATCCCAGTAATTCATCCTTATTTAGTTTCCCAATTTTTTTTTTAAAGTAGGCTCGGGGCGCCTGGGTGGCTCAGTCGGTTGGGCATCCGACTTCAGCTCAGGTCATGATCTCACAGTCTGTGGGTTTGAGCCCCACGTCAGGCTCTGTGCTGACAGCTCAGAGCGTGGGGCCTGCTTCAGATTCTGTGTCCCCCTCTCTCTCTGCCCCTCCCCTGCTCATGCACTGTCTCTGTCTCAAAAATAAAAACATTTAAAAAAAAATTTTTTTTTAATTTTTTTTTTAATTTTTTTTCAACGTTTTTATTTATTTTTGGGACAGAGAGAGACAGAGCATGAGCGGGGGAGGGGCAGAGAGAGAGGGAGACACAGAATCGGAAACAGGCTCCAGGCTCCGAGCCATCAGCCCAGAGCCTGACGCGGGGCTCGAACTCACGGACCACGAGATCGTGACCTGGCTGAAGTCGGACACTTAACTGACTGCGCCACCCAGGCGCCCCTAAAAAAAAAAAAAAGAAAGAAAATTTTAAGTAGGCTCCATGCCCAGTGTGGGGCTTGAAGTCACAACTCTGAGAACAAGAGCTGCATGCTCTACTGACTGAACCAGCCACGTGTCCCTATTTAGTTTCCCAATTTTTTTTTTCTTTTTTTGAAGCAGCGGGGAGCAGAATGAGAGGAAGGGAGAGAATCTTTTTTTTTATGGTTATTTTTGAGAAAAACAGTGACCACACACACACACATGCGCTCATGAGTGGGGGTGAGTCAGAGAGAGGGAGACAGAATCTTAAGCAGGCTCCACATCCAGCGTGAGCCTGAGCCCTACGTGGGACTCCATCTCACAACCTTGAGATCATGACCTGAGCCGAAATCAAGAGTCAGACACTTAACTGACTGAGCCACCCAGACACCCCCAGTTTCCCAATTTTTAAATCAGCTAGTCACCTAATAGAAAACTAAAATCCTTAATAAAGACTTAAAGGCAAAACTATAAATTTCTTAAAGGAAAACACCTTCATATCTGGAGAGTAGGAAAATATTGATCAACTCTACTACATTAAAATCTAGACGTTCTGATCAAAGGTAACATAAAGAGAGTGAAAAACCATACAGTGGAAGAGGACATTCCTAATACATACAACCAGATAATCGGCATCCATAAGACAAAGATAATCTTATAAATCAATGAGGAAAAGGCAGAAAACTCAGTAAGAAAAATTAGCAAGAGACTTGAACAGGCACTTAAAAAAAAGAAACTATTCAAGAGGCCAATAAACAAAAGGTGCTTGGTTTCATTAGTCATCAGGAAACTGCAAGTAAAAACAAGGAGATACTGCTAAAGAACCATCAGCTTGGCAAAAATCAACACATCTAATCGTACGAAGGACTGACAAAGTTGTAGGCCCATAAGGAGTCTCAAACACTGCTGGAGGACGTATAGACGAGCACAGTCAATTCTGAAAAACAGTTTAGTATGATCCAGTAATTAAGTATGGTATCCATCCTAAGGAAATATATGTTTAAGTGTGCCAGGATTCATGTATAAGGAAAGATCACAGAAGTATTGTTTCGGCAAATAACAGCAAGTGTTTTCAACAGTGGAATGGATAAAATGGATATAATCCTAACGTGCATTGACAGTAACGAAAATGAATGTTGTGCTACACACAACATGAAGGACCCTACAAACATAGTCTTGAGCAAAAAAGCAAAACTCCACAAAAAATCATCCTATTTCTACAAAATTCAGAAACAGGCACTAAGTTATATTTTTCAAGGAGGTATCCTTATGTTGTAAAACTGGAAAGAAAAACAAAGAAATGATTATCCTAAAAGTCAGGATAGTTGTTACTCTGGAGAAAGCAAAGGAGGTACCTCTGGGGTGCCAACCAAACCCACCTCCAACATTTACAGGGCCTCAGCAAGAGTACGAATAGAGGCCCACATACCCCATGGGTAAATATTTAAAAGATATGAAGCAAGCTTACAAACTATTACATAAAATCTGATCTATCTTCCTATCATGACAAACATACCTTTATAATTGCCTGGAAAGACAGACTCATACAGAGAATTTTTGGGTTCCTTAGCATTCCATGCAGAAACATGGTGGTACAGAGAGAAAGAGCCACTGGCCCACTGCTCATCACCCCCTTCTCCATCCCACACTGCCAAGGACCTCGCACCTCCACTCACAAGTCCAAGCTCCACCCCATACCCTACTCTCCACAAACAGCCACACTTAGGCCATCTCTTGTCTACACCAGCAGCCTAGTCCACCCTCAGAAGGACGGACCCTAGGAAAGGGACTCACACAGGCTCTGGAAACAGGCTCAGAGCCATGTGGGCAAGAAATTCTGAGATCCTAGGTACTTAAGTGTGGTCTACCATGGAAGGGTTCAGGCTCTAAGTGGGCATGTCCCATGGGCTCCACAGACTCTCTGCCCCACAGAAGATGGCCAAAGCAAGGCCCACTGAAGCACAGGGCCAGGGAAGAATTCCTCTTGCCAGGAACAATATTTCCTTAGACCCATGCAACATTCTATTTCTTAGCCTGGACAGCAGTAACATGGGCACTGACTTGCTAACTGTTTGTTAAAATGTACCTATAAGTTTCATGTACTTCTTGCCACAAATAATGGGATAGACATCATGTGCATGCTGATCTGATACACAATATCACAAAGAGACCCCTGCCAAAAATCCATAACCTGAATCTAATCATGAGATGATCAGATCCAAATCTAGGGACTTTCTGCAAAACAACAGACCGAACTTCTTCAAAATGTGTCTGTCATAAAAGGTAAAGAAAGACTGCAAAACTATTCTTTACTGAAAGAAACTAAATACATGTGAAACTGAATGGACTGCATGATCCTGAATCGGATTCTGGATCAGAAAGGAAAATGCTATAAAGGATACTACTGGGACAACTGATTACATTTAAATATGGACAACTGACATTATATCAACATTAAATTCTCTGATTTCAGTAATTTTACTAGAGTTATGTAAGAAAATTCTTAGGAGATATATGGTGAAGTAGTTAGGGGTAGAGGGTCATTATGTCTGCAACTTATTCTCAGATGGCTCAGCAAAAATAATATGTATACACATACAGCGTGTTAAAGCAAATATGACAAAGTGGTAACAACTGATGAATCCAAGGAAAGGGCATACGCACTTGACCATTCTTATAACTTTCATTTTTTTTTTTAAGATTTTCATAGTAAGTTCTCAAAATACAATAAAGGGTTAAACAAGAAAGACATTGTCTATGGGAAGAGGAACTAGGTGACTGGGTAAGAGAATTATGATAAAGACTTTGCATTTTGCCTATTTTTCCATCATATTGGTACGTTTCGCATTTTGTTCATATTTGAAAAAGATTTCATCTTAACTTGGGGGGGGGGAAGAAATCCTAGAACATTGCAAGAGGAAATATTAGCAACTGTAGAAATAAGAAAAGGTTTGTCCTTAAATCTGTCAAATCATAGCCATCATCAAATGGTCACTCTGTGAAGTCAGCCTACCGAGAAGCTGCTGCAGGGGCATACCTAATAGCAGATGCAGAATAAGAGGCATAACTTGACATGGATATTAACATTCTACTTCTGGAATGACCACAAATTTGTAACATGTTTCACAGCCTTCATTCCATAATCCAGAAAGTGAAGCACACAGTTATCTCTTTTGATATTAAGAGAAATTCATGCATTTTAATATTAGTGACCTTCTGCAAAGCCCTGCAGGTGACATGAAGAGACGTGCCCAACATGGTCACTGCCCTCAACTTAGCAGAGTAAAGAAGACTTGAACCAAAAATCTTGGTTATCCCACACAGTAGCTATGTGATCTTGGGAAGTTATTTGACCAGAGATTCCATTTTCTCGTAGGTATAATGAAGATGCCACCCAGCTCCCTTTAGAGGGCTGTTGTAAGGATGGACTATGTACGTCAAGCACACAGGACAACAGAACAACAGAGACTGAACGAAAGGCAGCTATGTTAGGAGTGTTACAGTCTAACATAATGAAACTGAAAATCTTGCATAGCCAATTAAGAGCATAACTATCACTGGAATCCTGATTATTCCAAGTTTCTAATCCAAGTAAATTCACTCCCCTTAAAACACCAAGTAATATAACACAATCGTCTGTGTGTGTGGACCAAGAGTTGCTCCCTGACTACCTCTGGCAAATGCATCACTCTCTTACTCACCAAGAAAAAGAGCACTAGGTTAGAGGGTTATTTTTTTCTCATTAACCAAGAAAGATTTTAGGTTGAGAAATAATATACTCAGCCTTTGCAAGATACTCTTACTTTATCAGGACCCTGTTTGTCCAGGAATACATGTCCAAATTATTCCAAAAACTAAAGCCAGAGGAGGTACTTCCTTCAACTAATTTCCAACCTTCTTTTACCGGCAGACATAAAACTTATACTACATTAAATCCATTTCAAACATCTCCTTCCAGTTTAGTGGCCGCGATTGCCCTTTATATTATTTTGTAACCTAATTCTTAGCCTTCCTCATTAGCAAGGTGACAATAGTTCATATTAAACAGCTGACTTCCAGGCATCTGTGAGATACAAACCGAAACCCAATGGTTACAATGAAAAGAGCCATGTTTCAAGCCTCTTATAGCAGTGACTCTAAATTGTTCACTGTGCTTATTCTCCATTCCTTGGGATGATGCAGGCACATATAAAAGGAAAAACAACTAAACATAAAGATAAACCACTGTTTGAAATATCTGCATACCCCACATGCACAGCTATCTCACACAATAAACATATCATAATGGAACATGCAAATACCTGAAAGAGTGCCACCTGTCCTAGGATAGGCCACTTCAACATACACTTCAAACGTGGTCTCTGGGTTCTGCCTACAAAAGAAACAGATCGTGATTACTGACAAGGATTGAGGCAGCGTGGTATAGAACATGTGGGCTATGGTATAAAGCAGACCTTCATCAAAATCATTAGCTCCACAACTTAATAGCTTTGGCCAAGGTCCTCAGCTTCTCTGAGCCATGCCCTTCCTCATTTCTAAAATGAAAATACCTAACCAGAAGAATTATTGTGAAACTTAAAACACACAAAAACTGTCTAGGTTCAATGCCAGGCAAATAACAGGCTAGCCGTTACTATGATTCCATAGGTGCCATATTTTGAATTTACACAGCTGTATCTCCAAAGCCACAGGTAGAATTCTGAGGAAACTCAAACCCAGGCAACACTAGCACAAAGTAGCTTTCCCACGTATTCCAGGATACAATACATATGATGAAGTCAGCTTGCTCATTTTCACTTAAAGACTGAAACAAGAGAAACAGTACCCTACACCACTAGGCTATTACGAAGACAAGACGCTAATCTAAATAAAAGATACCATTCCTGGGGCACCTGTGTGGCTCAGTCGGTTAAGCGTCCGACTTCGGCTCAGGTCATGATCTCGCGGTTCGTGGGCTTGAGACCCACGTGGGGCTCTGTGCTGACAGCTCGGAGCCTGGAGCCTGCTTCGGATTCTGTATCTCCCCCTCTCTCTATCCCTCCCCTGCTCATGCTCTCTCTCAAAAATAAACAAACACTAGAAAAAAAAATTGTTCTTAACGTAACATTCCCACAAAGGGGGCTTCACCAGTATCGGCAATGGCAAGCATATGAGTGTTCATTATTATATCCTTTTACCTCTTTATGTCATAAATATTTCATAATAAGTTTGAAAAAGATCACAGCACTAACAGGATATTAACAGTTGTTAATTCTGAGTGACGAGAACATTGGGTTATATTATCTTTGAATTTTCTCTTTGATTCTGAAACTATAGTAAAAAGGTATTTCCAGATTGGGACACTTGGGTTGCTCAGTTAAGTGTCCACTCTTGATTTTGGCTCAGGTCATGTTCTCTCACAGTTCGAGAGATAAAGCCTCCGAGCTGCTTGGGATTCTCTCTCCCTGCCCCTCCCCCACTCACACTCTTCTCTCTCCCTCCCCCGGCCCCTCCCTCTGTCAAAATAAACAAACATTTAAGGGGCGCCTGGGTGGCTCAGTAGGTGGAACATCCGACTTAAGCTCAGGTCATGATCTCCAGGTCCATGAGGTCTGAGTTAGAGTCCCACATCAGGCTCTGTGCTGACAGCAGAGCCTGGAGCCTGTTCTCACTCGCTCTCTGTCTCAAAAATAAACATTTAAAAAAATGATTAAATGAAATTCAGATTGACTAAATTCCAGATTGACTGAAAATCGTTCAGAAGAAAATGTTATAATTTTAATTTTTAATGTTTATTTATTTTTGAGAGACAGAGCGTGAGTGGGGGAGGGGCAGAGAGAGAGGGAGACAGAATCCGAAGCAGGCTCCAGGCTCCGAGCTGTCAGCACAGAGCCCGACGTGGGGCTCGAACTCACAAACCATGAGATCATGACCTGAGCCGAAGCCGGACACTTAACCAACTGAGCCACCCAGGCGCCCCAAAAATGTTATACTTTTAAATGTCTGTAACTGAATTGTATTCTAAACCTGACAAGGCTCAGAGAAGAAACCGAGTCACCTGGTCAGTTCTAAGGGTTAATTTCAATCAAATAAATACTTTGAATTTGCTCAGTATACTCCACGTTTCAAAATAACTCTCATTCATCTCATTTCAACCTCACTATAATCCTATGAGGGCAGGTGGATCAGTTATTATTATTCTCAACATACAGGTGAGGAACCTGAGGCAAAAAGATTCTACGTGCCTGTCAGTAGTCAGAATTCACCCTCCTGGTGCACAAATTCCGTGCTCCACTGATTCTAAGATGAACTTTTTTCCCCACATTTCCACACCTCTTACAATCTATTGCATCTTACAATGCTAAATGGCAGCATTTTTTTTTCTTTCTTAGTAATACATATAACAGTGCATTTTACAAATAATGGCATCTTAGATTCAATAAAGTATGTTAATACTCCCTCTTCTTAGAAGTAAGAGAACTCTGTTTTGTCGATCAAGGGTCTATTTAGTTGTCTTGTGAAGATCATCACTCCTTCACTAAAGAGAAACTTTAAGATTTTGCTTTAAATAAGTACCTACAGTGAAAAGAGTTGGCTGCTCTAAAGTTCAAGGTATTTAAATACACATTGTCAAACATAATTTTAAAAGCAGATAGTAAAGCAGACTATTTTATTTGAAAAGCAGAATAAAACAAAGTAAACTGAAGTTTTAAAAGAGCCTGAAGGGGCGCCTGGGTGCTTCAGTCAGTTAAGCTTCCCACTTTGGCTCAGGTCATGATCTTGTGGTCAAGGAGTTCGAGCCCTGTGTCAGACTCTCTGCTGACAGCTCAGAGCCTGGAGCCTGCTTCAGATTCTGTGTCTCCCTCTCTCTCTGCCCCTCCCCTGCTCATGCTCTCTCTCTCTCTCAAAAATAAACAAACATTAAAAAATTTTTTTAAAAGGAGCCTTAAAATTTTTTGTGCTTTTTTCCCTGCAGGAGGGTACAAAAAGCTCTACCAGGTCAGCATCCTACAGCCACCAAATATTGTGGAAAATGTCATATGGAAACATGCCTTTCATTCAAAGGATCTCAAAGTGGAGTGTTTGATGAAAGAAAAGTAAAGTTCTTAGGTCATCTAAAGAACATCAGGAAGATTCCTTCTAAGACCTAAACAAAGCTTTCTTAAGCCTATTTTGCAACTGGCTTTATTTCATCTCAAAATTTCATTTGGAAAATTAAAATAGCAAATAATGCGCATAGAAAGGTGTTACATACCAAAGTTTTAAACACTGGAGCTCTGATACACTAACCTGTGCCACTAGCTTGAGGCATTTTGTACAGACCTACTAAGTGAAGAGTGTCCTAACGTTGTCTATGCTGTCTCTGCTGCTTCTCCTTTCTCTAATCCACTTCAACCAGGCTTCTGAACCCACCACAACACTGCAACACCTTGTCACGATTACCAATAACCTCCACATTGCTAAAATGTGCTAAAATGACCAATTCTCAGGGTTTGTCTTAATCTCTCAGCAGCATTTGACACAGGTGATCGATTTTTCCCTACCTGAAACACTTTCTTCTCTGGCCTTCCAAGATATCACTCTCTCTATTGGTTCTCTTCCTACCTTACTGGCTGCTCCGTTACTAATCCCCTTGCATTAGGGTAATGCAACAGAGGGTAAGCTCTCCTACCCTCGAATTTAGTCCTGGACCTCTCCTGGTCTCCACTCATTACTTAAGATGATCTCATTCAGCCTCATGGCTTTAATTACCATGCAAATACTGACAAGCCCCAAAATCATGTCTCCAACCTTCCCCGACTCCAGACTCCCTTATTCAACTGCCTACTCAACATCCCCGCTTGGATAGACATTAGAAGCATTTCTAATTTAACAAATGATGCTTTTCTTCCTTAAATCCGCATCACCTGAAATCCACCAATTATTCAGACCAAAAAAAAACTTGCTATCGTCTTTGACTCCTCTGTTCAATATACCACAATCATTTACATGTCAGAAGCAGCCAATTCCGTTGGTTTGATCTTCAAAATATATCCAGAATCTGAATGCTTCTCAGCATCCCAACCCTACTATCCTTGCCATGTCACCATCATCTCACCTCGATGACTCTAATACTCTCCTGACTCATCTTGCTTCCTCTCTTGCCCTCCTTCAGTCAGATTTCACCTTAGTGGCCAGTAATCCATTTATTGTAAAGGTCAGTTTATGTTAGGCCTGTGCTCAAAACCTCCCCAAAGTGTTTCACATCACACAAAGTCAAAGTCAAGTCTTAGTTCTGGAGATGGATGATGGGGATGGTTGCACAACAAGATGCACATATTTCAAACTACTGAACTGTACACTACAGAAATGGTTAAGATGGTCAATTTTATATGTATTTTATCCTAATTAAAAACAAAACAAAACAAAACAATACAAACCTACAACCCAGCAATTGCACTACTAGGCATTTCTCCACGGGATACAGGTGTGCTGTTTCAAAGATACACATGCACCCCCATGTTTATAGCAGCACTATCGACAATAGCCAAAGGATGGAAAGAGCCCAAATGTCCATCAATGGATGAATGGATAAAGAAGATGTGGCACATATATACGATGGAGTATTACTCAGCAATCAAAAAGAATGAAATCGTGCCATTTGCAACTACGTGGATGGAATTTCTACTAAGCGAAATTAGAGAAAGACAAAAATCATGACTTCACTCATACGAGGATTTTAAGAGACAAAACAGATGAACATAAGGAAAGGGAAACAAAAATAATATAAAAGCAGGGAGGGGGACAAAACAGAAGAGACTCATAAATATGGAGAACTGAGGGTTATGGGAGGCGTTGTGGGAGGGGGGATGGGCTAAATGGGTAAGGGGTACTAAGGAATCTACCCCTGAAATCATCTAGCATATGTTGCACTATATGCTAACTAATCCGGATGTAAATTTAAAAAAATAAAAAATAAAGCAAGTTAAAATTAAAAAAAAAAAATCAAACAAAACTGGGGCACCTGGTGACTCAGTCTTTTGAGTGTCCAATTCCTGATTCCAGCTCAGGTCATGATCCCAAGGGTCCTGGGATCAAGCTATGTGTTGCATTGCACATGGAGTCTGCTTAAGATTCTCTCCCCCTCCTCCGTCCCCACTTACGTGCACATATGTGCACACGCACACTCACTCTCTCTAATAGAAAAAAATTTTTAAAAACTGAGGAGGGGAAAAAAAGTCCTTACAAGGGTCTACATGATCTGGCCTCTATCTCTCCAACTTCATTTCATACATTTCCCCTGTGCTCACTGCACTCCAGCCACACTGGCCTTCTTCCAGCTCCTCAAACACACCGAACTCATTCCTATCTACAGTCTTTGCATCGATCTTCATACGGGTGACCCTTCCTGCCATTCAAAACTCAGCTTCTACTTGACCTCCTCAGAAAGGCCTTCCCCAACACATTCTCTACCATCTAATTTTAATTTTCCACAGCATACCTGTCACAATCTGGATCATTGTCAGTTTCCCTCCTTTGAATGTAAACTGCAGGAGAGCAAGGATTTCATTGATCATACCCACTAGTGTTTCCCAGGTACCTAAACAGTGCCTGGCACATAATCAGAATCAAACATTAAGTAGAAGGAATAAAGGAAGTACAGACTAGCCTTCCTGGGGTCTGAAAGATTTCAATAAATGACAGAAGTGATTATACACTTCCATGATGGTCAAAATGTGAAAAGAGAGATTTCCAGCCCCCTCCAGAGTTTGGGGGCTGGGGGGGGGGGGCAGGGTAGGACCCAAGCATAAGCATTTCTAACAAGTACCCAAGTATTTGTTTACTAACACGTAACAGCGACGCTGCTGGACTAGTGATCTCACTCTAAGAATGAACCATTGATCTAGTTAAATGGAACTCTTCTTCCAAATAATTTAGTACATACAACATAAAATAATCCTAAGGTATACCTCAAGAATCCATCATTTCCACAGCGCTTTTGCAATAAAATGATTTCAAAGAAAAGCAGCATTTGTAGAAGCACTGAAGCTTACTCCTCTTCTCTTGCTATCCACGGTTACTGCCTCATCCTAATGAGAAATAATAAAACTACCTAAGTTTTTCACTCAGTTCAAATAGCTGCCAGAGTTCTTATTACATGGAGCCAAAGATTATGACAGTTTAAAAAAAAAAAAAAAAAAAAAGCAAAAAGCTGACTAAAAACACTAAGAACAAACTGGACTATAATTATAAGTTATAGTCATGCTTATCCATGATCACTTACATGTTGCCTTATGGAAGAAGTGGTGACTAATGTTGTGACAAGTTATATAACATACCAACAAATATACATAAGTTATTTTAAGGGCCAGTGAAGCCAATGCAGATGGAAGCATTTTCTATTTCTCTGCAAATCAAAAAAAAAAAAACAAACAAATTTAAAAGTGTCTCTTCTAAATGCAAATGGCCAAGAGACTCTTAATATTTTCATTAAGCCTATAAACAACTAAGCCTGTAACACTTTCCAGAGAGTCTCTGGGACTACCTTGAGACTGCTTATTTCCTCCATTACTCTTCAAGATGCTCAATATTTTTAACTACTTGGCTAAAGGAACCGAAAATCCTATTTCTGTCCTATTAACACTCACTGCTAATTCAGTACACGTAATGATGCTGAGAATACCATATTCGGAGCCAATTTTCCAATATGGACCCAAGTTTTCCCAGAACACTTCATGATCTAGCTTAACATATTACCATGGAAATGTCCTGGTTCTGCCATGATATCCCACTACTAATTGCCTTACATTCGTATACCTCAATGATCTGGAACCCTGCCCACCTGCCAACCAATATTTTTGCCACCCACCCTGATCTCCTGCAGTCTTGTACCCGAACATCCAGCTGGACAGAACTACTTGCAGCCATCTGAACAAACCGTGCTCTGGTTCTCTAATAACATCGTCACTGCACACTTCCACTAGTGACTGTTTCTATGTGCCAGGTGTGATGCTAAGCACTTTGCGTGCATTATCTCAGTTAACCTTCAACCACCCTGTACGTGTTGTTGTCCCATTTAAAGAGGAGGTACCGACACTCAGAGGATAAACTAACCACAGTCAAAGCAAGGGAGCAGCTGAATCAACACGGAGCAGCCAAAGGATGATCGAACCACTTTACCATTCGACATTATTCAGGTGCTCTTCTGGGAGGAATAGTCTTTCCGGTCTTTCGCCCTTGACAAATGCACTCATCAGGCCTCAGCTCAGCACTTCCTCTTTTCTGGGAAGCCTTCCTCAATGCCCCATACCCATAACCCAGACTGGGTTAAGAGCCCCTCCTCTACCTTCCCAGGGCTCCCTGTGCTTCCGCCACTCTTGCTGTCCTTACCACATTCCACTCTGATGCAATTACAATTACCCGAGGGGCTTTTTTTCAAAGATTATTTTGAGAGAGCGCGCGCGCGTGCACATGCACACAAGCAGGTAAGGGGCAGAATCCCAAGCAGGCTCCACGTCATCAACACAGAGCCCAACGTGGGACTCAAACTCAAAAACCGTGAGATCATGACCTGAGGCAAGATCAAGAGTTGGATGCTTCCAGGAGCCCCACACGAGGAGCTTTTAGAAGTCCTAATGCCCAGGCCACACCCCAGAACAATTAAATCAGAATCTCCAGGCATCAGTATTTGTCTAAAGCTCCCCCAACTTATTCTAATGGGCAACCAGTGGAGAACCACCCATGTACCTCTAATTAAATATCCATCTTCCCCACTAGACTGGCAGCTCCATGAGGGCACCGACTGTCTTCTCATAACCCCAGTCTGACACCTGGCATAGTAAGTGTTTGACGAATGAGTCTTCCTCCAACACCTGACATGTGGTTTCCAACTCCCAATAATTGTTTCTCTCTCTGACAAGAGGTAACTTACTGAACACACTGCTTACACACAACTGTTCCTCTTTAGAGTCAAAGGTATCAATAAGTCACACCTGCTGACAACAGCCTTGGCTCTTAAATACAGAAAAATGACACACAAACAGCTAAAATGTGTTTGAAAGAAGGGAGGTCTGTTCAGTTCTTGCTTCTGGGAGAATGAAGCCTGAAAGTAAGCCAAGAGAGCATTTCTATTCAATACCACTCTTCTAAACACAATTCTCAGTGATTCACTGGAAGGGCCATGCTCAGTGCTCAGGGCCATGTTCTCAAAATGATTAAGTACACTCAGCTTGAAGTCATGAAACAGACAAAGGCTTTGACAATATTCAGGCAGCAGGAAAGCTTAATGGGTTTTTTTGTTGTTGTTGTTTTAGAGCATCATGCTATTGATCACCCTGCTGGATCATCAGCTTTCAATTAGGATCTACTTTTCTTCAATTACAACGTATTATGAGATTAGGAGAAAAATATAACACTAACTCCTCACAAAATGAATCTTCCCCGCATATGGTAACCATGCTATAATGCTAGGCCCTCATCCCTTCAAGTGTTACTTTGAGCTACAAACTGCAACACAGTGTTAGGACCCCTCGCCCATTTCACAGCATCAAATCTTCACACACTAGATAGCTACTATCTATCAAGCAAAATAGCAACCTAGTCTAATGATCTGACTTTACCACACTGTTTCTTTAGTTACAGACTTATATGCTGAGGAGGCTAAGGTATATTTCAAAATTCACACCAGTTGAACTGTCTTCAAGTTGACAACATAGTCAAGAGAAACTGTATATGCTTCAGAACATGCTAGCAAACATCACCTACTGAACATTGATTCCTTTAAGCCAGACAAACAAGCAAAAGAGTAGTGTTAATATTTCCAACAAGTCTCCATTTGTTTCAGTGAACTCTGAAATTAAAGCCGTTTTCCAGGCCGAAAATGCTGTATCAAAGGGTGCTTTCTAACCCGTAACAAGTTAACACCTCCATAGAAGAATGCAGTCATTGTTGAGACTTGTTAGAAAATGATTAACTTAGTTGTGTAATTACACAAACAAGTCGTTTCAAGATTTTACACTTAACTTTTCATTTCTAATAATGCTCTCAGGATCAGATTAATAAAGATACACAGATCCTGCTGTGCGAGGACTTTCAAAGTTTCACTTTTCCATATATGTCTATGGAAAGATTCTCATGCCACTATGAGCAAAGCAAGCAAATGGAAGAAATTTAGCTGGATTTCAAGAAAAACAGTGCCTGCACACCCCTCAGCCATGTACAATACTCCATACAGTTTTAAGAAATTCTCTCCCGTGCTGAGCTGCAGTGTGAAATAGTCTTCAACCATATTTATAACATGTGCAAAGATCATATCTATTTCACAACTGATAAACTTTTGTTCTTAAAAAATACTTAAAAGCCTCCCTTTCCCTAACGTTTCCTCTGCTCTTTCTGAACAGTTTAGTGCTAAAGTTATTACATAGGCAAAGCAAGGTAGATGTCCATGTGGACAATGGCCCAGTGTGGGGTGTCAGAACCTGAACACGGTGAGGAAAATGTCCCTCAAAGACCCTGACAAGGCATGTCAGAACATAAGCAGGGTAGGAGGACATCCATCCTAAGGGATGGCCTCGCAATACAATGCAAAACCCAAGTGGATAAGGAAGACATTCCCTCAGGGGGAGCCAGAACTTGAGTGGAGGGAGAAGTGTGTTCACACACAGGGGCAGCCGGGCCAAGGATACTGAAACATAAGTGGAGTGAGGAGTGTGCTGCACAGAGGTACATGGGTGTCAGAACCCAAGAGGGTGAGGAGCATGTCCAAGCACAAGGGCACCCTAGAGTGGGGTGTGGAAGCCTGGGTAGGTATAAAGAGGTTGGCCATGTGGGGCTGGG
Source organism: Prionailurus bengalensis (assembly GCF_016509475.1). NCBI lineage: Eukaryota > Metazoa > Chordata > Mammalia > Carnivora > Felidae > Prionailurus > Prionailurus bengalensis. The sequence goes on from NC_057359.1 coordinate 83,213,208, forward strand.
TCAGGCTTGCTCAGCATGATGGAGCATCAGAGTCCAAGCAAGGTACCCACAGGGCAGCAGGGACGGCAGTGGCATTTCAAACCACCAGAGTAGGTGCTGTGATCCCAGGAAAGCAAGGTGAAAGAGGAGAGCATCCACATGGGGTAGGGGTGAGGGGGCAATGTGCCTAACTGGAGCCCAAGACCAGTAAGGAGGGCCTGTTTTCTTACAAGCGAAGTGAACAAGAAACCAGAATTCTGTAGAGTTAGGTTTGAATTGGAAGTATTACTGTGAACTCAAAGTTTTCAATAAATGTATCCATAAGGAAATAAAATGTAAATGTAATCTTTTTTTTTTTTATAAGGGAAGTTTCTTTTAATGTTTATTTTTGAGAGAGACAGAATGAGAGCAGGGGAGGGGCAGAGAGAGAGAAAGAGACACAGAATCTGAAGCAGGCTCCAGGCTCCAGGCTCCGGGCTGTCCGCATGGAGCCCAATGCGGGGCTCAACTCACGAACAGTGAGATCATCACCTGAGCTGAAGTAGGATGTTTAACCAACTGAGCCACCCAAGAGCCCCTGTAATGTGACTTTTGAACATACACATATTTCCTGGCTCAGTCTGGAAGCAGCAACACCCAATAGCAATGAATATACCTAGTACCCAGACATTAAGTTCTAAATACAATTCTTCTCTAAAAGGAACCAGAACTCCTTGGGGAAATAGCCGATTCCAGGGCTGGGGCAGAGAAAGTACAAGATAAGTTTGGAACATCTTATTGTGTCAGAAAGCAAAGAAGTGCTCAAAGAATGATGGGAACTGTCAAAAAGACAAGCTTGAAAAGGTTCCCGCTGGCCTGATCTGGGGTCATTTGAGCATCAAGTTCAATAATGACATTAACAGATTATTAACCCATCAAATAAAATAGGAAAATGAGTCCACATTGACATAAGTAAGTTGAAAACTGAATGAGAAACAAAACACTTACATAGTTTCAAAGTACCTTCCCACAAAATACTAATTGCAAGAGGGAAAACAGTACCTTTTCAGTGTAGAAGTTCAGCAAAACCTACCTTAATTAACTCGTTAAAGTGATCAACTTAAGTAATGAGACAACCTGTTAGAAAGCAATGGGAAAACTAGCATCGTTTCCATGATATTCCTGCCAAAGATGCTTGACCAGCATCTAATCTTAAGAAACCTCAGACAATCAAATTCAAATTGAGGGATCTTCTAAAAAATATTTGGCCTGTAATCTTTACAAGTATCAAAGTCATGAAAATCAAGAAAAGACTAAGAGTTCTTCCAGACTGATGGAAACCAAAGAGACATGACAACTGAATGCAATGTGTGATTCTGACCTGAATTTTTTTTTTTTTTTTGCTATAATAAAAAAAAAAATGTTATTGGAATTACTGAAATGTGGATGGGGTCTAAGGATTAGAGTTGTAATGCATTGATGTTAATTTCCTGATTTTGAGGTTTAGATTGTGGTTTCATAGGAGAATGTCCTTATTTGTAGGAAAAGCCCACTGAATTTTTCAGGGGGCATCAGATCATCACCTCACTTAAAATTGTTTTGATTTGGGTTTTTTTTTTTTTTTTAAGTTCTTCACATTGTATTACCAACTTTCTGTTAAGATTTTGATTGTTTAAAACCAAATAAAAAACTTAAAAAACCAAGCCAAGGCGGAAAAACTCACAATTCATAGTGCATTGGATAGAAAAGGGTATTACCTTAGGAATGGGGAATAATTGGCCGTAGGTTGATTATTGCTTCAGTCCCACCTAGCAAATCTTAAAGGCAAGACCCAGAAGGATCAAACTCTTTCAAACTCGACTAATGTAACGTATGAAACAATGTTTTTCAAGATATCAGGCAGCAAAGCACAGCAATCCCTTGAGAGATGCAAAACAAATGAGAAGACCCTTCAATTGCCTCCAATCACTGCCTTAAGGCCAAGATTATTCAGAAAAATACAAAAATACCCCACACCCGACAAAATTAAATACACAATGGCTGGCAGTCAATAAAAAATTACCAGACATGCATAGAATCAGGAAAATATGACCCATAACAAGGAGAAAAATCAACTGAAGACATCCTAGAACTGACACAGATGTTAGAATCAGAAGACAGGACATTCAAACCATTGTTCTAACTGTATTCCAAGTGTTCACAAAATTAAGAGACACAGGAGATTCAAAAAAGACCCAACTGAATTTCTAGAGATAAAAACTACAATGAAAAATCCACCAAATAAGATTAACTGCAGAGTAAACACTGCAAAGGAAAAGATTAGTGAACTTGAAGATCTTTAGAATATACCCAAGATGAAACACACAAGGGGAATGGGGAACAAACTAACAAACCCAAAGCATCACTGACCTATGGAACAACATCACACAGCCTAATATATCAGTAATTGGAATCCCCAAAGGTGGAGAAGAGGCAGAAAACCTATTTTAAGTAAATAATGACCAAGAACTTTCTAAATTTGATGAAAACTATAAAAGCACAAATCCGAAAAGCTCAACAAACCTCAAGCACAAGAAACAGGAAGAAATCTAAGGCACATCATAATCAAATTGTTCAAAATCAGTAATAAAGAGAAAATCTTAAAAGTAGAACAAAAAACACGTTACATTCACAAGAACGAAGATTAGAATGACAGATTTGTCAGAAGCAAGGCAAATGAGTGAACAGTAGAGCAACATCTTTTAAGTACAGAAAGAAAGAAATTGACAACCTCAAATTCTATTCCCAGAGAATATTTCAAAAGTGAAGGCAAAATAAAGATTTTTCAGACATCACAAATGCTGAAAGAATTCATCAGCAGCAGACCTACACTACAAGAAATGTTAGAAGTCCTTCAAGCAGAAACAAATGATGCCAGATGGAAATATGGATCTACACCAAGAAATAAAGAGCATCAGAAATGGTACTACAAGAACTATATAAAAAAAGTCAAATGATCATCTCAATAGATGCAGATGGTTTCACTGGAGACATCTACCCAACATTTAAAGAATACCAATTCTACCTTTTGCCTCAATGCACCCAAGAGAGCAAGACGTCACCAGCAGCTCTCCTGGAGCCATCCGAGGAAATCTGGCGAGGGTTCTCATCCTTGCCACATGTACTCAAATTGGCACAGTCTGATCCGGAAATAGGGCCTCATTGTGTGCTGCCAGTGTTTCCGTCAGTACACGAAGGATATAAGCTTAAGTTGGGTTAAATGAACTGCCTGAATGGGTCTTCCAAGATGCCTCCCTTACTACAGATACCCCAGATACCTTAACTGCAGACACCCAAGATACCTACCTTAATAACTCACTGTACATAGAGATACTTCAATGTAAAAACAAACAATTCTTTACAGTATCTTCCAGAAGACAGAAGAGGAATCATTTCAACTCATTTTATGAAGCCAGTATTATTCTAATACCAAAACCAGACAAAGACACTACCAAAAATATAACTTCCACACATACACACAATAGGTCAATATCCTTCCCAAATACAGACAAAAAAACTCCTTACCAAAATAGTAGCAAATAGCAAATAGAATTCAACAAGATACACCATGACCAAGTGGAGTTTATTCCAACGATGTAAGGCTGGCTCAATATCGATAAATCAGTCAATACAGTCTATCCCATCTTAATAGGCTAAAGAAGAAAAATCACAATTCTATCAATCAATCCACAAAAAGCATTTCATAAAATTTAATACGCATTCATGATAAAAAAAAATTCAGAAAACTAGGGATAGAGGAGATCTTCCTCAACCTAATAAAGAACCTCTATGAAAAACCTACAGTTAACCTTATACTTGATGGTAAAATACTGAATACCTTCCTTCCAGGATTGGAAACAAGCCAAGGATGTCCACCAACACCACTTCACCATTGTCCTGGACAGTCCAGCCAGGGAAATAAGGCAAGAAAAATTGAAGGCATATGGACTGAAAAGGTCATGTTGTCACGCAGACAACAGGACCATCTATGCAGAAAGGAATTTGGAACTGAAATCAAGATAATTTCATTCTCTCTCTTCCATCTACAACTCTTCCATTTCCATCTAATCTCCTTCTCTTTGAACTCCTTCTCTGATAGTGTTCAAAGCCCAAACCATAGATCTGGATAGCAAAGGATAGGAGACTTCAAAAGCACAAACCAGTGGGGCACCTGGCTGGCTCAGTCAGAAGAGCACATGACTCTTGATATTGGGGTCGTGAGTTCAAGCTCCACATGATATGTATAGATTACTAATAATGAAAATAAACTTTTTTAAAAAGAACCATATGTGAAAACTGAAGAGGTTTGATTATATAAAAATTAAGAGTTTCTGTCCAACAACAGAAATTTTTACTTTAAATGGAAATATTCTGTCCATTTATGGGGGGGGGGGCAGAAAGAGACAGACCTGGGGAAAAATATCCAGCATCATTCAATTTTAACAGCAACTCATGGAAAACCAAAGTTCTATGGGAATATAGCTTGAAAACTGCTATAAATTCATCCATCACTAAGAAGCAAAATATAGGACTATTCAATTAGAAAAAATACATGGACAAGGATTGAGAATAAGTTGAGTCAGATTCTCTCTCCTAAGAATCCAGAATGAAACCTCAGAGCTGATGTCAGTTATACAACTGTTCTAGAACTTCGGTCAGTGAACTGTTTGAAGAAAATCACCTGAGGAAACTTTTTGAAAATACAGATTCCCAGGTGTCCCAGAGGTTCTGGTTCAGAGGATCTACAGTGGCCCTCCCCCCCAAAAATTTTTTTTAAGTTCCCCAGGTGATTCTGGTGCATAGCCAGCCAGGTTTAGGACCCAGGTTTAAATAACAGTGCTTAAAAATGAAAGACTAAGAAAGACAGAAAATCCAACACAAGAGTCTGTATGGTCCCTGAGAGACTAGAAAAGCCTAAACACTGTCAGAATGTTTTGAGAGCCTAATTGCAGAACCTTAGTTCCTGAGTGCATGTTCAGGAGCGTGCAGGCTCTGTGTGACCAGTCATGGACACCCATTCAAGGGTCTGCCATTTCCTTAATATAAAGACTATTAACAGAGAGGAAAACAACTTTAATTTTCCTTATGATTTTCAGCTATGGTGGGTCTGCTTACTCACCCAGGTAAATAATAATACCCACTTTTAATTTAGAATATCTTTATTTTTCACAGTTTACCTACATCCTAGATTTATGGATAGATGGTTATTAATCACAGCTATTAAAACTTAACAATATAGGAAAGGCATCTTGGAATACCTAATCAGCCCAAGTCCCAATCCTTAGGTACTCTCCGAGAGCTCTAAGATCAATCAGGAGAACAAAAAACAACCCATAGACTCACCGAGTAAGCTTTCAGAGCAAAGTCAACATTAAAGCCAAGAATACATACTGCAAAACAGCAAGAGGTAGAAGCAGCAGGACTCCTAGAATGGTGAAAACTGTCTGCTTGCCCTGCTTCTGGCAATGAACTGGCTATGCCACTCTGGGCAAGAAATGAGACAACACTGGGCCAAAAGGTCTAAAACATGAGCACATGGGGACTGGCTATAGCACAGCTTTAAAGACCTCCCTCTGTAGAATCCAATTTCCCTATCTATAAACAGATCACTAAGATCTTTTCTAGTTCTGACATCTTGTAGCGCTAGCATTCTAAGTCAAAAAGATTTGCATCCGACTTTGGTTCATATCGTGATCTCAGGTTCATGGGTTTGAGCCCTGCACGGGGCTCTTTGCCAGCAGTGTGGAGCCTACTTGGGATTCTCTCTCTCCCTTTCTGTCCCTCCCCTGCTCATGCTCTCTCCCCCTCTCTCAAAATAAATAAATTTAAAAAAAAAAGATTTTGCAAAATCTTTTTTTGGTAAAATACAAAGTTATGTTTTAATTAATATGAAGGCTCATGATTTTTTATCAAAATATTTAGATTAATACAAATGCTAACTTCCCAACTTTCATAAGTTATTTGTCCTGAATATCAATTCAATGAACAAGTGAAAGATGGTCACTTTTCTAGGGCAGTGGTTTTCAGTGTAGGGCAGACATGTCTCAGAGGCCTTAGGGGGAAGGGAAGAGACCCATCATATAGATCTACTTTTACTGCTTTTTATTCTAAATTTTAAATATTTCTTCTGACACCTTTAAAAAGAAAAGTAGCTCAAAAAGCATATATGCAAACAAAACAAACATGTAAGATAGGTTAATTTACAATCCAGTTTACCAGTGAAGAAACTAAGGTACAGATAGGTTCAAGTACCTGTCTGAAGTCACACAATTAGGAAATGAGGAAGCTGGGACCCAGAACCCAGGCATTTTGGCTTCAGAGTCCATGCTCCTAACTACTGTGCTAAGCTCTACATGTCACAACACGGTTTAGTCAATAAAGACAAAAACATAAATCTCCAAGACTCCCAAATGCATTCAAAATAAAGATATTGGGGCACCTGGCTGGCTCAGTCGGTTAAACATCCGACTCTTTATTTCAGCTCAGGTCATGATCTCACAGTTCGTGGGATGGAGCCCCACATCAGGCTATGTGCTGACAGTGTGCAACCTGTTTGGCATTCTCTCTCTCCCTCTTTCTTGGCTCCTCCCCAACTTGTATGCCTGTTCTCTTTCGCTCTCAAAACAAATAAACTTAAAAAAAAAAAAAAAAGAAGGGTGCCTGAGTGGCTCAGTCAGTTAAGCAGTCGACTTCAGCTCAGGTCATGATCTCATGGTTCCTGACTTCCAGCCTCAGTCGGACTCTGTGCTGACAGCTCGGAGCCTGGAGCCTGCTTGGGATTCTGGGCCTCCCTCTTGCTCTGCCCCTCCCCAGCTTGCACTCTGTATCTCTCTCTCTCTCTCTCTCAAAAATAAACATTTAAAAAAAAAATTTTTTTAATAATAAAGATACTAATTAACATGACAAGCAAGGTTGTTTCCAACTGAGCCCCAGCCAGACCCTTCAGCTTCTGCCACTACTCACTACCAACACACACACACACACACCTCCCATGTTACAGTCACATTCAGCTTCTCATCAGGCCTCAATCGCCCATGCCTTGTATGTACACTTACTTTTTATTGAGCTGTTTCAGAAGGGCAGGGAACTGTGCTAAGTATTTTACATACCACACCTCATTTTATCCACATGACGATCCTGTGATGTAGGGAGTGTCTGTGGATTTTACAAACCAGTCTTGTAGATGGGGCGCCTGTGTGGCTCAGTCAGTTAAGCATCTGACTTGAGATTTCAGCTCAGGTGATGATCTCACAGCCATGAGATCAAGCCCTGAGTTGGGCTCTGCACTGGGCATGGGCCTGGGATTCTCCCTCTCCCTCTCCCCCTCCCCTGCTCAAGCTCTTTCTCATACACACGTACATACGTACATACATAAATAAATGCCTTGTAGAAATTAAATAACTTGCCCCAAGGACAAATATCTAGTAAGTAGCAGTGTATGAACTCAGACCCAGGTCTGTTGTTCCTTCAAAGGGTATGTTCTTGATCACAATTTTCCTTCCTAAAATGTGCTCTACCTCCAAACATCCTGTTTATTCAAGATGCATCTAGAACAGTGCTTGGCAAATAATAGGGACTTGAGATTATTTGCTGAATCAATGAATAAATGAACAAATGCCTTCTCCTCCTCTCTGGAGGCTTCTCTGACTCCCTTACAAAAGTCAGTTGCTCTCTCCCCATTGTCACAAGACCGGTTTCAAAGCTCTATTAAAAGGCTTCCCAGGTGGTATTCCATGCTTTCTACTTTTATGTACATATTACCCACTAGACTGGAACCTTGTTTCACTTCAGCTTTGTATTCTCAGCCTCTAACAAAAGGCCTGGCTTTTAACAAGCACTCAGTAAGTTCGTTAATTGAATGAATTTCCCTGAGGAGAAGGGAGATGAGTAAGAGACTCATGATTCATATTAGAACTTCTTTTTCCTCAAGAAATAAACAACATTCAAAGCTGTGATATACTCAAATGTGTGCTCTATAAATATTTCTAGGTTTCAACTATCATCAGAGGCATCTAAATTTAACTCATTCAACACATATTTATGAATAATCTAAATACATACATATAATGGCTCTTAAGGAGCTTACAACCCAGTCAAGGAGATAAAATATAATAAAATGTAAAGGTATGGGGTGCCTGGTGGCTCAGGCGTCTGACTTCGGCTCAGGTCATGATCTCGCGGTTCGTGAATTCAAGCCCTGTGTTGGGCTCTGTGCTGACAGCTCAGGCGTGGAACCCGCTTCAGATTCTGTGTCTCCCTCTCTCTCTGCCCCTCCCCTGCTTATGCTCCAACTCTCTCTCAAAAACATTAAACATTAAAAAAAAATTTTTTTAACAAAATGTAAACAGTCAAACATGAACTGCCATGAGAAAATACATGACTACATGTATGCCACATAATTGGTAATAAAATGCTGTGGGCTTGCAAGTTGAAGACCTCATCCTGGCTGAAGGCAATGGGTCCAATTACCTGTGGACAGTCTGCAATGAAGCTATTTACAGTCAGAAGCAAAATGAGGGGGAGAGCAGGGACTTTGCAGTGTGGTCTCCATATAAAAGTGTTTAATTCAATTTTTAAAACCGTCCTTAATCTGACATGTTCTTCCTGCTCTTTGCTGTAAAAATGTCATTTCTTTTCAAAAATAATGATGGGAGATAATCATTTCCATGTGGTTCCACAAAACTTGTTTTTGAGATTTTATTGGTACAAGCATTCCAAACAGTTGGGAAGTACTGAGCTAGGGCATTCTGTGATGCTTCTCCTGAAGAGGTAGAACTTGAAGTGAACACTGGATAGTGAACAGGATTTGGCTAGGTGGGGAAAACAGGAGATTTTAAGCAGGGGAAACAGCCTGATCAAAGTACTGAGGCATAAGTGTTCCTGTAAAGTTTGAAGGATAGTAACTAAATCAGGCTGAAACTTGGAAAAATTGCAGCTGTGAATTCTATTTCTGGCAATATGACAAGCTAAGTAACTTTCTGATCCTCTACTGAAAATAATTACAAATAATGGATGTTTTTATCTTCTCCAATAAATACATTAACGAGCCTGGAAGAAAATCAGGAAGATTCAGATGAAGAAGAACTAAGTGCCGAGAGAAACCCAACAGGGTAAGCAAAACACAAAAACTAGCTTTCCCCTTGAAGGCATTTGCATAGTTCAATGCAAAATTCATTCTCCCATTTAAAAGGGGCTCAAGGAATACAAGACAAAAGTAACATCCAGCCTGAGGCAGAAAGAATAACATATGCTCCCCACCTCATAATTTAAACTTGGACTACAAAGGTGGTCAAGATAGAAACCCATCCACACACATACACATCAAGAACTATAATGAAAACCACTACTCTCAAAACTTGGCAATCTTCCTGCAAGTTCAACCACAAGCTGGCCCTCACAAGGGGCTGCTACTGAATGGTCAAAAACCTCAGCCCAGGAATTCAAGTTGAAGTGGTCACAAACTGAAAGTGGCTGCAGAACACTAACAAAAAGTATGTAAATCTTCTCTGGAAAAATCACTTCAACCTTGGCCTAAACACACACACACACACACACACACACACACACACACACACACACACACACACACAAATACACACACATACACAGCTCTAAGAAATACGCGTTTGTGGGCAAAAATTAGAATCCTCAGGGAAACAAAGCCCATAAACAAGAACCTCAGAAATAAAAGATGGCAGAATCCAACTTTTGAAGATTTCAGATATTACAATTACAAAAGACAGGATATGGAATAAATGTTCAATAAGCTTAAAGGAAAAAAAAGGATTGAAAATTAGTAAAGAGTAATAAACTATGACATGACCAAGCAAAACTGAAGAACAACAAAGCATTTCTCAAAATAAGAATAACTCTATGGTTGGTTAAGAGCAGAAAGGTCACAACCAACATGAATTAGAGATACAACCAAAATGAGCTCAAGAATTTACAGAAATTACTTAGAACAGTGTTCAGAGACAGAAATTATTAAAGTAAAAGACAAAGGTAGACACAGAAATTATGAGACTAATACTCCAGAAGAGGTAAAGAAAATGGGGTATAACCCAAACTGGTTTTAATGCTCTATTTACCTTTTTTGGGTTCCCATCTTCACTTAGTTCTCGGTCTGAAAAAAAGCTGACAATGTTCCAAAACTGACAACAGATACACATTCAAGAAGTCCAATCAATGCAGAGCAAGATAAAAAGAAATGTAGAAGTTCTGGTTCCAAGTAAAAATATAGTAGGCATACTCTACCTGGTCTCTCATAGCTACACCTCTCTACAACTAGGGCAAAATTCATGGAGCACCTGTCTGAGGAATCAAAAAGGGAAATAATAGTATATGGATTGGGGTAGAAAACTAGAATTCAGTTGCACCAACCCAGTGATAAACCATACATTTACCACTTTCTTTCCTCTGGCATCACTCAGCATGGATGTAGGCAGCATAAAAACTGGAGTTGACAACAGCATAGACAGAGTTCCAGGAAAAGCACTCTAGTTCAGGCTCAAGGAGTGGAAAAGAAGCAGGGGGATTAACAGGTACCTAAAGCAGTGTGTGAAGAACCTTCCTCTCCAATCAGTAGTGCAACCTTAAGAGAATGGGGCAAATCCCAATTACTTTCTTTTCCTCTGTGTCCTCCCACTGCTAGGTCTGGACTACAGATGTAGTCGTGGGAAGTGCCCAGAACAGGATAAACAAAGCCCCAGTTTTCTGACCTGCAGAACAAACGGAGAGGCCCAGGGAAACAGGGAGATAAGAGAAGGAGAGGAGCTCAGGAAAATGACCCCATGAAGTGGATTTTGACGACCAAGGCTCATCTGAGTCTGTCAGCAATGCATGAGGATGCCAACTGCTCCACATCCTTACTAACCCTTCATAGTGTAAGTCTTTTTAATTTTAGCCACTCTTCTGGTTGTACAGAGCCTTCCAAAGGTAGTTTTAATTTGCATGTTCCTAATGACTGATGATGCTAAGCATCTTTTCATAAGCTTATTTGCCATCTGTAAATCATCTTTGATAAAGTGTTCAAATCTTTTGCCCGTTTTTCTTTACTGGATTTCCTTATTGAGTAGCAAGAGTTTACAAATTGAGTTTTCAGAACTTGATGGCTTGTCTTTTCATTTCCCTGAAGAGTGTCTTTCGATGAGCAAAAGATTTTAATTTTGATAAAGTCTAACGTATCCATTACTCTTGTATAGTTTCACTTTTGTGTCCTGCTTAGGAGGGTGAATTTGACAGCACTCCCTCACTGTACTGAAGGGACAAATGATATGGGAGATAATCAAGGACAACTCCTAGATTTCTGCCTTGCAGGAGTGAATTAGTGGAACACCACCCTGAGACCATTTTCTCAAAGGACATCCACAACCCACTGTTAAACTAAATCATCTTCTCTGGATTCCCATTTCCACTGCGATCCCAACAGCATGCTACGCTGCTTATCTTGGTCTCTCCTCTTTCCTCTTAGGTTCAAACCCTGAACTGTGCTTTGCTATATTCAGTCTGAAAACAACGCTCAGAGCTTCATGTTTCTCATCCGTGCCAATAGTTTCCAAAGCTCTACAGTCTCTTCCTGGTAACAGTGCCATCCAGTATTTTTCTGAAGGCCATACTATGTGATAGGTGCTAAAGCTACCTTCTAACTGCCTGTTGCATTTTTCTCGTTGGCCTGTCATTAAGTTTACCGTCAACCGAAGTCATTCTTCTTGACCTCACTGCCAGTTCTCCCTCCTGACTCACCAGTTTCTGTCAGTGGTGTTTTGATGCTCCCAAATTGAAAACCTTGACATTGTCACCTTCTATTTTAGTTCTCTCTTCTCTCCCCCATATTCAATGAATTTAATAGTTCTTCAGCTATGCTACTTAAAACACTGGAGGTTTGGGAACTAGACTAAGAGGCCAAAAATGGCCTCTTCTCAATTTGCATGAGAAAAATAATGTAATCTAATTTTAAGTTTTCCTACCATAAGTTTTTCTTAAACCTTTCTCACCTGCTATTCCCTGTCTCTTCTAAAATAGAATATAAAATAGTATCAGATTTAGGGAGGGGAAATGTAGTTTGACATTTAATGTATAAATATTTCAGAGTATTCCACACAATACCATGACTTTCAGGCACTCGATCACCTGAACACGTTTGAGCACCACTGAGCTAATAATGTGCAACTCATATTCCTGCTAGATTGTTCTTTCCTACGCAGTGTGAAACTTTTCCAATGAGGAAGTCAGTCCAAGATGGGAAAGGTGAGACCAATTTGCCTGAGAAAAGATTAAGAAGTAGGCCATCAGAACACTCTATAAATTTCTTCCTCTTTAATTCCAGGCTGTGAATGCCCATCTTCTGGCACCAAAGAGAATAACCATCTTACAAGTAGAGTAGAAACAACTTTCAATGATCAGTATAAGAATAAATGAATTTATACTGTAGTCACCACAAGTGAGGCACATCCAGGCTGCATCCTCCAGTTAAATCAGCACTTTCTGGACTTTCTCTGCTCCAGGAATAAAGCATAACAGTATTAGTCTCCAAAAAGTAAATACTTACAATCCCAAAGGGAATCTGCCAAAAACCACATGATTTGAGGATCATCAGTTATTTGGAAAAATCATAAATAGTTGGGAGTTAAAGATACAAAAAGACTACTGATTATATACTCTTTAAAGATGAAACCTGGTCAACACCAAACTTCTACGCTGTATTAAACATTAATTTTTCAATCTGTATTAACTGAGTACTCACTATGTGCCATGTACTGTGCAAGTCCTTCAAAGTTTAATAGTGAGCAAGGCTCTCACAGTACCTGACTTCATGAAGTTCGTACACTCTGGGGAAAATCAACAACAGTAACAACTAGGGCTGATGGGCAAAGCTCCTCCAAGTGCAGCAGGAAAGGTAAAGGGGATGCTCAGAGGTTTCTCCAGAGCTCTATCTGAGCTAAAACCTGAAGAATGATTGGAAGTGAACCAAGGGTACATGCATGTGTGCTTAGAAGTAGGACATAAGGGGTACTAGAGATCAGGCCAGGGTCAGACAGAATGGAGGAGAAAACATGCTCAGGGTCACACAGATCTGGGATTCAATCCCAATTCCACCACCCATAATCTGTGCCATCTGGGCAAACATCACCTCTGACTGGAATTACTTCATTTGTAAAAGAGGGTAGCAATACTTACCTCCTAGATTTATGGTAAGGACTACATAATATACAGTAGATGCCCCTGGTCAGCTCTGTCACCTTAGGCAACTGGAAACCTCTCTGTGTCTGTCTCATCTGCAAAATGTGGATCATAGCAGTACCTTCTCCATCAGGTTGTTAAGAGTAAATTGAAAGATTAAGTGTGAAGATTCAGAGAGATAACACATATCAAGTACTTAGAATAAATACTAACATTCAAAAGACTTCAATAAATGTTAGTCGCTATTTGTATAATAACAGAGTCAAGATCTCAAAGGGCCTCATAAGCCATGTCAGGTGTGTGGACTTTAATCTGGAAGCATGGGGAACAACTAAAAGATTTTAATCAGTGAGTTGACAGGATCAGATTTGCCCTCTGGAAGGCTCACTGTGGATACTGCAGAGATAGGACTGGAGAGAGGCAAGAGTGGTAAACAACCCAGTCGGGAGGGATTACAGCCACTATGGTGAGAGATGGTGGCCAGGACCAAGAGGACAGCAATAGAGAAGGAGGCAAGTGTGTGTGTGTGTGTGTGTGTATAGCATAACAGTATTAGTCTGTATATACATGTATATACAGTATACGTGTATATGTGTATATATTATATATACATACACACACACATACACATACACACACGACTTGATGTTTGGATTTAGGAGGTAAGAGGTCTCACTGACCCTTCCCTTCCTCCGGCCCTCTATCTGCCTGCTAAGGATTCATGAAATGTCTTTAGTTCTCCCTGCTCACCACTCTGTAGCCAACTCGCAAACTCTATCTTTAGCTCCCACCTTTCCAGTGACCTTCAGGTCCAAGATTACAACTGTCACTGGAGAGCTCCACATGGACAGTAACCTCACACTCCATAGAAACCAAATCAAACCAATAAAAAATCAAAACCCAGAAAATCTCAATTTCCCTCTTCTTAAAGCAAGTTCTGTCACCTTTTTCTTGGTCACCCAAGTGACAAACCTTTGAGTCATCATCCATCTAGCTGTGAAGACTTTCTCCTCTTCTGATATTACTTCTTGACAACCGTCACTGATAGCTGGACTCTTGAAGACAATGTGATGTAAACCAAAAGGAAATACCCAAATATCAGTCCTCATTACGGCTCTTGTATTATAATGGGTTACCTTTATTCACCGTGCCCTTCAATCCTGGTTATAGTCATGGATCGTACACACACACACACACACACACACACACACACACACACATTTTAATAGGTAGGTAGAGTCACTTATCTCTTGAATTACTTTTAAAATGAGTTACACTGGTTATAATAATTGCACACAAAAAATACAGTGAGAACAGAGACAAGAACAACTCTAAAGAAGTATACTTTGGGAACTGTAGTTTTTCTGTATATCATTAGTTTAAAATAGGAGAGTATCAGGCAGTGAGGGAATAAAATTCTACCTCAGTGGCATAAATGCCTGCTAGTCACTAGGAATTCAACAGGAACAGCGAACATGAACCAGTTCTTCAGCTGCAAGATCTGAGAAGGGGACCGGATAGTCACCCAGGGCACAAAAAACAGTGCCCATGGTAACCCATTCACCCCGCTTATGGCAAACAGCAGATCTAGATAGGGCTCACCTAGCTCAAGGCCATGTGGAAAATAAAAGACCTTTTAAAAATGGAGGAAAGGGAACATCATCTCTTGGAAGAAGAATATATCTCTGAAAATGATTAAGAAATATGTTTCAGGAAACTGGTATCCTTAAATAGAACAGAAAAAAAAAAAAACATGAGTTTTACAAAACAGGAACAGAAAGCTACAAGAGGATAAAAAAGATGACAAATAAAAGCCTTTAAAAAAAAGGGGGGGGGGGGGAATGGAAGAAAAAAGAGTAACAGAGTAACTCCAAAGAGAATAAAAATGCATTATGGGCACGTGAGTAGCTCAGTCGGTTAAGCACCCGACTCTTGATCTCAGCTCAGGTCTTGATCTCAGGGTTGTGAGTTTGAGCCCCATGTTGGACGTGGAGCCTACTTAAAAAAAAAAAAAAATGCATGGCATTAGACACATTACCTATTGTTTTGTTGCCAAAATGTTTTAACATGAACTTAAGCATGAGGAAACAATAACACAAATTCTAAATCAGAGACATTCTATAAAACAACTGGTCTGGATGCTTTAAAAAGTCAACTTCAGGGGCGCCTGGATGCCTAGGGGGGCTAAGTGTCCAACTCTTGATTTCAGCTCAGGTTATGATCTCATGGTTTTGTGAGATCAAGCCCGTATCTGGCTCCACGCTGGCAGCACAGAGCCTGCTTGGGATTCTCTCTCTCCCTCTCTTTCTGTCCCTCCCCTGCTCACACACTCTCTCAAAATAAATAAACTTAGAAAAAAAAAAATTTAAGTCAGTTTTAGAGGCAAAAGGTGGAGGGCAGAAGAACTGTTCTTTTTTTAATTTTTTTAACATTTTATTCATTTTTGAGACAGAGAGAGACAGAGCATGAACGGGGGAGGGTCAGAGAGAGAGGGAGACACAGAATCTGAAACAGGCTCCAGGCTCTGAGCTGTCAGCACAGAGCCCGACGCAGGGCTCGAACTCACGGACGGTGAGATCATGACCTGAGCCAAAGTCGGACGCTCAACCGACTGAGCCACCCAGGCACCCCAGAACTGTTCTAAGTAAAAGGGAATAAGAGACATGACAACTAAATGGCAACATATGATCCCTAACTGGACCCAGGTTCAAAAATAAACAGCTGCAAAAGACATCACTGGCACAAATGGGAAGATGTAAACTTGGATTGTTTATTGGATAATATGGTGTATGAAATTTCTTGATGGTGACAAAAGTACACTCATTATATAGAAAAATACAGGTGTTCTTAAGAGACATGCACCAAAATACGAACAGATGAAACATAATGATGGCCTTCACCTGACATGGAATTATCCAGCCAAAAAAAGTAAAATAAATATGTGTATATAAGGAGGGTGGGAGAAGGGATTACTTATCCCCTCATATTATAGGGAAACACAAATAACCACTGGGGTTAAGGAAATGCTTATGAGTAATGTTTAATTTTCCTAAATTCAATGCTCATCCAAAAATCTACAATCACCAATAATTTATTATACTAAAACCACACCACTTCTGTAACAGTTTTTTAAACTATTTCCTATCCTTTTTGTGATGCCAGAATGACCTTGATACCAAAAACTAACAAGACCATTACAATAAAGGAAAATTACAGCCAAAATCTCTTATGAATATAGATGTGACCATAAAATAAATATCAGTAAATTGAATCCAGCAGTATATATAAAAAGAATAATACATCATGACCAAATGGGTTTGTCCCAGGGATGCAGAGTTAGTTTAACATTTGAAAATAAACATCACTTACATTAACACATGGGAAAGAAATCCTATGATCATCTCAATAGATGTAGAAAAAGCATTTGATAAAATTCAACCTCCATTCATGACTAAAGCTGGCAACCCATAAATCCCAATTGATGCAGACCAAAAAAAACTCCAACAAAAGTCTGCCAAAGGGCCAGCCTAACAAGTCAGAAACCTTTTAGGAAAAGAAAAACAAAGACAAAAACCCACCACCAAACACCAGCCAAGCACCCCAGAAAAACCTGTTCAGCCTCACCTTCACTCAGGTCAGCAAAGGACAAACAGAGAAGAAACCAAATTTCTACCTTGGCGGGGCTGTCATCAAGAATCCCATCCACCCACCACTGCCAAGAAAGTCAAGTAGGGGGCTGGGACTTTCATCATCCCCAGCAGTAATGAGGAGCCCCTCGATGTGGCTTCGGTGGAAACTGGAAAACCTGGACGTCCGCTCACCCGTGGCAGTCACTGAGGCCATGGGGAGAGCAGCAAAAAGGCACCACTCTACCCAGAGAGGTGTCAGCAGAAGCCTCTTGGGGAATCAGAACTCCCACCTACTCCCTAGGTAAAGGGAATTCCCTACCCTTTGTTAACTTTGTGTTAACAAAGCCTCAACAGGGAACCTACACATATACCCTAACAGTCAACAGGAGGGCAAGTACTCCCTTCCCCTTCCGAAGCAGTGTCAAAGGAAGTCAGGTGAAAGCGGGAAACTTTCTTCAAGTTCTGTGGGCAATTTTTTCAGCCCAGAACTCTAGCAACCATACAAACTACTGATCAGGTGTAAGGGAGTAGACATTTTTCAGACATGCAAAAACTCAAATGCATCCTTCCTGCAAGTCCACTGGTGTGGTTGTCTCTTACAAGAACTTGAGGGGCTCCTGGGTGGCTCAGTTGGTTGAGCATCAGACTCTTGATTTCAGCTCAGGTCATGATCCCAGGTTGTGGAATCTAGCCTCGCATCAGGCTCCAAGCGGAACGTGGAATCTGCTTAAGATTCTCTCTTTTGGAGTGCCTGGGTGGCTCAGTTGGTTAAGTGTCCAGCTTTGGCTCAGGTCATGATCTCGCAGTTCGCAAGTTCAAACCCCACATCGAGCTCTGTGCTGACAGCTCAGAGTCTGGAGCCTGCTTTGGATTCTGTGTCTCCCTCTCTCTCTGCCCCTTCCCCACTCATGCTGTTTGTCTCTGTCTCCGTCTCTATTTCTCTCAAAAATAAACATTTAAGGGGTGCCTGGGTGGCTCAGTCGGTTAAGCGGCCCACTTCGGCTCAGGTCATGATCTCACAGTTCACAAGTTTGAGCCCCATGTCAGGCTCTGTGCTGACAGCTCAGAGACTGAAGCCTGTTTCAGATTCTGTGTCTCCCTCTCTCTAACCCTCCCCCACTCATGCCCTGTCTCTCTCTCTCTCTCTCTCTCTCTCTCTCTCTCTCTCTCTCTCTCTCAGAAATAAACATAAAAAAAAATTTTTTTAATAAACATTAAAAAAGATTCTTTCCCTCTACCCATCCCCTGCTCTCTCCAAAACTTAAAAAAACAAAACAAAAAACTTGAATATGTACCCCAGCAAATAAATTAAAAGAACACAGGGGCCAGGAAATAATGAAATAGGGACATTCCAGGATTACAACAAAATAGCTAGCTTTGCACAGATCACAACAGGAAGATGGGAAGAAACCAAGAAGGAAAAAAAAAAAAGAGCCTTAATAAAACTGCAAGTATGATCTCAAGTTTGGAAAAATTAACGATGTGATAAAGCAAATAATGCAAGATGAGAAAAAAGACTAGAAACTCAGGGAGAAGGGGAAGAAGAGACTTATGATTTTAAAAAATCAAAATCCAGATATAGCTCGTTCTTTTCCAGTCTCAAGCACTTTCTGGACTGCGGGCAGCAATGCAGACACAGCCAAGTCCAAGAACCACACCACACATAATCAGTTGCAAAATGGGTCAGAAACGGCATCAGGAAGCCCTAATCATAAAGATACACTTTGTCAAGTTCCTGAGAACCTCAAACTTTGTCAAGAAAACACACGAAGGATCTAATGAAGATGCAGAACAATAAAATAAAACTAAGACCATCAGGGCACCTGAGTGGCTCAGTCAGTTGAGCCTCCGACTTCAGCTCAGGTCATGATCTCACTGCTCATGGGTTCAAGCCCTACTTCGGGCTCTGTGCCAACAGCTCAGAGCCTGGAGCCTGCTGTGGGTTCTGTCTCCCTCTCTCTGCCCCTCCCCCGCAGAGAGACACTCTCTCTCTCAAAAATAAACAAACATGGGGCGCCTGGGTGGCGCAGTCGGTTAAGCATCCGACTTCAGCCAGGTCACGATCTCGCGGTCCGGGAGTTTGAGCCCCGCGTCAGGCTCTGGGCTGATGGCTCAGAGCCTGGAGCCTGTTTCTGATCCTGTGTCTCCCTCTCTCTCTGCCCCTCCCCCGTTCATGCTCTGTCTCTCTCTGTCCCAAAAATAAATAAACGTTAAAAATAAATAAATAAATAAATAAATAAATAAATAAACAAACAAACAAACATTAAAACAAAATTTAAAAAAAAAACCAAAAAACAAAAAACTAAGACCATCAAGGCCTTTGTCAAGTTCAAAGTTCTGAAAGGCATGGGCCCCAAGCTTAAGAAACAAGCTTATTACAACACTGCCAGGGTGCCAGCCTCTCTCTGCTGGACTGAGACTACCAACAAGGTCAAAATCAAAGCCAAGGCTCATGCTCCCAAAAGTGCCCCAGCCCCCACAAGGACTGCAAAGTAGAGGCTTCTGTCTGCCAACATGAGGATGGCAGTACTCACATGACACCTTGTGCTGCTCTCTATACAGGGAGGTGTCCCCCTGTTTTTTGTGCAAATAAATGCAACACTAATGTATGTATTAGCATATAGAGCATAATTTTTTATTCTAGATGGATTATATGGAAAAAAGTTTCTGTGACCCTGATGTTAAGCACATTCTCCCTCAAACGGGATGGTAATGCACCAAGAAGAAAGAAAAGGTTATTCCAGCACCCTACCCGGCCTATGTTGAATAGTATTTAAATACTCATAACATTTAATTTTTTTTAATGCTTTAAAATAATGTTTATTTTGAGAGTGAGAGTGAGAGAGAGAGAGAGAGAGAGAGACAGAGAGCAAGCAGGAGAGGAGCAGAGAGAAAGGGAGACAGAATCCCAAGCAGGCTCCACACCATCAGCACGGAGCCCAGTGCAAGGATCGAACCTATGAACCGTGAGATCGTGACCTGAGCCAAAATCAAGACTTTGGCACTTAATTGATTGGGCCATCCTGGTGCCCCAATAACATTTAATTGTTAAGCTTAACCTAAGGATATATAATAAAAGACTTGGAGGGGTACCTGGGTAGCTCAGTTGGTTAAGCTCTGACTTCGGCTCAGGTCATGATCTCACGGTTCGTGGGTTCGAGCCC
Organism: Prionailurus bengalensis; assembly: GCF_016509475.1. NCBI lineage: Eukaryota > Metazoa > Chordata > Mammalia > Carnivora > Felidae > Prionailurus > Prionailurus bengalensis. The sequence continues at coordinate 83,233,177 of NC_057359.1, forward strand.
CATGTCAGGCTCTGTGCTGATGGCTCAGAGCCTGAAGCCTGCTTCAGATTCTGTGTCTCCCTTTCTCTCTGCTCCTCCCCCACTCATGCTCTGTTTCTTTCTCTCAAAAAGAAATAAAGATTTAAAAAAATAAAGAAAAAAAATAAAAGACTTGGTTCTGGCCATGGATCAGAACTAAAATAACCACATAAAAGTATAGCTTAGAAGAAACTAGAAAAAAGGTATCCTTCCCTTAGAGAGTAAGGAATTAAGAGACATTATTGAAAGTTAATGGAATAAAAAGGATTAAGTAATTATGTCAAAATAAAACCATTCTAAGAATTCGAAATAATATAAATATCTAAAACACTAGAAGAGGAAAAGATAATTACTATAAAGGTGCTCATCGTCTTTCACTTCAGGGAGTTAACAAATATTGCCCGCTTAAGATTCTCACTCTCTGTCCCTCTGTCCTTCTGCCCCTCTCTCCCATTCACACTCCCTCTCTAAAATAAAAAGGAAAAAAAAAAAAAAGGAAATGAGGATGACCCCTAGACACTGCTAGAAGGGACTTCTTTACAAGGTATAAAATGAGACAAAGAGAGAAAAGCACATTCAGAATGCTATCATTACCTGAAGGACTGGTGGGAGAAGGTGTGAATACACATTATGTATTTACCTTTTTTTCTTAACGACAAATTAACATTTTTTTAAAAACTACCTACGAAGGAGGGAAGGAACAGAGTGATGAGGGAGGGATAGAAGTTAAACATTTTTTTTTTTGTTTTTTGTTTTAAAGGCTACATTAAAACCTTGTTTATACTATGTTTATTTTTGAGAGAGAGAGACAGAGACAGAGACAGCATGTAGGGGGAGGAGCAGAGAGAAAGGGAGACCTGGAATCCACAGGCTCCAGGCTCTGAGCTGTCAGCACAGAACCCAACGCAAGGCTTGAAAGAATTGCCAAATTAAAAACAAAACCAACCAGTTTTCAGTAATCATATTGTTTATAGTAATGTTGGTGTTGCTGCTGAGTTATGTGGGTCTTGTGTGATAAAGCAAAGATACTTATGTTGGTGTCACTGGAAATCAGCACTTTTTGGTATGAATGACAGGAGATTCAGATACAAGAGTGATAAAGTTAAATAACAATGCTATAGACTTGAACTGGAAATATCAATATGAAGTTTACCTTTAACACACACACACACACACACACACAAAACTTCCTAGTGCTGATCCCTGGAAAAGTCTAGAATAATGACTGACAACAGTAGTCATTCAAAACAAAAACAAAAACAAAAACAAGAGTCCTAAAACCCAAAGTGAAATCTCTAATACCATTTCCCACTAAAAGGAAACAAGACTCCTTAAAGAAACAGGAATACAGGTCTGGAGCAAGAAAAATACAAGATAAGCCTAGAACATCTTGTCATACCAAAAAGCAAGGGAGATATTAAAAACTACTGGGAGGGTTGCCTGGGTAGCTCATCGGTTGAACTTCTGACTTTAGCTCAGGTCATGATCTCACGGTTCATGGGTTCAAGCCCTGAGTCGGGCTCTGTGCTAATGGTGCCAAGCCTGGAGCCTGCTTCAGATTCTGTGTCTCCCTCTCTTTCTGCCCCTCCCCTGCTCACACTGCCTCTCTCAAAAATAAACATTAAAAAAAAAAAAACTACTTGGATCCTGTCAAAAGGATTCTGGAAGTTAACTTGAAGCAGTCACTAGACAAAGGACAAATTAAACATCATTGAGAACTACAGTAGATTCAAATATAATAAATAGGTTTAAATTCATGTGTTTAAAGTGACACTTGGGAAAAAAAACAAAAAGCAGTCCCCTCTGGAAAACACTAGCCAATTAACTCAGTTTGAAAAATGATTAAAGGAAACAAATATTTATCCTGCTTTTCCTAGATAAACTATACCTCAGGGTAACCAAATAGTGGATATGGTAAACTTTTTCTATATAGAAGTATTCTAGCTAATATGAAGCAATGATAGAAGCAAAATATCACCATTTAATATCCCCTAATAAATTAATGGACCAAAAAGAGAGATAATCAGACATAATGTGCCTCCTGATGGAAGTACCTATCACATTTTAAGTATGCTTGCCAAGAAAATGAACTTGAATCTGATCAAGTAACTAAATCTAACTACCAATTTGTAGGAAATAAAGGGGACAGAACATATTAAACAGGATGCAGTGTAAACTACATAGCATAAATAACACACTTCAATAAATAAATTGCAAAAAAAAAAGATACACATCAACCAATTGAAAAGTATGATCTTACTTGATTTAAATATATCAACCCTTAAAAAGCGATGTAACTAGAAAACTTTTTAGTGACTATAGATATTTGATGACACAAAGGAATTTTTTTTTTAGGTGTGATGTCACCTTTTTAAAAATAATGTCTCTCTTTTAGAGACACATATGGAAATATTTAAGAATGAGATATGACAGTTGGGATTCACTTCAAAATAATTCAGAACTGGAGGGCAGAAGGAGTTATGGGTAGTTACCTATAAATGGAACTAGATACGCCATAAATTAGTAAGTGTTGAAACAGTGATGGTCATTTGAGGGCTCATTATACTATTCTCTCTACTTTTGTAGATGTTTAAAATTTCCCTAAAAAAAGTTTTACAAACAATCATTTTAAGCACCCAAGAAAAAGAAATCAGCAGTTAAAGAGTAGAAGTGAACAACCATAAAATACCTAGGAATAAACCTAACCAAAGAGGTGAAAAATCTATACAATGAAAACTATACAAAGCTTATGAAAGAAATTGAAGACCACACACACACACACACACACACACACACACACGGAAAAATATTCCATGCTCTTGGATTGGAAGAATATTAAATATTGATACTACCCAAAGCAATCTATATATTCAATGCAATCCCTATCAAAATAACATCAGCATTCTTCACAAAGCTAGAACAATCCTAAAATTTATATGGAGCCAGAAAAGACCCCAAATAGCCAAAGCAATCCTGAAAAAGAAAATCAAAGCTGGAGGCATCACAATTCCAGACTTCAAGATGTATTACAAAGCTGTAATCATCAAGACAGTATGGTACTCGCACAAAAACACTCAGATCAACAGAACAGAATAGAGAACCCAGAAATGGACACAAATGTATAGCCAACTAATCTTTGACAAAGCAGGAAAAAATATCCGATGGAGCAAATACGGTCTCTTCAGCAAATGGTGTTGGGACAACTGAACAGCGATATGCAGGAGAATGAACCTGGACCACTTTCTTACACCATACACAAAAAATAAACTCAAAATGGATGAAAGACCTAAACGTAAGACAGGAAGCTTCAAAATCCTAGAGGAGAATGCAGGCAACAACCTCTTTGACCCTGGCTGCAGCAACTTCTTAACAGGTCTCTGAAGGCAAGGGAAACAAAAGCAAAAATAACTACTGGGATCTCATCAAGATAAAAAGCTTCCGCACGGTGAAGAAAACAATCAGCAAAACTAAAAGGCAACCTACGGAATGGGAGAAGATATTTGCAAATAACATATTGGATAAAGGGTTAGTAGTCAATCTATAAAGAACTTACCAAACTCAACACCCAAAAAACAAATAACCCAGTGAAGAAATGGGTGAAAGACACGAATAGACACTTCTCCAAGGAAGACATCCAGATGGCCAATTGACACATGAAAAAATGCTCAACATCACTCATCACCCAGGAAATACAAATCAAAACCACGAGATACCACCTCACACCTGTCAAAATGGCAAACATTAACAACTCAGGCAACAACAGATGTGGGCGATGTGGAGAAAGAGGATCTCCTTTGCACTGCTGGTGGGAAGGCAACCTGGTGCAGCCACTCTGGAAAACAGTATGAAGGTTCCTCAAAAAACTAAAAATAGAACTACCCTACAACCCAGCAATTGCACTACAAGGTATTTGTCCAAAGAATACAGCTGTGTTGTTTCAAAAGGGCACATGCACCCCAATGTTTATAGCAGTGCTATCAACAATAGCCAAAGTATGGAAAGAGCCCAAATGTCCATCGACAGATGAATGGATAAAGAATATATGGTACCTACGACCCAGCAATAGCACTACTAGGAATTTATCCAAGAGATCCAGGAATGCTGATACATAGGGGCACATGTACCCCAATGTTTATAGCAGCACTGTCAACAATAGCCAAATTATGGAAAGACCCTAAATGCCCACCAACTGATGAATGGATAAAGATGTGGTTTATATATACAATGGAATACTACTTGGCAATAAGAAAGGATGAAATCATGCCATTTGCAGCAATGTGAATGGAAGTGGAAGGTATTATGCTGAGTGAAATAAGTCAGAGGACAGATATGTTTTTTACTCGTATGTGTATCTTGAGAAACTTAACAAAAGACCACGGGGGAAGAGAAGGGGGAAAAAACAGTTACAAACGGAGAGGGAGGGAAGCAAACCATAAGAGACTCATACAGAAAACAAACTGAGGGTGAATGGGGGAGTGGGGGAGAGGGGAAAATGAGTGATGGGCATTGAAGAGGGCACTTTGGGATGAGCACTGGGTGTTGTATGTAAACGATGAACAATGGGAATCTACCCCAAAAACCAAAAGCACACTTTACACACTGTTATGATAGACAATCTGACAATACATCATATTAAAAAAAAAAAAAAAAGATGTGGTATATACACACAGTGGGGTATTACTTGGCAATCAAAAAGAATGAAATCTTGCCATTTGCAACAATCTGGATGGAACTAGTGTATTATCTAATTGAAATTAGTCAGAAAAAAACAAATGTGATTTCACTCATATGTGGAATTTAAGATACAAAACAGACGAAGCTAAGGGAAGCAAAAAAATAGAAAAACAGGGTGGGGGACAAAACATAAGAGACTCAAATATAGAGAACAAACAGGGTTGCTGGAGGGGTTGTGGTTGGGGGGATGGGCTAAATAGGTAAGAGGCATTAAGGAGGACACTTGTTGGGATGAGCACTGGGTGTCACATGTAGGGGATAAGTTACTGGATTCTACTCCTGAAATCATTATTGCACTATATGCTAACTAACTCGGATGTAAATTAAAAAAAAATTTTTTTTAATTAAAAAAAAGGCTAGACGTGAACAACAGCACCAGCTACACAAAGATAAATATAAGAAGGTATAAATCTTATGTAAAGGTGAATAAAATCTTCAAATAGTTTGTGAGAGAAGAGACATGATGTTAATCACTATTGTTCTAATTATTTGCATGCTTCTCTTATCTCTCTCAGTGGACTTTGAGCTTCTTTTCTCCCAACCAGCAAGAGGAACAGTGCCTTGCATAGGATCACAAACCTTCAAATAAATTCAGTAAAATGTAAAACACACCATCGTATCATACTCACAGAGAGCAAGCAAATACTTTCTCTCTGGCTTTAAAAAAAAAAAAAAAAAAGCCTATAAAAAAGAACACTTGCTTTGACTCCAGGTGGTTCAGACAGGCGTGCTCGTCCTCTCCAAGCAGTAGTAGTGACAGTTGCCATTTACTCAACAATCCTTTCTCCACTGAAGGCGAGATGCAAGGTCGCTTCTAGCCCTCACAACCACCTTACAGGTGAATCTGTTAGCTTCAGGACTCAGATGGGGACTGCACGGGTCTCCAAGGCCCACATTTCCCAACTCCTCTCACACCCTGGAGTACAAGAACTGTTTGCTCGGAGTCAAACAGCATCTTTCTCTACATTAGTTTCCTTCCTCCTATTTATTCATACAGCCTAAGCGAGATCAATGAAACATCCCTGAAACCTTTCCTGTGGCTCAAGTGAGTTCAAAAGTTTATTTCTTCTCTAACATCTAACATGGACAGATTTCCCTTCAGCAACTTGGCTCAGGCCACTTAAAGTCTTACTCATCAAATGAAGCACACACATTCACTACGAGGCCCTTAAAAGATTTCTTCCCTTCTCGCTGCAGACTAAAACGCCTTCTCCCAATTATAACTTTCCACTTTTCCTCAGAAAAGCAAACACGTTACATAACTGGCCCTCACCTTCCAAACACTCATTTCTAATGTAACTTTGCTAACCTCGGCAAATCGTCTTTGATTCTTCTCTCGCCCCTTACATGTAATTTGTCACCAAGTCCTGTCAATTCTACCCAAAATCTCTCTCAAATCTGTCCTTTTTCTTTTGACAACTAAAACCTCACATCAGGCCTTGATCTTCTACAGCATCTGTAACACAGTTCCATGAACCAGTGGTCTCCAATTTTTTTTTCCATGCACTCCTTCCCTATCAAAAAATTTAAGCATGCATTTGATACAATGACTTATAAATTATAAGAATGTCTTACTATACTAATATATACACATGAAAACACAGAAGAAAATTTTGAAGATTGATAAAAAAACGTATACATATAGAAGGGGTACCTGGGTGGCTCAGTTAGTTAAGCCCCCAACTCTTGATCTCAACTCAGGTCTTGATCTCAGAGTCATGAGTTTAAGCCCCACATTGGGCTCCACACTGGGTGTGAAGCCTACTTTAAGAAAAGTAAGAATAAAAACAAAGATAAGTTCTAACATATTCTTTTCACACCCCAGTGCATCATCTTGTACAAGCCTGAGATATCACTGTTCTAAACTACTGCTGCCACAGTAATCTTCCTAAAAACCCAAATCTGATCGTATCACATTCCCAACTCAATCTTTCAATGGCATCATGTCCCGGTGGCATAAGCCTACTTTTTCAATTTCACCCCTAACCTTTATTCACATATCCTATATTTCAGCTATACCTGTCTTTTACACAGTTCCTTCTGCCTACAAAGTCTTTATCTTTGACAACCACTGATTCATGTATAGTAACATGTCTCTAAGAAAAAAATACATTCTAAATACTGTAACCAATTTACAAATGAATTTTGGGAAGGTAACCTATCTTTTCTATAGGAAGTCAAATGTTTTGAACATACCTTTTGTTACTTCCTTTAGTTGGCTCCTTTTCAAGTCCTAAATACTTGGAAAGAATGGGTATGGATTCCAATAAAAGTCAAGGAGACCAACTTTGTTTTTGTTTTCTTTGATTTATTTTTCTTCCTTGTTTATCTTTCCATTTCCCAACAAAATCCTTTTAAGCAAAAGGATGTTGTAAATCCAGAGATTAGTTCCCTCTAGGGCCAGGAAAAAGGCTGCATCTTTGCAACCCACAACTAGAATTCCAGCTAGGAGCTTACACACAGATGTAACAGTCTGAAACATATTTTCCTAAAGCAACATTCCAGGTTTTACATTCCCTGTTTCAACCTTCCTAGCTGCTGTGCAAAACCCTTGAAGTTGACTGCAACGGGCTAAGACGAGAATGACAGAGTGGCACCCAATACACTGTTCAGAAAAGTCATGACAATTCAAGTGACTGATTCTGGGCACTGACAATGGGGAGCACGGTCTGCAATAAGGCTCTCATTCTGCCACCCTTCGTACCATCTTCCACGGGGACTGGCAGGGGAGCACTGTGGTGGCGAGAGGAAACAGAAGAGACAATAGTGGGAGAAGCCCTGGAGGAAGGCACATATCAACTTCTGCTCTCATCCCACACTAGGGAGACATGTCAGCCATGCTACACACAGGCCTCACAAAGAAGGAAGTCTGTAGTGTATTTTGGTAATGGGATCCTTTGAGGAGCAGTCTGAAAACAAGACTGGAGCCGAGCTATCCTAAGAAACCAAAGCTGCTTCTCTGTACCAGAAAACAGTAAGAAGGGGTTCTCCCACTCCCAAGTCATAAAACTTCCGCTGTTCTTCCTCTAGGAATGCCTCCTCCCTTCTCCAAATATCACCTCTCTACGAGAAGGCCAACATGGCGGAGAAGTAGGGGGATTCGTACTTCCCGCGTCTCCCAAACAAACAAGGGCTGAAGCCAAAGGACTTTGAACCCCAAAAGTCTGGGAGGAAAAGAGACAAACACCACCTTTCTTTCAGTTCAAGTTCCAACCTCTGCTGAGAAACCTATCTCTTTCTACACTGATCTTTTGTTTTCCACCCAACTCATCTGGGCCAAATCAAAACCACAAGGAGATAACCACTTTACACAAAGTGGTACAATTGCTTCGGAAAACAGTTTAACGGTTTCTTAAACAGAGTTACCATATGATCCAGCAATTCCACTCCTAGGTATATACCCAAGAGAAAGGAAAACATATGCCCACACAAAATGTTCACAGCAACATTATTCATAACAGTGGAAAAGTGGAAACAACCCAAACACCTAACAACTGATGAGAGGATGAAAATGTGGTTTCTCAATACAATGAAATATTATTCAGCAATTATTGTATGATTCCACTTATACGAAATGCCCAGTATAAATCTACAGCAACTGTAAGTAGATTAGTGATTGCTCAGGGCTGAGAGGGTTTGGGGGGAATGAGAAACAAATGCTAATGGGCATGAGGTTTCCTTCTGGGGTGGATGAAAATGTTAAGTTGGATAGTAGTTATTGACCACACTTTTGTGAGCAAGCTAAAAATCATTTAATTATACGTTAAAAAAAAAAAAAAAAACGTTATAGTTGTGTGAATTACATCTCAAGTTGTTTTCTGACTGCCATGGCCTACAAGGCCCTACTCAGGCCCCAGTCTTGATCTCAGACCTTACAACAAGGCTCTGTCCCATCAGTCACTACCCAAACCTGTGGACTTCTAGCAGATCCTGAAACGGGTCTAGGATGTCTTGCCTCGAGGCCTTTGTATATGCTCAACTCTGTCCGGAATGGAAAGTCTTGCCCAGTCTCTTTACAGGACTAATGATTTCTCATCCTTGAAGTCTCAGCTCAAATGTCAGCTCTACAGTAAACCCTCCCTCACTGCTTTGAAACAGGACAGCCACCCTGCATTGTCACTCAGCATCTTGTTTCCTTTCTAGCACATCCACATAGCTTTATGGGAATTGATCTGTGATTTTTCATCTGTTGGGTCCACCAGACTATAAGCTCCATGAGAGTAGGAATGAATATGCATTATTCAGCACCGTAATTCTCAGTGTCTAACACAATTCCTGGCATGTGCCTAAAAATGGTAATTAACGTCTTTATCTTCTTAGTATGCCACATCTTCACACATACTGCTCCCTCGGTGGGGACTACTGCCACCACTTGCCCTTTTCACACCCTTATCACCTCTCCTGTCTCAGCTAAAACAGCTCTATGAAGCCAGCTGGCCTTCCTTCCTTGAAGCCACCTTGGCAGACAGCCTCTCCATCCCTTCACCTTCTCAGCACAAGCTGCATCTCTACCATAGCACTCCTCGTACTGTATCATACTCGGGTTTTTTGGTGGGGCGGGGCCCCAGACGGAGTTTATTTTGCATTTCTGTCTCACTACTATTTTGGAAAACCTTAACGTGAAGGAAAACCTTTATTTTTTATTTAGTTTGGTTTTTTTTGTTTTGTTTTGTTTTTTTTTTTTAAGAAAAACCTTTATTTTTGTGTCCCGGGCACTCAGCCCACTACCAGGCACATGATATAGTACTACTAATTACGACAATACTAACATAATAATCACCAACATTTTGTGGGTGAATGTTCAATATGTGCTTCACACTTAGTTCCACAGTGAGTGAATGAATAAACGGATACGCTTCTGGGTCACCAACCTCAAAGAGGTCACAGTCTGACAGGGACAGAAGACAGGTACACAGGCTAATGCAAAATAAATACCACCACAAGGCCAAATGAGCTGCTCTGCCCTGTCCCTATGCCTTCAAATCTTAGAGTATGCTCTTCTCTGCATCCATAAATGTCAGGTTTCCTCAAACTCACTTAGAATACTTCCTTCGATTACTTACAATCCACTTCCTGCCCTCGGTGCCTGGAAACAATTTCTAAGATGTCACCACAAGCAATATTAAACTGCCACACAGTTTCCTGCTATATGTCTCCATTATCAGTTAAATTGCTTCACATTAACCACATTCTAGTCCACCGGGATCACTCAAACACTAAATAAGATTTAAACATACCTGTCGAAGACTGCCAGTTACCCCTGCTCCTTTCATCCCTCTAGATAAAGGTCTGCTTTCCAGGGTGCTACCTGCATACTGGTGACGTTTTCCTTCCCTGGTCAAGTAAATGTTTGGTCTGAAGCCAGACGATATTCCTTTACTTAAGTGAACATGAACTAAAAAACACTCTTCAGAAAAAAGTAAGTAATTCTCTGCACAGACCAGGGCAACTTGACTTAAAAACATAAAAACTCTTGTCCTCAAGAGTTTAGGTAGCAAACTATTCTTTTAACTCTACGTGTACTCAACCCAGAGCCTTAGTTAGGATCTTAACTCAGATCCTAGCAGACTTCTTAAATCATTCCATAAATTCTTCCTAAACAACCTTATATGGCAGGTACTGGGTCTGACACAGAGAACTCAAAGACCAAGAGAGTCCCTGCTCTCAAGTATGCCTGGCTTAATGCGGAAGACGGTCAAGGAACTAACTTTAGTGCTGTGATGGCGAGAAACACAAGGGGCAAGTGGCCTCGGCTGGGCACGGGGTGCACAGATAAAGGGCACCTGTCCTAGGCTGAAGAGGGGACACACAGCTGAGGGGCACCCAGCCCAGGCTGGGGAGGGGGATGCAGAGAGGAGGGCGGCCGGCCTAGGCTGGGGAGGAGACTCAGGGTGCAGAACCAGCATCAGGGCAGGCTTCCTGGGGATGGCATCGAATCTTAGGCAATAAATTCCCATTCTCTCATTTGAAAAATGTGGTTAGTAGTACCTAATCATTGGACAGTTGTGGGATCTGATAAAATGGTTCACACAAGGCAATACCACCACGCCTGACACAGAGATTGTGCTCAACCAGCCTTAGCCTCAAAGTCTGATCAAGCACTAAAATCTCAGCACCTGTGCCTGGCAACTCACCTGCTTTACTGATGATACAAGAGACACCAGCTGCACAATTACACACATTGTTTTTAATCAACTTTTATTTTTTAATAATGAGAGTGTTAAGTCCTGCTCTTCGCATTAACAGTCTAATTCCTTGATCATCAAAACTTTCTTCCATTTCTCGAAGCAAGCCATTCCCTGACATTCCTGGCATAAAACAGACTGGTTTTCTTGGGGTTTTTTTGATAGAGAAGGTATAAAAGAAAACTAACAGTTACTGAATTTTTAATCCGGGCCCAGCAATCACGTGGACACTGCATTTATTTGTTCATTATGACTCTGCAGCATTATAGTCTCCCCCATTTTACCCTCAGGGAAACTGAGGGTGAAAGAAGTAGTCTGTGCCAAGTTTCACAGTCAGTAGACAAAAGAGCTGGAATTTGAACCCAGATCTGGTTCTACATCGTTAGCCTGACTGGGACACACGGCAGCAGAAAGTGGGAAGCCTGGCAGCCACAATGCTCTCCTGCCCAGAGGGGCCCCACAGTGCTTTCTGTTTCACACTCCCCCTACAAATCCGCACCCCCCCCCCCCAACTGTCCCTACACAACAGAGCCTGTACACTTAGATTTCAACTCAGGCAGCTCAACACCTTGAGCGAAGTCTGTTCTTTCCTGTCAGGGTGAGACAGGCAGTAGTGGCCAAAGCTCTGTTTCCTCCAAAGACTAGGGCAGCATCGAAGTAGATGGTCCCAAGCCACCTGTCCATCCCCATTCCCAGCCGCACACAGACGCTGCTGAGTCAGAAGTCACCGTAAATTACAGCTACTTTTCAGAGCTCCTCTTCCAGTCTCACCACAGGTAAAGCAAACATACTTCCCCAAGCCTAAGTTTTTTATCCCAGAGCAGTCCAGTTTCAAGACCAAGAAGGTTATTCTTCATGCTAATTTCACACCTTAGTAAGTTCCCTTGCCCAAGTGCTCAGAACGCTTATGGGTTCCACAAAACGCGCCTGAGATGCACGTTAACCTGCAACCTTCAAGATCAAGAGACCTGATGCCCCGTCATCTGACCTTCCACTTGTTGGATTTTCACGCTAGTTCTGACACTGACCGCCTCAGGTCGGCCAAGTTTCTGAACGCCTCTGTAACAAGGGTAAGCATCCTCACAAGCATACTCTGCGACCGTAAGGTGGCTTTTTGGGAAGTGTTTCTAAGTGCTATCGAAATCCAAGTTCACAACTCTTACTTGGAAGCAGGAGCTGAACGTGGAGTACCTCCTTAATCCCGAGGCTTCACACACCACGTCTTTTTACCTCCCAAACCCCTTAAGCTCTCGTTTGGAGCACACTTGTAACTTTCTCCCCTCCTTTCCACAAAGTCAAGAATGAACAGTGGGCTCCCGCACCTCTTCCGTTTTCATTCTCATAAGCAAACTTTCACAGCTTCACTTAGCGCATGTCTCAGGGCTGCGGCAGCACAGGAGACATTTAGTGAATGGGAAGCCTGAGTCAATCAGGGGACTACAAGGGTGGGCAAGGGTCACGCTGCAAGGACACGGACTGCACCTGAGAGGCAGCGTTTGACTAAGTAGGAGAGTTCATCCTCAAGGCCCTTCCTTCCCCTTTCAAACTTCCCAAGCAACATTCTCAAAGCGCTGAAATAAACACATTCCGCAGACTTTCTCCTAAGCAGGTTTCAAGTGTCCTATGAAAGCCGTTTAGGGAAAAGCCTGTGCTGTCCACTTTAAGCGCCCTTAAACAATTCTATTACTCATAGAGAAAACTGAACATTTGTTAGTGATTAGAGATAAGGCATCTCATGCTCTGGAGCTGAGGAAGGGAGAGGCCGAAAAAGGACCCGGCTGGGAGGGCAGATAGAGCCCAAAGCAACACACCCAAATTGGACTGCGTAAAAGTTTGCACTTTCCAAAGTCAACTCCTAGCTCTAGAAGCAAAGGCAACAATGTTTCCACGGGTTCTGAAGTTCCATGTATCAACAACATCCCCGGAAAACGAATCCCCCACTGAGGATTCCAGGTGAATGAATGAGTGAAGGAATTTGCCAGATTGGATTACAAAGCCTTTCCAACCACCATCAGGATCAGGTGCTCAATTACGACACAGAGAGGCATCTTCATAGCCTTTGGCCCTTGCTGTGTGGAGACTTTCACAGATAACAGGGCTTTTAAAGGAGGAAAGAGAAAAGGGCCCTCCTCCCTCAGGCCATCCAGACCTTAAATCCACGAGTGGCCCCTCCGAGAACCGCAGGCCCTAAGCAGACCTCTCAGGACCTGCCCGACTCTCAGGGGAGCCCCACACACGCCCATTTGGGGAGTTGCTTCCGGAGGCTTCTCGCCCTCCCCCCCCCCCCAACAGTTGTATGAGCATTTTCAGAGATTCTGTTACCCCAGGAAAGGGGCCACCTCGTAATCTCTGCGGCTCCCGCCCTCAGGTGAACAGGGGACACCTGACCACCAGAGCCCTTCCACCACCACCACCACCACCCCCCCCCCGCGTACCCCGCCCTCGCGCCTCCCTGGATCGTCATGGCAACCGTCCCCCTCCCCGCGTGACGCCGGCACGCGGGGCGCCCCTCAGGCCCCGGCAACAAGTCCCCCGCGCCGCCCGCGGCCTGCAGCCCTCGCCCGGCCTCGCCGCCCCGCGCCCGGCCCGGCTCCGCCCGGCCGCACTCACTTGATCCTGGAGCCCATGGTCCCCGGGCCTCCTCATGGGCCCGCGGGCCCCGCTCGGCGCTGCGCTGCCCGCCCGCCCGCGGCCGACCGGCCTCCCTCCGGCGCTCTCCCCGCCCCTTCCTCCCTTCCCTCAGGCTGGGCCCGCCCGCTCGCAGCTCGCTCCCTCGTCGCCGCCGCCGCCGCCTCCCGGGGTTAATGTACTCGCTCCAGCCCGGCGAACGCCATGGTCGCCGGCGCGCGTACCCGGCGCGCACCGCCCCCTCCGCCTCTCACACAGCCGCCTCCTCCTGTCCGCGCCGCCGCCGCCGCCGCCGCCACCCGCGGGGGCTGCCGGGAAGTGTAGTCCGCTGCCGGGAGGCGGGGCCGCCTGAGGGCGGTGGGGGGCGGGAAGGGCGCGTCGGTCCGCCGGCCTCGCGGAGCTGGGGGCGCGGTGTTCCCGAGGGCCTCCCCCCACTCCGACTGCGCCCCGGTAGAGACCTTACAGTCCCCTGAAGAGAGACCCTCGTCCCTTAGAGACTCCCGAGCTCACCTGAAGAAGCCTGCACCCATTCCTCCCCTTGGAGTCCTCCCGCTCAGTAGCTTTGGCGTTGAGATCATGTCTCCCAATCAGGCTTCCGTGAAAGCACAAGTTTTCCCTTTTTTAAATGCCATACCTTCCAGTAAGTTCCTTAAGGGAACCGCAGACCCTCTCCTCTAGCACGCTATCCACTTCCCCAGCATGGTGCTTGATGGAAGCCCCTTCCTCTCCCCTTAGATCTGTAAGGAGACCTCACATACCCGCAGGAACGCCACCTGGGGGCTTTGTACTACCCGTTTAGTGGCTCCGCTCCACCCTACCCTTTATAAGCCATTTGGGAGGTTCCCATGCAGGAAGGTCGTGTCACCGTAACGGCCCCTGACAAAGAGTAACAACGCCAATGAACGTATTTGAGTCAAGCACCAACATGCTGCCTGCCTCCTTTCCCCCTTGGGGCTACTTTCATGAACACCTCAGTATCCTTCCCTCTAAGCCTAGAGGAATCACAGAGGGAGTAATAAAGACAGCTACCAATAGCTACTGTTGGCTGAGTGGGTGAGTGAGTGTTCTCACTGAGCCGGGCACTATATTTCCCCTACATGGTTAGCATCTCACGATAATCTAGTGAGTTTACAGCACCCCCCCCCCCACCTCCATCTCTCAAAGAGGAAAGGTTACATAACTAGCAACTGGTGGACCGGAGATTAGCATCCAGGCTGAATAATTCCAAACACATGTGACACAGTTATGCTTTAGGATGGCACCTTTGGCCACAAGTCAGAAAACATGCCAGGTTCATGGTTCACTTTTGAAATTAGTCTTTTCTTTCTTCTCCTTCTTCCTCCACTTCTTTTTCTTTTACAGTCTTCTGTCCTAAGATGCCATTCATTCTTTCTGCCGTTTTGGCTCTTGTAAATTCGTGAAGTGTCCCCCCCACCCCTCAATCACTACAGTAACTGGCCCTAGGTCCCAGCCAGGCAGGGAGCAAAGAAAGCAAGAAGAACTGCTTCTTTTGGAGTTGTATTCAGTATAAAGGTAATTTCTCTCTTTGACCTATGCCCTTGAGATTGTTAAAAGAATAAACTTTTTTGAATTAAAGCAAAAAAGAAAAAAGAAAGAAATTGAAAATCCAAACCGCCATTTTGAATTCCAAGTCTTCTGCACCCAGACACCAACACCGACTTATAAACACCCCCAGGAGCAAAACTCTGCTAGACGGGCAGGGCCTCTGTGGTGTTTATTCACCTTGTTTCTTGTGGACCCTCTCCAAAGAACAGTTGTTATCAAGATCTTCCCTGGAATGAGCAGCCAGTTCAAAAGCTCTGAGCAGGAGACTATAAATAAAACAAAGTTATTTGGTGGAGGGCAAAGCTGGCTGCCTTTCAAAGGAGGTTGTAGCCATCCTGGCCACAAAAATGTCTGGGTGCCTGCTGGGTGGTGTGTGTGTGTATGTGTGTTGGAGGGGAAGACTGGAAGTGGGCTTGGGGGGTTATATATCTGTCCAGGTGGCCTCTGAGACTACAGGGTGGTCTGGGGAGAGAGCATTGAACTGGGAGTTAGAGGTTTGGCTTCTAATGCTAACTGCACCACTGTCTAGCAGAGCAATTTAAAGCAAATGATCAGAAAATTGCCTGCTTCAGTTTCCTCCTCGGTAAAATGGCTATAGAGGATGAGGAGGAGCTCACATCATAAGAGAGAGTATAATGTAGGAGTTAAGAGCCCAAGATCTGGAGCCAGGCTACCTGGGTTCAGATCGCAGCTCTACCTCTCACTAAATGTGTACCCTTGAGAAGGTATTCACTCTCTCTGTGCCTCAGTTTCTCTGCCTGTAAAATGGAAATGATGGTCATAGATCTTGCTGAGTTGACCTGAGATTTAAATGAATACATGACATCTATAAAGTATTTAAACAGTGAATAGCTTATGAAAAGCACACAAAAGTTATCAGCAACTATTATATGCACAACTCGGCCCAGTTTTGCTTTCATGATTAACAGTAATAATCTTCATAATAAATAGTCCTGTACTTGGATTCGGGAGACCTGAGTTTCCAACCCAGAATGCAATTGTTTATATTCTGAAGCACAATTTAGTTCAACTGTAAATTATGGAAGACTCAAATAACAGTGACAGAAGAAAAAAAAAAAAGAAAGAAAAAGAAATTTCTCTTTCACCTAAGGTCTGAAGCTGCACATTCCAGAGCTGGCATGGCAGTTCTACAAAGCATACTCTAGGATTTGAAGGCACAGAAACAGGACAGGGCAGCTGATTTGGTGCTGTGGTAGTGTTTACTCTGCATTAGCCTGTGTACCTGTCCTCTGTCTGTGTCAGACTCTTTGGGTGACCCGGAAATCCATCATATTGCTCCCCTGTTCTCCCGATCTTCTACCTCATGGTCCAGGAAAGCTGCTTGAACTCTGGCCATCTAATCCGCAACCCAGCCAGCAGGAAGAAAGGAGGTCATGCCTATCCCAACCCATCTTTAAGTACACTTCCCTGTAGTTCCTCCCACCACTTCCATGTACGTTCTATTGGCCGGAACTTAATACAACCACATCTCGTTAAGAAATATAGCCCTTTTTTTCAGACAATCATGTGCATAGGTGAAGGGGGTCATTTCCAGGGAAGAAAGGGAGAACAGACAGTGCAAGACAACCAGCAGTCTCAGCCAAGCTGGGTGTGGCTATATGACCTTGGGCAAGTCACGGTGTTTCTCTGGGCCTTAGTTTCCCTATATCCAAAGTAGGAGAAATAGGCCAGACGACTGCTCTTCAAAGTCCTTACCAGTTCTAAAAGTCTATAATTCATTGGCTTATTGTTTTATAAACCTAGGTAAATCTGATGTTATTCAAATAAAAGGAGGCCTCTCTGCCAAGTACATGGCATAATCAATTGTTGGAATTGAAACCTTCCGGTGATGAGGAAGGGCTTGGGAACTTTGCCTTCTGGACTGTTGTCAAAATAGGCTAAGCGTACCTGGCAGATAAATAGTCCAACAGTGTGTGTGATACCACCCGCACAGACACTTTGATGCTCCTGTTTCCAAGCTTGCCCCCACTCTCTGTACCTGTTTGGGTTTTGCTGCTTAGGATTTTGAGATCTGTATCTACTTAGGGAAGGACCTGCAACCCCAAAGATTTCTAATACCTCATCAACAATACAGTATGAAACACCGGGACCAATGGGTCGGTGACATGTTGTTCCTAGCACACTTAGTTGTGATTATATATATATTTTTTTTAATTTTTTTTAACGTTTATTCATTTTTGAGAGACAGAGCATGAGTGGGGAAGAGAGAGGGAGACACAGAATCTGAAGCAGGCTCCAGGCTCCGAGCCATCAGCACAGAGCCTGACGCGGGGCTCGAACTCCCGAACCGTGAGATCATGACCTGAGCCGAAGTCGGATGCTCAACCGACTGAGCCACCCAGGCACCCCTATATATTTTTTTAAAAATGGAGATAGAGGGGCGCCTGGGTGGCGCAGTCGGTTAAGCGTCCGACTTCAGCCAGGTCACGATCTCGCGCTCTGTGAGTTCGAGCCCCGCGTCAGGCTCTGGGCTGATGGCTCGGAGCCTGGAGCCTGTTTCCGATTCTGTGTCTCCCTCTGTCTCTGCCCCTCCCCCGTTCATGCTCTGTCTCTCTCTATCCCAAAAATAAATAAACGTTGAAAAAAAAAATTTTTTTTTAAATGGAGATAGAATTCCCATGCTATAAAATTCACCATTTTAGGGGCGCCTGGGTGGCTCAGTCAGTTAAGCATCCAACTTTAGCTCAGGTCATGATCTCATGGTTCGTGGGTTTGAGCCCTGCATCGGGCTCTGTGCTGACAGCCCAGCGCCTGGAACCTGCTTCGGATTCTGTGTCTCCTGTCTTTGCCCCTCCCCTGCTCTTGCTCTCTCTCTCTCTCTCTCAAAAATAAACATTAAAAATTTTTTTAATTCACCATTTTAATGTGTATAAGTCAATGGTTGTTAGTATAGTCACAAAGTTGGACAGTTATCACCACCTTAACTTTGTAACACTTCATCACGCCCCAGAAAAGTCTGTACCCATCAGCACACACTCACTTTTCCTGCCCTCCCCCCAGCCCCTGGCCTTGAATCTACTTTCTGTCTTTATGGATTTGTCTATTCAGGATATTTCATACAAGAGGAATCATATAATAATGTGGCCATTCTGTCTGGCTTCTTTTACCTACCATAATGTTTTCAAAGTTTATGCATCTTGTACTACCTCTCAATACATCATTCTTTTTTATTGTCGTATAATATTCTATTGTGTGACTAGACCACATTTTGTTATTGATGGACATTTAGGTTGTTTCCACTTTTTGGCTATTATAAATAGTGCTGCTATGAACACTCACATATAAGCTTTTGTGCAGACATATGTTGATAATTCTCTTGGGTGTTGTGGTTATATTCTTTGGAGAGAATCCACAGCTCATTAATAGAGGGTACTTCTCCCTTCACCCAAAAAAGAAGACATTATATAATGAAGTAAGTTTGGGATATACAGAACCATATCAAGTTAGTTTTTTTTTTTCCCTGAACATCTCATGGACGTTCATGTGGCAACGTGTATTGGGGATCTCCTAAGAGGGGAGCACAGGCACTCCCGGTAGTTAAGAGAATGGACACCGGAACCGAGGAGACCCAGCTTGCTAGTTGAGTGAATTTAGAGAAAGTTACTTAAACTCTTTGAGCCTTAATTTTCTCGTTTTTTATAAGGGGATGATAATACCCACCTCATGAAGATGAAATGAAATAAATAATGTAGGATTCCTGCTGTGTATATATTTGGTATTTGATAAATGGAAATATTATTGTCGCAAATGCCAGATTGATAAAGACAGAAACCACATCAGGCTCATTCATACCTAGACCTCAATATATAGTACAGAGCCTGGCATGCGTGCAGTGACCAACAAATATTTACTGAATAAATAAATGACCTCAAAACCTTCATTTTGAGGCTCATCTCCTAGAAATAATAAGCCACAGAATAAGATTTGGGAAATGCTTTCTTTCTTAAATTTCAACTTAGTGTATTAAATTAATATATTTCTTTACTTTCTATTTTTTTAAGTTTATTTATTTACTTTGGCGGGGGGAGGAGCAGAGAGAGGTAGAGAGAGAATCCCAAGCAGGCTCCATGCTGTCAGCACAGAGCTCAATGCGAGGCTCAAACCCACAAACCATGAGATCATGACCTGAGCTGAAATCAAGTGTCGGATGCTCAACTGAGCCACCCAGGCACCCCTTATCTTTTCTTTTTAAAATTGTGATAAAATATACATAACATGTTGGGGCGCCTGGGTGGCTCAGTTGGTTAAGCGTCCGACTTCGGCTCAGGTCATGATCTCACAGTCCATGAGTTCAAGCCCTGCCTCGGGCTCTGTGCTGACTGCTCAGAGCCTGGAGCCTGTTTCAGATTCTGTGTCTCCCCTGTTCATGCTCTGTCTCTCTCTGTCTCAAAAATAAATAAACGTTAAAAAATTAAAAAAAAAGAAAAATATACATAACATGAAATTTACCACTTTCACCATGCTTAAGTATACAATTTAGTGGCATTAAAGATATTCAGAATGTTTCCCTACCATCACCACCATCCATCTCCAGAACTTTTTTTAAAACCTCCCCAAACTGAAACTCTGTACCCATTAAGCAATAACTCCCCATTCCTCCCTCCTCCAGCCCCTGGCAACCAGTATGCTACTTTCTGTCTCTATGAATTTGACTACTTTAGGAACCTCACGTAAGTGGAATCATACAGTATTTATCCTCCTGTGACTGGTTTATTTCATTTAGCATAATGTCCTCAAGGTTCATCCATGTTGAAGCATATGTCAGAATTCTCTTCCTTTCCATTTCATGTGTATACCACATTTTGTTTATCTATTGATCCGT
Source organism: Prionailurus bengalensis (assembly GCF_016509475.1). Classification (NCBI taxonomy): domain Eukaryota; kingdom Metazoa; phylum Chordata; class Mammalia; order Carnivora; family Felidae; genus Prionailurus; species Prionailurus bengalensis. Next base: position 83,253,151 of record NC_057359.1, read on the forward strand.
CAATGGTTTGCTTCCACCTTTTCGGCCACTGTTTTTTAATGCTGCTATAAACATAGGTATCTGAATATCGTGAATCCCTGCTTTCGGTTCTTTTGGGTACATATGCAGAAGTGGAGTTGCCAGGTCATATGGTAATTCTATTTTCAATTTTTTGAGGAACCCCCATACTGTTTTCCACAGGGGCTGCACCATTGTACATTCCCACCAGCAGGGCACACGAGTTCCAATTTCTCCACGTCCTCACCACCACTTGCTGTTTTCGGTTTTTTCATGGTAGCCATCCTAATGGGTGGGAGGTGGTATCTCACTGTGGTTTTGATTTGCATTTTCTTAAAGATAGCAATGCTAAACATCTTTTTACATACTTGCTGGCTGTTTGCATATCTTCTTTGGAGAAATGTTGATTCCAGTTCTTTGTTCATTTTTAGAAAAAAAAATTTTTTTAACATTTATTTGTTTTTGGGAGACAGAGCACTAGTCGGGGAGGGGCAGAGGGAGGAGGGGACACAGAATCCAAAGCAGGCTCCAGGCTCTGAGCTGTCAGCACAGAGCCTGACACGGGGCTCGAACTCACAGACCACGAGATCATGACCTGAGCCCAAGTTGGCCGCCCAACTGACCGAGCCGCCCAGGCGCCCTGTTCATTTTTTAAAATGGGTTGTTTTTTGTTGTTGTCATTGAGTTACAGGAGTTATTTATATATTGTGGATTTTTTTTTAATTTTTTTAACGTTTATTTATTTTTGAGATAGAGAGAGACAGAGCATGAATGAGGGAGGGGCAGAGAGAGAGGGAGACACAGAATCAGACGCAGGCTCCAGGCTCCGAGCCATCAGCCCAGAGACTGACGCGGGGCTCGAACTCACGGACCGCGAGATCGTGACCTGAGTCGAAGTTGGACGCTTAACCGACTGAGGCACCCAGGCGCCCCATATATTGTGGATTTTTAACCTCTTGACAGATATATGATTTGCAAATATATTCTACCATTCTGTGGGTTGCCTTTTCACTCTGGTGATAGAGTCCTTTGATGCAGAAAAGTTTTAAATTTTGATGTAATCCAGTTTATCTATTTTTCCTTTTGTTACATGTATCTCTGGTGTCATGTCCAAGAAATTATTGCCAAAGCCAATGCCATAAAGTTTTCTCCTGTGCTTCTTTGAGTTTTATACTTTCAGCTCTTACATCCAGGTCTTTAATGCATTTAGAGCTAATGTTTGTATGTACTGTAAAGGTCTTTACCTTCTTTTGAGGGCAAACAGGGATTGAACCCTCCCTCTCATGTGATCAGTAACCCCAGCAAGAAAGCTCACCTGCTCTCTGAGTACAAGGTTCATTCTTTTTCTAGTGTTTAATAATATCACCTTGTAAATACTTAATGGTTTCGATTTTTCTAACTGCTCAATAACTGGGAAGAACTGTTATCCTTGCTTGCTGATACACAGCTGGCTTAAGCGACTTCCCTGAAATCAAACAGCTAGAAAAGAGAAGCCAGGACTCAACTCAACTTCCCCAGCTCCCACTTGTGGGTTTATTTGTTAGTTCCCTAGGATACAGTGTTTTATCTCCCTCTGCTTTTCCTTCGTTGATTTATTCATTAATTCATCAAATATTATTTTTCTTAGTGATATTAATCATTTTAAATTATTAAAAAAAATTTAAAAAGAATAAATAGCACATACAATCCCTTTGCAGTCCTTTCCTGGCTCTACATGAATTTGAAATTATGTGCTTAAGTCTTTTCTGGTTGAAGCTAAGAAGCATGGACTCTGGAGCCAGACTGCCTGGCTATGTGTGTGAACTCGGACAAATTACTAACCTCTCTCAGACTCAGTTTCCTCATCTGTAAAGTGGGGATAATAGTACCTTCCTCATGGGGTTGTTGTGAGAATTAAATGTGTGAATATATATGAACCACATAGATCAGCCTTGAATTTAGTAATGGCTCAATGCGAGCTGTTATATAGTGTCTTCTTAACAACAAACTCTAAAAGACAAATTTTAAGAAAGGCCAATGAGAATTGATGATTTAAGGCTTTGCTTCCCATAAGGAGCTCTGTGCATCAGCACCACTGGTGGAGCTTGTTTGTAATGTGGAGTCCGGAGTTCTGGTCCAGGAAACTCTGATTCAGAAGCAAGATCAGAGCCTCTGTATTTTAACAAGTTCCACAAGTAATGCAGATCCACAACCAGGTAGGGAATCACTGATTTAAGCCTTACCCAGATGCCAATAAGAATTGAATTCCCATTAGTACCTACAGAGCTCAGCAAGACACCTGCTCCTCTCCCAAGATTCACCAGCCTCCAGCTCTAGATCCTGCATTCCACCTGCTGGCTTCCTAAGACAGTCAGTGCATTGGGCTGAGCCTCGTTAGTACTCGGAGACCCAAGGGAGGTGTCATCAACAAACAATTCACTCATGCACCAAATTCCTCCTTCGTGCCAGGTCCAGTGCTGAGGACTATTTCTCGCTCCCAGCTGAGGCCCATCCCTCTCCCCACCCCTGTGGTGTAGCCTTCAGCAAACATTCCCTGTGAGATTACTGTGTGGTTGATCCCCATGCCTGTGCTAAGGATACAGCTACAAATGAGATGGTCAGTAGATTAGACACAGTACAGGGTCTGGCCTGGTGTGATCCCTACAGTCACCTTGCTTGCTCCTGGTGTCTCATGCTGGACACCCTGCAAAAGGACCTCCGTGTTCTGGAACTTGCTTCCAAGACCCTTACCCCTGTCCCGGTCCTCAGATCTCTGAGCTCTCTGGCTCACTCTCTTGCAATGTGTTATTCCACATCCTCCTCTCTGCAACTCTGGGATTCGACACCCATTGTCCTCCCAGTCCTGACCCTTTGTCCTAGGGCTGCTCCCATTTCCATCTGTTTAACCCAGTCTTCTAGGCAAGACTCAGGCCTGAACTCCAGAGGCACAGCCCTGTTCCTCCCTTCCACTTTGAAGATGGTAACCATGGGCCTCTACCCTTTTGGAAGTAAACCAAAGAGTTTGCAGGACTCTGCCCCATTGTACTCTTGGACTCTCTTGCCAGTTTTCCTTTATTTTATACTTTTCCACCCCATATGTATGCATATATATACATATATATATATATACATATATATATATATCATTACTATAGGTATTATATGTTATTTTTCCCTCTTGATTTCAACTACCCTTTCTCCTAAACTAATATCTCACCTAACCATTTTAGTATTTTGGTTGTGAGCAAAAAATCAACTGAATTCTCAAGTTTCAGTCCTAGCATTCCTCCCATTTCCCACATCTGGGCACACAAAATGAGTGACAGTGGTGGCCTGCCTAGCATCCGAGTGGAGATTAAGACCCCTGTTCTCTGACCTCTTGGCCTGAGCAGAGCTTCCACTGGTCAGAGTGGCCATGGTATTAGAGAGATCTTCTGACCCAGTTCTGTGACAGTGTTGTTCCTAGTTTGTAGGGAGCTTTGTGAGGTTCTCAAAGGAGATTCTTCCCCCTAAAAACAATGACCCTCCTGTGAGCTCTGTTTCCAGTAGTGAAAGTCCAATCTCTTTAGGAGTGATGCAGGCAGCATTGAATGGTGGTTAGGGCACAGGTTGCCTGGGGTTGCATCGTGGCCCTGCAAGAGCAAATTACTCAACCTTAATTTAGTTTCCTCACCTGGAAAATGAAAATACTGTCAGTACTTGCTTCATGGTATGGTGATGAGGATAAGATGATTATATCCATAAACACCGAGAACCCAGTGACAATGAGTATTTGATAAATGAATAATTATCATAGGTACAATGGGTAACCAGTGACCACATGCTTTATTCACGTTATCCTCAGTTTTTACAACACCCCAGAAAGGTTGGTACGGTGATACACATTTTCCAAAAGGGAAGGTGATTTGCCCACGGTCACCCAGCCAAAAGCAGTGAGAACTGATAGTAATGTTAAAGGGCTGTCTGATTCCCAAGCTGCCTCTTCTTCCAAAACAACTTCTACCAAGCTCCATTCTCTCACCCTCTCTCTCAGCTCGGCTAAAAATATCTAGAACAGCATCCTCATCAGCTAATATGCATACATTATTTTTTGCTTTTTTGAACATAATCAGTTCATTCAAAGAAAAGGCTCCCACCAACAGGAAGGAAGGAGCTGAGCTGTTCCTTTCCTTGAGTGAAAACTCATCTGAATTCAGAAAAGGGAGCTGCCTGTTGAGCCCCCCCCCCCCCCCCCCCCGCTTCCAGGCTTGTGTCTCTAGCTGGATGGCAGCATAGCAGAGTGGAAAACAACCCCCCATCATTCACACATTCCCACCACATTTGGGCAAGTCCCTACTCATTTCTCAAGAGCCAGTCTCCCTGGCTGTTACACTGAGCTCATAGAAGCACTTGCCTTAGAGTTCTGGTGAAGATTGAGTAACGATAATCCATGGAGCCTGACATGCAATATGTGGTCCGTCAAAAGCTGGGAGCTTCTGTGATACAGGCCATGTGCGTGGAGTAAATCACCAACACTCGCAGGAGAGGCAGGATAGCCTCGTGGTTAAGTGCACAGGAGGGGGCTGGATCAGACCCCAGCACATAGCATGCTCTGGTTCTGTGACAGTTTCTTTCTCTCCCCAAGCCTCGGTTTTCCTAGAGTAAAAAAGATATAATACATATAAAGAGCTCGATAATGAACGGTGGCTGCATTCACAGCAAGCCTTCCCAACCAGATCATCTCTCTAATAGCAGTGGGAGTAATTGATTTCTGCTTCTAGGGCAACGCATACACGGACACCACAGAGTGTTCATCCTGGGGCGGAGCACACGTGCTCCGGGCAGCTAAAGCCGAACTGTCTGCCCTGGCTTCTCCTGCTGGTAATGTGGCCGATGACAGCTTAATGGACTCTTTACCCTTGAATGCTAAGGAGAAAATAACTCATGGCATTATAACATATGAATGTAATATGGGGTTTTTCTCTTGAGCAATGTGGAGAGAAATTCAGAAACATATGTGGACTTGAGCCTATACTTTGAATCTCCCTCGTCCCGGCCCTGTCTATACAAGGAGAAGATTTAGCCACTGCAATCACCCAAATCATTCACGTTTGTAAAGTATAGCCTATCCGTGTGTGTGTGCGTGTGTGTGTGTTTGTGCTTGTGTTTTCTGGAATGATCTGAGGCTAACAAAACAGAATATGCAGTCAGTTTATACACACAGGACTGTGAATGCTCCTAAGTTATTGACTTTCCAGGGGCAAGCATTTCCTCTCGGAATGGATGGGTAAATGTACATATTCACGCATGCACACACACATGCACACACTCTCTTTGTTGTCATGGGGAAGCTGGTCCAAGATCAACCCGCACGAATTTCAGAAAGCCATGCCACCCTCACTAGGCAGATGGGGGGCCCCCACTATGGGAAGTTAAAACTTTCTTTAGCCTCACAGTCTGAGAGAGGAGGTCGTTAGTGGCAGCCGCAGACACCTCCATTAGACTAAGGAACTGGGTAGGCAGGAATGAGGGCAGGGAGAATTATGTGGGAGAGCGGGGGGATCAGAGACCTGAAGAGTAAGGTGGAAGGAGGTTCAAACCCACCACTTTGACTTTGGGCAAGCCTCTTTCTCATGTCGGAGCCTCGGTTTCCCCAGCTGTGAAACTGGTTTCGTAACAGCCATCTTACGAGGTGCTTGAGAACTAGTAATAAAGCGGATAAAGGCCTGGCGGGACATGAGGCACAGTGCCAGGCTCAGGATTGTGCTGGGTACAAGGTGGCTCTTCTCCCTCAGGAGGAAATCCAGGCCAGGTGGGAGGTGTGCACGGTCCCAGCTACCATGCAGCGCAGGCAACGTCCTTTCCAGCCACCCAGAGCCTTGCCGAAAAGGAAGCGTGGGGAAGCACGGCTCTCCATCTGGCTAATGTTCACTTGTGTTTCCTACTGGAGAGCATCGCTTTTTTCACCTCACCTGGTTTGTTTACCCAAACAAGCTGCTCATTAACAACACGAATTGCATTTTTTGCAATTCTGTTGACAGCACAAATGTCTGCAGTCAGCTTGGGAGTTTGGTGGGAACTGTCGCCGGATCCCACCCAGCCCAGCCTGCACAGCTTCTGAGGAAAGAAATCAAGGCCACGCTGGGGTCTGGCGGGGAGGGGGGGGGCGGGGGGGCGCTGGCTGGGGCCCACCAGCAAGTCCAGCCCAAGGTCTCCAGCCCCTGAGTGGAGACAGCCCTGGGCCTCCTGGGAGAAATGAGGCACTTTCCAGAAAACAAGGAGACGAATTTTCAAGTAAAGGGGAGGAGCCAGACATGAAAGAGTGGATGAAACCCCAGGCAGAGGTACAGATCTGGCAGGGGGGGAGACAGGCCTCCAGCAGAGAGACCCTGAGGGGCTTTCCTTGTGGACTCAGCAAAGCCCACAGTTCGTCGGCCTTCAGCACCTACGGCAACAAGAAGCGGATGAGAAAAATAAAAAATAATTATCCCTCTACTTGGTTTGGCCCCAAAAGGCTGAGTTCAGCCTGGTTTGCCAAAGCACTGCTTTCTCATCTCTGCTGCACAAGCAGGAGGAAAGACAAGGGTTTTTAATGTGTGTGTCCATTTATTTCATATTATTGCCCTCAGAATGCTTTCTCTTCTGTTCTTTTCCTCACTCGATAGGGTTCTATAGAGACCTCACTGATTGCTATGCAATTGTTGCCAAGGGATATGGACCTGAGAAGAGACGCCACCCCTGCCCCTCCCAGACTTGGCAGTCTAGCGGGGGGGGGGGGGGGGGGGACGGAGTAGTAGTGATGTTAAATTATGTGACAAATAATGGCAAATCATGATGAGTAGGATGAGGGAGAAGTCCACGATGTTAAGGAAACAGGGGACCTGACCTCTGGCATGGGCCATCAATGGCATCTTTTAGAAAAAGTGAACTTTAAGCTGACATCCCAATTAATAGGAGAAGTTACCCAGCCAAAGAGCAGCAGGGGGCAATGGACCTAAGTGGTTGCTTTCAGGTTTCATCAAGACATCAAAGAAAGTCTTTGGTTTTCTCTTCTGTCTGAGGGAAAGCTTCTATGGCACCTGGGAAGTCAATGGTACCTGCCTTACTATTTGAGCTAAGCTCTAGGAAGCAAGGACCCACTCAACATCAGTGTCCGGCCTATAGTACACATACATGCATATTTGTTAATTGACAAAGAAAATAGCAGGGCTGGCATGGGGGTTGGGGATTCCATGCAAGGAACAGCATGTGCAAAGGCTCAATATGTGCCCACCCCTCTTCTCCTCTCTTGTGAACATTAGTAAGAAATCAATAAATAATACTGTTTAGGGGTGCCTGGGTGGCTCAGTCAGTTAAGCATCTGACTCTTGATTTCAGCTCAGGTCATGATCTCACGGTTTGTAGGTTAGAGCTCCACATCAGGCTCCACGCTGAGTGTAGAGCCTGCTTTGGATTCTCTCTCCCTCTGCCCCTCCCCTGATAGTGCTCTCTCTCTCTCTCTCAAAATAAATAAACATTTAAAAAATAATGCTATTTAACATGCACCTGTATATATACATATGTGTGTGTGTCTCTTTTGGACACACACACACACACACACAGACACACACACACACACACACACACATATATATATATATATATACACATACATATATAAAATCAGAGTTCAAACTCACAACATTCAGTGAGGTTAGGCACCATCTTCACAGCTAGGGAAAATCCCAAATTCCGAGTTCTTCCATTCTTCCATTATGATAAGTCACCATTCACTCATGTCCCACTTGACCTTGGCAGACTAGGTTCTTGACACAGCTCTTCTCTCAGGATTGGGTGATGCCAGGTATCAGACCAGACCCCCGCACCCAGAGGTAGAACAGACAACACTGGGTCCTTCCCCTCCCTGCTAGGGGATCAAGTGATCCTCATTGTGACTTCTACTCTCCCCACCGCCCCAGCAAATGACTGATTCATTTTGTATAGCCTCCTGATTCAACCTAAAGTCAAGAGGAATAAGATAATATTAAAAAAAATTTTTTTTTACATTTATCTATTTTTGATAGAGACAGAGCACAAGCGGGGGAGGGGCAGAGAGAGGAGGAGACACAGAATCCGAAGCAGGCTCCAGGCTCCGAGCTCTCAGCACAGAGCTTGACGCAGGGCTCGAACTCACAAACTGCGAGATCGTGACCTGAGCCGAAGTCGCACGCTTAACCGACTGAGCCACCCAGGCGCCCCTTGGAATTAGATAATATTAACAGTGGAGATGTATTGAGAGCTTACCCTGTAGCAGGCACTGTTCTAAGTGTGTTACCTGTATTAATTCCTTTAATCCTCCCATTCACCTGATGAGGAAGACGCCTGATCATTCCTCTTTTACAGATGAGGAAACTGAGGCATCAAGCTATTAAGCAACATGTGAGTGACAGCACCCATCGTACCTCCCCACCGCTTGTTCCTCCTCAACTCTTTCTGGTGGTAGGTCAACAACTGTTGACATCTGTGCACCAATATTCATACACTGCTTTGTTTAATCCTCACATGAACCACCGGGTGGGCAGAGGTCCTTACCTCCATGTACAGAGGAGAAAATGGAAGCTCAGAAAGAGAAGCGATGCATCCCAGGCTCCTGGGTTAGAGCCGATCTTGAACCCAGGTCTGCTGGATTCTGAACCCCGGATGCTCACACAAACTCCCAAGTCAGGCAGATTCTAGTGCAAAGAGCACAGAATCCATAAAAAACGTCTCAGTCCTTTCTTTCTAGCCCCACTTTCACCCATTCTGCTGCCTCCTGCAATTCTCACCCTAGTAGTATATCCACGGTGGTATCATCACCCTTCACACAGTTGGGAAATGCTAAGACAATGTGGGAGAAGGAGCATCCAGAAAACGTGAGAGAAAGAGGCTAAACTTCAATCCCTTCACGTGCAAATGGAAATAAAAATCCCTAAATCCTAGGATTATTTAGCAGATTAAACAAGACATGTCTCTTAAAATACCGGGCACACAGAGGCGCTTGAGGAACGCTTCTTTGCTCCTTCTCCCAGTTTGTTCTTCCCAGTCATTCAGACAGTCCTGGTTTGTGCCAGTCCATTCAGTTCCTATGGGCACCCATTCTCACCACCAGCCAAGGCAGGATACCCCTTGAGGGCGGAAACTTTGCCCTCTGTTCCAGTTTCCTCTGGGCATTGTGAGGGGCTGTATACACCTACGGCCCCATACAAATAATCACTAATAGTGGCAATAAACCCCTCAGCTTTCATTTGCCGCCAAGCACAACGTATCCTGACACGTCTCTCCAGAATGGCAAGCCTGTGGCTGCACAGACACGGGAAGTCATTTTCCAAATGGGCATTTTCTTTGGAAGAACTAATTTAGCCTCATTTCCATCAGGCTGCATTCCTGAGGTCCCTAAGTCCAGAAATTCCAACTGGCTGGGTGCATCCGGGGCTCAGGCGGGGGCCAGTGTTCAAGAGAAAGAAGGCTATCGACTTTAAGAAGCACACGTTGGCTGGAGCGCATCATACAGGTGGAGAAACCATACGGAAAAGCAAAGCAACAATAGCAATCAGCCTAGCTTCTGTTTACCTAGCTGAAGAGGACAGTAGAGACAGTTCCAGAAAACTCTCCTCCAACAGGAAGCACCCACCAGGTAGAACCATCTAAATGAGCCTAAACATTCTTGAGATGGGTAATGAAAATTTTTCAGCCTTTTCAGAAAGCAGTTTCGTGTACACATCAAAAGACTTTTAAAAGTTAATTCTCTTTGATATAGTAATTTCCCTCTCAGAATCTGTCTGACGTTAACAATCAATGCTGTAGACAAAATAAATGCATAAAAATGGTCACGGCAGCATTTATTTGTCTCATTTTTTTAGTTTAGTTGAGCACCTATTATATGTCAGCTAATGCATGATACTGTCCTAAGGTTGATTAGGCCTCAGGGTACCCACAGTCATCAGTCCCCTCCTCTGGAAGGTAATGTGGCAGATTAGAGGGCACTCGGGAATTGCAAAAACCTGGATTTCTAGTTCTTTCTTTCTTTCTTTCTTTCTTTCTTTCTTTCTTTCTTTCATTTGCTAATTCATTCCATAAATATTTATGAAAAGCCCCCACATGTAGACATGGAATTACCATCGACCTCGCAATTCTACTAGGTAGATAACCAAACTAATTGAAAACAGGTATTCAAGCAAACACTTATGCATGTTCTTATCAGTTTTATTCACAATAGCAAAAGGTAGAAACAACAAAAATATCCATCCACTGGCCAATGGATACACAAATTGTGGTATATCCACACAATAGAATATTATTCAGCCAGGAAAAGGAATGAAGGACTGATGGGGCTACAATAGGGAAGAACCTTGAAAACATGATACTAAGTGACAGAAGCTGGTCACAAAGGCCACATCTTTTATGAAATGCCCAGAATAGGCAAATCCATAGAGACAGAAAGCCGACTGGTGGTTATCAGGGGTTGAAGGCAGGAGGGAATGGGGAGCGACTACTTAGTGGGCACAAGGGACGATTCTGGGGTGATAAAAATGTTTTGAGACTAGATAAAGGTGAAGGTTGCACAACATTGTGAATGTACTGCATGCCACTGGATGGTCCATTTAAAAATGGTTAATTTTATGTTATGTGAATTTCATCTCAAAAAATAAAATCCGGGCCACCGGGTTGGCTCAGTCAGTGAGGTGCCTGACTCTTGATTTCGGCTCAGGGCATGGTCTCGTGGTTTATGAGTTTGAGCCCCACATCAAACTGCACTGTCAGTGCAGACCCTACTTGGAATTCTCTCTCTCTCCCTCTCTCTCTGTCCCTTCCCCACTCTTGCTCTTTCTCTCTCTCTCTCTCTTAAAATAAATAAACTTAAGAAAAAACTTTAAAGGAAAAAAATCCTAGGGACATCTGGATGGCTCAGTCAGGTGAGCGTCTGACTCTTGATTTCGGCTCAGGTCATGATCCCAGGGTGGTGGGATTGAGGCCCCATCAGGCTCCGTGCTGAGTGGGGAGCCTGCTTAAGATTCTCTCTCCCTCCCTCGGCCCCTCTCCCCTGCTTGCTTTTGTTCTCTCTCAAATTAAAAAATAAAATAAAATAAAATAAAATAAAATAAAATAAAATAAAATAAAATAATAAAATCCTTATGTGATTTTTAGGGGCTTAGGCATTTAGGTGCTTGTTCTAAGAATGAGACAAAGCCCAGCTCCCATGGAGCCTAGGACAGGCTGTCAACAAACAAGCAAACAAAACAAAACAAAAACAAGGTGATGGCAATGCAAAGCAAGGTAAGGAGCTAGAAAAAACGGGATGGGGAGGGGGGTGTTCTAGGTCAACACTCAGGCTTTCTGAAGAGGTGTCACTTAACAAAGATCTAAATGAGGTGAAGGAGTAGGGGTGTGGCTATCTGGGGGGAAGAAATTTCCAGGCAGAGGGAAGGGCAGGCACAAATGTGCTGGAACAAGGATGAGCCTGGCAAGTTCTAGCTGAGCAAGGAGGCTGGTGTGATGGAAGCAGAGGGAAGAGGAAGAGCCTGGGAGGGGTGCCCACGGTCTGCCGAGGCTGTCTTCTCTGGATCGAATCCTCATTTCCAATGGGGCGTCTGGGTGGCTTAGTTGGTTAAGCATCTCTTGACTTCAGCTCACATCGTGATCTCACGGGTGGTGAGTTCGAGCCCCACGTTGGGCTCTGCTCCGACAGCGTGGAGCCTGCTTGGGATTCTGTCTCTGTCTCTCTCTCTGCCCCTTCCCCCACCAAAATAAATAAATAAACTTAAAAAAAATTTTTTAATAAAACTGGGGCCAGAATTCCTACCTTGAAGATCAGCCACAAGGGTGGGAAAAGATCTTTGGCTTCCATGGCCTTGAGGACAATGCATTAATTAGTACGCCAAAGTCTTCTCTCTCTCGTTAAAAAGTCCAGGCTTTCGCGGTTGCAAAGCGGTTCTGGGATTCTCAGCGCGCCTACGTGTGTCTGCATCACAGACCTGGACGTTGCTCGCTATATGACCCGGCAGGGTGGGACCCACACCCATCCCTGCTGCGACCCACACCTGCACAGAGGGGCACTTCAGGTGCCTCTGGGCCTATGTTTGAGCCACCATCTAGGGACCAGGAAGCTGGAAAGCTGGAAGCCCCCCTCATGACCCTTGTCAGGTGAGAACATGCCTCCTGTGTGCTCAGTTGGTGAGAGCGGGTCCTCAGAGCAAGGCTGTTTGAGCCCTGAGAGTCACAGAAGTCAGCGAGGTATTGAAGTTCTTTCCATTCGGGCGGGAACAAAGCCCTTTGCTCCCTGGGGCAACCGCAGGACGAGTTTCCTTAGTGCCTATGTTCACCTTCCTGGTAAAGTCTCACTCATTATGCCAAACCACTTGATGTTAAAGTCTCTCGAGCCCTCATCCTTACCCTGCAGTGTGGCTTTTGCAGGGTCTCCATCACCCAACCCTATCTTGTCTGGATATGTCCAAACCTCCGTGGTGCTTAGGATTCAGCGTGTGCTGGGAATTCTCCGTGTACTCCCCAGATCCGCTCTCCACTCTGCTCTAGGCCCTGGAGGCTCAGCATACAGACTGAGTCCACCAGGCTCCCTTACAGTCTGGCTTCCGGTCAGGTCCAGACAATGGGAAACACCAGCAGCAGACTGGAGGGGGGGAGGGGGAGGGGGAGGGGTGGGGCTGCATGTGGTTTGGCAGAGGCTGCCTCTGGTCTCCAGGGCCACAGGTTCTATCGGTGACATCTGTCCTCAGCTACTACTCTCATCAATTTCCGGTAACTTCCCCTTCTCCTTGCCTCCTCACACCAAGGAGAGTAATGTCGCCCTGGTGTTGCCCCTGCGGTGTTTCACCATCTTCAATGCTGCCCGTCCTTGGAAATAGTCCCTTCACACCAAACTCTTCTTAAGCATTCCCTTTTGAATGCGTCCCTTCTTCCCATCCTGGCCCCTGAGTGATATGAAGTCTTTTCCCCGGAGCTCCCCAGCTCCCCTGCAATCAGCGAATATAAGTAAACGTCACCAACCCAGGGCCCGTTCTCGGGCCAGACAAGTGGCCGTGTTCCTTAAAGAAATGAAGAGGGAGCTCTTTCCGATCCAAGTTAGAGATGAAGAAAGGTTAAGTAAGGTGAGGCACTTGGAAAGACATCTAAGGATGAGCTCCTTTCAAAGCACGTAGAGCTTTGGATCAGTGGTAGGTTGTGTTATGACTGGTGAAAGCAGGGATGGGCTACAGCTAACAGGAACCTCTGCTGGGTTCTCAATGTCATGGTTCCGACCCACAGACATTAGGGACCGAGAGGAAGGACTGAAACCCCAGGTCTCACTGCCGGAAAAGATGGCAGGATGCAAGCATGTTGGAAAGGCCCAAGCTAATAGTTTGATGGCTCTCAGCTTTTCACAGGGAAAAAGAAGCAAAGGTGAGATGTTTATTTTCAAAGCAAGCAACATTTTTCTTATGTTCTTACATTTCTTATGACAATATCTCCACTTAATGGCCCCATCATGTCTAATAACTTAGGAGATAAAATACGTTTCTTTGATCTGAGCTAGGCAAGAAGAGTGACAGCTGGCATTCTGCACAAAAATTTAGTGCCTTGTCTAATTGTGTTGACTTCTCATTATTGCAAAGTCTCACAACCAGTAGAGAATTTTTTTTTAACTTTATCAAACTGTTAACCATTTTCTGGCTCCCATCCCCTCCCGCCCCCACACAGCTCCACTTGGAACTGACACCCTTTTAAGAGAGGAGTCAAAGTTGAGTATGACTCAGCTCTGGGCTATGATTTGCATGAGGGGCTCTGGGGAATTTTGCTAATCAAGAACTCCTCAATCCCGTGTGTATCTTCTCTTCCAATCTGAGGTGGTTGTGTCCATTTGAACGTGATGCGAGCATTCACCGGGACTGACTTTTTAAAGGACATGTGTGATTTTTCACCCAGCCATCAGAGGTCACACAGCACTTGTGTTTCAGGCCCGCTCATTTATAAAGATGAGAAAAAAGGAACACATCAGTCAGTCTTGGTCTCTTCTGGGAAGGACTCACTATCCAGTGGAGGGATAGACACGTAAGAAATTGCACTACTGTGTGCTAATAGCGTTAGAATCCTGACCCAATTGTTTCCTCCCTAAGTGGTCTTGGGGATGTCACTTCCTCTTTCGAAGCCTCAGTTGTCCCAAAGGAAAACAGTTTCCTCAAAGGGGAGTGGCTTGCCAACTTCGGATTACATTGGAATCACTTGGAGGTAAAGCACAGGTTGCTGAGCCCTGGAGTTTCTGATGGGGTAGGTCTGGGCTGCGGCTTGAATTTGCATTTCTAACAAGCTCACAGGGAGACCACACTTTGAGAGCCACTTCTGTGGCCTGATGGGGCCAATTCTGTGAGCTAAGGTGTATGCAAGGCCCGGTGCAGTGCTCAGTAAGTTCTCTGTAGAAACCATAGAGCTATGTGGGCCAGTGTGACAGGGGGCAGGCCAAATAGGAGAGGCGTCTTCCCAGAGGTCATTTGGCAACAGAGGCCAGAAGGAAGAGGTAGGCTGCGAAGCTCATTTGGGGGGCTAGCCAGCCCTCTCCTCTGCTCCTCCTCCCTCTCTGCTGAAAGCCATTCACCATTTGCCTCTGGAGGCATTGGCTTTTTACTGTGACCCACTGGAAAAAATTTCTTTTTTTTTTTTCAACGTTCATTTATTTTTGGGACAGAGAGAGACAGAGCATGAACGGGGGAGGGACAGAGAGAGAGGGAGACACAGAATCGGAAACAGGCTCCAGGCTCCGAGCCATCAGCCCAGAGCCTGACGCGGGGCTCGAACTCACGGACCGTGAGATCATGACCTGGCTGAAGTCGGACGCTTAACCGACTGCGCCACCCAGGCGCCCCTGGAAAAAATTTCTTTAACATTGCAACCCTGAGCACACACATGCGTATGTATTATAGCAGAAACATCAAATAGGACGTTTCCCTATTCTGTGTGATGCACTCTAACTTCTGTTTTATTTGACATTATAAATATTGATTGCAGAATTCACTTAATATTAACTAACTTAAACAGATTCTGTAATAGATTACAGATAAGTCAGATTTAGAGAGGCATTTAAATCGGAATTGGGGCTGGGGCAGGGAGGAGGCTGGGAAGTTTTCGTATAATAACTAACCCTGGGAGGTACTTACTATGGGTCAGCCTCTGTTATAAAATCGAGCTAAATTTTACGTGAACAGATTAAAACACACACACATATATTCGTGCGTGTGTTGACTCAATCTTCATGCCAGCTCTTAAAGTACATAATATCATCATCTTCATTCCCCATTTTATAGACAAGTTTAAGTGATCTGTCCAAGGTCAGGCAATCAGTAGGTAACAAACCTAAGATTCAAACCTGAGAAGCCAGGCCCCAGACTCCCAGCAGCTATGGCATACTGTGTCTCCATGCGAATAGACTGCAAACCACAAGGTAGAAATCTCTCCCCGGAGACCCTAGCCATGGCCCACCAACTGGGTCAAAAAACATTTAAAGAGCTCCTAAGTGCCAGCCAGAGTCGTGCATGTTGGCCCAGATCTAAGTGGTCTGATTAATTTATTTCGTCTTGAGTTCCTAGCAGGTGCCATGCTTGATGCCGGGTACTGGAGTACGTGCAAATTAATTAATTCACTTGCTCACACACTCAACAGGTAATCACTGGTACCTGCTCTTTGCCCAACTCTGTGCCAGAGCAGCCACGCCCGGGCTCAACATCCAGGGTTTAGGGGTCCAGGAAGGATCGGGGCGCCCTCCCTCAGTTTTCCACGCACGGACTGTCCAATCCATCCGATCCTTTCTCTTTCCTTGAAGACACAGAATGTCAGGACCCTCCTCTTGTTTCCCCCTCCCTGGAGCTTAGACACATAAAATGCCAGGCAAGCAGGGACGATTTATAGTAGGTATTCACCAGGTCAAATCTGCGGTAGGTGGTTTGGGTGCAGTCACTCCATCGTGTGCACTGGACAGCAGGAGCCCCCGGGAAACACCTATTAAAGGAATTCTGTGGTCCTGTCTCTGGCCCTCGTCCTGCTGACCTCCTGCCTCTACCAGGGTGCTCTGCAACAGGCTTTGCTGCCAGGGTGTGAGCAGTCTGGCCCTTGGAGGGACCCCCTCTGCCAGTGGCTAAGCCAGAGCTTAGCTTGATGGCTTTGCATGACTCCCAAGGTACACACTCACCAGCCTGAGTCTCTTCCTTACTGAACAGATTACCCGGACTTTGGCTGTGTTTCGAGTAGATCATGCTGAGTTAGTATTCTAAAGCTGTAAAGCCAGTTCTCTGTGCTTTAGTCTTTTTTTCTCCCTCTGAGCTTCTTATTCTCTGTGTGCTGATGTGATTCGGAACATTGGACTTCTTTCCGATAATTTCTTTATGAATGGTAAAGACTTGGGCTTTGAGTCAGACAGACCTGGGGTGGAATTCTAACTCCACCCCCTACTGGCTCTGTGACCTTGGCCAGGGACTTAATTACCTGACCCTCGGTTTCCTCAACTGAAAACGAGAATAAAAGAATGCACTTAAAGATTTGCAGAGACTAAGGAGACATGACTAAGTGCAATGGATTGAACTGTAGGACAGAAAAAGGACATTAGTAGGAAAGCTCATAATATCTGAATAAAGTCTATCATTTACTTAATAGTGTCATACGACTATTAACTTATTTTGCCAAAGGTGCTTTGATTACGTAAGACGTTAGTTAACATTAGGGGAAAGTGGAGTGAAGGCGATACAGGAGCACTTTGTACTATCCTTGCAACTTTTTTATAAATCTAAAATTATTCCCAAATAAAAAGTTATAAAGCAACACAGGTAAAGCCCTGAGCACAGGACCTGGACCCAGTAAGTTCTTGAAAAATATTAGTTATTATTTTCACCACAATGGCAATCTCATTTATTCCTCACAGCAAGCCTATGAGGTAGGTACGGTTATCAGCCCATGTTGCGGACTCGGAAACCCAGAGAGGTGATATCCTCACCCAAGGTCACGCGGCCAGGAAACGGCAGAGCCCAAATTCAAATGCAGCTGCAATCTAGCTCTAACATCCATGCTTTTACCCTCTCTGCCTCCCACTCCTCCGTACTATCGTTACTATAGTAAATGATGACAAATAATGAGGAGGAGTAGAGAAGAGCGGGTATAAAACAAGCATAGGTTTTAGACCCAGAAAGGCTTGCGTTCAAGAGCTACCTCTCCAAGGCAAGTTGTTTCATCTTTCTGAGCCTCCGATCCTTTATCATTCACATGGAAATGAACTCTCAGGTATAACCTGAGAGGGTAGTAAAGGGGTTAATACAGAGGAGGAGCTCTGTTAATATCAGCTCTTGGAACAAGAAAATACTTGACCACCTACCTGGTTTGGACACCTGCCTCGCTGTCGGAGCACACGAAGGGGAAGGGGCAGGCGCTCTTACCTGACTGTCAGGTCTGACTCTGCTATTTACTCATCGTGCAGCCTGGAGCAAGCTACTTCACATCTCTGAGTGCCAGCTTGCTCCAGGATTAACTGAAGATAGAAGTCCCTGCTTCGGAGGATTGTTGAAGGCATGAACAGATACATCCAAAAAACCCTCAGCACAATGCCTGGCATGTGATAAGTACTCAATGAATGGTGGATACCATTTGACAAATATTTCTTTTTTTTTTTAATTTTTAAAATGTTTATTTATTTTTGAGAGAGAGACAGAGTGTGAGAGGGAGAGGGGCAGAGAGAGAGGGAGACACGGAATCCGAAACAGGCTCCAGGCTCTGAGCTGTCAGCGCAGAGCCAGATGCGGGGCTCCAACTCACAGACTGCGAGATCGTGACCTGAGCCGAAGTCGGATGCTTAACCGACTGAGTCACCCAGGAGCCCCAACAAATGTTTCTGATTCTCTCCACTAACAGGCACACAATAGGCTCACCTTGACCCACTGGTGATTGCTTGGGCCATGTGACATGTTCTGGCCCACAGAATTGTGAACAAAAAGTGACATGTGTCACTTCCAGGCTAACGCAGTTAATTAACCCTCGGAGACCCCCTAAATCCCTTTTTCCCCTTGGATACAATAATCATAAACAAGATGGTGGCTTATCCTGACTCCCTCTGTGACCGCAATGAACAGCATGTTCTCATGTTGACCCATGATGAACACGGAACATGAGTGAGAAATAAACATTTGTGGGGGTGCCTTGGTGGCTTAGTTAAGTGTGTGACTCTTGATTCTGACTCAGGTCATGATCTCCCTGTTCACGAGTTTGAGCCCTGCATTGGGCTCTCGGCTGTCATCGCGAGCCCACTTCAGATCCTCTGTCTCCCTCTCTTTCTGCCCCTCCCCTGCTCATTCTCTCTCTTCCTCTCTCTCTTTCTCTTTAGAATATAAAATGAACATTAAGAAAAAAGAAATAAACATTTGTTGTGTTAAGCCACTGAGTTTTTGGGGTTGTTTATTATTATAGCAAAATCTAGCTTATTCCAACCTGTATTGCTGTTATATTAAATAACTATTATAATTTTTACTTCCTACAATTCTAAAAAGGAAGTAAAAAAAATAACATGCATAATAATTTACAAAACATGTCATTATTCCAATAAGCCATGATTGATCTCCACTGTACAGATTCAGACATGGAGGTCAAGGACACTTGACCAAGGCCACATAGCTGGAAAGTAACTGAGTCTGAGTTGGAACCCAGCTTCAAATCTTCAAATCTGTCTATTTACAGCATGGTTCCCACCCACAAGCTATACCATTGAAGGTGAATTTGGGTCAGAAACTTGGATCCTTGAGAAGTTTCTGGAAGGTGGTGACAAGGCTGAAGTTTACTTTGTTCTCTTTCCGCCTCTGCCTTTCACATCTTGCTTTGCTCTTTCATAATTTTAATATCTGAAACCTCACACCGGCCACGTTAAGTGATGTGAATGTTTTCAGAAAACATGTGCTGGGCATATGATTTCGGCTTAAATTCTAGTGCTTTTGTAACATCCGTATTTTTTCAGCCAGACGGATACTTCTCCACTCTGCAGCTCCGTTGGATGTTGTGTCTTCCCTGTGAGTTTATTTTGGAGTCTCGCCCAAGCTCCAGCCTCTTATTCTTCCTGTGGCCCTAGTTCAGTTACCGCACAAGCTTCATCTGTGAAATGGGATCATGAAACCTACCTCCTCCGTCTGATGCAAAAGACAGGCATTCTGTAAACTCTGTAGAGCACTATACACATCTTAGTGATTATCTAGCACTTTATGTATTTATTCAACAGCAAACACTTATTGAGCACCTACTGTATACGGTGCTGGGGGGCTGGAGAGAAGAAATGAATGAGATGCCATGCATGCTCTCAAGGAGGAAGTATGTTGTCATGGCTAAGAGCACAGATGGTAGAGACAAAAAAACCTGGGTTCTGTTCCTTATTCTGGCATTCATTTTTGCCCTGAGTCCTTTTTCTTCAACTGCAAAATGATGATGATATTAATATTTAACCCAAAGCCCTTTTGTAAGTTTTTTTAAAGTTTTTTTTTTAATGTTTTTACTTATTTTTGAGAGAGAGAGAGAGACAGAGCATGAGTGGGGGAGGGGCAAAGAGAGAGGGAGGCACAGAATCTGAAGCAGGCTCCAGGCTCTGAGCTGTCAGCACAGAGCCCAACGTGGGGCTCAAACCCACGAAATGTGAGATCGTGACCTGAGCCGAGGTTGGACATTTAACTGACTGAGCCACCCAGGCGCCCCATCTTTTGTAAGGTTTAAATGAGATGATGCCTTGAAAGTGCAGTGGCTGACAGATGGGAAATATCAAACAGGACCATTGTAATTAAGCAGCGTTCAGAACCAGTAGAAGTTCTATTAACGTCTGTTGAGGAAAAGAATGAAGAGCGTTGAATGCACACGAGTTAATACGAACAAAGATCCTGGTTTTCCATTAGGGATCTGGCCACACTGACTTCCACATGCGCTAAGATGAGGCCCACGGGCCTAGACCCAGGAAAGGCTGAGCAGCCTCTAGATTTTCCACAGCAGAAGCACCGCTCAGGGGTCAGGAGCCCTCAAAGCTACCAGGACATTCTTGGCCCCACCAGGGTGCCTGAGAAAACATGCTTCTAGCCAGCACTCCCTACTTGGGTAAGCAAGGGTTAACATGAGAAGCGAGAAATGAGGAGTGAACATATGGAATGCCAATGTAATACAGAAACGTGGGATTAAACAACTCAGTGGCATGGGAACAGCCACCCTCCAGGCTCCAACACTCTGCTGGGCTCCCTCTTTCTCTCTCTGCTTGCATTGGCAGTTACTGCACGTTCCAGTTCTGGAAAACAAGCTTCCGTGCAGGGATGAGGTCACGTGTGGGTGACCCCAGGGCTCTGGAGTCAGGAAGATCAAGGTTTGAATCCTGGCACCCCACTTTCCCTCTGCAAGTTATGACAAGACACATCACCTCTCTGAGCTCAGATTCCTT
Organism: Prionailurus bengalensis; assembly: GCF_016509475.1. Classification (NCBI taxonomy): domain Eukaryota; kingdom Metazoa; phylum Chordata; class Mammalia; order Carnivora; family Felidae; genus Prionailurus; species Prionailurus bengalensis. The sequence goes on from NC_057359.1 coordinate 83,273,543, forward strand.
ATTTGTGAAATGGGAATGATAACACCTTTCTCACCAGGTTTTGGTTGCGTTATTATGAATGGCTAACATTTATTGAGTGCCCTTTATGTGCATTTCCTGAAGCCACTCAATTAACACTGACAATAACTCTTATAAGGGTGATTCTTATCCCCATTTGACAGGTTAGGAAACTGAAGTTCAAAGAGGTTATATAACTTGCTCATGGCAGGTGAGAGGCTGTGTCGGGATCTGAACTCAGGTCTGTCAGACATTAACACCCATGCTTTCTCCACTTTGCCACTGGAAGACATTTGGCCCACATTTTCTCCACTTCTGATACCTCTAAATCTAGGAGGACATGGTGGGGGAAGAAACCCCATTTTTTTTTTAATTACTAATTTGAATAATTACATTTGGCAGCAGAAAGCTTGGTATCGGAAATACATTTCACCACCCGATTGCTGAATCTGTTTAATGCATTTGAACCAGCCTAGCTCAGCTGGTTAGGAAATGGAGTAGGAGTTTCAATTTGAAAGTGGCAGCGAGGGGTCACATCTATATGTTGTTCAGGGAAGTCTGCGTCCAACCCTGGCTTGCCACAGGAGTCATGGGGAGGTCACCCTCACCTCTGAACTCATCCGGGGCTCTTTAAAGGCAAGAACAGCAAGAGAGAGGGCACGAAGGAAGACTTGAAGAAAGCTTTGCGTCTCAAGCCATTTATTTCCATAACAAGCACGTTTCATCTTCAAAGCCCTTTACAAGCCATAATTAATCTTTGCAACACCTTAGTGAGGTGGGTGCATGGCATTACCCGGGTTTTATAGGCCAAGGTGGCCCAGGGGAGGCCTTTGGATGGTCTGGCAGGCCAGTCTCAGATTTCCCAATCCCAAGCCAGGCCCACTCGATTAATCTTCAGAAAATGTTTCCTGATGTGAAGAAAGGTGGATAGGAAGAAGAGGCAGAAAAACTGGGGACACATGCAGGATGTAAGTCCTGGTGTTGTCGTCATTTAAATATGTTTCATTTTAGGACACCTGGGTGGCTCAGTCGATTGAGCGTCTGACTCTTGGTTTCAGTTCAGGTCATGATCTCACTGTATGTGAGTTCGAGCCCCACGTTGGGCTCCACCCTGGCAGTGCAGAACTTGCTTGGGATTCTCTCTCTCCCTCGCTCTCTGCCCCTCCCCCGCTCTCTCTTTCTCTCTTAAAATAAATAAATCTAAAGGGGCGCCTGGGTGGCTCAGTCGGCTGAGCGTCTGACTTCGGCTCAGGTCATGATCTCGCAGTTCATGAGTTTGAGCCACGGGTCGGGCTCTGTGCTGACAGCTCAGAGCCTGGAGCCTGCTTCGGATGCTGTGTCTCCCTCTCTCTCTGCCCCAACCCCACTCACGGTCTGTCTCTCTCTCAAAAATAAATAAACGTTAAAAAAAATGTGAAATAAATCTAAAACCTTAATTTTTAAAATAAGTTTCATTTTATTGGGATTATACATTGCTGGTTAATTTCACTTAAATAACCATAAGTAATGGTTATTTAATAAAAGTAATAAGAACTCCCATTTGTGTATATATATATATTCAGCATTTCCAAGGGCCTTTCGTATGCAGTATCTCAGCTGATCCTTACAAGAGTCGTTCCAGTCAATATACATTTATTGAGTACCTACTTTGTGCCAGGCTCTGAGAGCTTGGGGATGGAGCGCCTTATTAGGGAGGGTTGCTATTATTTCACCTACCCCCCCTTTTTTTAACAGATGATGAAATTGACGCTTACGTTCATGCAATGAATGGGTGGTACAAGTCGAACTCCTTCCAGGATTGCGTAGCTTCTGTCCTAGTCGGGCATAAAGATGCTCATCACAGTGTCGTTTAAAATGGCAAAGGACCGGAAGCAACCTGGATGTCCGTCAGCAAGGAGATGAGTAAGTCAAATGTGGGCAATGCATGGGATGAAATACGACACCTGTCAAAGGGAATGACTTACATCCACTTACAGATAATGTCAAAAGAAGAAAGTAAGAAACAGGATTAGATGCATGCTGATATCACCTCTGTAGAATTTTAAAAGTGCACGCAAAGCAATGCTATATATTTACGTACATGTGAATAAAGATACGGAAGATGGACTGAAAGAACACACACCCGATAGGCAAAGGTGGATGCCTTGGGGGCAGGGTCAAGGTTGTGAAAGAAAGGTAGTGGACCAAAAAACTAGGGACGGGGGTCATACTAGATGAAGACAGTGGGATGCCACGAATCTGGAGACCTGGCCGAACGGACTCAATGCACGTATGTACCTTCTTAGGGTCCCTCTAAAATCAGTAACATCACAAGACACGCACGTCGTCTGCTCTTTTACAGGCTATATTCTCTCCCCTCGATCTCAGTGTTGAAATTGCCTGTCGAACTTGAACCAGCCAAAAATCTAAATGAAAAACAGGAACAAAAAGAGCAAAATTTAAAACCAACTTGAGAAGTGAACAGTGTCTGTTTGGGCTGCAAATGGGTGCTGTTGAGTGTGTGTGACAGCGTCATGGAGCAGAGACCAGTAAGCAGCGGAGCTGTGAGCCCTTCTCCGGCTGGGCCTGGCCCGCAGGCCAGGTCGGCCCCGATGGCATAGCAGCCGGGAGGGGGGCAGGGGAGGGGGCAGCTGAGGAAGTCGTGGTTGGAGGTTGCCCACAGAACCTTGCTTATCGACTTCTCAAAGCCACACTTGCCTGCTTCTTTGTTGGTTTCCTGCCACAACATGATCGATTCTTACAGATATGTTTTCTAGAAGTCGAGTTGTGCCAGGCAAACCATGCCAAAGCAGCCTCATTTCCATGTGTGGTCGGGGTGGATTGGGGGAGGCTGTAGGCAGAGTGAGTCTGGATTTCAGCAAGCCGCTCGAAGGAGGGTCTCGCCTACCTGGAACTCCCTAAAACACAAGTCTGACCTGGCCCTCCTCTGCTAGAACCCACAACTCCACATTGCCTGTAGGATAGATAGTGAACTCCTCAGCTGTGCATGTAAGACCTTCAATGATCCGGTCTCTACCACACCTCCCGGCCTCCTACCCTGGTGCTCTCCCCGGCCCTCCCCTTGTCAGCTACACTAAAGAACTGCGGTTCCACAGAACATCCTCACTTCTGTTCCTCCAACATCTTACAGAGGCTGCCGCTGCCCGCTGCACCTTCTCTGCCTTGTTGCCATGGTTAATCTGCGCTCTGCTTCAGGCTCAGCTGAAGCGATGATTCCCCACAAAACTTCCCAGGCCTTTCCCTGTCTCCTGCTCCCCCCAATCGACATATCCACTAAATCAGCCACTTCACATAAAATGCTTAGGACAGTAAGCATCAGGGCTGGGTGGGCCTCGAAATTCGGAATTTTCTCGATCTTGCAAAATATATAAAGCTCATATACCATATTGTATACAAGAACTTAAACAGAATATGGAGCAGGTCCCCATAACAAAACTCATTAATGTGTCTGCAGTGACTGCATGAATATTCACACGCTAAATGAGGACTAAAATAGCTTCGTGTCAGGTCAGGTGAGGTTTTAGTCAGTTCTGAAAGAAAACGTTGGTGTGTTGGTGCTGTTTTTCAGGGCATTTAGGATTTTTGAATTGGGGGCCTGGATGATGATGATGATGATTCCATCTTTGGTTCTCCCGGTGTAATAATAACGATCTTTAGGATGAATACAATGGCTTGCTATTCACTAAGAATTATGCAAAGCAGTTGACATAAATGATCTCATCCTTATGACACCAGGAGGGATGAAAAGTCTCAGTAACTTGTCCTAGTAAGTTAACAGCTGAGACCTGAACTCACAGCCTTTCTGATGCCACGGCCCACCCTCTCGGCCCCACCTGAACTGCCGTTCTTTGCTGCACTTGACATCAGGGTGCTCAGTTCCTTGCTGCAGTTCATTCTTCATGAGTTTCTCTCTCCAACTTGGCTGTGAGTTCCTCAACTTGTGGGGACTGGAGCTGAGCCATCTCTGCCTGTGAATGAATGAATGGAATTCATATGCACAGGGTGGTGAAATGCTGTGAGCTTGATAGGACTCCCTTGGCTGACTGTGTCACATGTTAATGAGTGGGTTGGTGCCGCCCATGTGTTCACGCACCAACAAGGATCGCGCACCTGACTGCTAAGGGTCCTAGAGTCGGGCAAAGAAGCCAAGCCAGAGTCCTTCCCTTCAAGGGGTTCACGGTCTAAGAGGAGAGATGGGATGCATCTCTGTGCCACTGTATCATCAGATTGAGGAACATCCTCACTGGGAACTCAAGGCTGGAGCGCCAATGCCACTGGGGATCACACAGGGCCTCGGGGATGTATCCATTAGGTATTTTTGCCTAACACATCATCCCAAACCTTAGACTTAAAACAATTTCTTTAGCTTATGAGCCTATAGATGAGCTGGGCAGTTCTACTGCTTCAAGCCAACCTTGGCTGAACTTTGTAAAGCTCTCCAGTGGCTATGAGGTCAGCCTGTGGGTGCACTGGGGGCTGGTGGTCTTGGGTGGCTGTGGCTAGGTGACTCAGCAGTCTTCTACATGAGCTCTCTCCTCTTCCAACAAGTTAGCCCAAGCTTATGCATATGGCAGAAATTGGAGGCCAATAGACACTGAGGAAGTGTGTAGGGTGCCTTAAAGCCTAAGCTCTTCTCTAGTGCTTCTGGGAGGACTAACTGAGCTGATGCAGGGAAGGTGTGATGGTTAATGTTATGGGTCAACTTGACTGAGCCACAAGGTGCCCAGATATTTGGTCAAACATTATTCTACGTGTATCTGGATGAGATGAGATCAATTTGACTCAGTAGACAGAATAAAGCAGATGGCCCTCCTTAATGTTGGTGGGCCGCATCTTGTCAGTTGAAGGTCTGAATAGAACAAAAAAGCTGAGTTAGCGGCAACTCCTTCTGCCTGACTGCCTTTGAGCTTGGGCTTCAGTCTCTCCCTGTCTTATGACTTGACGTGAAACATGGTTCTTCCTGGGTCTGAGCCTGCCAGCCTTCGGACTCAAACTACACCGTTGGCTCTCCTGGGGATTTAGCTCGCCCACGGCAGATTTTGGGACTTGTCAGCGTCCATAATCATGTGAGCCTATTCCTTATAATAAATATATACCTCTTGTTGTTTCTGTTTCCCTGGACAGCCCTGACTAATACAGAAGGTGTCAGGCACAGAATAGATTATTGGTGGCATGAGAGTCATTTATGCATGTCTCCCCAACAACAAGGTTAGTTTTTTTTTCTTTTTTAACTAAACTTAAAAAAAAATTTTTTTTAATGTTTATTTATTTTTGAGAGAGAGAGAGACAGAGACAGAGTGTGAGCAGGGGAGGGGCAGAGAGAGGGAGAGACACGGAATCCGAAACAGGCTCCAGGCTCTGAGCTGTCAGCACGGAGCCCGACACGGGGCTTGAACTCACAGACTGTGAGATCATGACCTGAGCTGAAGTCGGAGCTCAGCCGACTGAGCCACCAGGCGCCCCTAAACTTTTTACTGAAATACAACAGGAACACAGAAATATTCACAATTTACAAATCATAAGCTTGATGAACTTTCTCAAATAAGCACCCCAGTGTAACCATCATTCACAAGAAGATAACCAAACATTACCAGCACATCAAAACATACTCACTGCTCCCTACCTGCTCCCCTAAGATGACCATTTTTCTGACCTCTAACACCATAAATTCATTTTGCTTGTTTTTGAACTCTACGTAGATGGAAACCGGCTTCCTTCACTCAACATTCTGTCTGTAAGATTTATTCCTGTGGTTGCTTATAGTAATGATTTATTCGTCCTTATTGCTGTAGAGTGGTAGTCCCTTATACAGAGTTATCACAATTTATTATCCATTCTATTCCCTTTTGTTTCTGATCCGTTCTATCCTGAATGGATATTTAGGTCATTTCTAGGTGGATGAATATGAAAAAAGTCGCTCTGAATATTCTTTTCTTTTACTGTGGCAAAATGGACATCATAGTGACCATTTCTGCCAGGTTTCAGTGCACAGTTTAGGTCATTAAGTACAGGCACGTTGTTGTGCAACCATCATGGTATTCATTCCCGGAATGTTTTTATCTTCCCAAACTGAAAACCTGTACCCGTTAAAAGATAGTTCCCCACTCTCACCTCCCCAGCCCCTGGTAACCACATTCTACTTTCTGTCTCTGAATCTCTGAACATCGTTGTACATACATTTTCGTGCATCTGCGCTCTCGTTTCTATTACTAAATACTTAATAATGGCTATGTTAAGTGTGCATGTGATCAGCCTTTGAAGATAATGCCAGTTTCCCAAAATGGTTGTGCAAATTCACACTCCCACCGGCAGAGTACAGAATTCTGTTGCTGTACATCCTCACCAAGACTTGAGAGTGTCAGATTTTTATTTTATTTTTTTAATTTTTAAACATTTTTAAAATGTTTTATTTGTCTTTAAGAGAGAGGGCACAAGCAGGGGAGGGGCAGAGAGAGAGGAGGGCAGAGGATCCGAAGCAGGCTCAGCTCTGACAGCAGAGAGCCCGATGCGGGGCTCAAACTCATGAACGGTGAGATAATGACCTGAACTGAAGTCAGACACTCAACTGACTGAGCCACCCAGGTGCCCCAAGAGTGTCAGATTTTTAAATCTTAGCCATTCAAGGTGTGGGGTGATATCTCACTGTGATGGTGACTTCCACCTCCGTGATTTCCTTTTTTTTTTTTTTAAGATTTTAAAATTAAAAAAAAATTGTTTAATTTTTTTAAATTTATTTTTGAAAAAAAATGTAAATAATTCAAATAGAAAACATGAAAGCAGAAAAAAACTTATTTTTGAGAGAGAGAGAGAGAGAGAGAGAGAGACAGAGTGCGAGTGGGGGAAGGGCAGAGAGAGAGGGAGACACAGAATCCGAAGCAGGCTCCAGGCTCTGAGCTGTCAGCACAGAGCCCGATGCGGGGCTCGAACCCACGAACTGTGAGATCATGACCTGAGCCGAAGTCGATGCTCAACCGACCGAGCCACCCAGGTGCCCCAGATTTTAAAATTTTTTAAGGAAATATCTATGATCAATGTGGGGCTTGAACTCATAGCCCCAAGATCAAGAGTTGCACACTCCACCAACTGAGCCAACCAGGCACCCCTCCACCTCTGTGATTTCTAATGATGCTGAGTATTTTATCCTACGTTTACTGGACATTTGGATTCCTGATTTTGTTAAGTGTCTTGTTAAGGTTTTGGTCCAGTTTTCTATTGGATTATCTGGGGAGTTTTCTGGTATTGATTTGTAGGGCTCTTTGTATAGGTAGAAGTTCTTTGTTGGATAAACACATTGCAAATACTCTCGGTTCGTGGCTTGCTTTTTACTCTCTTCATGATGGGTTTTGATGAACAGAACTTTTGGTGAAGTTCAGTGTATCAATATTTTTCTTTATGGTGGAAGGTTTTTGTGTGTCCGGTTTTAAAAAAAATCTTCGCGAACCCAAGGTCATGAAGATAGTCGCCTTTGTTTTCTTGGGGAAGCCTGTGTTTCAGCTTTCACATTTAGAGCTGAATAAAAGCTACTTTCCTCTGTGAGCTTTCTGACTCCTCTGTACCCACGTCCCCTCTCTTTCCCCGCAACATGCTCCATCACCTTCCCTCCTTACCTTGTCCTGGCTGATGGAGGAGGAGAGAGAGGATGTCCTCTCCAGGTGGGCAAAGAAACTCAGGACCCCGGTTGGCGGACATAGCGGGGAGAGAGATGCTGGCTGGACCGGCAACCGTCACAGCTGCACGTGCTGCACCTGCCGCCCTTTTCAGCTCAGAACTGCTCAGCAGGGAAGCCAAGGCTGCCCTTCCTCAAACAGACACTCCTTTCCCCTTCCAACCCAGTGGGTCCTCCTAAGGTTGGCGGAGCACCGGGCATATATTTCTTGCAGGTCCTATGTGAACAGTCTGGGTCCCTCAAAACCAGCAAGTCAGCATCGTTTTGGTGGCCTAATCTCACAAGATTCTGCAAAATTCTGCATTAGCCACCAGGAACGACTGGCTTGCCAGGCCACCTTCCTAGAACTGGAGTCTGGCCAGCCCGCACAAGCACAAGACTTGAAACTCTCCAGGCATCGGACTGAGGGGAAGAAATGGTTTCTGTGGTCCACAAATTTCTAGCCCGAGCTCAGGGTGTCCCAGGCAGATGACACAGCCAGCTTAGCCAGTGCCAGCCGTGAGAAGGGGGCCCAGAAAATGTCAAGACACCCCAAAGCATGTGCCGTTCTGGGTCACACCAGAGTGCCAACAGGGTCCCCTGGTAGGCCTTTCCTGGTCAAACCTTCACAGTTCCCTTTCTCTCTCCTGCTCACTTTCCCCTGGCTTCCGTGTCACCTGAAAGTCCCGTGGGCCAGCTGAGTTCTTGGTCCACTCGCTGTCTAGCTCCCAAGAATCACAGCGTCATGTCCATTTCTCTTTTGGGTAAATGTTGCCTACTTCCCCCACCCCCACCCCCGCCTTCTCCTCTCCATCCCGCCTTCTCTTTCTTCTTTCATCCTCGATCACTCTCTTTTTCTCTCTCCTCCTCCTTTCCCTCCTCATTTATCTCCCCTGCATCCCCTCGGTTCTCCCCTCCTCCTCCCTGCACCAGGCACGCACACTTTGAGCCCTGCAGCCCCCAGAGCCCTCCTGGCTCAGCCCTTCTCCTGGGCAGGCGGGCAGGCGTGCAGACCATATGTGGTGCCAGGAACAAGCAGAGCCTGGCGGATGTGGCCTGGCAGCCTGGTAACCATTTGGTTTCACCTGGTCCTCACGCTGCTAACAATGTTGGAGCATCTCCATGCTTTAACCCTCTTGCTGCCAGTCTCACAATCTTGAAGGAAAAGAGGCAGAAGGGAGAGACTTTGAGGGTCTCTTGTCTATTATCCATTCATTCACTCAGCAACCATCGCCCGAACGGTGACCTGCCCTCCACGGGGCCTGGCGAGGCTCGGGGGGGACGGCGGTGAGACACCCCCAGTCCAGCCTGAGAGAGGAGGCGCTCATGGTCTAAGGAGGGAGACACACAGAAAAACAGTTCAACTCCAGCCTGATACACACAGTGACGGAGGGAGGGGGCACGAGACACCAGGGAGGGCACCTAATCCAGTTTGGGGGTCAGTGAGTCTTTCTGGAGGAGATGTTGCCAGAGCTGAGTCGTGAAGGTCAACGTGAAGGAGAAGTAGGAGCTAGCTGGGTGAGGAAGGGGAACAGAACATTCTAGGCAAAAGAAACAGCAGATGGAAAGTCATAGAAGCTTAAGAGAGCTTCCAGGAAACTGTTCAGAATGGCAGTGTGTGTGTGTGTGTGTGTGTGTGTGTCTGAGTGTATGTGAGTGTGTTTGAGTGTGTGTTTAGAGTGGGGGTGGAGGATATGGTCAGAAATGATCCTAGAGAGGAAGGCAAAGGCCAGGTCAGAGGACCTTGAACGCCAAGATAAACAGCCACTGCTTTATTCTGAGGGCCATTAACAGAGAATGAATGGTAAAGTCGGGTTTGTGTTTTCAAAAGACCCCCACGGCTTCGGGGTACAAGAGGAGTGGGAAGCAGGGAGAGCAGAGAGGAGCCTCTGCCTCTCTCTAGTGCCCCTGGCCCTCCAGTGAGGACCGTGGGCCGTCTTCCATCACCCTCTGCCTCCACCTTGGGCTTGGTGTGCCAGAGACTAGCTCATTACGAGGTGACCACACTCCCTTCTCCAAGAAGGCCTGCAGGACTGGCCAGGAGGGGCCGTCCCACACAGGGCTGTCCTGACCCCAGGCATAGCCTTGGCCCACAGCGCACCAGGCTTCTGGACTTGTCTTGACCAGGGCGGGGCGGTGGAGGGAGGGCACAGACACCTGCCCTTTGGGCAGGTGGAGCCCAGGAGCAGTCTGGCCATCACCCATCTGATACCCATGTGTCTGGGGGAAACTCTGAGGCCCCAGGTGCACCCTGGGCTCAGCTCTTGCCCACCCACATGCTGGCTGAGGGTCGGCTTGGTAGGAACACCTCAACATCAGGCCACAGAAGGATCTGGGTAGTGGTATCATGTCCTGTAGGGGTTTATGAGTCAATCCGGGAGCAGGGCTTACAACAATGTCTGCTACATAATCAACTCAGAATATTATCTTCTTACTGGAGTTTCCTGCCTGAATTGTACTATTTTCTCTGGTTTGGAGCTGCCTACTGAAGCCAAGACCCCTGAGAGCCAGCTTGAGTCCGAGCATCCCCCAGGCTCATATTGGATGAGGAAGTGTGCCTGGTGGGATTATGCCTAAGACGTTTCACAATCCAGACTCTTTGGGCAGAGAGATGTGGGTTTTGTTTGGTGAACTGTTCAGCTGATTTCCACACTGGGTGACAACCGCAAGTCACTTCTAGGTTCGAGTAGTTCGCTCATGTATTCGGTCAACAAACTCCGATACCTTCTCTGTGGCAGAGAGGGATGCTGAGCAAAGCACCCTGAAATCACCACTTCTTATCAGCAAGCAGGCGGGTTCCTGGATTTTCCTAGGTGGATGATGTAAGCAAACTCCACTTCCCTGCAAGAAAACCCAAGAGCAAAATTGTTTCTCCTCTTCCAACGATTCCATATGATGCTTCCAGGTCTGGCAAAGGCACTCCCTCCACTTAAAACCACCGAGTTAGTAGCTTTCCGAGAAAACTCTAAGGTAGCATTTGCAGACGACCCTGTGAGGGAGAGATTATTAGATCCTTCCCACAGAGGAGGAAACTGAGACCCAACAATCCATGCAGATCGCCAGCTCGAGAATGGCAGAGACAGGATTAGAACCCGCTTCTCCCCAACTTTGTTCACTGCACCATACTGACATTTACAGACCTTTCCACTCCCTAATTACTGTGATTCTTGGCCTGGGTGGAAGGAACTATGTCTCCCAGAAGGAAGATTCCACTCTCTGAATAAGCCTTGATTCTGGATGGCTGGATAGTCACAAGAATGGTCGGCATCAGATTCCACCCCACCCCCATCTTTATTTTTTCTTTTTACCAAGGTATTGCGTGTCTATTTTTAACAATTCAAACATTATCAGAATGTTTAAAAAGTGAAAGTCACAGGTATTCCCCTCCCCTAAAATAACAGCTGTTAACAACATGGAACATATTCTCTCAGTCTCTTCCCATGCAAATATTAATAACACACACAAATAACATAATAATTGTTAGTGTTACAGAAATTAAGCACACCATACACCTTAAAAAAAAATTTAACACTACATCGAGAACATCTTTTACTGTCAGCGCATTTAATGTGCCTCATTCTTTTTAACAGATTGCTATAGACCCAATGTTTGTCCCCCACCCCCACCCCCACCCCACCACCAAATTTGTAGGTTGAAGCTAATCCCCACTGTGAGGGTACTGAGAGGTAAAGGTTTGAGAGGTGATTAGGTCATGAGGACAGGGCCCTAATAAGTGGGATTAGTGCCCTTATAAAAGGGACCCCGGAGAGCTCCCTCAGCCCTTCTGCCATGTGAGGACACAGCAAGAAGACAGTCATCTGTGAATCAGAAAGTGGGCCCTCACCAGACACCAAAGGTTCTAGCACCTCGGCCTTGGACTTCTCAGCCTTCAGAACCGTGAGAAATGAATATTTGCCGCTCATAAGTCACCCAGTCTATGGGACTTTTTGGTTATGGCAGTGCTCACGGACCAAGACATAGGTGCACGGGAATCCCAAGTCATGGATGCACCCCAACTTCCCTTGCCGCTAACCCATGGATAGATACCTGGGCTGCCGCCTTTCTTCACTTGCAAAAGCATTGCTTGTACCTTGTCCCACCATGCCTTGCATTGCTCATTTAAAGGACTTGGTATAATCTCAACTAAGGAGCTCTGTGAATGGCTGTTCGACTTTTCTCTCCCCCACTAAGCTCTGAGATTTTTAAGGCATCCTAAGGGATCACGTCTGTGTGTTCATGAACACATTCTTAGTACCTAGTTCAGTGCCTTGCACCTAATAGGACCCCAACAGTTCATTTTATGTGAACAGTAAAGGAACAACTTCCCGTACGAATCAACGCATACTTGTATTAGCTTCTACAGGGCACAGTCCTCAGGAGACCCACCAGGTCCCAGGGTATGCATTTTCAGAGCATGTTCATGGGTTGCAAAGTTGCCCTCTGGAAAAAGTGAACCAACGTGGGGGAATGAGAGGGCTGGTTTCCACACCGCAAGGAAGACACTTGGAGCGTTCGAGAGAGTATAGTGTATTCCACTTAGTCCCATACAGGACACGGGGAAGCCAGCCATGAATCTTCCCGATGCTTCCTCGTGGCGCTCTCACCTGCTACCGAGAGAAGAAAGCAAATAGGAACCTGGTTGGCCCCAGCAGGGGAGACGGCCCCCTCCCCGACCCCAGCAAGTGCAGCACTGCCCGATGCAGGCCGCACCCCACCCTGCCCGCAGCCCCTTGGCCTCCGGCTGCCTGGCAACGAGCGGTTAAAGAAGCAGACTTTGAAATCTGTGTCTACCTTGCCAGCCGGGCTATGGCTGCCCCGTGCCCCATCCTCTGAGGAAGAACAGCAGCAAAACCCAGTCTGGCTTTAAAGCCCGGGGCTGCGCCGCAGCTGCTCCGGGGCCGGGAACTCAGGCAGCAGGCAGCGACGCGGCCCGGGGGCCAGGAGTGAGGTGAGCGAGGAGATGGCCCGCGGGACCTCTCTGCTCCGAGTCAAGTTCTTGCTTCTGACCGGAGGGATGGCCCGGTGGGGTTTCAGGCGTGTGCCTGTTGAGAATGTCAATGTCCTCGATGTGCAGACATCTCACAGACTGCTCTGCGGTTCACGCACCTTTAAGGAAGCAGTGGGAGGGCCAGGAGGTTCAAGGCCTGTGGCTTGATTGGCCTGTGGCTTTGCTGGCAGGCGGGGAGCAACGGAACCCCCCCCCCCTTGTTTAGGCTGCCCCACTCTTAGATAATGGCTCACATTGTACCTTTCCCTCATTCATCCAACAGATAAGAACTGAACACCTATTACGTGCCAGGCACCACTCAGCGCCCCAGTGACAGCAGTAGGAAGAGGTCAGATAAGGTCTCTGCTCTCATAAACTTTGTATTTTAGAAGGAGGGCGCAGAACAGAGGAGCAGAGGCAAATAAAGAAACTAAATAACTTCAGAGGAAGTGTTTTGAACGGAATAAAACAGAGAGTGCGCTAACGAGAGCAGTGGAAAGTTGCTTTAGACTGGGTGGTCAGGGAAGTCCTCCCCGAAGAGGCAGCAATCGAGCTGGGGCTAGAATGAGAAGAGGGAGCCAGCCCAGCGATGAACTGGAAATACAGTGTTTCAGGAGGAGGGCATGACAGGCACCAAGGCCCTGATGCAAGAATGAACTTGCTGTTTTGGTTGTCTGCAAGATGAATAGAACTGAACATGGTGGGCCAGGGTCAGATCAGGCAGGGCCTGGGAGGCTGTGGAAAGGGGGTTGAATTTTATTTTGCCTTTTCTAAAGACTTTATTTTTAAACAATCTCTACACCCACCGTGGGGCTTGAACTCTCAACCCTGAGATCAAGAGTCACTTACTCTACTGACTGAGCTAGCCAGGCACCCCTGGGTTTTATTTTATTTTATTTAAAATTATTTTAGGGGCGCCTGGGTGGCTCAGTCGGTTAAGCGTCCAACTTCGGCTCAGGTCATGATCTCGCGGTCTGTGGGTTCGAGCCCCGCGTCGGGCTCTGTGCTGACAGCTCAGAGCCTGGAGCCTGTTTCAGATTCTGTGTCTCTCTCTCTCTCTGACCCTCCCCTGTTCATGCCGTCTCTCTCTCTATCTCAAAAATAAATAAATGTTAAAAAAAAATTTTAAATTATTTTAATGTTTATTTATACTTGAGAGAGAAACAGAGTGAGCAGGGAAGGGGCGGGGGGGTGGGGCGAGGGGGAGACACAGAATCCAAAACAGGCTCCTGGTCTCTGAGCCGTCAGCACAGAGCCTGACACGGGGCTTGAATCCACGAGCCATGAGATCATGACCTGAGCCAAAGTCGGATGCTTAACTGACTGAGCCACCCAGGTGTCCCATCCCACTGCATTTAAAATAAAATCCAGGGGCACCTGGGTGGCTCAGCTGGTTAAGCATCTGACTTCAGCTCAGGTCATGATCTCATGGCTCATGGGTTCAAGCCCCGTGTTAGGCTCTGTGCTGACGGCTCAGAGACCAGAAGCCTGTTTTGGATTCTGTGCCTCCCTCTCTCTCTCTCTGCCCCTCCCCTGCTCACTCTCTCTCTCTCTCTCCCTCTCTCTCAAAAACAAACAATAAAAAATTTTTTTAATAAAAATAAAAAATAAATGCAGTGGGAAGTCATGTCCATAAGTTGTATGCAACTTATTATCAGACATTCATTCATTTGCTCATTCATTCATTCATTCATTCAGCCAGTTGACTGGTCAGTCAACAATCCTTTTCTGAACACAAGCACAGGGAATGAGAATATGGAGATGAATGAGAGACAGTCCTCGCCCTCGCAAAGCTTATAGTCTAGTGGGCAAATACAGTGTGGACACAGATACCTGGAGGCCAAGAGGATAAGCAGAGGGCTATCCAAAGTGCTGGGAACCGAGAGCAGAAAGCATTTGTTACTCAAGTGAGAGAATCAGGGAAAATCTCCAAGAACACATGATATATTTGTACTGAATCTTGAAACACCACGCACTGTGCTGGCACACCGAGGTGCTCAGTATATATTTATGAAATGAAAGAAGGAAGGGAGGGAGGAAGAGAAGGAAGAAGGAAGGATGGGAATTTGCCAAGTGCTAAAGAGAGAAAGGGCATTCGAAGCAGAAGGAACTATGTGTGCAGAGTTTTGGCAACGTCACAGTGTGAAGAAGGGGTAACTGAGCCCGGCAGGAGTCCCCAGGGACACCCCAGGGGTAACGCGGGGGCAGAGCACTTCCCACCTCCCATTCCGGAACTCCTACCACACATGCCACATAGTAGGTGCACAGTAAATGTTGATGCGTGTGGTTGTACTTCGTGCCACTTGCTAAATATTTCCGTTGCTCTGCTTTCAAGGCACGTGCTAGGATTGCACTTCTCTGCCAATTTGTAAAATTAGGTTACGTGACTTGTCTTGGCCAGTGAAATATGAGCAGAAATGACGTGAGTCACCTCTGAACAGAAGCTTTAAGAGCGAGCGAGCGATTTGTGGTGTTGGCTTTTCTCTGCCTCAGCAATCATAGGGGCACAGAGAAGGAGCCCTCCTGAGCTTGGTTCCCTGAGGAAGAACAATGTAGAGAAGAGGTTCCCGGCCACCCCGCAATGTGCACACAGAAGGAGCCACTGAAATTCTGGGGTGGTTGTTACCGCAGCAGATCTTATCCTATTCTGACTTCTGGAATCAGTAAGGAAATGGAGCGGAACTAAGGGAAGTTTTCTGGGTTTGGACAGGGGCACGAGGCCCCTTCAGAAGTTATGAGTGTATGGGGTGCCTGGGTGGCTCAGTCGGTTGAACATCCGACTTCGGCTCAGGTCATGATCTCACAGTCCATGTGTTCAAACCCCGTCGGGTTCTGTGCTGACAGCTCAGAGCCTGGAGGCTGCTTTGGATTCTGTGTCTCCCGCTCTCTCTGGCCTTCCCCCACTCACACTCTGTCTCTCTGTCGCAGGAATAAATAAACAGTTAAAAAATTAACAAAAAGAAGAAGTTATGAGTGTAATGAAGCTGTCAAAGAATTAGTTGTCCTAAAGCCCATTAAAAATATTTCTTGAAAAAGAATCTTGGGGCATCGCTTTTCATTTAGCCAGTCAAAAGAAACTGGAATCTCCCTCCAGCCACGCTGACCTCTCCCTCAGGCTTTTGCTTCTCTCCTTTCCCAGGGACAGCATTTTGAGCCTCCCGTATCCACATCCATAACCTTCGTCTATCCCCTTGGCTCATCTGTTCTTTTCCAAGCATCTCACATGCCTCGTCTGTACCGCACCCTGTGCTAGGGACAGAGAGCTAGAAGTGGAGGTAGAAATAAGAGAGAGAGGCCGGGGCCTGAGCGGCTCAGTCGGCTAAGTGTCCAACTCTTGATTTCGGCCCAGGTCATGATCTCACAGTTCATGAGATCGAGCCCTGCATTGGGCTCTGCACTGACAGTGTGGAGCCTGCTTGGGATTCTCTCTCTCTGCCCCTCCCCCTCTGTGCTCTCTCTCTCTCTCAAAACAAATAAATAAACATTCAAAAAGAGGTAGAGGCAGGAATAGAGGTAGAGAGAGAGACAGAGATTAAGAGAGAGAGAGGAGATGTCCCAGCGGGAAAGATTGAGTTGGTTTCCCTGATGTCTGAGCTCGGTGCTGAAGAATGGACAGGAGTTCGCTGAATGGGAAAAGCAGGAAGGGGATCTCAGGCAGCTGGATCAGCATGTACAACGGCACAGGGCTATGGAAGAGTGGTGAGGCTCTCAGGAGGGGCCGAGTGGCAGGAAGTAGGGCTGGGGAGTACAGGGTTAGACGTGGAGAGCTTAGGAAAAGCCTCGTGTGCCAGACAGGGGGTTGTACTTTGTCCCAGCATCAACAGGGAGCCAGCAAGGGTCTTTGGGGTGAGGGACTAGGTAAGAGCTGCGTTTGGCTGTGAGAAGCACCCAGTGGGGTCCTCCAGCCCCCTGTTTCCACCTTGGTCTCCGGCAGTGCAGCCCCAAAGAGACCAGTCCCTGCTCTGTTTCCAGTCTCTCCTTAGTGAGACTTAGCAACCTCCTGTAGACTCCACTACCTGCCTTGCAGATTGCAACAAAGCCCGGCCTTGGCCCAACTGATAGGATCTTTGCCCCCATCCCCTTGTCTAGCCAGGAGCTTTTTTTAAAGTTTATTTATGTATTTTGACAGACAGAGAGTGAGCAGGAGCAGGGGAGGGCCAGAGAGAGAGGGAGAGACAGAGAATCCCAAGCAGGCTCCACACTCTCAGCGCAGACCCTGACGCAGAGCTCGAACTCACGAACCGCGAGATCATGACCTGAGCCGAAACCAAGAGTCCAACGGCCAAACAACTGAGCCACCCAGGTACTCCTAGACAGGGTCTTTTTAAACAAACTGAAAAGTGCAACCGTGATAAGTAAAGGATCTAGAGCTCACAGACCCAGATTCGAGCCCTAGCCTACCAGTTCTCAGCTCGATAACTTCGGCAAGTGAAGTAACCTCTGGGAGCCTCAGTTTCTTCATCTGTAAAGTGGGACTAGCAATTAAACATCTCTTGATGTTGTAAAGAGAATTTGTCCAAGGAAAGAACTTAGCAAGGTGCCTGGCACGCAGTCAGGGTCAAGAAATGAGAGATGTGATTATTATTAACAAAGGGCGACATCGTAGGGGACAAGAGTGACATTTAATGTGTGTGCAGAGCTGAGAGGGAAGGAATATGACATATTCTCAGCTACTTGGTGAGCCTTTGGGACTCATAGCTTGCATCCAGTATGCCTTGAATCTCCTGAAGTTCCCTCACTTCCCCATGTCTTGGGGGGCAGACTAGCGAGGTGGATGGGAGGTCTGCATCAGGGACATCTCCCTGAGCACAAGATCTTGTGTCTGCGTCACTCTGGTTATAAACTCTGCAACCAGGGATGGGCAGCTTTGATGTGCGGCTACAAAGGTCCACCTGCCCATTCCTGAGGTGATGACACTCCAGCCTTTTTGGAGGGTGTCTTTAATGAGGGGTGTTGGAGATGCTGGGTGTGTTCCAGAAAGTCCCGAAGGCTGCTTCTGGAAGGAACCTGGTTAACATGGGCACAAAACAGACCTGGAGCTTTGGTTACACCCAAGTCCTTTGGCTAATTGGGATAATGTCCCCCTTAGGCCCAGAGAGGAAGGAGTGAGCCTTGGTGTGGTGCCCACCACACCCACGGGTGCTCGCACATCCAGAATCCCACCCAATCCCCTCAGCACCCTTGCAGGTCAGTCTCCTTGTCCCTGACTCACAGTGAGAACTATAGGCTCAGAAAGGGCCAGCCACCTGTCACACAGCTTTAAGAAGAGCGAGAGAGGAAGCAAGGCCCATCCGACCCCAAACCCAGTGACTTATTTCTATGAACTTAGGGGGGTCATGTTTTATGTGCCCCCTACGGAATCTCTTCTGTCAGTCTCAGCCCCGGCCATGCTCTTTCCAGAGAGTGAATCTGGTGATGCCACCTTCTCAACCTCACCTTCAGTCGCTCGGAAACTTGCCATGGCCCTCTTGGCCTACAGCTCAAAGCTTCCTTAAGATGGCGGCTCCCTCCACCCTTCACTGGCCAGTGCCCACCCTCCCCCAGCCTCCTCCAGCCCCAGCAAGTGCCCAGTCCTTCTGACCGATTCGCTGTTCCTCAGTGGTGCCCCCATACCTTTGCCCACGCCTCTTCCGCTGCCTGAAGGATGTCCCTCCACCTAAGTCTCTGCCTTTTCTCTCCTGGTAAAGCTCCAGCATTGCCTCATCCGGAAAACCATGCTTGGGGCTCCCACCAGGACCCCCTACCACAGCCCTCTCTGTCACTGTCTATGAAGGGCCTTTCTCCCCCATGGCAGCATAAACTCCTTGAAGGTCAAGGTACTTATGCCTCAAACTTCTAATTCTGGAGCTCATAAGATTTCTTTTTTTTTTTTTTTTTAAGTTTATTTATTTATTTTGACAGAGGGGAGGGGCAGAGAGAGAGAGGGAGAGAGAGACTCCCAAGCAGGCTCCTCGCTATCAGCGCAGGGCTCAATCTCATCAACTGTGAGATCGTGACCTGAGCCAAAATCAGGAGTTGGACGCTTAACTGACTGAGCCGCCCAGGCGCCCCTGGAGTTCAAGCTTCAAAGGAAGCTTGAGGGCTATGATGAGGGCACATTTACCCCAGCATATGGTACCTACAATTTGCTAAGGCCTCACAATGAGTGAGTGTGCCAGGCACTTTATGTAGAATCTCCCATTGACTCCACACCCCTTGTGAGGTAGGGCCTTTTATCATACCCATTTTACCCATGAGAAAACTGAGTCCTGGAGAGCTTGAGCATCTTGCCCAAGGCCTCTCCAGCTGCTTAGTGGCAAATCCCAGATTGTTAACAAAGTCTGAATGTATTTTTTTCAATTAACCAAAATGTACTGAGGGCCTGCTCTGGGCCAGGTGTTGTTGTAGGCACTGGGGACGCAACCGTGAACACTAGAGAAGGTCTGTGTGAGCATGCGTGTGAGTGTGTGAGCACGTGAGAGTATGTAAGTGTGAGCGTATGTGTGTGTGAGAGTGAGTGTATATATACAAGTATCTAGGAACATATGTGTGGTGCGGGCTGCAGGCGAGAATCCGGGAGGGCTTCCCGGAAGAAGTGATGCGTAAGCTAAGTGAGACCTAGCAATGAGAAGTGATTAGATCAGCAGAGAGGGGGTGTGAGGGTGCCTGTGGGAAGGGAACAGCAGGGGCAAAGGCCTGGGGAGAGAAAGAGCACAGTGGCTTGGGGGAGTTGGGAGGAGGGAAGACAGAGGCTGGTGACAAATGAGGCTGCAGAAGCAGGCAGGGATCTGTGCGTGGAGGGCCATCCCAAGAAAAGTCACCTTCAGGGGCGCCTGGGTGGCTCAGCTGGTTAAGCGTCTGACTTCGGCTCAGGTCATGATCTCACGGTTTGTGAGTTCGAGCCCCGCATCGGGCTCTGTGCTGACAGCTCGGAGCCTGGAGCCTGCTTAGATTCTGTGTCTCCCTCTCTCTCTGACCCTCCCCCCGTTCATGCTCTGTCTCTGTCTCAAAAATAAATAAAAATTAAAAAAAAAAAAAGAAAAGAAAAGAAAAGAAAAGTCACCTTCACAGATCTTTAATGACTTAATCAGTCCAGTGCCCTTTGGGGCCGGAAGAGGATTTCTGTAGTTTCAATGCCAAGAGATTTCCTGGGCCCACAGCCCTGCTGGGTGTTCCTCTTGCTGGACAACCAGACAGGGGGCCCCCAGAGGCTAGGAAGGAAGCAGCCTCAGCTCTCAGAAAGCTCCAGAGTGGAGGGTAATATCTGCTGGGTCCTGGGCCAGAAGCCAGAAGCTGGTTTTGGGCCTTGGGAACTGACCAGCTGTGTGGGCCTAGGCAAGTTGCTTTACCTCTCTGAGTCAAAAGTTATTCCAGGTGAAATAAAGAGACAACTTGCCACATAGGTGCCTTAAAAAATGCTTGCCCCTTCATTTCCTCCCGGAGAAAGGAGCTTATTTTGCCCAAGAGAGCCAGCTCAGGATAGAATAAAACATTTATTGGACATGCTCTGATTGCTTGCAATTCCCAGCAGGCAATAAAACACGGGGAGGAGAAGCTGCCCCAAGGACTTTTCTAAGATACAAAAAGGGTGTCCGCCATAGGAAGGGCTCCCTACCGGCCTCTCATAGACCCTCTTTGCCAGCCCCTGGGCTGCCTGTCCACCCTGCCTAGAGGTCAAGTATGCCAAGGACTTTGACTTCTCCCCGCTTTTCACTCTGCCTCTGCACCAAAAAGAGTCTGACAAACAGGGCTGCCACTTTAGGCTGTGCTCCTTTGGGCAAGTCCCCTGTGTCAGCACATGGGCTCCGGGCACCTGGGTGGCTCAGTCGGTTAAGTGTCCCACATCGGCTCCGGTCATGAGCTTGTGGTTTGCGAGTTTGAGCCCCATGTCCGGCTGTCTGCTATCAATCAACACAGAACCTGCTTCAGATCCTCTGTCCTTCCCTCCCTCTGCCCCTCCCCTGTTGATGTGCTCTCTCTCTCTCTCTCTCTCTCTCTCTCTCTCTCTGTCTTTCTAAAATAAACATTTAGGGGCACCTAGGTGGCTCAGTGGGTTAAGCGTCCCACATCGGCTCAGGCCTTGATCTTGCAGTTCATAAGTCTGAGCCCCGTGTGGGGCTCTGTGCTGACAGCTCAGGGCCTGGAACCTGCTTCAGATTCTGTGTCTCTGTCTCTCTCTGTTCCTCCCCCGCTCAGGCTCTGTCTCTCTGTCTCTGTCTCTAAAACAAATAAACATTTTAAAAAACTGTTGAAGCAAATAAAAATAAATAAACACACATTTAAAATCACACACAAAAAAGGGAGTCTGGGTGGCTCTGTCCGTTAAGCAGCTCAGGTCTGACTTCAGCTCAGGTCTTGATCTCACAGTTCACGAGCTCGAGCCCCACATTGGGCTCTGTGCTATCAGCACAGAGCCCACTTTGGATCCTCTGTCCCCCTCTCTTTGCCCCTGGCCTGCTCGTGCGCTCTCTCTCTCAAAAAATAAATAAATATTTTTAAAAATAAAATAAAATAAAATAAAATTAAATTAAATTAAATTAAATTAAATTAAATTAAATTAAAAAGTCACAAAACAAAACAAAACAAAAGAGCACAGGCTTTAGTTACTTCCTAGCTGTAAGGCCTGGGGTGTATCTCTGTGATACTCAGCCTCCTCACGTGGAAAACGGGTACCGCTGTGACGGTTCCAAAGGACTAAACAGATGATGCATGGAACTCAGTTGCCACGGTACCCGGCACGCTGTGAGCCCTCACTAAAGATCACACTGCACAGGGGCCCCTGGGTGGTTCAGTCAGGTAAGCATCCAAGTTTTTGTTTTTGTTTTTTTAATGTTTATTTGCTTTTTGAGAGAAAGAGAGACAGAGCACGAGCAGGGGGAGGGGCAGAGAGAGAGGGAGACACAGAATCCCAAGCCGGCTCCGGGCTCCGAGCTGTCAGCACAGAGCCCGACGTGAGGCTCGAACCCACAAACCGTGAGACCGTGACCTGAGGCGAAGTTGAATACTTAACCAACTGAGCCACCCGGGAGCCCCAAGCATCCAACTCTCGATTTTGGCTCAGGTCAGGATCTCGAGATTCACGAGTTCGAGCCACACGCTGGGCTCTGTGCTGACATCGCAGAGCCTGCTTGGGATCCTCCTTCTGTCCCTCTCTCTACCCCTCCCCTGTTCTTGTGCTCTTGCTCTCAAATAAATAAATAATTTTTTTTAAAAAAAGATTACATAGCACATTGTTCTTGATTTTTGTTTTTACCTTTTCATCTGGGAAGACATTTTATTAGAAATAGGGGCGGAGTTACTGGGTGGCTCAGTCGGTAGAGCATGCAACTCTTGATCTTGGGGTTGTGAGTTCGAGCCCTGCATTGGGTGTAGAGACTACTTAAAAATTAGATCTTTAAAAAAAAAGAAGTAGGGACAATGTCAGCTTTGGTTTTTTTAATGGTGTTAAAATATTCATAATTTAGAATTTATCATTTTAACCATTTTAAGTTTTCAGTGCCATTAAGCGCATTCACACTGTTGTGCAACCCTCACCACCATCCATGTTCCACTTTCTCATCTTCCTAATCTTTTTTTTTTTAAGTGGGCTTCATGCCCAGTGTAGAGCCCAAAATGGGGCTCGAACTCGCAACCTTGAGATCGAGACCTGAGCTGAGATCAAGAGTCAGACGCTTAACAGACGACGGGGCCACCCAGGTGTTCCTCTCATCTTCCCAATCTTCAACTCTGTCCTCATGAACATGAGGACTCCCCATTCCCCAGTCCCCAGCCCCTGGCAATTACCATTTCCATCCCTGGGAACTTGCCCATTCGAGGAACCTTATATAAGTGGGTCCGTACAGCATTCATCCTTTTGTGTGACGGCTGAATGTCAGCACAATGTCCTCGAGGCTCATCCGTGTTGCAGCAGGGGTCAGAATTTCTTTCCTTTTTAAGGCTGGATAATAATCCACTGTATTCAGAGACCATATCTTGTTTGTCCTTTCGTCTGTCAATGGACACTTGAGTTGCTTTTACCTTTTGGTTATTGTAAATAATATTGTATGAACATGGGTGTTAGAGTCTCTGCTTTCAATTCTTTTGGACGCATATATCTAGGAGAGGAATTGCTAGATCATGTGAAAATTCTTTTTTTTCCAAGTTTATTTATTTATTTTTAGGAGAGAGAGAGAGAGAGAGAGAGAGAGCACGAACACAAGTGGGAGAGGGACAGAGAGAGAGGGAGAAAGAGAGAATTCCGAGCGGGCTCTATGCTGTCAGCACAGAGCCCGATGTGAGGCTCAATCCCACAATGTGAGATCTTGACCTGGGCTGAAATCAAAAGTCAGATGCTTAACCCACGGAGCTACCCAGTCACCCTGATCCTGTGATAATTCCATGTTTCATTTTTACAGTGTGTGTTTTTTCATGTTTATTTATTTATTTTTTGAGAGAGAGAGAGAGAGAGAGAGCACGAGCGAGCCCGGGGGGGCGGGGGCAGAGAAAGAGGGAGACAAAGAATTCCAAGCAGGCTCTGTGCTGTCAGCACAGAGCCTGAAGCGGGTTTTGAACTCACACACTGTGAGATCATGACCCAAGCCAAGATCAAGAGTTGGACGTTCAGCCGACTGAACCACCCAGGCGTCCCTATATAGTGTGTTTTGAAGTCTCCATTTCTTCAGCTTAAACGGAGACACGATGGCCAAATCGGGGCTCTTCTCCACCTTTCCCAGGCCCGGCACAGAGTTAACGCAGGTTCTCCCCACCACCAGGCTTTGCACCCAACCCAAGGCTCCTCTGGGCCATGCTGACCTCCACTATGATGGTGTCATTGTGTGTTCCTGGCCCTCCGCTGACACACGCCATCCAGCCATCCCTCGTCAGGAGCTCCTGCTTCTTGCTCTCACTTCAAAGGGGAATTTAGGAGCCACCACCTGTTTCATGGAAATCCCTAGATGAGGCTGAAGCATAGACACCATGGAGTCCAATTGCCTTAAAGCGCCACCGACTGGGAAGATTACCTCTTCCTGCTGACAGCCCAGGGAACCCCACTCCCAGGGCATCATTGTCTTCCAGCCCCACCGGCTCTCCAGAGTGTGCACCCAAGCAGCTTAGTGTCTAGTTACAGTCATGGGCTCCGGGACCAGACAAATTTGGGCTTGACACATAGTTCTGGCAGTTGCTGGCCGTGTGACTTGGAGAAAGTCACTTCTCCCTCTGAGCCTCGGTTTCCTCACCTATAAAAGGGGACAGTGATAGGCTCTGTTAATAAGAAAAGTGAGCCAATCCAGTGAAATCCCTAAGCCCTCTGCCTGGTACCATAAATGGAACTTTCACGACCAAGGCCATCATCTGGTCACCAGACTGAAGGAGGTGAAGCTTCCAGATGGAAGAGAGCTAGGATGGTGAGACACTTCAGGGTCCCAGCTGAGGACATTTGGAAGCAGATCTCAGGTTGGCCAAACCTCTCTCCTCTGCACAGGTCTATCTATCTCCATTTAATTTTTGTCAAATGTTTATTTATTTTTGAGAAAGACAGACGGCACGAGCAGGGGAGGGGCAGAGAGGGAGGGAGACACAGAATCCAAAGCAGGCTGTCAGCACAGAGCCCGAAGTGGGGCTCGAACCCATGAAACCGTGAGATCATGACCTAAGCCGAAGTTGGACGCTCGACTGACAGCCAAGCAGGCGTCCCGGGCCTATCTCCATTTAAATTCCCCTTCCTTAATATAAACCCATGGTGGGGAAGCAAACACACATTTATGGAATATCGCTAGTATGCCTTGTGTCTCACAGAAAAAGTGTCAGTCCCTACAACTTAATTTATCCTTCTTTAATTGAAGAGAAAAATTTTTATCAGAAAATTGGTCCTGTTTTTTGCCACTAAAATACGACTAAAAGGGCATGAGGCAGTCATACGGAGGTTGCTTTCTTATATTTCTTTAACTCCCTGTGTTTGAACAGGGCTTTCTGTTCAGTTTTTCTGTTCAATTTTCACACAATTCTGTCACATGGTGCGTTGGTCATGTTGGCCCACTTTACAGATGGTAAAAATGAGCTTCTGAGATGGGCGCCACAGAGAACCGGAGTTGGAAATTGCTCTACTTCAGGCCACCCTCACTAAGTCCGTGTCGTGTGCCAGGCACTGAGCTAGGTGCAGGGCCTGGGAGATGGTGATGATGTGGGTGTGAGTCTCTCCCTCCCTCCCATGTAACAGGATTTCTTCTGTCCTTGGCCTGGGAGTAGACAAGTTTCCTAGAAGAGTCAGTGGCTCTGTATCTGCAATCCTCCTTGCCCCCCCTCAACCCATGCTGCTCTGGGGTGGCTTCTAGGGCTCCTAAGTCACGATCAGCTGTATCTTGGCCTGGGGTGAGGAAGGAGGACACCACACTGCCTCACTCCCAGCCACCCCTGCCCCAACCCTTGGTTTTCCAGGTCCCACAATAATCAACAGTATGATTCTGAACCTTCCTATTCTTGCCTCCGGTTGTCCTTAGAATCTTTACCACTCCTTGTCCCCACTTTCAGACCCTCTTCTATGCTACTCTATAGAAGCAGAAAGGCTCTACATGAAATTAGAGAGTGCAGGTCAGCCAAGGTCCAAGCATGGCAGGGCCGGAGGACCCCCCCCCCCCCATCAGTGCCCTCTCCACTTCACTTGGGCTGCTGTTGGCCAGGTCTCCCTTCTGAGCTGATGCTGTCGGTGCTTTGGAGCCAGGGGCAGGTGTTCATGTTTTCCCCTGCCTCCCCTCATCTTGTAAACCCCATCCTGTTGAGATCATTTTGGATGCTTATCACACTAAATGTGCTTGTATGATTTCTCCACTGAACAGTGAGCTCTATAAGGGCAGGTACCTGTCTGTCTCTCTGTCTGATTCTTCATTATTCTACCAGAGCCTAGTTCAGGTCCTGGCATAGTAGGCACCCCTCTACTACTCCCCCATCAAAAAAAAAAAAAAGAGTGTCATCATTCAGCAATCTCTGGTTCTTCCTTCCCGAAACCATCTGCCAGTGGGACAAGCAGGCTGTCCAATGATTGGCACCATCACGTGTGACTTGGATGGACAGAACAGGGCCTAGTATAGAGGAGCTAAGGTACCCCACTAGAGTTCTTTTTCCATGAAACAGAGACCTGTCAACACCCTTTGATTACGGGTAGTCAACTTCCTAGTCATCTTCACATCCATCATATGTCTCTCTGTCTTGTTCGTAAGAACACAGTGAGAGGCTGGGCTCGCTCCATTCACCATATCCTTCATGATCTACCCATCCAGTGACTCCGGCAAAGAAAGAAATGAGACTGATCTGGCACGCCTTGTTCTTAGGGAATCAGTGTGCAGTCCTGAGAATCACTGCCTTCTCTTTTTTTTTAAAATTTTTTTTTCAATGTTTATTTTTATTTTTGGGACAGAGAGAGACAGAGCATGAACGGGGGAGGGGCAGAGAGAGAGGGAGACACAGAATCGGAAACAGGCTCCAGGCTCTGAGCCATTAGCCCAGAGCCCGACGCGGGGCTCGAACTCACGGACCGCGAGATCGTGACCTGGCTGAAGTCGGACGCTTAACCGACTGCGCTACCCAGGCGCCCCCACTGCCTTCTCTTTTAAGTGCTCTTGCAAGCCCCGAGTTTTCTGGAAAGCTGCTCAGAGTAATGTCAAGCTCACCACCACTGTGTTTGCCGAATGTCTTGGCCTGCAGACTTTGAAAATGCAAACCACCCTTGTCCACTTCTTAGGGTCTTGAGCCTTCTGTGGTTCTCCAAGATTCCCTGGGAAACCAAAACAGTGGCTTGGCAATCCTGTGTGCAAATTCTCTTGTTGCCCTGGAATGAACTCCTCCCAGCCGGGATATGTTAAATTCTGTGCCCCCTGGTGCCCTCTCACCACTGCCTCATCTTTCCTGGCCTCCTGATTCTAATCAGCAATATTCATTCAGGTCTCTCGGGGTCTGGGGATCATTTTCCTTGCTGGTTGCAGTGGGTTGACCCCAAAAAGTCACGTCCATGTCCTGGAACCTATGAACGTGAACATATTCGTGAAAAGGGGTCTTGGGAGACATAATTAAGGGTCTTGAGATGAGAGCATCTTGTATTACACAGGTGGGGCCTATATCCAATCAATGGCGGGTGTCCTTCTAAGAGACAGAAGAGAAGACACGGAGGAGAAAAAAGCCACGTGAAGACGGAAGCGGAGATGGGAATTAGACAGCCACCAGCCAAGGAACACCTAGAACCAGCCAAAGCTGGGAGAGGGAAAGAAACATCCTCCCCTACAGCCTTCAGAGGGAGTCCGACCCTGCTGAGTCTCGAATCCGACCTCCAGCCTCCAGGGTTGTGAGGGAATACACCTTCCTCGTTTTCAGCCACCCAGCTTGCGGTGATCTGTTACAACAGCAGCAAGAAACTTGCGGACTGGTGGCGACCAGAGCTCCTAGCCCTGCCTGCTCTTCCTCATAAGCCGTCTTGGGTGGCTTCATCATAAGCCAGCCTCCCCTCTGGCCTCCTTGCCTCCAAGTTCACCCCCTTCCGTCGCTCAGCTACACCGTGACTGACAGTCATGTTACTAAAATACACATGGTGTCACATTCCCGTTTGAAGCCTATCAGCTAGAATTTCCCGTTCCAAGTGACGGAAAACCCAACCCAAACTGGCTTACACAAAAAGGAATTTATTGGCTCACGAAACGGGGGGCTAGGGCTAGCTAACTTCATCTTGGCTGGGCTTGAAGGCCAAACGATGTTACTGGAACTCCTTTTGATGTGTGGTGCTGCCTTCTGCTCTGTTGGCTTTGGTGTCGAGCTCTGCGTGGCAGCGGGAGGGTGGCAGCAGCCCTGGGCCCTACATCCTGCTATATTAGAGAGGGACAGAAAACTCAAAGACCTCCCCCAGGCCCTTGAGCCTGAGCCCAGGAGCGGCTCTCCCCCATTGTCCATCCCTCAGCCAATCGCTGTGGCCACAGGAATGGGATGTGCTGATTGGCTTGGGCCTAGGTCACGTGCTCCCTCCGTTGGCGTCTTGGTGGAGTTGCTTCTACCAGAACCAGGTGGACTGGAAAGGAAGGAGGAGGAAAAGGCAGGGAAGCACAATTCCCAAAGAAAAGTGCCAGTCCGAGGATAGCAAGTGCATGCTGAACAGGCACAAACAAACAAACAAACAAACAAACCGTAAATGCCCGCCCTGGTGCTCGTCAACGGTTATGCCAAGACGCATCAAGATTCGAGCCCCTGGTCTCCTGCCTGACCTCAATTCCGATTCCCTTGACATCCCAGATGTATCCTGCCGTGTCTTGCCCACATGGTTTTGCTCATGGTCCCCTTTACTCAGAAGATTCTTTTCCCCTTCCCCACACTCTTCATCTGACTGATTTCTACTCCTCCTTCAAGATTGCTCAGCTGGAGGGGCGCCTGGGTGGCGCAGTCGGTTAAGCCTCCGACTTCAATCAGGTCACGATCTCGCGGTCCGGGAGTTCGAGCCCCGCGTCGGGCTCTGGGCTGATGGCTCGGAGCCTGGAGCCTGTTTCCGATTCTGTGTCTCCCTCTCTCTCTGCCCCTCCCCCGTTCATGCTCTGTCTCTCTCTGTCCCAAAAATAAATAAACGTTGAAAAAAAAAAAAAGATTGCTCAGCTGGAGGCTTTACCTCCACTCTGGATCCCCCACAGCATCCTGAAGTGCGTCTGTACCGACCCTTACTCCACTGGAGTAAACTTGACTGCTAATGAATGTATCTCTTCTTTCGAACTCTGTTCTCCATGAGGGCAGAGATTTATTTTATTTTATTTTTTTATTTTTATTTTATTTAACACACACACACACACACACACACACACACGGCCCTATCCGGGGCCAACCACCATTCTAAGCTCTTTACAAATATTAACTCAGTTAATCCTCATAATAAACACAGAAAGTAGGCTCAATTATTAACCTCAGCTTAAAGCTAAGGAAATTGACACAGGAAGATCATATCTGATTCATCTCTATTTCCTGGGCCCAGCTCAGGGCAAGATACATGGTTGGCATTCAAAAAATATGTCTTTTAGGTTGTCTCTCCTGGTTGTCCAATCTTACCACAATAGCCATATCCTCGCATTGCCCCATTTCCCAAAGTGGCCCACATTCTGGGTCTTCCCAGCCTGGAAAGGGGCGTTGCTGAGGCAGCCTCAGCCAGAACACCCTGAGCTGTATCTCTCTGGCTAAGCATCTGGTGCCCAGGCTAGCGACCCAAGGGCTGGTACAGAAGTCTATGAAATGTGAGGGGAACCTGGGTGGCTCAGTTGGTTGAGTATCCAACTTCAGCTCAGGTCATGATCTCGCAGTTCGTGAGTTCGAGCCCCACACTGGGCTTGCTGCTGTCAGCCTATCAGCACAGAGCCCTTTTCGAATCCTCTGTCTCCTCTCTCTGTCCCTCCCCCACTTGTGTTCTCTCAAAAATAAATAAAAAATTAAAAAGAAGAAGAAGAAGAAGCCTATGAAATGTGGAAGGGACTACAGTCTGGACCCTTTCGGCCCAGCAAATCCCTGTCATTAGAGGATGAGCCCAGGAGACCCCCCAGGGTGGTCTTCTTCTTCATCTGTCTCAGTGTCCCCCACCCTTCTGTATTCCAAGAGCCCAGTCCTGGGGTCCCAACCTGATGGTCACTTGCCTGAACAGACTCTCGAGGATGGCTTCTGTCTCCGGAATCCTAGCCTGAGACCTCCTGAGCTTTAACTGGCTCGATATTAACAAGCATCCACCTCTGCAGACCCTTCTGGTTCTGTCTCTTTGTCTCCGTCTCCCTACTGGGCTCATTCTCCATCCCTCCTCCACCACCCTATCCCAGCTGCCTCTTCCTCACAGGTCCTGTCTGACCATCCATTCCTGTCCTTGCTCTGCCCCTCTTCCTTTGTCTCTTGTCCCGGTCTCTTTTCGTCGGCCTATGTCTCTTTCTCCTGTCTCTTTCTCCTGGACTCTTCTCTACTATGTCCCCCAGTGTGTGTCCAGCTGTCTGTGTCCCCTGGATCTCTGCCTGTCTCTCTCCCCGTCCTTGGTTAGTTGGGATGTCCGGAAATAGACCTGGGACCTCTTGCTTTCGCATCAGAGTGAGAGAACGCCTCTGTAGCAGGCCAACCTCAGGATCCCTCACTCGGGACTGTCTCCCATTCTATGAGCTTCCTCCCTGCCCTCTCTGTTCCTACAGGCCCCTCTGCCCAACCCAAGAGGCAAGAACCCTCAGGGCCGCATGGGCAGGGTGGCCGTCTGCTGCCCTGAGGACCCAGGCCGCAGCGGCTTTCCTTAATGAGCGCGCCTTCAGTGACACATTCATTATTCCTGTTTGGTCGCTGAGAGTCAAAACTGATTAGTTACACTTACCGCTGCAAAGATGTAATGATTTTATTGTTTATCTTCAATTTATTTTGATTAACATCTCCGTTCTTTTCATTGCAAGAGCAATTAGGTGCAATCTAACAGCGACTACTTTAATTTTGTTGAAATTAAGATGAATAAGTGACGGCTTATGGTGCTTTGTTTAACAAATAAATCATAGTTAAGAGGAGCGTATTAGTAATAAATGAAAAAAGACAGCTTAATTAAAATGCATGGAGCCAGCCTCTTGATGTACATCCAAAATCCAAATCTGAATTCCAAAAATCAGAGGGAGCCGAGGGTTAGGAAAACCCTTCGCCGCCGCTCGAGATGGTGATCACGAGATGACAGTGAGTGTGGTTTTGTTTTGAAGCCGCTGCCCAGAGAAGAGCAAGGTGTATTTTTATAATAAGCCTTGGGAGACGGTCGCACCTGGTCAGCAAATACCACCGGGAACCCTGGCAGAGACCAGGCTTGGGAGGACACAGGAAGAGAGGCCTTATCCATCCAGGAGGAAGCTGCTGTCAAGCCCACATCCTGAATCCTCCCTGGGGACCCACTTAGGGCAGGGGGCAGTTTGCCCTCACCCCACTGAGGTTGCCTTGGGAGGCTCCCTGCCTTGGGAGGTTGCCTTGGGAGGTGGGGGAGCCCGGTGCCAAGTGGGGAACCCCAGGGCAAGTCTCTCAGTGCGATCTCCTCCCCGCTGGGCTGAGAGGGACTTCCCCATCTCTTGATTTGGAAACAAAGTGCAAGAAGTCAGCCCTGGAAAGTTTCCCGTGTGAAGTTGAAAAGCGCTTGTGCTGAGGAGGCTGGCTTTGAAGCAGCTTGCCGGGGCCCCTCGGCAGGCTCCTGCGAGTCAGAGGGCCGGCCTCGCCTCAGATCCGCTGCGCCCGCCTCTGCAGGGCTGGGAAATGGGAATTGTTTTTAAGCGGAAAAATTACTCGTGGAGCTCACTCCTTTGCCACAGCTCTTCTTTTGTTCTCCGTTGTCTCTTTCCTCTGCCTTTTCCCTCCTCTTTTGCTTTCTTCTTTAGTGAAGGAGAGCGGGCGGACCTGGGTTCAAGTGCATATGCAGTCTCTTGCCAGCTGTGCAACCTGAGCCCAGTGACTTCACGTCTCTGGGCCCCAGCGCTTATTCAGAAAATCGAGGTCAATAGTGCTGATGAGGCAGGGGCACTGTGGAGGTCAGCTAAGGCAACTGCACGAAAGTGCCCAGTACCCGCCTGGCCTGGAGAAGCTCAGTAACCATTATCTCCCTCCCTGTATACAGACTCCTGGGTCTCCTCCCGTCTGTGTATTGCTACTAACCAGATCTCCACAGGCAAGTCTCCTTATCCTCGCTTGGCTCACTGAACTCCTACTTGTCCTTCACCCTTAGTTTAACTATAGGATCATTTAAACCTTAGTTTTCTTTCTCATCCTCTCAACACATGTCACCGAGTGCCCACCTTGTGCCACACCCTTAAGACCACACCAGGCGAGTAAACCTGGGACGGGCCTGCCATCAAAGAGCTTCCGATCCCACATCCCAAGTTCCTGTGGGACTCCTTCCTGATGGCCGTCCTAGTCCTGTCTGTTCCAAAGTGTCGTCCCCACCAAACGAGCACTTTGTGATGGCAGGGGCAATGCCCAGCATAGAGCCCGGCACACATCAGGCACTTGGTAGCTACTGATTGTTCAAATATCAAATGCCGGCTGTGGGCACCTCCTGTGGGACTGACTGGAAGGGCCCAGAGAGGAACCAAGCCTGGGTGTGTGCCCAGGGGGCGGGGACACAGGTCCCAGGGACATAGGGGCAGGGACATAGGTGCCAAAGCAGGCGATGACACTGTGGAGTGGACAGTGCTGGGACAGAGCAGAGGAGGGGACAAGAGATGACATCCCCAAGAAGGACCAAAGGCAAAGGACGTATATGCGAAGTGGGTCTGGCTTCAGTCTTCCTTCCACTTCAGAACAGGAGAAATCAGGACTCCTGGGGTTCCCCTGTACCTTGGTACAGGCTCCTCCTCAGAATCTACAAGCCCCGCCCCCTCCATGCCTGGCTCGGCCCACCTTTCCAGCCTCATCCCCACCCTTTTTAGCCTCATGCCCCTCCTTCCTTCTGGTCCAGCTACACTGGCCTTCCTACCACCCGCCAGGCTCCCTGCTGCCTCCCAGCCCTGTCACATGCTGGTCACCCTGCCAAGAACAGTCTCCCTTTAGCAGCTCCTTTCCACTTCCTGCCAACTGCAACCCTCGCCCCACACCTATCTTCAGGTCTCAGCTTCTATGGCACCTTGAGAAAACCCTTCCTGAGCCCCCACCCAGGGCAGTTTCCCTGATGTTAGGTCTCACTGCACTCTGTCTTCCCCCATGGCACTTGTACAACTGTCGTGAAATAATTATGGAATTGCTGTTCACAGTCTGTCTCCCTAGCTAGACTGCAAATTGCACGAAGGCAGAGACCACGCCTGCTTTGCGAATTGCTGTGTCCTCAGTGCCAAGCAAAAATACTTAATAAGTATTTGTTGAATAAAAGCTGAACAGAATGAATAACCTTCTATAGGCAGGGCACTTTATGCATACTACGGATAATCCTAAAATAATCCTAGAAAGGAGGTAGTTATTGTTCCCATTTACAGATGAGGACACTGAAGCTTAGAGTGGTAGGACTAGCCCAAGGCCATGCACTAGGTAAGTGGTCTTGACCCCGAATCTGTCTGACTCTGAAATCACACTCCATCCAGGAAACATCTTTGAAACTTAAAGTCACTCATGGTGTGGGTGTGTGTGTGTGTGTGTGTGTGTGTGTGTGTGTGTGTGTGTGAGCGCGTGCCCGTGCGCGCACGTATGCGGGTGTAAAGTCAGGAGAAATAGGTTTTCTCCTGCTTGGGTCTAAGGACAGGAGAGTACTGCCCCTCTGCTTGGTGTCAGTGAGGGAGAACCAGCAGGTGACAGAGGCTGAAATGTCCGTTCCAGCTCTGGGGAGGTGGAGAGAGCTGGCACAGAGGCTTCCCAGGAGGGACTTTGGGGACCCTAAAAAGCCCTTGACTCTCTCTGATCAACTGGCTTTCTGGTACTCGTCCTGGCCCTCAAGGCTGGCGACAAGGGTTTTGCGGGGCACACGTGGCACCCCAGGAGCCCTGGTTCCAGGCGGCTACCACAGTGACTGCTGCCTCCGGGTAAGTATGAACTCCGAGAGGGGAAACCAGAGTCACTGAGCACCTCCTGCGTGCCCCCCACCCAGTGCCCCTCCCAGCCTCACCACCAAGAGCCGCTTAACGCCTTTTAGAGAAAAGGACACTGCAGCTGGGAGGAAGTGACTTGTTCGAGGTCTCAGCGGAGAAATGACTTAAGCTGCATTCCTGGGCTGCCGTTCCAAGAAGGGATAGAGGGAGGGACAGCGAGTCCTCCTAGCAAAGGGAGAGAAGGGTGGAGAGTGAGGGGAGGTAGCAAGAAGGAAGAGAGGGAGAAGATGGTGGGAACGACCGAGGGGAGAGGGGTAAGACAGTCAGCACCACCATCCAAAGAGAAAAAGAGAGGCGCAGTGAGCAGGAGCGCTGGGGACACAGTGAGAGACCGGCAGAGGAGGGCAGACAGAGAGACGCGACAGGGACCAGGAGATGAAGAGAGACAGAGGGAGGACGGCAGGGACGGCCAGATCCAACAGCCAGAGCTAGTGACAGCCACCGGGGGCTTGGGGGCCCAAGAGCGCGCGGAGCGGGCGCGGGACGGCGGCGGGCGGGGCGGGGGAGGCCGGGGAGGGTGCGCCGCGGGGCCGCCTCCTCCCGCCCCCTCCCGGCGCCGCGCCGCCGCCCCCGCCCCCGCCCCCGGCCGCACGCGCCCGCAGCCCAATGACCGCAACCCAGCCGGAGACGCGCGGCCCGCGCCCACTCGAGGCGGCCGGCAGCTGGCGGCGCGGGGCCGGCCGGGGAGCCGAGAGCGCCGCAGACACGGTGCCAGTCCCCCGGCTCGGCGGGCCCTGATTGATTTGTCAGCCGAGGCGACAAAACAGCCCCTCTGATCCGCGCGCCCGGTCCTCGGCCGCCCGGGCGCCGGGCCTCCCTCCCCGGCGCCTCGGCCGGCTCCCGGGCCGGTCCCGCAGGCTGGAGCCCCCTGCCCCCCGGCCCGGGCCCCGGCGCCCCTCCTCGGCCTCCCCCATCTCGCACCTCCTCCGGCTGGGCCGGGCTCTTCCCCACGTCCCGGGGCTGCCAACTGCCCCGTCGCCCCCCCTGGGCACCGTGCCAGCCCCCCCAGCTCTCACCCTGCCGCTCCCCCCCAGCCCGGCGCTCCCGCCCCCTGCCCCCCGGCCCCGGCCCGGGGCCGCCCGCAGAGCCGGCCACACCCGCTGCGGAGGACTCGGAAAGGTAAGGAGGCGCCGAGGCTCGCCCCAGGAGTCTGGGGGCTGCGCGGGGGTGGGGGTGGGGGCGGCGCGCGCAGGGGCCCAGAGGGCACCCGCGGACTCTGACCCGGAGCTACCTCTGCCACCGAGCCGGGGACGCGCGAGAGCCCCGCCGGGGCCGGGAGGGCTTTGGGCGAGTTAGAATTGCACAGGGAGGACCTGGTGGGAAATGGGTGAGGTAGTTACCCGTCCTTGCGTCCTGGGATCGGGGGCGAGGGGGTGGGGGTGGGGGTGGGGGGTCTTGCTCTCGGGGACAGAGATCTCTGTTCTTGTCGTTTATCTTTCAAGGAATCCTCATCCTCTCTCGCCTTCATCTCTGTGTCTCTAAAAATTTATGGGACCATTTTCCTGTGTCTCTTTTGAGGATGCAACTCTTTGCCTCTCTCTTTCTCCGGCAGAAAGAGACTCTTCTCGTTTCTTTCCCCAATTAAGCGTATTCTCTCCCTGCTCCGATTTAGGATTTTCTTCCTCTTTCTCACTCCCCAGTTTATAAGGAAGTTCTCTCTCCTTACAATTTACAACCGTCTTCTGTCTCACTCTCCCATTTTGAAGCCTAGATCCCCTTCTCTGTCACCCTTTTAGCCCACTTAATTCTGAGTGTGCAGACTCAATTTGAGGTTTCGGCCAGGGGTTGGACCTTGTGTTTTTCTGGTGCAGGGGCCAGTTATGGGGACTCATCACCCAAAGCAGGGTACCAGCCATCCATGTTAGCCTTCAGGCAAAGGGCAACTTCCCCAGTGAACAGGGCATTTGTTTCCAGGGGCAGGGAGGGAAGACTTTACCCCGAAACAAAGAATTGAGGGCAAGGAGACTGTCCCAGCCCCTTCGAAGGCTGAAGAATCCCAGCCTCTGGGCTGAGGGGCCACATCGAGCCTCCCTCCCCCATCCCTTTAACTTTAAAATAGTTTAATGAACACAGAGAGAAATCATTTTTTTTTTTTTCTGCGTGGTGAGCAGTCTACAAAGAGAATGGGGAAAGGAGAGAGAGAGCTTTAACTCTGATCCCCGCAATTAGTTCCCTGGGATTGGGAAGGGGGGGTAACCGGGGAGCCTCAGTTCTTCAGATACAAAAGCATTTAGATCGCTTTAGACCGGTTAATCCTGAGTCTGGCTCGGGTCTCTTTTGTTTCCCAACTCCATTGTGGGTTTTGTGCAGTTTCTCTCTGTTCGCGTGATTGACTAGCCAATGGATGGTAATTATCCAAATGTCCCCTCTGTCCTTTGACTGACTTCTCCGTATTATGGGCAACTGTCATGCATTCTGTCATTCCATATCATATTACACGTATTATCATATGAAGTCTCCCCCCCCCCCCATATAAAGGAGGGAGCCTCAGCCCAGATGCTGCTGCTTGTAGAAGGAAGGGCCCCAAGAAATTTGTCCCGGCACGGTTCGGAATACAGAGCAGGGGACTCCCGAAATGGGAGGTTCTGCAGGTAATATGTTTCACTGGCTGGGAGAGGGGGGTGAGGGTGATCTCTGGAGCTGGGGTTAGATGACTGTGCTGTAGCCTTGGAGCAGGCTTGCCAGCTGGTATTCCTGGGCTGGACCCTTGGAGCAGCTTGGACAGATCGGGCATACCTTATGGAGAAACTTAGAACCAGCCTTCTGACCCCTGCATATCAGAAGAGTCTGCAGGGCTAGGTCCTTTTTGGGGGTACTGGAGGTTACTGGCACATGCTCGGGACATCAGCCCTTGAGATCCCAAAATACACCTCTTCTACTTGTGGCCCTTTGCAAGCAAGACAGACCCTTTGGACTCTTGTCCCTGTTTGCTGGCAAGCAGACTGAGGACAGAGGAGCCAGCCACATCTATTTCAAACCCTCACAAGCTGATGCTGAAGGTCTGAGAAGGGACAAGCTTCCCCAATGATGCTTTTGCACAGATAAACTTAGTGCCCCTTGGTGCAATTGTGCGTGCCATCACTTAAGAGGGAGGCAGGATTTATAACAAGGAGGCTTTGCAGACGGAGACTCTGGGGTCCTCTGAATCTGTGGGCAGGACTAGCCTTTCTTCTGCTAAAATGGGAAAAAAGTGTTTTATTATTGCAATGGATATGAAGTGCCACCCAGATGTACAGCCTCGCAGTTAATTACCTTGTTCTTCATCAAATATATGAGCAATAAATTCTCCAGAAGGGAGGGGCGTGTGTGTGTGTGTGTGTGTGTGTGAGTAAATAGATGGATAGATAGATAGATGAATGCAGAAGAGAGAGAAGCTCACACTCTTTTCAAGACCACAGAAAAAGGCAGGCTATTTTATGGGAAGCTTGATACAGTGCTGCAAGATGCTTTGAATTTTTTGATGATCAAATATACATGATCAAGCTGTGCATGTTAGGGTGTGGGGTTCACTGACGGTCAATGGCTATTGATCAGGCTGTTAAGTATTTCTGCTCGGTTTTATAAATATAGATGGATCCCAGATGATTTAAAGAATTGGATAGTTACAAAAACTGGCATTCTGCATTTCTTTAGAGAAGTAGAAATAGCTGGTCAGTTACAAAAAACACAAACCATTGTTTAACTGCCCCCCCCACCACCACCACCAAGTGCTTTGGAAAATGTGAACTTCATTTGAAACGGTGTTCACAAATAGGGTAACGATATTCCAAGTGTTTTTGGGGGGAGTCTACCCAAAACAGTCACTTTATTTGAGGCTTATTCACAGACTGGGAGTATACTTCCTTCTCTCTGTCTCGGTTTCTCTCTCTCTCTCTCTCTCTCTCTCTCTCTCTCTCTCTCTCTCTCTCTCACACACACACACACACACACACACACACACACACACACACACTGGTAGCCACAATTTTGCTCCAGACTGATGTGCTATTAAAGAGATGGAGAAGGTGTCATTTCTGGGAGTGGAGTCTAAGGTCCTTAAGACCTTTTTGGTTAGGAACAGGGTGAACTGGCCACAAGTCCTTTCCAATTAACTAATTTCTCGCTAATCTAAAGATCTATTTAGAAAGGTGTGGAAGGGGTGGAGGAATAGAGATTTAAAGATAACCTCTAATTGGTCTAAAAAAAATCAGTCGACATCTAGAAAACCTTTCCCTTTCATTCTTTTCCCCTCTCGCCTCCTCTCCTACTCTCTTTCACATCTCTTTCTCTCCTTTTGCCTTCTAGAAGTTAAAAGTGGACTTTGGAAGGAAGGGGTAATAAGAAATAGTTGGGAAGGGGGAGGAGAGAGAGCAAACTTTTCATTTTTTTGATTGAGTTGCTTGGCAATCTTATTTGCAATCATCCAATTAGTTATTTTATAGAAGGATCATGTTCAAGAAAATCAGCCTTCACCCAGATCAGTGAAACTTAAGCATACAATTTATAGTTAGGTTTTGGTTTCACATCTTAAAAAGACAGGGTGTAGATTTTAGATTTCTCTATCTGCAGAAAAATCTTTTCCAGCTAAGAGCGGCTCACTGGGGGAGCTGAGGCATTCCTATTGATAAATCCTCCCTGGAAATAGAACTGAAATTGGCATCCCTCAAAAAAGTTGATCCACCAAGAAATGGATGAATCAGTCCTGATTGGGTGGACATGCCCTTTCACCTCATTGTGTCTGACCTATCACTTAATTAATCTCTCCCAGATGCAGAGCTGTTGACAATGCCAAAGATAAGCAGTATTTTGAACAAAGCAAGACGCTTTTTAAAGAACAAGGCATAGTGAGGTTTGAGGCTCTTAAAAATGTGTAAATCATCAGCATTTAGATGGAGAGTTTGTTATAACATAGCTGGAGCCGAGGTGGTCCCATCTCTGCACAAAACTTTCTGTGTCTTTCTTTAACCACTGATACCTACCTACATTCATTTTCTGCCTCTCCTCTCTGATGGTCCCCTTCTTTCTGCCACTCCTTCTCTGGATTCAGACTATCCATGGTTGGTTTACTGAAAATTGTCTTCTGCTTCCCAGCCTTGTCTCTGAGTCTTCAGATCCTTTTTATAGCTTTAGGACAATCGAGGCGGTCAGCTTCGAAGGCTTTGGGTGACAAAATATTGACTGCATTTGCTAGTACCTTGTGAAGGAGGACATTTGTACTGGAGGCACCTTGGTGACTTACAGGGAATAGTTCATTAATTAAAAGACTTGCTAATTGCTACTTGAATTACTGTACAGAGAGAATGAAATGAGTTTATAAAAGATAACAATTTGGAGAATAAATGTGGGGGGGGGTTGTTTTTTGCTTAAAATATTTTTATAAACAGGTCCTAGAAAATGTGTTGCTTTTACTCATGCCTCTATCGTCAACTATTCAATTGAGCCTCAATTAATGATAATATATGGTCCGGGATCCTTAGCTGGGTTGACTGATGGAAGAGCTTTGTTGAATTTGGTGCAGGTGGCACTGTTTAATAAGCACAGGAAAGAGTGAATAATGTAGTGCTTGCAAAGAGAAGTAAATGCAAAATAGATTGCTCTAATTATGGCAGCCCCCAGAAATGGAGATACAAGCTGAAATGGCCAAGTAGCTGAGAAATTCCAAATAGAGCTGATTGTCCCCTGCCTTTTTTTTTTTTTTTTTTTTACTTTCGAGGACTAGCACAGTAATGTAAAAGTGAATTTGGATCAGCTCATCTGACTCAACACAAGCACAAATTCAAAACCTGTGTCTGATGACCTATCAATGTTTGCTTTAACTGTCTAGAATCCTTTACCAGGTAGTATAATTCAGCTCTAAAACGGGGGCCATCTGAACACTTCTAGTAAGAGATCAGCACAAGCTCGTTACTACTAGTCTTCCTGCTTTATTGCAAAGTGTCAGGAGATTTTGTTTTTGTGTTTGTTTTGTTTTGTTTTGTTTTGTTTTGTTTTGTTTGAATTTCTTTATGCCTGAGAAAATGAGTCTATTGGAAATCAAAGTGTGAATACTTAAGCAAACAGAATTTCCGGTATACCTGCAAGGGCCCATAATGATTTTCATTCACGCAAAGATAATCGATGGGACATTAGTTGTTTTAATTAATGGAAGAATAAAAATGGGGGGGGGGGAAGGCATGAGGGGCTGGGCTTCAGCTGAAACATGTGGGAAATGACTGTTCCTCGCCTAAAGGGACAATGCCAGCTTCCCAAATAGCAGTAGAGATTTGCTAATGGGTCCAGTGGGAAGTTGGGCTGGGGTAGGGGAAAGGTTCTGCCGGAAGTTCAGGGTGAGAGATGGTGGCCACAGTGAGCATTTTCCCTTCCTGCAACCTTACTGCTCCCCTCAGAAACGTACATCCTACATCACCTCACAGAAGAGGAACCTTCTTACCTCGAAGGAAGGTGCAATTTCTTCTAGGAGCCTAGAATGTTTTGTGATGGTAAAATAGTGCCAGTGGCTGGGAAGCCAAAATCAACATTCTTTAGCCTAAATTAAGTAGACGCTGGCGCTATGTGTGGGTTTCTTCGTGAACTGGGCTGAGAAACGTACTGGGTCTGCTAGACACAGGGTGATCTATACAACAATGCCTACAGCGAGTGTGTAGAGACTCTCATCCTATGACTGGGGACCCAAGGAGGAGCCAGGTCCAGCATCTTTAGCCAAAAACCCCTCTTTTTGTTCTCTGGAAATGTTTACCAAACCCATTCCCTGGTATGGTCAGTGCTGGCTGGGCACCCGTGTCGATTAGTGTATGTAAAGCTCATAAAATGTTTATGGGGAAACCTTCGCTTAGAAAGAGTTTAGGGGTATCCTGCTGTCAGAGAGGGATGGCAGAGATGCCTCTAAATTAAAAAAGACTGTGGTGGGAAATACTCCCAGTCTCCAGGGCATGCATGTAGATACAAGAGTTGCCAGCTAGTCGAGAGTTCAGCTTCTTCCTCCCCCATCCCCCCTTTTTTTCACACAAAGTCT
This sequence comes from Prionailurus bengalensis, assembly GCF_016509475.1. Lineage (NCBI taxonomy): Eukaryota > Metazoa > Chordata > Mammalia > Carnivora > Felidae > Prionailurus > Prionailurus bengalensis. The sequence continues at coordinate 83,313,688 of NC_057359.1, forward strand.
TCCTGATTTTCCTTTCAGCAAAACGTGGTTCCCTGTGTGAAGAAATTTATTGCCGTTTATTTGTGTTTCAACCTAAAAGGCAGTGAGATTAGCAAAATGGCCCCTCTAGGACTGGGTCGTATTCTGGGTTAGATTAAAAAGAAATTACCCTCAAGGAATGGCTGTAGTTATACCGGCTGAAAAAAAAAATTGACCATCTTGTTGCAATATTTACTGTGTGTGTGTGTGTGTGTGTGTGTGTGTATGTGTGCCCCAGCCCAGGGCAATCTACATCTTTGCATGGAAATTAGTAGGTGGGGGAGATACAATCAGCTATTGTGTATTTTGTTACAAGTGTTCTTTAAGAATAATCTGATATGACAGATTTACATTGTTGACAATGTGATTTAAGCAGGACCCAGATACAAACTTTCCCCACCCAAATCAATAAGGGTAAATCCGTTTGCTGGGGTGAACCGTCTCTGACCTAGTATTCATATTTTTTTTACCGATTTGCTGTAATAAAATTGAACATTTTGTCACCACTTTGAGAAACACTGCCAAACACCTTAAAACACATGTCACACGCCAGCAGCCCCTCATTTCCCTCCTCCGGGAGTTTCTACATCTGGAATCATAATCACAGATAAAAACCTTGACAAAATTGCATCTGAGCATATTCCTCTCCGCAGCCCTTACTTCCTCATAACATTTAATACAATATTAATACCTGCTACCGAAATGCAGGAGGGAGGAAAGGGGCTGCCAGCCTCCACGTATCCTGATGCATCATGTTCAAACCTGAAATTCACACTTCGTGTTTCATTTTAAGTTCTGTGCATTTAACAGGGCCCTAGAGAGAGGGCCCTGGTTAGTTCCCCCAACCTGCTCAGCTGACGCCCAGGGAGGCGGTTTCGGAATTGTTCAGATCGCTGCAGGGAGAAGGGAAGGGAGAATTGGGCTTTCTCTGCCTGAGATGGGCATTTATCTGTCCACAGACATGAGGTTCTTCTTGGAAACAACTAAGGCCCCACCAGTTTTTATTATCGATAGCGGCGACCACCGGATTTTCTCTAAGGTGTGACCAAGGCAATGAGCTGATTTCATAAAGAGGTAGCCATGCCTGAGCTGATTTGCTGCTGACTGACAGCCTCTCACATCAATATAAAACACTCCCCCTCTTTGCTGAAGGAGGCCCACAGGCCTGGGAAGGGAGGGGGGAATCCTTGTTGAAGATACGGGGCTTTTCTGCCATCCCTGTGACTTGGCCTCACCCCATCTTTTCTTGAAGATGTCCACAACCCCACATTCCTGCGCAGTGGCAAAAAACCACCATTAATCCCTCTGCTGTATAAACAGGAGACAGAGGTTAGAAAGGGGAAAGTGCAGGAAGCCTACCCCACTGGAGGGCGGCGGGGGGGGGGGGGGGGGGGCGGATCCTGGGGGCTAGTGTGATACCTTCGAAGTGGACTTTCAGATGTTGGTGGCTTTGTTCAGTCCCTGCCATTCTCTAACCAGAATTAGGGTCAAGACAGACTATAGCAATCCCAGGGAGCAATGCTCCCTCTTCTTTTAAAATTTAAACCTTCAGGTTTCTGGAAGGAGTAACCAGCACTTCTGGTAGCAGCTTCACTGTAGAGGGACACACACACACACACACACACACACACACACACACACACACACACTCCCCACTCCCGGGAGCAAGGAATATAATTTGTTGAATGGTGCTACTGGAAAAACCGGCGACATTACACTTTACGCAGGCAACGGAGGCAGGCAACTGGCCTTGTGACTGCAACCAGCGGCTTTAAGAACACAGTCCTTTCTGCTTCAAGGCAGAGAAGAAATTGTTTTTGCCTCTTTTTCTATTTGCAGTTATTATCCGAGAGGCTTCCCCGACCCCAATCCCCAAGACCATCCTCAGAGTTTCAGGTCATCCACTGGCAGTGCCCAAAGGGGGGGCCCTAGGCAGCCGGTCTGGGGCCAAGGAGGGCGGCTCCCTCCGCGCGGAATCCTTCCCTAGTGACTCCCAAATCCGGCGATTTCTCTGCCTGCCTTTCCCTCGGGGGAGACTCTCGGAGAGGCTGCAAAAATCTGGGCGCCCGCTCGCTCGCTTGTCAAGAAGCAAACTGTCTTCACATTCTCCAAGAGCAACATCCCTGCCTAGGAAGAGGAAGGAAGAGGCAAAATAAATAAAACCAGTTAATGTTGTAGTTAACTTGCAAATCAAGTAAATCTGTTGGTGCCGTATTTGAGAAATAAACCATCAGAGCGTCACAGCAAACACACACTTCTGAACGTCTTCATTTTGATTTAATGGTATATCAGCGTCAACTATCGCTTCCTCTGCTGGTACACACGGCCTGATGCCGCGGGAGGAGGGTGCCCATGTTTATCACCGAGTGAGATGACTAATTACACCTTGTCAATCACCGGCTATGAAGACATAAAACCAGCGCGCACAATGAAGTAGTTGCCTGCAGCGTCAATTAGTTGGCGATTCGGAGGTTATTGCGTGGCCCTGCTTTGGCCGCCTCTAATAACGGGACCGAGCGCCGGGAACAGCGCACTGATCAATCACCCTCCTTCCGCGGCTCCCCGGATCCCACCCCCTCGTCCCCCGCCCCGCCCGGCCTCACTTTCTCTGGGCCGCATGTGCTTCCTCCCTCCGCGGCCCAGGCTCCGTGGCGCCGGCAGCCCCGGGAGCCCCGGGAAGTTTGCGCGCGGCAGCTCCGCAGCCGGCAGCCGGGAGCCCCGCAGCCTTCGGGGAGCGCCGGGGCTGGTGGCCCCTTTGTTGGAAGAGGCGTGGAGGGAGCGCTTTTGTTCTGAGTTAGTCACGGTGGCCGGCTGGAGGCTGCTACCTCATTATGCGCCGGGTCTGCTTGTCTGCGAGGAAGCAGATGGTGGGGAGGTAGGCAGCGGCGTGAGTAGCCAGACCTGAATCCCGTTCACCTGTCACCTCCCACAAAAGGCAGGTTCTGGGGATTTCGGGATTCTTTTTCCCTACCTGGGGGAGGGGCGTCGAGGGGCCGCCGTTTCCGACGCCTCGGAATATTACTTTTACCTGCTTCCCCTACCCCCTGCCTTCCCCTCGGCTGCGGCTTCTCGCACCGTGTAAATGTCACTCTCGTGTCAGGATGTGTGTTTACAGCCTGTTCCTTTCCTTGTTTAGTCTTCACGGACAGGGCTCAGCGGTTGTGCGACGTCCCCCCCACCCCCCACCCCCGCCCCGCCGCTGGGGGAGATTAGCAAAGTTACCCGCCTCTGAGCCCAGGGCTAGGGCACCCAGATCCCGCCCCGCGGCGGGAGATGCTTTTGAGTCTCTAGCCGACCCGGGCGCGTCCCAGCCTGACACCTAGGGATGCTTAAGCGGGCGCACCGGCGGGAATCTTGACTGCCAGGGAATTTGGGGTCGGTCAGGGATAGGCGTGGGCTGCAGGTCGGACAGGCGATAAAATCGTGTACTTACATTTGTAAGGGTGGGGGGGAGTGAAGAGCCGCAGGGTGCGTTTCCCTGTTTCTTGAGAAGCCCGCGGCAAGAGTTGCCGAGTGCTCCTCCTCCCCCACCCGCCCCCCTCTTCCTAAAGCAGCCCCTAGAATTCTCGAAAGCGTATTGTATCCATCTAGCCTGGGCGCGGAGCTGCACCAAGGACACCCTCTCCAGCGTTGTTACATTTTTTTCTACCCTTTGGGCGACTTCCAGATAAACCCCGGTGACTCCCAGATTAGGTTTTCATTCCTTACTTTCTTTGAAAGAAAGTGCCCCAGATGCGTCGGTAAAACATGCCTGTGTATACGTGTAGGCGTCCGCGTGCCTGGGCGCGGGCCGTGTGCAGGCGCCAAGGCACACGTCTGTGTGAACACTCGCGCACGCGCGCGTCTTTGGGTTGATGGTCCTTCCGTCGCATTGGGGCATCTGTGCATGTGCAGCGTGTACACACATACTTGTAACTTAAGGAGTTTTTTCAAATACGCAAAACGTGGTCTCGGAGAAGCGCACGCAGTGATTTAGGTAGTATTGTCTGAACATGCAATTGCATGTATAACATGCAATTTACCCGTTTACAAGTGCATCCTCCCGCCTGGCACTGGACACTTACACTTGATGTGTCTGTGTAGACCCTAGCTCTACATCGCTGCCGGTCGTATTTTATGCCAACAGAGATGAACATGTGTGTTTGCACACACGAACACTAGTGCATGTGCTTGGGCAGTACAAGCACACATATATTTATGTTTGAAAGTTACGTCCGGTAGGTAGAAGGTAGGACTTTGTGCCCCCCCCCCCCCAAGCTCTGCCCTGTAAGATGAACCGCACAGATCAGACTGACCCGCCTCCAAAGCAGACCCAGAAAATGGGACTCTGTCACTGACTTGCTCACTGAGTTTTTCCCCACAGTCACTTTTTATCTCCTAAATCTCAGCTTCACCACACACCTAGGTGTCATCCTTGAGTCCCCAAGAGACTAGGTTGAGCCTGAAGTCGGGGGGCTGGGGTGGCAGTTGAGATTTACCCACAGGCCGGGTTGTTGATCTTGGAGAAGTGGTGCAGTCAGGCGGCAGGGTGGACGTCTGTCAACAGCTGGGTCTGTGGCATGATGCAACCAGCCAGCAGAGGATGGGCCTGTGGTCTTTAGGAACCTCAGGAACACTGAATGTATGTTGCAGTAGGAAAGTTTTTAATAGGGGGAGATGGAAAAAGAAAAGAGGGAGTGATGAAAGTTTGGTGAGTGCCTACTGTATTCTAGGTACTTTAAATCCATGATCTTTTTTTCTTCATTACATCTGTGTGGAGGGTGCTGTCTTGGCCCTCGGTGGAAAGATCAGAAACAGGCTAAAGGAAGTTAAGTCACTTGCCTAAGGTTACATTGCACGTAAATGGCAGAACTGGGATTCGAACCTATTCCTTTCCTAGTCCCTAAAGCCATGCGCCCGTCCACTCTTCCAGGCTGCAGAGGGACAGGGAAGTGCAGGAATGAGCTACACGCTCCCATAAAGTGGGCCCTAGCTTGCTTGGAGCGAGGCTATTCCGGCTGGCCCTCCTCTCCCCGGAGTCTTAACAGCTCCCGCTGGCTCTTGCCGCTCTGGCTCAGCCCGGTCCTCAGGAGGCCTGCGCGGCCGCCCGCAACCCGCAGCGCGGAGCCTGGGCCGAAGGCTGAGCTCCGCGGGAAGCAGCCGAAGGCTCCCGCAGCTCTGCCCCAGGCTTGCCTTCCCAAGCCTCCCCAGCCGGTGCCCGAGGCGGCGGCTCTGGGCCGAGGGGAGACCCGAGTGAGAGCTCCTCAAGCATCCTCTGGCTGCGCCTTCTTAGGATGGAGACGGCGGGGAGAGAGGGTTTAATTTTCCGTCCCAAAGAATCGCAGGAAACTGTTCGTAGCTTAAAAACTCCAAACCCCGCGCTCTCCCTCCTCCCTCCCTTCCTCCCGCCCCCTCCCTCCAGCCTTGCCCACCAGCTCCCACCATCTCGTCGCTCCTCTCCTCCTCCTGCTTCTCCCCTCCCTCTCGGGTCTCCCGCCTTCCCGGAGCACGCGCTGCCAGGGCCCGGGGTGCTGGGCGGCCAATGGCGCGGCGGCAGGACGTGATGTAAGGCGCGGCTGTAGAAAAGGCGCGGACGCTTGGCTGGCGCGGACTGCAGAGCCGGGGCTGGGCTCGGCGCGCTCTTGGAGAGCATTGCGCGCGGCTGGGCCCGCGGTCGGCGGCTCCACCTCCCACTCTGCTCCTCCTCCTTTTTCTCCTCCTCCTCCTCCTCCTCCTCCTCCTCCTCCTCCTCCTCCACCACCACCACCACCACCACCACCACCACCACCACCACCATCACCACCACCACCACCTCCTCCTCCTCTTCCTCCTCCTCTTCAATTCTCTCGGTGTCTCGGCTCGGCTCGCTGGCTTCGGAGAAACCCGTACTACAGTCGCCGACCCAGCGCCTAAGCGGGTCGCCTAGGGCTGGGGGCACACCCCAGGGAGGGGAGAGGTCCAGGCAGCTGGGCCGCCGCGGGCACCTAGCCGTTCCCGAGTGAGCCCCGACCGCAGCCGTCGCCGCCTCGGGCAGAGTTTGCGCTCCTGCTTTGCGCCCCGGGCGCTGAAGCCGGGCGGGCGATGCCCGCGGCGTGAAAGCGCCCGCGGCGGGCGCCGACCTCTGCCCTCGGCTTCCCCCTTCCCGCCCCCCCCCCCCCGCCCCTTGCCCTTGTGACCCTGGCTTTGGCGCCGCCGCCCAGGCGCCCCGCGATGTAGCTGCCCCTGCGCCTCGGCGGGAGGCGTCCTGGCCCGCGGGCGCCCGGGGCCCGGAGCCCGGCCTGGGGGCGCAGCCGAGCTCGGGCGGGGCCGGGGCCGCGGTGGCGATGCACCGGGCCCGTTAGCGCCGGGAGCGCCAGGCAGCTGAGGCGGGGGGCAAGCCCTCCCGCGGAGGAGCCGCGCCCCCGGCCCCGCCGGTCCCGCCGCGATGCTGTTCCACAGTCTGTCGGGCCCCGAGGTGCACGGGGTCATCGACGAGATGGACCGCAGGGCCAAGAGCGAGGCTCCCGCCATCAGCTCCGCCATCGACCGCGGCGACACGGAGACGGTAGGCGCACGGCTGCGGGGTCGGGGCTGAAAGCTGGGACGGGGCCGGGTCGGTCCGCGCTTCTGCTCTCCGAAGTTTGGGGGCACTTTGGGGAGCGTCCTTCGTGCCGCACGGGACTGGGCGCTGGGGATCCGCGGACAGGATGCAAGGCCCGTAGCTCCCGGCTCGGGGGAAACCCGGCTGCTGGGGCGGAGGAGGGAAACAAGGTTTAAACCGAAATTTCAGACCCCGAGGGTGCAAGAGAGCATTTCTCCCGAAGTGGGAGCGAAGTCCTACCCGCGTCCCGGGATGGCCCTCTTCTCACTACACCGGGCCCCTCTGGTCGCCAGCTCCGCGTTCCCCTCCACTACTCGGCTGTAGCTGCTGGCGGCGCCGCCTGCGGCGCTGGGAAAGGCGAACCAAACGGGAGCACTGGGGCTCCAGCCGGCGTGGGCCGCTCGCGTCCCGCCTCCTGGCAATCGGAGTTCCCTCCCCAACACAATTTCAGGGGTCCAAGTCTTCTGGGCCAGTGCTTTTCGTTGATCACGCCCCTGGCCTCCTGGCCGGCCGACCTGGCCAGGCCAGGCCAGGGCTGGGACTTCAGGCCCTGGCCTGGTTCTTGTGGAAGGGGAGTC